>NC_133397.1:101105035-101760071 GCF_047511655.1 Castor canadensis | reverse complement strand
TTTCTTACAGCTTTAATAGCTATTGTTTTAACCTGCTTGCTAGAAGATTGTGCTTTGGAAATAAAATTATGACGCTTGATTAACCATTTTTCTGATCTTTAGAGTAGCTCCAAGAGAAAAAGACTTGGATTACTTTCATGTTTCCCTTCAATCCCATCCAGACAGTGGCAAGATGGTCCCCACTAGATGAGTTCCTTGTTTTTTATAAAATTTAAGTTCAACCTACCCCAGCTCCATTGTTATGGCATTTTGGTCTTTATTTATTTGACAGTATAGATGAGTTGGGAAGCATAATGTCATGTCGCTTAATTCCTATGCAAAGGTCAGCTGAGAGAAGTGGCATTCAAGGAAGTATTGCATGAAGGATGTGTTAGTCAGTGTATCTATTCCTCTATGTTGATGGTCCTTAATCTTGGTAGGACATTGAAGTCAACTGGGGAAGTTTAAAAAAATACTCATGCCTGGGTCTTCCTCCCAGAGATTCTGATTTAGCTGGCCCAGGGTGTCCACACAATGAAAAGCTTCTCTGGTGAAGCTTTAGAATGAGCTGAACGCTACAGCATTAAAAAAGTGGAGACCCCAACACAGGAAGATCCAGATGTGATTAGCCAGAATGAGGCTCAGGCATCAGTAACTTTTTAAAAATTTTTCTAGTGATGGCCAATGTATAGCCAAAGGTTTAAAACTATTGCTTTATCCTAAAATCTGTACCTGGAAGGTTTTCTTTACATTTATCTAGATTTTTTTTCTTTGATGTGGAATGTAGCATATTGATCTTGGTATAGAATTGCCTTTGTGGAAATGTGCTTTGGTGAGATGTTATAATTCTGTCTTAAGGGAACTGGGAGAAACAATCCCACAGAACTCATTGCTGTGACTACTGGAAAGATGTTCAATATATTACTGTATCCCCTTTACGGGGACCCTTGGGAGGAATTTGTCTGTTAGCATTAGAAATGGTGTACTTCTACTGAACAGTTGGCTTGCTTTTATCTTTAAATGTGTCTAGCTGAGTTCTTCATTTACATAAAAGCCAGGGAGCTTAGTGTTAGATCTGTGGCCAGCCTATGGTAAGTGTATAGATTGTGCTGTGCATTTTTTCAGTAACCTTATTACTGTATCTATTTTTGTCCCTGTTTGTTTCCTTTTGTCTCTCTTACCTACATTGCATTGGTTATTTTACTATATTTTAGGCATTGCTATTATATGCTTTAAGTTTCTTTTTGAAGATAGGGTACGAATGAAACAAGTAGAATTATCAAGTTAGTCTTTACCATTTACTCAATGAGCAATGAGCAGGAATGAGGATGAGAGTGTGACTGTGGCATGGGGGAGGGTAGACACTATATATAAAACCCTAAACTCTAGACTTGACATGACCTAGACTTCAGTAGTTGTCTCCTGGGAAATACCAAAGGTCCTCTGCTGGTGAATGTGCCTCCAAGATTTCTTAATGAGGTCGAATGGCTCTGTAGATTTGTGTGCAGGCCCAGTCCTGGACATTGCACTTACTAGGATGGTTAAGTTAGTCTCAGCTTTACAGGCACTTACAGTGTGGCAAAGGAGAGAAACAGAACAGATTTTAATTATGGGAATATGGTGAGAGTACTGGAACACAAAGAAGGTAGCTTAAAGTTAAAATGGCCCAAACTGAACCCAGCTTTCCAACTGTTCTTCTCTCTGTCCTAGTTTTAGTCAAGGAGTACCTTTATTACCCTCCCATACTAAGCACACAGGCTCAAGATTAAGGCAACATTTTCTTTCTTCTTCCTTACTTACCTAACAACCCAGCTTCCATCTCACTTGCCAAGTCTAACTTAAAGGTCTTGATCTACCTCTTCTATTCCTACTGTCTTAGATGAAGCCTCAGGTGCTCATGTGGGCTATTGCAGATATCTTAAGATCAGCTTTTCTCTATCTGGTCTTCTCATTCTAGTTGTAATATATACAGCTGGCTTTCATGCTACTCTTTGGAGCTATGGCAGAGGTGATGCTGAGTAGCTGGGGCTCTGGTTCCTACTCCTATTTTAACTAGAGAAACTCCAATTTTTACCGTTTTATATATATATATACATATAGTTCTAAACTTTACTTGGTATTTGCTATTGTAAAAATTTGAAAACCATTCCCAGGTTGAAGCAAACTAAACCAGCTCTTTGCTGTACGCATTCTTCACTATCTCTGCTTTGCTCAAGCTTTCTAGCTATTCTTGGATTTCTGAATGCTACCCTTTCTTCATATCTACCTCTTACTAACAAGTCCAGGTCTTTACTTGTCTAAATCATGTTCATTTCAAATGCCATTCCTTCATGAAACTTCTGAATCCCCAGCAGAAAGAGAAGGTCTTGCCTTTGAAATCTGATAGCCTTCATCTGGTTTCTTAGAGAGCCACTTCAATTCTGATGTTGCTAGCCTCTGCTAACCTGAAAATCCAGGAAAGACAGGGTTAAGTTACCTCAAGCTTGGTATCTCACATGGGATCTGACAAATTGTCAGAGCTATTAATTGTATCTATGGTAGATCCTTTTTGGACATCTAGACTATAAAGGTCATTAGATGACCAGGCTCTGTTCTCATGAAACTATGTCTGCTGACCAGTAAAGGAACTCTCCTTATAGTTTGGTTAAGGCTACCAAAGAGAGCCAGTGAGACTGTCATGGAGGGTCAAGGCTTGTTGGGTCTTATGGAATGAAGGAGTCTTTCCAGATAAAAGGAGAAAAAATTCTAGGCAGAAGGACCGGGATGTTGAAAGGCTAGGAGGTGTGAAAATGGCAGTAAAGGAAACAATGTTGTTTGGCTTGAGAATAAGTTTGTAGAATAAGTTGATAGGGCCATCAAGCAGTTGAGAGCCGTTGAAGTGTTTTGTCTAGGGGAGAGAGCCGACCAGATCTGGGAAGGAGTAATGGTTAACTGTGAAAGAAGGAAGAAGGTGTCTTGCTTGAGGTAATGGGTTTATACTTTGACGTAAGATAATGGGAGTGGCTATGTTTTCTAGCCAGCAATCAACAGGTCTTGGTTCTGGCATGGAGGGGCAGCAAGGAGTCAGAGGTTTAAATTTAGAGGCTGAGAAGAATTGTGGTAGCATTGAGAGAGATTGAGCAGCTTGGAAAGAGGAGCTGGTGTATGGGATTAGAGGAAAAGTCTTTTTTTGTTGTTTTTTAATTGAAGTCATCACATTCAACTCAATGATTGTAAGAATTTATGGGTATTTGAGCTATCAGACCGTGGTCACTTGTGTTGCTTTGAAAACCATTATAGTATAGTTGGGGCAGGAGCCAGATTGCAAGGAATAAAGGAAGATGAGAAGGAAGCAATTGCTTCTTAGACGGTAAGTGCTTGCCTCTGAAATTGGATGTAAGAAAGGGAAATATTACTGTAGTAACAATGGACATTAAGCAGAGTGCTAAGTGGGGGCTGTAGGGCATGGAAAGCTACAGGTTGGTTTCTTAGACATTTTTATAAACGTGGTCACTGATATCATATTAAATTCATTCATTCAGTCATTCATTCATTCACTCAACAAAATATTTGCCTGCCAAGCAGTCTGGCCACTTCTTCCCTGTACTTAGTGTGAGAGCAGCCCTTCACAGTGAGCATTGATGTAGCACTAACACCTGGTATCCTGTCTGTGTAGCATATACACCTGGAATAATAAATCATGATCATTCCTTCTTTTAATTGGAAGTAAAGTTAAAGTTTCTGTCCTCACTTCTGAAGGGAAGGTTGCAGGCCTAGTGTTGAGTGATTCCAGCCATGTGTTCCAAAGGCTGCTGAATTTTAATGCTGTGAGTTTCAAACTTTTTTTTTTTAACAATATTTTTTTATGGTCACAACAGGTAGAGTGGAGCCCCCAGCTATTAGAGGTCCCACCCCAAACTCAGTTTGATTACACAGTCACCAATTTAGCTGGTGGTTCGAAACCACATTCTCCTTACGACTCTGAATACCATGAGACCACCCTGAAGGTGAGCAATGCTTTCCTGTTCTGGGGAGCCCACTGAAAAGCTTCAATGGTTTTCTCTGGACTGAGTTCAGCTGCCTGTCAGGTTTTCACTCCTCCCTCTCTTTCTTCCCTACCTCAGGGGGGCATGTTTTCTGGGCAGCTGACCAAGGTGGGCATGGAGCAGATGTTTGCCCTGGGAGAGAGACTGAGGAGGAACTACGTAGAAGATGTCCCCTTTCTGTCACCAGCCTTCAACCCACAGGAGGTCTTGTGAGTCACTAGAAAATGAGATGTTGCATCTAGTTTAAGGTCTTGAGCATGAGAAAACCTGTCCTAATCCCCCAGGTGGTTCCCCCTCTCATCCAAGGTAGTTTGAGAGACACTTTGGCACAGTGCAGTTACCCTTATGTCACAGAATCCTGTGAGCAGGTAGTCACTGGAGGTCACAGTCATTGGACTTCAAGTCCCTTAAGGGCAGCCATCCCACAGAGAGGTACAGCATTCTTCCTAGCTTCATGGCACCCCATATGTAGTCTTGAAAGATGTCCAGCTGCTCTGTTCCCAACTGTTCTTAGTGTCTCTGCCTTTTCATTTCTTTCCCAGTGTTCGTTCCACTAACATGTGTCGGAATCTGGAGTCTACTCGTTGTTTGCTGGCTGGGCTTTTCCAGCGTCAGAAAGAAGGTTTGTGTTTGGGGTCTAAAAGTTAACCCCTGTCCCCAAGGAGTTCTTTCTCAATTCCAAACCCCTCTCTCCTTTTTTGGTTCCCATTCCCTTGATCTCTTTTCTGCACATGTGACTTCTGGGTGTACCTATTCTGGAGGACCGAGGGTCCTCCACAGTCTAGCCTTTACCCTGCCTTTGCCACCCTAATCCCCACATGAGCAATATATCAGCTGCTCAGTGTGCTTTTGGCTCCTGACTGCTCTTCTGGGGCTTCTGCATAAGTTACATTAGGCATCCCTATCCAGGTCTTGTGAACAGTAGTGAGACACAGCTGAAAAGAAAGGAGGAACACTGAGCTGGGACCTAACACTGATGCTACTATTCTCATCTTGATGATAAGCCATTGTAGGACCCAGATGGTACTAACAGTGTTTTGTGCAACCTTCCTAATTCAACCAGTGAATTATTGCAGTCAGTAATTCCCAAACTTTTCACCACCAAGGACTGCATTTATTTCCCTCATGGATCTCATGTATTGAGGGCCTTTGGTCATTAAATGAGGGTGCATTTTGTCATTCATAATTTATTCAAATTTACATCTGTTGCTTATGTGAGTTTCAGATCATCATTACTTCACAGTATAAAATACTAAATGGTGTTTGCCATAAGGCAAAGGTTATTGTTTGTTTAGCTTCTTTTGAAGTATCTCAAATAGAACCAAAATTTCTATGAAACTTTTAAAAATACATAAAATAATAGAACTTTCAGATCAGAGGAGGCTGGCATTGGCCCAACTGGGATGGGTGCTGTTGCTGTTGCTAATTCTGGCTGAAATTGGCTGCTGAACACAAACAATGTGTGTGTAGCTACTATAAAGCAGATGGGATGGGCTGCCCCTTACTTCTTGGGAGCCCTTTAGTTTGAGAATGATCCACAATACCTGATCTATTGAAAGTTCTTCACTTACTCGGCTTTAAAAGACAACATCCTTTTCCCAGAAATACCAGAAGTGTGATTGGGAAGAAAGATGTTTCTTGGTGGCCCCTTATCTGCAGGCAGGGGATAGAGGGGGATGAAGACTGAGGATGCCCCTGATTTCCAGCAGTGAAGGACATGGTACACTCACTAGTCTCTGGTATGGCTGCCAGTAGCAGCTCCCTGTACAGAGTTCCAAGGTATTGGGACTCCAGTGTGATTCTGTCACAGCTAATTTGTGCCTTTCCCAGAGTCAGTGGACTTGAATGGGCTAAAGAACATCAGAAAGTGCCATTATTAACTTTGGATATTCCTTGGGAGTAAAATCTTGGAGAAGTGCTGAGTGTTATGTGTAATCTACAGAAAATCAGACTGTAGGGGAAGTTGGAGATTGCTAATCTGCTGCATTTAGTCATTCATTCAACATATATTTGAGTGTCTACTCAAGTGTGTCTTACTTACTATAAACTGTAGTTCCAATCTCCCGATACCAATAGCAGATCCAGATAGAACATTAGAAATTTATAGTGTTATTAATATTGTTTTAGAGCTTTAACATTTCAAGGATTTGGTATGCACCAAACATAGTTCTATGAACTTTGCACGTATTGAATTATTGTGATTACCCTGTGAGGCAGACAGCATTACCCTCTTTTACAGATAAGACAAAGAGAATTTGTGACTTGCCCAGGCACACAAAACTGGCAGATGTATAGCTAGATGGGATTTAAACTTTGTCAGTCTGGCTTCAGAATTCATACTCTTCACCTTGATGACTTGCTGCTTCCCTGGGGTCATGTACATCTGGAGAGGGCATCTGATCATTTGGTCTCTCATTTTTATAACATCCTGCAGAAACCCAGAATTCTTTAGAGGAGTCGTAGGAACTACCAGAAAGAAGTGGGATGGGCCATGCAAGTGGACTATGTTTCGGACCCCCACTTGTGGATATTGACACCTCTTCTTTTATTACTTTATAGAGTAGTGGGTGGGAACATTCCATTGCTTTAGAAATAATTACAACTAGCTGATATAGTCCCATCCCTCCAATTTACAGATGAGCTCCACCAAGGGAAGTGATTTCCCAAGGTAGCCCTGCTGGTTAGTTTTGACTTTGGGAGTTAACACTTTTAGTTTGGTTTCTTTCTTGTCCAGACAGTGTGTCTGAATTCTGATAATACTAGTAAAGTTACCAAAGCTACTTTTAAAAGTCCTGGGGTTCTGACTATCAACATTCATTTGGTAATAAATAGCTCTTTGGGACTTAGATTTACCTCATTACTCTGTAGATTGGCCTCAGTGAATTCCAAATTACTGCTGATGGAAGCTGTTTCTTTTGCCATCAGGCCTGAGCTATCTGGAAAGAGAACCTGTCCCAGGCCCTTGTTTTCTCTGGAGTAGAGTATGGCAAGCTGTTAGAACATTTTTGGGCACTAGAGGAGAACAGGGAGACTTGTAATCTGAGCAGCAGCAGCAGTATATCAGAAATGTTTGTTGTACAATCTTTGGTTCCTAATATTTCCTCTAGAAAGCTAGCTTTTATTTGGAGCAAGAATATGGGGTTTGAGAGGATTTGTGGCCTTGTCACCTTTCTCTGTTCGTCATGTGATAAGTCAACATATTGGCCTATAGGATTGAACTTTGGGAAGCAACAAAATGACATAGTTTTGATCTGTTAGGGACAGCCAGCTCTTTATTGTAATGTCCAAGAGCTGGGTATACATTGAGGCAGGAGTTTTGGCTCAGCGAGGTGCTGGCCTGATCCAGGTCTTTATTTGCTCTAGTCTACTTGTGGTCCAGTAGGATGCATGTGCTAGACAGAACAAGGCTATGACATGCTTTCTTCCATACTCAGGTTGTAGGAGAGTTGTTGGCAGGGCAAAGGCATGTTGAAGGCCCTTGCCTCATAAGAAGGGAACTTGTGATCTGTCTCTTGGAGCAGCTCTGTCTGTAGACAAAGAGAAGCAGGGGGATTGGGGGTGCTGGGAAGAACAAGCTGAAGTCTTTCTATTTGTGCTTCCCACTGCAGGACCCATCATCATCCACACTGATGAGGCAAGCTCTGAAGTCTTGTACCCCAATTACCGAAACTGCTGGGGCCTGATGCAGAGAATCAGGTAACTGCTCTGGGTTCTTTCTCTCTCTCTCTCTCTCTCTCTCTCTCTCTCTCATGTGTGTGTGTGTGTGTGTGTGTGTGTGTGATGTGATGGCGGTGGCAGGGGTTGAGGGGGTGTGGGAGGGGTGGAGTTTGACACACAGCCTTTCCCCACCTTACTGGCAGAATCTTGTCTGCACTGAGGGCCAGCCCTGGCTCACCAACTCATGGATAAGTATGGGGGATGAGGGTGTTGAACTGCAATCAGATCTGACTTCAGCTGTGGAGGAAGTGAAGGAGCTCTCTTGTTCATGGAGGCAGACTCATAGTAAAGATACAGGGAGCCTGGGCAAAGCCACATGCTGGGCTGGAAAGATGACTTCAATCCAAAATGGGATTCTGCTTTACAAAACTTCATCCTCCCAACAATTCTGGGCTCCCAAGTGGGGCATGTAAGGAAACTGACAGGTTAAATTAGAGGTGATTAAGCCAGTCTTTGACATACAAATCTAGGGATGCAAACACAAGACAGAGACTTTCCATCTCTTACCAATATGCTGCTGTGTAGGGTACATTAGTTTGGGCTGATGACACTTTTCAGTACCCAGATATTTCTGGGCTGTACTAAGACTATATATATATATATATAGTATATATACACACACACACAGACACACACACATATATATTCTACAGAAGAAGTAATGCTGTTTTCAGGCAGATCTGGACTATGCATAACAGAAATGCCAGAGTAGGGTTTGGAAAATCTAGCCTTTTATTCTAGCCCTATTCCTAACAGGAATGTTAACTTACTTTTACAAGTCATTTGACCTCTTGGAGCCTTAATTTACTCATCTGTGAAATAGAAATAATGCAGCTAATCCTGATGGGTTATTGTGAGGATTTAATGAAGTCTCAAATGTTGAATGAAACACAGTTTGTAAATTAATGACCACTATACAGTAGTAATATAAGGGATTATTTTTTATTTTTTGACAGAGGTCGGAGGAAGTCTGCCATTTTGCAGCCAGGGATCTCAGAGGATTTGAAGAAGGTGAAGGCAGGAATGGGCATTGATAATAGTGACAACGTGGACTTCCTCACGCTCCTGGACAATATGACTGCTGAGCAGGTGGAATAACTATTTTTCCTGAGTCCTGGGGTTGGGGGACCATGGAGTAGGCTGGCTCCTGACTTAGACCTGGGAGAAAGAGAAGTGGTAGAGGCCTCTAGCTTGTTGGCAGCTGTGGTAGGACTTGCAGATGGAAAGGATGGGAGGACTGAGGGACAGGGAGCAGTCAAGGGGGCTCCTCACTCAAGAACACAGACATTTAATTCTTATCAGTTTCTTGAAACATGCTTCTCAGAATTCCTAATATGTGAGTATGTATGTTTAGGGGTAAGTGTGGGTGGTAAGAAGGGAGGTCTTAGGAGTAGGAAAAGAGGCTAAACTTTTACACATAACTTTTTTTTTTCAGATAGGATCTCTCTATGTAGCCCAGACTGGCCTTGAATTCACGATCCTCCTGCCTCAGTCTTCTAAGTATTGGGCTTATAGGTATGAACCACCACATCCATTTTTACATGTAAATGTTGCCTTTAGCATCTTTTGGGATGCTATAAGTTGGAGTCTGTATTTGTTATATCACTTTTTAGAGAACCTATATGTATATCAGCATATTAAAAACCTGAGTCCAGTGTGGTGATAAACTCCTGTAATCCCAGCACTTAGGAGGTATTGGCAGGAAGATCATGAGTTCAAGGCTAGTTGGGGCTACATAATGAGACCTTGGCTAAATAAATAAATAAATCTGAGGTGCCTATAATAAAGAAATCCTGTTAATTTTTAACTCTGCTTTCCTCAAATTAATTTAGCCATAGAATCTTTTTAATGTAATAAATACATAAAGAACACAATGAAAAATGTTCATTTAGATTCAAAGTCGAACACCAGCAGGCAGTATAGCAGCTTCCTTCTCTTGTAAAAATGACAGTGTGCCTTGAAGGCATAAGTGTACCTTGTGCTATGTGTAAATAAGTCTAAAGTTATAAGGCAAAAGATCATATAAAGTTTTTGTATAGCATTCATCTTAGAAATCATTTTAGGGAAAATGAAAGTCAAGTAGAAATTTATGAATTCCATGCCTTGTATTTTAAACTGTATTAAAAAATGCAGTTCAAAAAATTTTCAGAGTAGGTAGACGCCATCAGGAGAGGAAAAACAATTTTTTAAATATTCTGCACCTTCACATCTCTAGGAATACATAGCTTCAGAAGGCCCTTGGGGACATAGCCTCTTGAGTATTCAGGCCCTACCCAGGAGGAGACAGGCCCCTACAGTTCCATGGAAGCAGATGAGCTGCCAAGCAAGAAGCGTGTCTCTCTAAAATTGTGCCTGTGGCCCTTTCAGGTGCACAGCCTCCCAAGCTGCCCTACACTGAAGAGATTTGCATGGATGATTGAACAGAGAGCTGTGGACACAGCCCTGCACATGCTGCACCTAGAAGACAGGTGAGGGGCCGCTTTAACTGTTGGCACAAAGTCATGCTTGGTCAAACTTCCAAGTGTAGGGAAGAGGGCTCATCCGGCTAGCTCACACCTGCCAGCTGGCATCATTGTATAAAATGACTGAAACAATCCACTCTGCTGACCTCCCAGCAGCCTAGGTTCTTACACACTGAGCGGGGGCTGGTGACCTGGTGCCTCCCTTCCTGTTACACAGAACCAGCAGCCATCACTTGACCAGTTGTCTCTTAATCAGTCACTTTTTCCTTTTGCTTTAAGGGTCAGAGGATTTGGGTGAGGGAAGCTGAAAGAGGAATCAGTATTTCATACTGTTTTTATCATGTTACAATTTACAAATAATTTTCACAATCTCACTTTGAGGTAGATGTCAGTATCTGCAGCTTTATAGTTAAGAAATGTGCTGAGAGAGGTTTGACTTCCTTGCTTGGGCTCAGCTAGCAAGTGGCAGAGCCAGGACTTGGACCCAGATCCCCTGAACAGCATTCCTGTATTTACTGTGTCTTACTGGTACTTGGGGTTCTCTTTCTAGAAGGCATCTTCCCTACTACCAAAATAGAAGGTTTCTTCCTTACCAAATTTCAGAAGCCTTCCTTTACTGATTGATTAAGAGCATTCAGCTTGTACTCAGAATAGGTGACTTGGAAGGGGAAGATGGGAAGTAGTGGAATAGTCCTGGTAAAGTTGGGATGAGTACAGTGGTGTGGGAAGAACATCTACCATTCTAGGAATTTGCATAGTCTGTTGCATAAGAAAAGAGCCCCTGACTGCATTGACTCCAGTCAGTGTGTCCACTGTGCACTAGCCTAGGAGATCTGAAGACCACAGCCAAACCACTCACTTGCTGCAACTCCCTGGGACTTGCCAGCTTTCCTTTTTTGTTCAAGTGGCCCCACCAGACCCACACTCACTCACTTCCCTCACTCACCAATTCGCAATGTACATACTTAATAAATATTTTAGGCTTTGGAGGCCATGCCCCCTCTGTTGCAACAACTCATCTTTGCCCTTGTAACATGAGCAACTGTAGATACTATGCAAACAAATGACTATGGCTGTGTTCCAGTTAAACTTTGTTTATAAAAACAGGCAGGCAGGTTGCATTTAGCCACACTATATTTTGCTTTCTTCTGAGATATTGTCCTTTCTTCTCCAATTAGCCCACTTTCACAAAACTGATGTTTTTTCAAGGACAGGTGGTTATAACCTCACAATGCAACTGGGCTTTGCTTGATCATGGTCTTCTGGAAGGTGTATGTCACATACAGTGTTGGTTGTCTGTTCTTCATCCATTGCTTCAACATTGCTTGGATTATGAAGGTAGCAATTTACCCAGTCACCATGAATAAGTGATGAGCTAGTCATGGCAACCTTGTTTATTTTTGTCAGAGATTGGGTTTGAGAATTCTAGGAAAGGCAGTGTTTTGTTTTGTTTTTTAATTATTGTTTTGTTTTTTCCTTTGACAAAAAATGAGAGGGACACACACAAATCTTTTTGCCACTTGGCAGCCCCCATCTTCCTGCTTTGTCTACTACTGACAGGACATGTTTTGAGTTAGTAGTCACTTTATTATTGTAAGGTGACAAGCTTGAGAATGAAAATGATGGAGTTACAGAGGTGACCCTGGGAGCACTACTGCTGAATTTATGAAGTCAGATAAATAAGACACAAATAAGAAGTATCTTCATGATCTGATCTCCAAAAGGAGAGCTGGCCCATAAGGAAACATGATTTAGGAAGTGTTCCTTCTGATCGCTTTTCTAAGGACCTTTTGGAATTCCTGGAAATCACTACCCATGCTCTTCCCAGCTTTGTTCTTCTACTTCTCAAGGCCTAGTTCTTCATAATTTATCCTAGTTACCACTCTTCTACTCTCTTCTCTTACCCCTTGCCTCTCAGCACTGTCATAGCAGGTCTGTATCCTGGTACTTTTTGTTGTTGGAAGTCTTTGTTCACAGAAAAACCTCAACCTTTCTGAAGTGCCATTTCTCTCCTTCCTGCCCATTGCTCTCCCTCCTATATTACTTGCCTTTTTCTCAGCTCCATCTGACTGGGTTCTTGAGGTTCTAGGGGGCAAAACCAGCCTAAATCCCCTGAGTGTCTGCTGAGTACTTCATTGCTATTCACTCTTCACAGGGAGAGCCTTCAGATGGCAGTAGGCCCATTCCTACACATCCTGGAGGACAATCTGCTGAAAGCTGTGGACCCCACTACTCCACCTGACAAGAACAGGTAGGTACCTGGCACTATCCTGTCTATCCTTTGCACAGCTGAGGACAGTGGAGGCCTCTAGCTGCAGGAAGGGACCCTTTGGTGGGGACAAGAACAAGCCTGTCTGTGACTACAGGTAGATGTTTAAGAGACCATGAGTCCCAAAGAGATTCACAACCTTTCTACTTTCCTTTCTGCTGCAGCCCTCCTACCATATTTTGAAAATTTTATTTTGGTCAAAAAGAGCCCTAACTTACTTTTCCTTTTTTACTGATTGTATATGTGTCAGACACATTAATATCACACTAACTTGATATTTTAATAGTCCAAAACAAAGCTGGTTATTTAGTTTGGACACTGTTCAGCATAAAGAACGTGTGATAATCCAAAAGATATTTTGAAATGTTGGAAATGGCTCATGAGTTCTTTGCCACTTTTGTAGAGCCTGGAACCAAGGTTACGACCACAACTTTGGAATGTTATGTGTCCTAGACACTTGCTAAGCAAAGTGTTCTGCAGATAAACAACTTCATTATTGCCCAGGAACTTGTCCAATTCTCAGGCCCCACCTGACCTACTGAGGCCGAATCTACATTTTAATTAGATCCCCAGGTACACTGCATGCCCCTTGAAGTTGGAGGAACACTATTTTTAAATTTTAAAAAAAATTTTATTGTTCTATGATGTTCTATACAGGAGGGAGGAGGTTGTTGTGACATTTCTGTTTATATTAGAAGCACTATTATAGGCTATCTTTTGGAGCGCAAAAGAGATTATGCATAGCTAAACATTTACAATGAGTGGGCAAGGCCTAGGGGAGAGTGAGTTGAAACAGAAACACTCAGGAACGTTGGGCCAAGATTTATAACAGCACATTATGCAAATACCTGCCTCTGTCTTTCACTGTACCTGCAATGACACTACAGTTCTTGCTGCCTTTGCCACCTTGCCCCACACTGCCTTGTGGCTGAAGAAGGCTACAGGATCTAGTGCTAGGCTTCTAGGTTGGGGATCAATAAATAAAATTGATCCTCCTCAAGAGGTATATACTGGTAATAGGCAGATATGATTAAAATAGCACCTTTATTACTGATTAAAGCCATTTGGAGAAAGTGTTGAGAGCCAAATAGGATTATTAATATCCTTTTGAAATGCCTTACATTAGAATTTATATCATATGGTGGAGATTAGGAAGAACATTAGCCATGGACGGAGGATCCAAACAAAGAAGAGAAAGGGTGGGTCTGAGCTACACTATGCTTAGTTTCTTCCTTCAAACTCACCAGAGGAGGAGTGAGCGGGTGGGAAGGAGATGGCAAAGAGAGTTCTCCAGGGGGCCCCTCCCCGTGAAACCATGAGGAATAGGAATAAGGGTTCTTCCACCATCCTTTTCAGAGGAGATTTTCTTTTTTTTAAAACCAAGCTCAACTGATTTCTCAATGTCATCTGGTTTCTGAGGCAAGTGTTGTTCCTTACTCAAAGGAGATAAGAATGTCCTGGCCTCCAAAGCCAAAGAATTATGAACTGTTTATTTCTTGCAGAAAGCTGTACTTGTATGCAAGTCATGATGTGACCTTTATACCCCTCTTACTGGCTCTGGGAATTTTTGACCACAAATGGCCCCCATTTGCTGTTGACCTGACCATGGAACTGTACCAGCATCAGGAATCTAAGGAGTGGTTTGTGCAGCTCTATTACCATGGGGAGGTAAGATCTCTGGAAGGGAATGGTGGTGGTTAGGCACCCCAGCTGATATAGCCAGGTTTCCTTCCTTTGGCCCAGCGGTGGCTCCAGTGGTACCCTCTGCTCTCTGAGGTCTATAGGGTGACTCACAGCTGCAGCTCAGGTCTAGTGGAGAACTTGGCATGTTGTGATGGGGTAGGACATGGGCCTATCCAGGTTTTGTTACCCCTTCAAGAACAGGGCCATACTCCTACTCTTCTCCTGAGTGTCTCCGTTAGGTTGTAACATCCTGACTGTGAGGCCTATTTTGAAGATTAACAGTGGTGCCATTGGGATAGCATCTTGGATGCTTCATCATTATTGATGTCCAGGAAAAAGGGCAGGGCACTCTCCAGAGATGGGACCTTTAGCTCTTTCAGCTTAAGGATATAACTTGACCAAGTCTCCCTGTCAATTTAACAACCATTTCTTGAGTGTCTCTTCTAAGCAGGACGTAGTGCTTCTTATTC
This sequence comes from Castor canadensis, assembly GCF_047511655.1. Taxonomy (NCBI): domain Eukaryota; kingdom Metazoa; phylum Chordata; class Mammalia; order Rodentia; family Castoridae; genus Castor; species Castor canadensis. Next base: position 101,745,466 of record NC_133397.1, on the reverse strand, counting down.
TGGAAGCTGACCTTGTAGTGGGGTCTTCCTGGCTATTATTTGTGTATACTCATGTACTTCTTGGGCCAGAGCCCCTTGAACACTGGGCTGAACTGAAGACAGCAGAAGGATGTGGTCCTCAGTAGACGTGCTGAGTTTGGTGTCTTCCACAGGAGCAAGTGCCAAGAGGGTGCCCCGACAAGCTGTGCCCACTGGACAAGTTCTTAAATGCTGTTTCAGTTTATACCACAAGCCCAGAAAAGTACCACACACTCTGCTTCCCAGCACAGGCAGTGAAATCGGAAAATGGAGCATGACTGATTTACACAGCCCAGTTGATTTTTAAATAAAATGGCTTTATACAATGCCTCCAGCTTTGTGTGAGTTCGAGTATTTAAATGTAAAGCTAACAGTGTTTCCTTCCTGTCGGGATAGCAAAGTCTTTTCCTGAAAGAAAAAAGGGGTATAATGTTGAAACCAAAGTGATCTTTCTCTGTTTTGTGGCTTGATTTCTTCTTTCTTTCTTTCCTTTTCTTTTCTTTCAGTAGTAGGGTTTGAACTCAGGACCTTGTGCTTGCTAGGCAAGTGCTCTACCACTTGAGCCACACTCCCAACCCTTTTTTGCTTTGGTTATTTTTCGAATAGGGTCTTGCATTTATGTCCCGGTCAGTCTAAACTGCAGTCCTCCTATTCTTTCTTGCCACGTAGCTGGGATGACAGGCTCGCATCACTACACCCAGCTTCTTTATTGGTTGAGACAGGCAAACTTTTTTCCCTGACTGGCCTCAAACTTCTTCTCTATCTCTACCTCCCAAGAAAGTGGGATTACAGACATGAACCTGGTTTGTGGCTTGATTTTTAAGGTCAGAACATCTGCATGTGACTCAGTCTGTGGACATCATGACCCTTTAGAGTTTTGTTGGCTTGGGACTTCAATTTTTTTATTTTAACATTTATTGATTTTCCTGTTAAGTAGTGGTCATTATGAAGATGGAAAGTACTGCCTTCAAGTTGTTTCAGCCCAGTGGGGAATGCTTCCCAGCCACTAGAACTATGAGAGAATGAATTTCTCTTCTTTTAAAATTATCTAGTCTCTGGCATTCTGTTATAATAGCCCCAAACAGACTACGACATTATTACTAATTATGACCACCATTCCATGCAATAGTCCATTGAAACTTATTCCCCATATCTAATTGAAAAATTGTACTATTTGAATAAAATCTCCCCATCCCCAGCCCCCCAGTCCCTTCTTACTATTCTCAAAGGTAGAAGTATATGCCAAGTATCTTTGCACAAGCTGTTTCCTCTCCCTGCAGTGCTCCCCTAGACATCTGTGTGGTTAACTCTTCACTTGGCTCTCAGCTCGTCATATTGGACAGGCGCCCATATGCAAAATATCTTAGATCTTTTTGCTCCCTCTACCTCTAGCCTCAGTTACACTCTACTGCATTGTGCCCTCCAAAAATTCGTATACTGAAGTCCTAACCCCTAATCTTTCAGATGTATTAAAGAAATACGCAAAGTAATTGAGACCTAATCCAGTATGGCTGGTATCCCTATAAGAAGGGGAAATTAGGGCACAGACACAGACCACATGAAGCCACTGGAAGAACACAGGCTGTCCTGAGGAGAGAGGCCTCAGAAGAAACCAACCCTGCCAATTCCTGATCTTGCACTTCTAATCTCCAGCACACTGATGAAATAAATTTCTGTTGATTAAGCTGCCCAGTCTGTGGTGCTTTGTTATGGCATTCCTCAAAAACTAATATACCTGGTCCTGTCTTTTTTCCAATGTAATTTATTAGTGCTTGGTATTATATGTCTGTTTGGTTATCTTTCTGGCCTTAAGGTAAGCTCTACAAAAGGAGACTTTACCTTCATTCATGGGTCCCCAGCACTAGAATGGTGGCTAACACGTTAGTGCTCAAACATTTGAATGTTGGAGTGACTTGTCTCCTCTGTCATGAGTGTCCTGGGCGTATGATCACTCTTCTTGGTTACTATTGTGTCTTCCTAATGAGTCATACCCTTTCTTGCTTTCCACAACCCTCCAGGATCTGGTTCCTGCTTATTTATCCAGCCTCATTCACCACACATCTCCCTGGCCAGACAGAACTGTTTTAAGAAAAGAAAACTTTCATTTGGCCTTTTTACCTTGGCACACAGTATTCCATCCTCTGATTCTGGACACATATTCTCGTTGCCTGTCCAGTCTCTGATAATCTGTAGGCCATTGTGTTTCTGTGTCCCTTATTAGGGAGCTATCTTGAGTGTTAGTATATGTCTAGAGCCAAGTACAGGGACTGGTACCAAGTGGACCTTACCCAATGAGTAAATGAATTCAGAACTGTACTCTCACTGGCTTCTGCACACTCTCCCCTGCTCACCACTAGGGGGAAATCTAGGGCAAAGGAATACCTGTATTTGTTTATTTATGACCCTTGTATAGGTGTTTCTGAGTCTGTTTATCGTCTCATATAAAATGGAGATAGTTATATAAAATTATTAGGGTTGCTGTGAGAAAACATAAGGAACTTCAAATGTTCTTTTTTCCCCCTTCCTGTATTTCTCCTAGCTTCCCACTAGATTTTTCACTGTGGCATGTTTCCTCAACTGGAAGGGAGCCTTTCAGGAGGCTCCCTCACTGGCCTTCTCTAAGCAGTGCCTCCTCTCTGCCTTCCATTCCTAGGGCAGTGTGCCTGTGGGTACAGGGTATTTATTAGAGTCAAACCCTAACTCCCTCCTTCATGAGTTGTGTGGTCTGAGTAAGTCACTTAATTTCCATAAGCTTAACATTTTCCCAACTATAAAAAAGGAGCATTAATGTCTACCTACCAGACAATTTGGCCTGAGGATGGAAGGGGGAAAGATGGATGTGAAAATCCTTTCATAGACTCCTGTCTATGGCCTTGACTTATCTCTAAGGAGGCCTGAGAGTGCTGTTAAGGTTAAAAGAATTTCTAGAGGGGATCTTACCCTTGGATGGCAAGTAAATGACCTCCTAGGGTAGAGGAGAGTGGTCACTCCTCTTGCATGGTTAGGCCGACTTCATCTGATCTCATCCGGGACTCACCTGATAGATCTTGCCAAGGGCCTCATGGCTTACCTTACAGCACTCTTAGCTCTGACAGTCAGTGGAATGAAATGACTCATTAGACAAGATCAGTCATTGCCATGTGCCAATCCCCTTTAACAGCTGGAATCCTCTAGGACATGGTCCATCTACCTGCAATGGTGTCTGGGAGAGGTTAAAGACAACTATTTTGTCTACTACATGCTAGGGAAGTCTCATTCTTCTGTAGCTTTGGAGCTACAGGTGTGTCCTGGGGCTGCTAGGCAAAGTATGTATCCATTTAGCTACTAGGTAATTCTTTGGGAAAGTAGTCTGTGTGGTCCGTTTAGACTCTGCCCTTAAGTGGCCAAGGGACCCTTCAGCCCTGACCCCCCTCCTACCCCTCAATCTGCCCTGCCAGCCTCCAGAAACCTGGTCTCTGACTAACCTGGCTGGCTGCAGACAGCTGAAAAAAAATTGGGTACAATAAAAAACTGGGCTTCTCACTTCTTTCTTTTCACCTGACCTGTGGGGGCACAGTCACCATTTCTGAAGTAAGGGTAATGCCTGAGAACTTGAGAGGGCACTGATCTTGGAGTAGCAAGCTCTGAGTTAAAGTCTGTACTATCTGTGTAACTGGGCAAGTCTGTTAGCTTCCTGTAAATAAATTTACAGGGTTGGGGATACAGTACAGTGCTAGAGCACATGCTGAGCATGTGTAAGGCTCCGGATTTGAACCCTCGTACCATGTGTGTATATGCGTGTGTGTGTGTCTACATTTGTAAAATGAGGTTATGGGACTCTAATATAATACCTCCCTCTCTGCATTATCCTAGGAATCACATAGGTTAGGGATGTAAAGCACTTCCTAAGATGAAAAGTATTATACGGACTTACAATACTTACGGTATTGCCAGAGAGGCCTTCCTGGCTCCTCCCAAGTGTTTTTCAGCCAGTGCCCAGTGCTACTGGGTAGTAAGGTCTCAGTGACTGAAGGTTAAGATGTTCTAGGGTTACTTAACCCACAGGAGGTGAAAGTAGCACTTACCTTGCTTGGAGTTGAGCCAGGGATCTGATTTCCAGTCCTATCACTTTTCTGAGCCCTGTGACCTTGTGCAACTCCCTGAGCATTGCAGTCTCCATTGTGTATTGAGGGTCATGATGCTGTATGCTAGCTGCTGGGAGTGGGGGCGGAGGGGAGGTGGGAGGTGTTAAGCAAACACCTGTCTTGTTGACAGTGTCTGCAACATGCTAGTTGCTTAAATACAAAATTTCAATCTGCATCTTTTTTATTAGCATATGGTAATTATACAAAGGGATTTCATTGTGAATCTGCATCTTCTTGACTTGGGGCTTATGAAAACTAGAATTCAGCAGCTACAGTGTGCCCAGAAGCATGGATCGCTCCCTGTAAGTATAGAGACTTTTTTAGAGAAGGCAAGTATGTATTTTGAAATCAAATGTATGGCCTAGGTAAACCAGCAAAGGAATCATGCCATGAGGTTGGGGCCAGTGTCAGAAGAGAGTTTTTACTGGTAGGCAAGCAGGAAGTTTTTCTCTGAGACATGCCTTTCACTGAGGAAAATTTGGATTTCAGAGAGATTAAAAGCCTCAAAGGTAAGGAAAGGGAAAGATGTAAGGAAATGGCCTGCACTGAATCACTGCAAAGGACAGTATTCATCAGAGAATTAATTTGGAAGGAAATAGAGTGTAAAATAGCAGCGTAGCTTTTGACTCTGGGCACCATGGCATCAGAAAGCCAGTCAGTGCTTCAGAGGCTTGCTAGGGCTCAGCCTGAGAGCCACCTCCAGAAAGCAGCCAGGGGATACCCAGAGACCACAATTGCTGAGCTTGGTAGGAACTGATTGAGTGTGTAATTAATGGGAGGGCTGTATAACACTTGGGTAAGTAGAACTTGATGGGGTCAACCCAGCAGGGCTTCTGAGAGATGAGAGAGCAGCCCTTGGAGCTGTTAGCAACAAAAGCCAAATGTGGTAAGGTAGACAGAGCTTACCTGGGCCTTGTGGAGAGAAGGATAGAAGGAGTCAGGAAGGAGAAAGGCTGAAAGAGTGATTGCTCCTAGGCCAAAGTGTCCCCACTCTCCAGTACCTCAGTGGTTCAGTTCTTGGAGTGAGGTGGTATTGTGGAGCAATGGAGAAAACCCCAGAAACTGAAAATCAGAGAGACTGACTTGGCCAAGCTTACATAGCAGCCTAGAGATTCAAGGATCCTGAATCATGGTCACTGTATCACACTGATGGTGAGGAGTAAAAGGGAACTGCTTGGAGTGTGAAGCTTCTGTTCTTTGATTATGTGTGGAAGGCAGGTGATCTTTTATGGTATAATCTTTCACAGTATATACATATGGACAAGGTTGCTATGCATAATTGGAAACAATCAGGTTTTGTTCCTAACTGGTTGAATTACTAGAGCCCAAATACCAAGTGTAAAAGGATTCATGTGATAGGCCCCCTGCCTACCTCTTCAGTCTCATCTTCTACCATACTTCCTCTTACTCTTCCCCCCAGACCTTAAGAAGTTGGCTCTTTTTTGTCATTCAGATCTCAGCTTAAAGACCACTTTTTCACACATGGGAGTGTTTATGTGTGTATGTATATATTTAATTTAGAGGGTTTTTACACAGATGCAGTAGAAGCCCAATGGTTAAGCACAAAGGCTTTGGAGCCAGACTATCTAGGCTGATACTCCATCCTTCAGGATCTGTTCGATCCTAGCAAGTGACTTAACTTCAGTACACTTAGTCTATAAAATGGGAATCATAATAGTATTTACCACATAGGATTTTATAAGGAATAAACACATAAAACATTTAGAAAAATGCCTGTCACATAGGAAATGCTCAATAAATGTTAGCTATTAATTTTTTTAATTATCCTCTGTCTTCCCCTCTGTAATAAGCAGGCAACTTTGTCTGATTTTTTCATTTCTATGTGTTTGTGTGATATACTGTCTACTATATGTAGATAATGACAAAGCACACAGTAGGAACTCAATACAAATTTATTGAATGAATTTGTTGAATTAACAAAATAATTCAACAGTTCATTGTTCTTCAGGGAAGTGTTTCATGTTGTTTGGTAGGCCTCTAACATGTTTTTCCAGTGATTTGTATAAATACATAAATGAATAAAGATACAGAATGCCAACAGATCACATTTACTGACAATCTGAAACTGGGAGGGTGATCTTACTGAATGACTGAGTGAATGAGTGAACAGATGATACATGTATTGGATATGTTCACACTGATACTATTTTTGGACCCTAGGCCAAATATTATAAGATGAAACTAATAGAGATAAATGCAGGGTTCTAATATTGGGTCCTCAGAATCAGTTGCCACAATTGGACAGGTTTTAGTGAGCAATCTGCTAAGTGTGAGTGAATAGTATAATGCGGTCTGAAAAACTGTAAGTGTATAATATCTGTCCCGGGACCTGGAATGAAGTGTGTGATGGTCTTATTCCATCCTGTGCAGCTTAGAGCACAACTGGAGGACAATGTTTGGATCTGAGAGCCAGACTTGATAGCAGAGCTAGACAGAGTCATCAGCTCAAGGACCATCAGGAGGGAGGGATCAAAGGACTGAGGGCATACCAAACATATCAAATGTTTAATTTCTGTGGGCTCTGAGAACCACAGTCAGACTAGTATGTACAAGTTACAGGGATATAAAAATTTGAGATCAATATAAGGAAAACCTTTGAAATAATCAGAGCCTAGTCTGGATGAACTGGGCCACCTGAAAGGGTTCTTGTCACGGGAAGATTTTGGCCTCACACTGGCACTTGGCCAGAGTATTGTAGAGAGTCATACCCCCATCTAGTCTCTGCTTACACTGAGTCTGTGGTTCTGTAATTTCACTGCATCCTTCTTTCTGTCTGGACAGTCTGAGTCAGGGGCTTTTCATGTGGTTAGGGACAAAGTTTGGTCCTCTAATTTGATTATTTTAAACTTTAAAGGAGAAGAAGGGAGTGCTTGAGAATACAGTGACCCCAGTATTACCCTATTAAAAGTGTTGTTCTGTCCCCATCTGGTCAGGCTTTATTCAAGGGAATGAACAATAGCCTGAGAAAGTACCTTCCTGCCACTGCCTCCACCAACCCATCTTGGAATTTCTACTCTGATGCTTTTTTCTGTAGGGCTTTTCTGTGCTACCTCATGACTTAGTTCTTAGCCCTTCTGGCTCCCAAGGAGAGAATTCATATCTGCACAGGTAATCCAGCTTGCTCTCTCATCCCCCTGCCCCTTGTTTCCAGTTGTGCACACATCACCACCTCACACTTAATACCTTCTCAGCTCCTTCTCCCTGCTTCCCCCATTTTCACTCAAGGCACCACAGGCTTGGGTAAGGTAGGCCAGAGAGAAGAAGCTAAGAGCTTTTAAACTGTATTATGAGAAAAAAAAATGAGGCTAAAAACAGGTCCATTAAGTAGGGAACAAAGATTTAATAGAGGAGAGAGATGAAATGAAGGCAGTTAATTCTAAATCCTTCTCTTTCCTAATAAGTCTTTCTTATCAAAGGAATCTGTCTTTAAGCCACAAATGACCAAATATTGTTGGGAGGGACTGAAACTTAGGAAAGAAAGAAAACAGTAATCACCATTAGAAATTATGGTGCTTCCTTCTGTTAAATTATTTCCTTCCTCTTTCGGGTTAATAGACCAGATGGAAGATTTCTAGGAAATTTGATAAAAATTTTATAAAATTTTTTGATTAAAAAAAGATTTGATAAAAATCTTTCAGGTTAGATGTGTCTCCCAGTCTACATGTCTGTAGCTTCCTTTGCTTCTATTGCGTTATACCTGTGCTTGTAATCACTTGTTCCGTGTTTGACTTCTTCAATAGAATTTGAGGCTTGTTGAGGATGTGGTGGGACCATCCCTGATCTGTTCCACTATATCCATAGTTCTTAGCCACATAGATAATGGTTAAAAGAACAAATAGAAGAATTAATCACTTGATGAGTAAATGGATAATGTGAGCCTAATAAGACTTATAAGTGATTATACAAATATATTTAATAATTTAATAAATTACCTCATGTTGTAAATTTAAAGATTAGATTTAAGAATAACACTCTTAGAAGAAAATATAGGAGGAAATCTCCATGACATTAGCCTTGGCAATGATTTCATGGATATGACACTGAAAGTACAGACAAGAGAATAAAAAGTAGATAAGCTGGAATTCATAAAAAAAATTGTGTACCAAAGGACACAATCAACAAGTGAAATGGAGGCCTAGGAAATATGAGAAAATATTTGTAAATCTCATATCTGATAAGGGATTGGTATTCAAAATACACAAAGAACCTCGTACAAGTCAACAATAACAAAAACCAAATCCTGATTAAAACATAGGCAAAAGACTTGAACAGTCATTTCTCCAAAGAAAATATACAGCTAGCCAATATGCATATGAAACTGATGCTCAATCTTACTATTTATCAGAGAAATGCAAATCAAAACCACAATGACATACCACTTTATACCCTTAAGATAAAGGCTTTCATTAGGATGGCTTTTATTAAGCAAAAACAAACAAACCCCACAAAAATAACAATAATTGACAAAGATATGGAAAATTGGAACCCTTGTTCATTACTGGTGGGAATGTAAAATGATGTATGGTACTTTCTCAAAAAATTAAGCACAGAATTCCCATATGCCCAGCAATTCTACTTCTGGGTACATAACCCAAAGAAGTGAAAGCAGAAACTCAAACTTGTATTTGTACACTTATGTTCATAGCAGTATTATTCCCAGTAGCTGAAAGGAAGAAACAACACAAATGTCCATCAACAAAGAATGGATGAACAAAATATGGTATATACATATAATGAAGTATATTCGGCCTAAAAAAGGGAATGTGATTCTTACACATCTACAATATAGATGAACCTTAAAGACATTATACTATGTGAAATTGGCCATATACAAAAAGACAGGTGCATGATTCCACTTATATGAAATATCTGGAGTATCAGACTCCTAGAAATAGAAAGCAGAAAGATGGTTGTCAAAATCCAGGGGAGAAGAATAGGAAATTGTTTAATGTTTACAGAGTTTCAATTTTGCATCATGGAAAAGTTCTGGAGATGGATGGTTGTGATGGTTGCACAGAAATGCGAATATACTTAATGCCATAGCACCTCAATGTGTATACTTAAAACTGGCTAAAATGGCAAAATTTATGCTATCACATTTTTTTACAATGATAAAAATTGGTGGAAAAAAGTACCTCTAATTGCAGCTTTATTCTAGGCCTTTTCATCACTTGGATGAAAACCTTCAACAGCTTTGCTGTTGAACCAACACAAAGGATGTTAGATAAGTTTCTAAGGATGTTAAGATTATGGAACAATAGATTAAAATGAATATTGAAATGAAACATAGATAACTGTAGAATTCTGGATGCAGGATAAAAATAAGCAGAAAAGTATAGGATCCAGAGTAATGATTTTTTTTTACATGAAAAAATATCTTGCAGTTCTTATTTCCTAAAATTCTAATGTAACCCTACGCCAGAAAAAAAGGTAAACTGTTACCTATTAGTAAAACTGTGTTCAGATAAAAAGGAGGTAATAGTCTCACTGTGCTCTGTGCTGATTAGATTGGACTTAGGGTGCCAAATACTCCCTTTAGTTCTCCTTTCAAGGCATGTATAAACCACGATAAAACAATATAAAACTATGAGGGTGGTTAGGGAACTAAAGCAGATCTCATTGGTCCTGATTGATAGACTAAGGGATTTGACTTGGGAAATAGATAATTAGGAGAAACATAATAGCCATTTTCAACTATCTGAAAGGCTGGCATGTGAAATGAGGACTGTCCTTAATCTGCATTTGCTAAGAACAGATTTGGAATCAATTTTTTTTTAGGCAAAAAGCCAAAATAAGCCTGATTCATTATGGGGCAGTTTTCTAAATGTTAGAATTCATGACATTTAAATAAAGTGGCCTCCCATTACTGGGTAGCTTAAGTAGAGGTGCTGGCTACCTGGCAGGGATACCGGAGAGCAGAGGTTGGTCTTTTCCAACACCACGATCCTACCTTTCAGTTTCCCAGTCTCAAAATCTGGGCATCATGTTTGATTCATACTTCTTCTTTCTTCCAATATCTAATGAGGCCTTGGGGCTTCTTCCTTCCTAGCTCCCTTAGCTTTACCCTTTACTCTTCATTACATTGCCAGGAGCCTCACCTCCTCAACCCCAGGACACTGGACATGGGGCCAGTCAGCTTTCCAGTCTCTGCTGTCTCTGCTTCCCTCCATCCTGTACATTCCACTGGACTCATTTTATAAAATACCTATCATTTAATTCCCTTGATCAAGACCAAAGAGTGGACCCCAATTGATTCTCATGTCAAGATGAAATTATTTTTCTTGGCTTTGAGTCTGTTTTTCCTTCCCTCCCTTTTCAAATTCACATTCTAATACTCAAATGACTGATTTTGGTTAAGCTTTTCCCTTCAATGCCATCTGGCTTGATTGTTTTTACCTGCTCATTCCCACCTCCGTACCCTCATTTGTTCTATGATCTTGTGCAGTCCCCATACCCAGTTTTATTAAATAGGGTCTGCCCCATGCACCACAACCACCAGGAAATCTTTCCTGGCCCTCCAGGCTCACACTGATTCTTCTTTTCTCTCACTCATTTACCAAATATTTACTGATCTCTCACAGAGTTCAGACATTATGCTAGATGCTGGTAAACAAGTGATGAGCAAGAAAATTTGGGTTCCTGATGTCATAGAGTGGACAAGACAAAACAAGCAATTGCTGTTAAGGATACAAACAGATACTGTAATACAAAATGATGGTGTGTATGTGTGTGTGTGTGTGTGTGTGTGTGTGTGTGTGTGTAAGTTATGGGTATAGTTAGGTATTTGATAGGGAAATCAAAGATGGCTTCATTGAGGAGGTGACAAATAAGCTGAGACATGAAGGACATAAAGAAGCTAGCTAGGAGTCAAGGTTGCCAGGCTGAGGATCCAGCATGTATAAGGGTCTGAGGTGAGAAGAACTTGACACGTTGGAGACAATAAAATTAGAGTGGTCTGGCTGGAGCATAGTGAGCAAGGGGAGAAGGGCGAGAGGTGGAACTGAAGAGGTGTCTGGGTCCTGGTAGGCCTTAGAGAACTTGGATTTCATGCAAACACATTGGGAAGACATCACAGGGTTTCAAGAAAGAAAGGGATATATATGATTTATACTTTAAAAAATTACTCTGTCTACAATGTGGAGAATAGATTGGGAGCAAGAGTGGAAGTAGAGACTAGTGGAAATAAAGTAATAGACAAGGTGACAGTTGGTAATTTGAATCAGAGTAATGGAGAAAAGTGGGTGAATTTATGATGTTTTGGAAATAGATGTAAAAGGACTTGCTGATGGTTTTATGTGATGAGTAAAGAGTAAGAATGACTCCAAGGTCTTGAAGGTGAGAACTAAGTGGATGGACATAGGCTACTTACTGTGATGGGGATGATCTAAAGAAATGGGAGAGATTAATAATGTAGGAAGGGAGTCACAGATATGATCACATTCTTAATATGTCTAGTCTGTCTTTATTGTCCAGTTTAGTCATTGTTTTCAATTTATATATGAACACAAAACATATCCGTAACACTGAAAATAGAATATAGTCTTATTCTGCAGCCTTTCCTGGTTAGGTATCTCTTCAATTGGATGTAGGTACTTGTAAGCAGCTATTATCTTCCACTGGGCCCAGCACAGTGCAGGGTATAAGGTAAATGCTCAGCACTTAATGTTTAAGTGATAACACCTTCTTATGGCGTCTCTTGCTAAATTCATGGACTCTGTTACACAGAGTCAAGGTAATGTTCCTCCTGGACCAAGTGGCGTCTGGTACATCTTTTGAATGGATGTGATCCTTGTATTTTCTCACAATTATTATCACAATTTTAAATAATGATGAATATATTTTAAAGGCTTTGCAGGCACCAAGTACAATAGGAATAAAGAGAACCAACTATCTTCATTGTAGTGGGTTATTTCAAAACTGGCATTTAACTATTTACATATTTTAGTATAAAGTACATATATACATGCATAAAAAATCTGTATCGTGTGTTTATAAATCTTTTAAATAGCTTAACTACTGATGGCTACTCTAGAGAACTTTACCAAAGCCTAGAAGACCCTTCTGTAGTTTGGAGAACAAAATAAATCACAATACTCCACGATCTCCAGTCACCATATGTATTTTAACTGAATGCTATGTTTAGCAAGGTGCAGGTCCCAACCTAGCTGCATTTGACACTGAGAACCAAGCAGCCAGGAGCCAGTTCTCCAGAGTCCTTGAAGCACAGCTGAAAGCAGGGGCTTAGTTCACAGATTGATTTTTGGGATGCACAGGAGTCTCCAGGGAAAGATGCTCACACAATAGCTGTGGAGTTACTATGTGGGAAGAGAGAATGAAAGCTCCTGGAAGCTTGGTAAAGATGAGAAATAAACATCAGCTCCCAGGAGACTTTAACAGAAAGAACTTTGGCTGTAGCAAATAAATAAAGTCTTGAAAACTTAAATTCACCATTAACACTAATTAATTGGACACTGGATACTGTTTAGGTTTGTAAGCTATTTCTTTCCTCCACCCTCACTCCACCCACTAAGGAAAGGAGGAGGGTACAAACTCAGAGTTGTGGGCAGAGGCCTGCTTCCCAAGTTGTTTTTTTAAACTCTTGCCTCACCTTTTGCAAGGATCAAACCTCCCAAACACACATAAACACAGCAGTCTCAACTTCTCCACCCCAAGAAAACACCTGTACTTTCCTTTCTAGGACTGGTTTTCTTTAACTTAGTCTTTGGAACCCTAAGGTACCTTGAGGTCCTTAAGGAGGTATTTTGTAAGAGAAGCCCAGGTTCTTTTGTGTTTGGTAAAACAACTGAATTTTCCCATGCTTTAAATATGTGTGAGGAAATAATTTCTGAACCTTGTTGGTCTTCTCTTTCTGTGCTCACACATATACTCACCTTCTTCCTCTAGCAGTATTGGTTGCCAAGCACAATTTAGCACTAAGCCAGAAAGTTGACAATTGAAGTGTGGTCACCTATAGGCAGAAAACAGATTTGTCTATTTAATGGCAACCCAGAGAAATAGAGACAATTTTTAACAATCCTCATAGCATAACTTCCTTTTAACATTATTATTTAGCTCCCTCCAATATGAACTGTTTGGCTCAAATTGGGTTTTGTGTATTATAAACTATTTACTTTAAAGGCATTATTACAAGTTTACCTCCAAATGAAGACTCCATGATCCTGTAACTTTGAGAAATTTATAGAACTGGGTTTTAGAACAGAAAGTGGCAGTAAGGCTCAAGCTGTCTAAACAGCACAGGAAATATATGTTTTTTTAAACACAAAAGAGGTGAATCTGAACTTAAGGATTTTGTAGAATAAGCAAGCTTCCTTTGCTTCCTTTACCCACTCACCAACCGACCTCCCCACTACCCCCTGCCCCAGCCTAGCTTCCACATTCCAGGTTAGTAATTTTTCTTATGAGCAATCTGATTGTCTGGCTTCCTTGCTTAAAACTTTGTTCTATCTATCTATCTATCTTTCTTTCTTTCTATCTATCTATCTATCTATCTATCTATATCATCTATCTTTCTATCTATCTATCCATCAATCGTATATCTGTCTTTGGGGTGCTGGGGATCAAACTTAGGACCTTTCATGTTCTAAGCATGTGCACTACCACTGAGCATCACCCCAAAGTTTGCTTAAAACTTTGAAGTTTTGGCTGGATGTAGTGGCATCTCAGGAGGCAGAGATTAGGAGAATTGCAGCTTGAAGTCAACCCAGGCAAAAAGTTAGAGAGGCCCCATCTCAACTAATAAGCTGGGCATGGTGGTGTGCATCTGTGGTTCCAGCTACACAGGAGGCATAGGTAGGAGGATCATGTCCCAGGGCCTGCTCTGGTCAAAAATGTGAGATCCTATCTAAAAAATAACCAAAGCAAGAAAGGAATTGAGGTGTGACTCAAGTGCCTGCTTAGTAAGTATGAGGCTTGAATTCAAACCCCAGTACCACCAAAGCATAAAATTCCAACTTCTTAGCGGACCATACTAAATTCTGCATGAACTGTGGCCTCTCTCTAGGCTCCTCCCTTCCTTTGCCTCCCTTAAGAGCTCATCCTATTTTGCAGGCCCTTGTTGATGAAACTTCCTCTCTGTAGTGTCTTCCAGGAAAGCTCACTCTTTCAAGAGTCAGTTTGAGGATCACCTTTCCTTTGAGACTCCATTGGAATTTCCTCTTTGGCCTGTTGTGCTCTGTTCTGCTTGCACTTTCACTGCAGTAAACACCACACTGTATCTTAACAGATCTGCATACCTGTTTCTTCATCCCAGCTTGAGCACAGTTCTTAACACACAAGAGGTGCCCTATCACTGAGTAAATGAGTCCTTGGGTTAAACAAGGACTTCTCCTTTTAGTACATTACAAGTACTGAGAAGGAAAAAGAAATGACTCAAATGTACAGCTAGCTTAAAAGGAACACAGCAACCACCTTGCCTGGGTGCCCCAGCTGTTGGGAAAGGGGAAAGAGAGAATAACACAAAGGTGAAGCCCCAGCATCACAGTGGAGCTGCTATGATTTTTCTTGTTCAAAACAGCCAGGATCAGCTCAATAAATTTATGGGACCCAGTGAAAAATGGAATTATGGAGTTCCATTTTCAAAAATTAAGAATTTCTAATGGTGATAGCAGACCAAGCTGGGTCCTGTCTATTTGCACAGGTGGCAGCACATTCATGAAGTCAGCCCTGGTGAACACAGCCATCACAATTATGGTATCAAGAAGTGTAGGAGAGTGGGAAGGTTGGAGGAAATCTCACATTAATAGTACTGAAAGCTATCAGAAAATGGGGAGGGAGGGAGAAACAAGAGAGGAAGCTAATCTGATCAGTGTACAATATGTGCATGTGTGAAACACCATGTTGTAACCCCTTTATACAATTAATATACACCAATAAAATGCATATTAAAAAAGAACCAAACCCATATCCTAGGGCTCTTTTGGAATCATCCAGAATTCTAACAAGATGGCTTTGAAGGGCACCTACTGAGACTGTCCTTAGCAACGCTTTGTGAGTTAAACATCCCTTTAATCACACACACACACACACACACACACACACTGTCATTTTAAAATTTATTTTTGTTTGGGGGAATAACTCAGGGGTAGAGTACTTGCCTGGCATGTGTAAGGCCTTGGATTTGATCCCAAATTCTACAAAAAAATAATAATAAATCAATCTTATTTTATTTTCTCATGCATACCCTTTATAAGACAACTACAATTATATATTTGTTTTCAATTATAACTGCAGAATTATTTTCTATCACTTTACTTTATTAAAAATGAGATAATGCAATGACCCACACCCCCACTCACCCCTGAAGTAGCAAGCCATTTCATTTTCTCCACTCAACTCCAAACTGCGAGAGAGACCAGCTGTACTCTCACAGGGTTACCTGGCTATGACGTATCTTTATCACTCTTCCACTGATTAAAAAAAAAATCTTGCATCAATTTTCCATGAAATTATCACTAAATCTCTCAAAATATGATTTTATTTTATAACAATCCTAATAAATTAGAAATCATTATATTTAAACCTCAAATAAATTTTGCTAATCAGAGATCATTGTGATGAAATGTTGCTGGCATATGCTGATAAGGTAAATAAAGGAAGACTTAAGATAGTTTTTAAAAACTCAACTTGTCTGAAATGTGAATGGTCTGCACTGCTGCAAGTTTTCCAGCATGAGGATGAGGGAGCGGAGTGACATATCCCAGGCCTTCCACAGAAGGCTGTGGCTCCTTTCTCAGGGACCACCCACCTCTTGCTGGTCCTCCAGTGGGTACCTGGTCTTCAATCCTTTCTTGCTTCAATTCCCTGGCAATGGACCTCACACCATTAGTGACTGCAACACTATTATGTGCAGTAAGGAGTGGAGCTGCACAAGAAGCCCCATCTTTCTCAAGGCTCTCATTTCATGCTCCCCATACCTGGCTATTACTCTGTTCTCTTCTATATAATTAAAATCCAGAAACCAAGAAAGATGGCAAAATTCATGGAATAAAATCATTTTACTATCCCAATTTCTCTACATAAAACTTTCACCACCCAACAGCAACAGAATAGATCTGATTAGGTCAGTCTTCTTAAACTTGTGAGCTCAGTTGTCTCATCTGCTGGAGATTAAGGGCCAGCTGTGGTGGCACACATCTGTAATCCCAGTGACTTGAGAAGTGAAGGTAGGAGGAATGTGGTCCAAGGCTGGCCTGGGAAAAAGCAAGAGACTCTATCTGAAAAACAAACTAAAAAACCCCGAAGGATTGGGAGGGTGGTGGCTGAAGTGGTAGACCCTCTGCTTAGTAAGCTGGAGGCCCTGAGTTCGATTTCCAGTACCACAAAAAAAAAAGAGAAGAAAAAAGATGATTACCACCTATTTCATAAGGCCATTGAAAAATCAGCAAGATTAACATTCACAAGTAATGGGTAGAGTGTACTCAACTGTTCATCTTAACATATTTTATTGTTTGGGGCCCTGTGTTATTGAGAAGTCTGGACTGCTGCTGAAAGTGGGAGAGAAAAAAGCTCTCTAATGCACTTGGTGGAGAGAAAGCAACATTCTCAGGTAAAATTTACAGCCAAGCCCAACTTGCACAGGTTGTCTGCAGATGACTCACTCCCCGCTTAGATTCTCTCACCTAGTAACAAACATACATACATATGTCCACTCATTTTGCATAAATGCCTGTAACAATGCAAGGAAATACACACACCAGAACAAAATTAATTGCAGATACACAACGATGAGTGCCTTAAATATACATCTTGCAGGATACACACAGATGACGCTGAAGTTACATGCAGAGAGAAGTCAATCACGCATAGACTGAATAGGGCCAGACAGGAGTGGGGGAGCTGAAGAGACCACAGAAATCCATGGACCATGGCAATCCAGGACTTATGGGTGCACTAATCATAGTTTACCTTAGCAAGATCAAGGGACATTTCATAGCTGAGTCAAATGACTAAAATATCTTTGGCCTTCTTAGTTACTTTATACCATGAAACTGGCTCTCACAAAAGTTTCTAGTAAAGACCATTGATTGCTCTTAGAGTTGAAGGTCAGCAATGGGGACAAAGGTTGCTCTTCTGCTCCAAACTAGGATTTCATGATTGAGATGGGAACAGTAAAGGATAAACATTCTGCATGAGTAATTACTCCTTGATAGCAAGGAATATGGGCAGTTTTCTTTGATTTTGGCAGTAATGGACTTCACACTTACTAGCAGGTGCTCTACCTCTTAAGCCATGACTCCAGTCCTTTTTGCTCTGGTTATTTTGAATATGGGATCTCATGTTTTGCCCAGGCAAGCCTATATGGCGATCAGTAGCTGGGATAACAGGTGTGCACCACCATACTCAGCTTTGTCACTGAGATGGGATCACACAAACTTTTTTGCCTGGGCTGGCCTGGAACCATGATCTCAGCCTCTTGAATACCTTGGGATGACAGGCACACACCACTGTACCCAAATATTGGTTGAGATGGAGTCTTGCTAACTTTTTACCTGGACTGGCCTCAAACTGTGATCCTCTGATCTCAGCCTTCCAAGGTAGCTAGGATTAGGGTCATGAGGCACCAGTGCCTACCTTGAGAAGACACTTTTAACTCTTACCCTGTTATCAATACAGAGATTCTATGCTCCTGGGTCACAAGGAAACCAATATGTGCAATCCTAAAGAGGAATCCAAATGAACAAAAGACAATTCAATTTTGTAAGAAACAATATATTTTATTTTTCTGACACCACAGCTCTGGCGAGTGGTTTTGTACCAAATTTAATGAAGGTTACACAGAACGTTTTACGCATGGGAGAGGGAGGAAAGGGAAGGAACCACAAAATTTAAAACAAAAACAAAATCTTGGATAGCTTTTAGCATCTGTTCCACTCCCACATTAATAAAATTCACTTGAGAATTCCTAATAAAAGAACAGAAAACAAGGTGGGCAGGTAAGAGTACACTGGGGAAAGAGAAAGGTAAGGTGGGGAGAAAAGGCCAGAGGGTATCCCCAGGACACAGTGGTCCCTGCTAGGGCCATGAGGATGCTCCCATGGAAGGCTTCACTAGTTATTTTCCCCAAAGAACACCGGGTATTGCAGCTGCCAAAGGGAAGAGGAGAGGAGGGTCACCAGTGGGGGCACAAGGGAAGGAAACACACTTAACCAAAGGACTGGAAGGGTGGGGAGGAAAGGAGAAAAACATGGTGATTGGTTTGTATACTGGGAGAGAGATAGATTGTGCTGAAGAGCACTGGAACTGAAAAGCAAATGTTCTAAGCATCATTATTTTTAAAAAGAAAAATTTCCCCCTCCCCCCACCCCTTGCTGAACTTAGTTCCTTTTTTTGTGCTTTTCATTAATACTCTGCTCTGAGGTCGTAGTTTGGTTTTTCTATACACTGGAGTTGAAAGAAAATAGTCCAAAGGTCTGAAGATGGATTCTCCACCTAAAGTAAACAGCCCAGCATTCCTGTTCTCCTCTTGCCCCAAGACTAAAGTCTCTGCTAAAATCCCTTTTACAATATAGTACAGTACACACACACAAAAAAATAAAGCCCAAATCAAAGAACAAAAACAGAAAAGAATCCTGGGAGAAGCCAGTCCAAAGGACGTAAACATACAGAGAATGGTGCAACACATGACTGATGGCAATTCTCAAAGCACAAATACAGATTCCCAAAAGTAGGTGCCATCATGGGATA
This sequence comes from Castor canadensis, assembly GCF_047511655.1. Taxonomy (NCBI): domain Eukaryota; kingdom Metazoa; phylum Chordata; class Mammalia; order Rodentia; family Castoridae; genus Castor; species Castor canadensis. The sequence goes on along the minus strand of NC_133397.1, from coordinate 101,726,600 downwards.
CCCAAGTCCACAAAAATAATTTTTAAAAAATAAATCTTAAAAAAAAACACCTGTTGATTAAATGAATAATTTGTTTTCAGGTAAATCCATACATTCTTGAGTTCCCCCCTCCCCCAAAGCAGCCCTCGGGTCTCTGTTCTCCTATTGCATGACCAATAGTCAGTCTTCCTAGAGCTCCCTCAAAGCAGCTCTCAGGACCTGGAATCTCATCTTGACAAGGATCGGCACATCCAATCTTAGCAGCTTAAAACATCATGTTTCCTGGGTTGCCAGGTCCTTGGCTGAACCCACCCATGCCCACATCAGCAGCCATGCCCCGGGGCCTCATCTGTGGGGGAATCATGATGTTCTGTTGGGGTCCCATCATGCTCTGCATGGACATCATCATGCCTGGAGAGCCCACAGGCCCAGGGTGGGTGTAGAGCCCAGCAGGGCCTCGATCCTTGCCAGGAATCATGCCCACAGCAGCAGCTGGGTTGCTCATCAGAGTGGGCTGCCCGGGCATGGTAGATTGTGCTGGTGACATCATCCGATGGTGAGGTCCCATCATGCCTTGCTGGAGAAAGGCTGGTGGTCTCATTGGGTTGTGACTTGGCATGGATGGAGCTGTACCAAGAGGGATGTCCGCAGTTCCTACTGGCCCTGGACCTCCCATGCCAGGTAATGCTAGTCCCATTCTGGGGGCTTGGTCGCCCATCATTCCCTGCATGTGTGAAAATCCAGGTCCAGGACCCTGGGGCTGTTTACGGCCTGGAACTTCCCCTCGAGGAAAATATTGCAATGTCTGGCTAGGTTTCTCAGATGGAATAATGCGGGACAGATCAAACTCAGGTATTCCGGTGGCTCCAGGCCGGATGACCTCCTGCAGATCTGGGTCTGTAAACACCGAAGGCATACTGTTCCCTAGAACAGTGAAGGAGTCAGGACCTCCTGGGCCTCCAGGCTTGCAAAGTGCTGCGTCTGCTGAACTTTGGGGCAGGTTGCTAGGGCGGCCAAGTGCACCTTCTCCTGGAAAACCCATCCCTCCTGGGAAGTTGCCTTGTCCCCCACTTGGGCCATTGTGAGGGAATGGGACCTGCTGAGGAGGAGACTGTACTGGAGGGAAGCCCTGGGGGAAACCCATCCGTCCTTGAGGTACCATTGGAGGCTCCTGGGACCCATGCCCCATGATAGGATTGTGTGACATCAAGCCAGGCCCCATTGGGACCCCATGAGGAGGTATGTTGGGTCCCATGGCATTCGGAGAGGGCATCTGATTGGAGTGAGAAAGTGGCTGGGTCATTCCCATTGGGCTGAGGGTTGGCATCGGAACCACGGGGTTAGGACCTGAAATTCGAGGATTCTGTGTATTAATGCCCATTCCTAGAAAAATAAAGATATCAAAGGAATCAACTCAACCAAAAAGACTCAGAAAAGCTACAATAGATCAAATCAACAAAAATTATTCTCTAATGTGCATGGTCCTATGCTGGGAAAACACACCAACACACAGTTCCTATCATCAGTAAGATTACAATACATTGGGGGCACACAAATCAACAGCTCTATAAGACAACATATTATTGGGTCTTTAACCCAATAATATGACTTGTAGAAGTCATATTTGATATGACTTATAGAAGACAGCAAAGGAGAAATTTTCCTGTTTGAAAAGTTCTAGGTTAATACACAAATGAGTATAGTTTTCTTCACTGGAAACATTTATATAGAGAAGAAATAATTTGCCTGAATGACTTAAGTATGGTCCATTTAGGAGGAAGAGGATTAATTGGTTCTAGAAGTCCAATGATTAGAAATATTAACAAAGAAACCAAACAGGTCTTTTTTGTTTTTTTTTTAATTGGCATTATTTTACATTGAATTATACAGAGTATTTAAAACTCTAGGTTAAAGAAATGATAATTTTTAATGGAAAGTGTACAGTCCTATTACAGTCTCTGAGACTATAATATCTAAATATTTGGTCTCTCTATGGAATTAAAATCAAGTGCAGTAGGGATGGAACCTGTGACATTCATGGAGTATGTCCTAATCTGATTAATCAGGATTACTAATGAAAAAACAGCATTCTTAACAATCAGAATAAAAAAGGATCCAGAAGCCCACAGCTGAAAAGCATGGTCTCTTTAGTGATCACCTTCACCATTCCAGATCATTTCCAGATGTTGGTGAGGTTAGAGGTGGGTGTAGGAATGAAGGCAAACAGAACAAGTAGGGAAAGAAAGAATTTTATTATCTCTCTAGTCCTGAAGAAAGGTCTTCTCTAGGGAACAGAGACTTTCTATTGTCTGACATCCTGAGGATGCTTGTGGTTTGAGGTTGCCTTTCCAGGAAAATACTCTGGGAATAAAGACATTTTAATCAGGATGTTAAAAAGAAATGTCTTTTTAGTATTGCTGCAGGACAAAAAAAAATCCCATAAAACAAAACAAAAACCCATCCAGAAGCATCAGAATAAGGAAACTTGATTTCTTAGAAATACAGAATCAAGCTGTAAGAAAATTATTTTTCTTTAGTCAAGGTACTTTAATTCTACTGACACTCAGATGGTACATTTTTTAACTTGTTAAACTTCTACCTATTTGTATTTAAGTCTACAGCCATTGAGAAAAAACTTTAAGAAGTTTCTCTTTTATCTAGTACCAGTTCATATCCCTTCATTCTTTCTGACCTCTTACCTGGCATATTATTCATTGATGGCAAATTGGGAGAACGAGCTGGAGGGGAGTCATCATCAGAGCTGGCCACAGTCTTGATGGCATCATGGTATAATGGGGTAGAACTGGGCATTGCAAACTTGGACATTCGAGACATCATAATTGAGAGTGGGTTCTGGGAAAGGGTTGGCTCTGGAGGCATGGTGTAAGGTGTACTAGAGGGAAGACTTCCAGGGATATTCACAGAGGCAGGCTGGCTGGCTGTAGGAGGTGGGGGGCCACCTAAAAACAAAGCAAAATAAAACAAAAATGGGCAAGGAATTACGATTCCTTTTGAAAGCTATTGGGCCCTATGATTATGAGCCAGGAATGAGACAGATGAGCAGGACAGTATTTTTAGACCCAGGACACAAATCATCAATCTTTCTTTTAGTCAAGCTCTCTGTGTGTGCAAAGGGAGATGGCAGTGTTATATGGAGGTGACGGATCAGCAGAAGTGAAGACAAACATGCCAGGAACGCATTTAGAAACATTAGTTCAGGCTTGGGGAAAACATTGTTTATAGACAACCATTTCACTGAAGAGTTTTAAGTAAGTGGATCTCTTTCCCTTGCCAATCATAATTTAGAATTCAACTTGGATATGAAGAAGACTAGTGCTCTAATCCCAGGTACCAACCACATCATCATATATAAACTCTTGATTAATTTTCACAACTAAGGTATTTGAGCTAAAAAGGTCTGAGGGAGCTGACTGTACCACTCTACTGCTTTAGGGAACTGCTACCCCATAGAGACACTTCAGCTTGGTAGGATAAATCTCATGTCTTATTCTGATTCTAGTCTTCTCAACTGGAGACAGCACCAACCTAGTATTTATACCTCAGTGTTACTTCCACTGACCACCTCTGGTTCCACTCACAAAATCACGGTTATCAGTGCAAGCTTCTCCTAGGAAGAAAATACTAACAAATTGTAGTTGATGAATGAGAACAGCAGTCTACCAAGAAGGTTTTGGTAACTCTTTCTGTGATCAACACATACTTAAAAGAACCATGCAAGTCTGAGAGCAGCTTCCCTTCTGCTTAGGGTTGTATTCAGAATCTTTTGACCTTACAGTAGCCCCTTGAAGTGGGTAGATCCAGTATTTAATGAAATCACATTTTATTTAATGTTCAGACATTTATTGCACCAGCATGTACTCACTGCACATATGTAAATTACTTGGTGAACTGACACCTCTTTCCCACCTTCCCTCCTTTCAACAGTGCCACCTGACATACATATTCTTTGCCAGCACTGGATACTTGTGCATAACTCCATGGAAGTATTGATTATTATGCACCTTGACACAAATCTTGGCAAAGACCAGTGCTTCTGGTTGTGCAATCAAGTTAAGACTAGTTCTTAAAATACTAACTCAGCTCTAGCAATCTCCAGTGATGAAGCGTGACGTGAGAATGCAAGCACACTGACCTGACTCCACACTTCCCAGCATGGCTGGGGAGGCCATGGTGAGAGGGGCTTTGTGGTTTGGAGGGATCCCAGGACTCTGGAGGGGAGGCTTGGGAGAGGAGGTCCATCCAGGTGATGGGGCAGGAAGTGATGGAGACTTGAGGTGAACAGGCGAAGCAGCAGCAGACCCCAAGACTGGGGGTGACTTAATGGAAGCAGCAGCAGCTGGGCCTGCCAGCATCCCTGCCAGCTGTGAGGGAGTCTGAGGGGACTTGAGGTTCCCCGAGGGAGAGCCCAGCATGGGGGACTGGACTTGGTGCATCGTGGGCGATTTCAGAGGGTTAATGCCTGGGGAATGCACCTGGCTGCCTGCCACAGATATATCCAAGGGCTTCCGCCCCAGGCCACGCTGGACTGGAGGAGCTGTGTTGAGGCTAGTGGGGTTACTGGAAGGGTTGAGAGGTAGTGGTGGCATATGACTGAGCCGGCTGTTAGTCCTTTGGTCGGGCCCGATTTGTTCTCTGAGATTCCGCAAGCCACTGTTGCTGCCTGGACCCTGAGACATGGGAAGGAATGGCCTGGGGCCCAAGCCATACTCCTGCTGAGGGTGCTCACCAAATGGCAGGGGCACCATCTTCTGCTGGGCAGGCAGCATGTCTGAGCTACCTGGTCGTAATTTCATCATCTCCTCAGGGCCTGCCCCAGACTCTCTCATCTTCTGAGGTATCATCTGAGAGTTAGATCCCATGTTGACATTTAGATTGACATCTCCCTTCATCCCACCAGGAGCCATCCCAAACTCAAGCTCCCGACCAGGACCTATCTGTGGAGGCATTCCTTTTGGAAATTCACCCCTAGAAGGGCTCAGAGGGCCCTCGACTGGTATCCGAGGGAAAATGGGATTAGTCCCAGGTTCCATGTGGCGCTGGGAGCCTGGGATCATCCTGTTCATCTCCATGCTGGGCCTGATGCCTTCCATGCTCATCCCCGGGGGGAGACCCAGCTGTTTCTCTGCCAGCTGCTGTTGAAACATCTCTTCAGACAATCCTTGGGGGTTTGGGAAGCGTTCCCCTCGGCCAGGCCCACTGAAGACACCCTGGCCAGGAGGGAAATTCCGACCATCTGGGATTTTTGGCACATCGTCTGGCCAACTAACTCCAGAAAGACCTGGTCTAGATGCTGAGTTGGGGACATTTGGCCCCTCCATTTCAGAGTTTATCATTCCTGCAAATCCAGGGAGGCGCATCTGGGTGCCTGGCATGTTGGGATGGGGAGCCATACCCCTTGGGGGCAGAGAATGTGAAATGTTGATGCCATCAGGAAATGGCTCTGCACCCCCGGGTGCCCAGCCTTCACTAGGAGTCATCTGGTATGGAGGGGGAGGCCCTCGGACCACTCCCCGTGGCCCATGCTGATGAACCATCATGTCCTGGAGGGAGCACTGCTGGACAACCACTTGTTCCTGCTTCCTCCTCTTCTCTTCATAAAACTCCTGCTGCAGTTTCAGCCATGCTATCTGCTCCGGAGTCATGTGGTCCAGGTGGTCAGGTCCTATGGGCCCAGACTGGGAGTTCATAGAAGGTGGAACCATGTCATCTGGAGAAAAGGGCACATCTCTATGTCCTTGAGGGCCAAATGGAGCTCCCACATCTGTCCGGGGCCCAGGTCCCTTACCTAGACTTTGGGATTGCGCCATCATGGCCTGAATTGGCCCTTCTGGTTTTTTCTGAGGTCCATCTAATGCCCCAGTATTATGCTGGGGTCCCCCACTTTGAGCTCCTGTGAATTCTTTCTCATCGGGGAAAAGCATACGCTGGATATCTCTGAGAGTTTGTAAGGAGCGTTCCCGGTGCTCCAACTGCTCCTGAGATAGGCCATCGGGGTTCTCTCCCAGTGTGGGGGGCTCACCACTGGATACTGGTGGAGGTGGGGGAGCTTTGGGATCTGCCGAAGAGCTGTTGCTCCCCTGGGAGACAGGGGTCACTGCTCGATTATTGGGAGTAGAGTTTGGCCCAGTACCATCTGGGGGCAGTGGAGTGGAGCTGGCAGGACTGCCCACAGAAGGAATCAGTTTATTTTCTACCCCGGGACTGTCTTGGTCCAGGGGACGCGGAGGTGCGGCAGGTTTGGGTGCTGGTGCCGGAATGGGTGGTGTTGGTTGCAGTCTGGTGTTCTGAGAAGAATTCTGGTCCTGGTTGGCTGGAGCTGGGGGCTGTTGTGGGAGAGGTTTTGGATCATTCCGCAGGGAAGATATCTGTGTGTTCTAAAGATAAACAACATTTTTTACATAATTGGTAAATTGAGTAGAAGGGCAATTAAAAGAACAAGACAGGTTATAAAGGACTTGTCCCAGACACATAAATCTACACCAGCACTTGCTTGGAAATTGTTCATGTATAACCCTTCTTTGGACATAGAAACATTTTTTTTTTTAACCTTATTGTCAAATACTGTCTTTCCCTTGTTGAAGATTAGGTTTCAATAACTTGATAAGCATACCAAGGGACAGCCATTCTGCCAAAGTGAACACATCTGAGTATCTATTTTGAGGAACAGGCTTGATATCACATGTCTACTACATGTTTTTGATTCAGAGAAAGATTAGTTTCTTGGTACATGGGAGGTATACCTAAAAGCTTTTTCTTTTCCCTGGAAGTACAGCTTAGTATGTAGACTTCTCATTGTTAATCAAAAAGTCTGATGTTTCCAACTGAAAGAAAAGTATAAGCTACTTGCAGCTTTGTGGTCTATAAGCTGGAGGTAGTGTGGAAGGCTGCTCTGTCTCAGTACCTTCTCTGGCAGGGTGACTTCAAACTACTCCCCTCCTTGAGTTTCCAACGGTCCTGACAATTCCAGTTTCTGTTTTCAGTTTGTGATCACTGATTCCATATTTGATAAGTGTTTGAACATTAACTACAGGAAGATATTCGGCAGGTAGGATGTGTCAGTGGAGAACTGACAGCAGGCTGCCCTTTTAACAAGTTGGATGATCACCTTATTATTATTTATTAAGTAGGACTGCTACATTAAATCCTAGATAAAATCACACTCACCTACAACAGGCAACATGGACAATGTGTTTGAAAGAGGGATGTGCATGTTCTGAGTCTCAAGAGGGTACAGAGGGCCAGGTCTACAAACCATCTGACTTTTCACCAGCTTCTAGTAAGCCTCCTGATCCCTTTCTGGTGTTTATTTGCTCCTACCTGTCCACTTAATCCAGTCTGTATTCCCAAACTCCTAACGCTTGCTCTTATCTCTCCACTTACTTTCTGGGATGTTTATCTATGTGCAAATCTGTACATGAATCACTGTATGTATCTATGCATATGAACAGTTTGTTTCATATACACTATCACACACAATCTATATATACATGTTACACTTGGAGGTATTCATGCACACTTGTCTGTAGATATAGATTTGGGTAGGTAAGATCTGTGGAACCTGTATGACTCTGTATAACTGTACAGTCAAGTGTACTACATGTCTGCAACTCCTTAACCGGAGTGTGAAGGTCACCTTAATTTTCCTTTTAGTGCCATTTTAAGTTTGGTTTTGTTGGTCGGGCTGCTGTCTGTTGCTGTATGTCTGTTGTATGTTGTTCATAAAGCAACTACAACAGAAGAAATGGTTTAGCATCATCCTTTTCATTTTTGATTTGGAGCAGTGGATTATTATCAATTTTCTCCTTCACTCCTGATTTCATTTTAGCACCAGAGAATGTGGAGGGGATATCTGTATTAAGAACTGTCAATAAAATGTTAGACTGTATTACAACACATATCCAGTGCGGTACAAGACAACACAATTTGAGGTGCTGAGAAGTAAACCCAGAGCTTTTTGTACATGCTAGGTAAGCGCTCTACCACTGACCTACAGTGATACCTGTTCTCTACTCTTGACTAGTGGAGATGCCTGGGGAATGTGAGATTCCTTCTATAAGTCTAGAGTTTCCTTCTCTAAGTCTGTTCACAGAGCTGGAGACTTCTTTGATACACAGAACAGACAAGATGTCATTAACTTTGTCTTGAATTGTAACTTTGATTGTTTACTGTCACTTAACTTTTCCTGTATTTAAGACTCACACCAGTATCAGATTTTATGCTCTCTGAAAGTAGGGACTATCTTGAATTTCTTAGAATGCTCTAAGCATTTGGTGCAATGCCTCAACAATGCTAGACACGAGAAATACAATTTGGTTCAATTTGGTAAAGTACATGCATTAAAACAAACACTGTGTACGTTTTTTTCAGACAAAAAGCAGACTAATGTATTGTAATTTTAAAAATTTCAAGCAGTTAAAAACATTCAATGGTCCTCACTTTGAAATAAGAATCATTATGAAAGTCACTGAGACTCTAATTATGACATTATCATCATGTCCTCCCTACAGTACTACAGTTTTAGTTGTTGCTTTCTTCTATGTTCTTCAGCAAACTCAAGAATGTGCTTTGTTTGTAAGGTCAGAATTCGGATTTTTCCTACAGATGGTTATATAAAGGAAACCTTAAGATATCTGTACTACTCCTGTCTTATTTTGCATTTGGTAATTCATCAACCTACCAATACTGTGGCAGAATAGGCTAGTACAGTGTGATATGCCTAAGACTCCACAATGCCAGGATATAGCTCATGCCATCAAGACTAACTCTCAGTCAATTGAATTCACTAACTCCCCTCCTTTGTGGTCACTGCAGACCTTGAAGTTATTATTGAATTTCTAAAATGACATACCAGAGGGGCTGTGCTTCTCTCTGTCTTGTTGTTAGAGATGTTCTGGATATGGAAAGAGACGATAGTTTCAACCTGGCCCTTCAACACAGCTTCTGCAGCTCTGCAAAGATATTAAGATGCGATATACATAAGGACTTGCTTATGATTCCCTAGCTGTAATTCCAAACATTTTAACCCCAGAGTGGACTTGTAAGGGCATGGAAGTATAAACAACCACTAGCAATGTTGAATGAGAAGAAATTAAGAGAAACATGTTTCATTACTTATGTTTACCATCAAATGTCTGAAATGAAAAGACAGCCAACAATGAATCCCAAAAGAGGCATTAAAAAACAAAAGCAAAACAAAATAAACAAACAAACAAACAAAAAAAATCAAGATTTTCTACTTAATCCATTCTATTGTTAGGCGTTTTATAGAAAATCCTAGTTAAAAATCCCAAATTGAGAAGGGTGAACATGAAATCTCAACAATACCTAGGGCTAATCTAAGGCTGTCAAGATTCACTGTTTATATTAAGTGGAAAAAAAAAAAAAGAAAAAGAAAAAATTGTACAGATTTTTTTGACAAAAAAAGCAGCTCACTGATTCATCCATTTATTTGCAATATATATGGATAACAAAATATTTATAGTACTTAGCTATGTGAATTCTACAGATTTTTCTTCTTAGTTGTATTTTCTAATTATTCTATATAGATATTTATTACTGTGGCATCTAAAAAAGAATAGGCAGGTTGAAGAAACGTGTATGGTGCAATCAATCTCTTCTGCATTTGAAAAGGTACATATGCATATTGGTATAAGCACAAAAACAAAACAAAACATAACAAGAAAAACCGGAAAGGAAAGCCAAGGAAGCATTATCAGTAGTTGCCTCTGAGGAGCAGAGTTGGGAGGATTTCTCTGCACTGGGAGTAAGAACGTAGGTCCATACACACAACCCATGCTCAAAAGCAAGACACATCCACCAACTTACTTATTGGCCATCTCAGTAGAAAACACATATACCACTTTGGCTGGAGTCTTCTGAGCAGGTGTGGGCTCAGGAGCAGTAGTTTGGCCATGAGAAGGGGTGGAAGACCTGGGGGCTGCAGCAGTTGATGGGGTCATGGAGTGTGGTGTGTGCTGAGAATCCTGGGACTTTATATGGTCAGCAGAATTACATTCTAAAAGAGTGAAAAGACTCATTGTCAAAAGAAAATAACCCTCCTCCCTTTTTCTTCCTGCTAGCATTTACAGCATCACAACACAAACCCACCTTGAGAACTTCAAGAAGTACCTTGCTAAGATGAAACCATGTTTTCTACTTATAAATTATCAAATACCCTTCTCCCTGACTCATTATTGAACACTTCCTTCTTCTGTAACCATTACACATCCTTCAGATACAAGCATAAATGACCCTCCTTCCTGGCAACTTTTTTTTTCCTTCCATCCTTTCATTTCCCTTCCTCCCTCCCTCCCTTCCTTTCTCCTCTCTCCCCCTCTTCTTCCCTCACCCCTCTTTTTTTAGACAGAGTCTTATTATACACCCCAGGCTTGCCTCAAACATGTAATCCTCCTGCCACTGTCTCCCAAGTGCTGAGATTACAGGTATGTACCACCATGCCCAGCTCTGGTAACCTTTTTGAACCCTCCTGGATTTCTTTTACTTCTCCTATTTTGGCATTAATCAAACTTCATTCTGATTGTTTGCTTAATGATCAGGTTTCTAGAGCCCCTCAAAATCCTTAAGGACAGCAACTATGTTTGTTTTGCTGACCATGGTACCCCAATACCCAGCAATGTTGGTACTCATAACAGGCTTCCCAAAATCACTCGAGGAAGGAAGGAAAGAAAGGAGGGAGGCAGGGAAGAAAGAAGTGTGTGTGGGGGGGGGAGGGAGTGACAATCACCTAGGTTTTCATTTTTAATTTAGGTTGGGGAATCAAATTTGTATTCCTTGAGTACTAACTTCACATTCCGGCCTATACTTAGGAGCTTTGGTCTTACACTAGGGAGGAAAAAAGCCTAAAACCATACCCCTTTCCTGGATCACTCTATTTTGGCGCCTGCCAAATCACTACCACATCTGGTAGCCACTCATTCCTGCCACACTGAAATCAGCTGTGATTGGACTTGTGCCAGAGCCATTAAAGCTTTCTCTTGTGTTTAGAAGTCTGGCAAAGCAGTTACAAAAGAGTACGAAACCCAAGCCTTGGAGGATTTCTTGATAGAGAATAGGAGGAGATGCCAGAAAAACTGCTCCAAGGTAGGCCACTGGCATAGACAAACTGGAGCTACTCAGCTTGAAATGGAAGTGCAAATAGCATGAAGGCCAGAAACATGCATAAGAACATGGCCAGGCCTATGATACATCCCACCAAACCACACACATCCTCAAGAGCAAGAACTCCTTAATGAAGCAGTCCCAGACTATTTTTCAGTGAGTCGAAAAATGAGATGAAACAGTTTCATCATAAGCTATGAGAACTCCTCAGCTACCTTCTCTCCCCACTTGGCTGATAGCAGCCTCTCTGGCCTCTACCAAATGTCAAAGGCTGTCCCTCAGGAACACCTGCTTCCCTCTGAGTCTCAAAGATCTTGTAGACATACCTTTCATGTCAGAGTCATCGTTTGGAGTCCCAGGATCTCTCTGATCAAAGGAGTCGGCGGAAATACTTCGCTCCCTTTTCCCCTTGCCCTTGGCACCATTTCCAGCCCCATTCTTCAGCCCCATGCTCCCACCTGGGCCAGGGAGTGCTTTAGGGGTATGGCCCCCACTCTTGGAGTCACAGGGGGATGGCTGGGATTGGCTGGCTGAGCCCCCCTGTTTACCCTGATTGGAGAATTTGGAATCCAGCTGGGGGTTTCCAGATGGGGACATCACTGTAGGGGGACGGACCATCACCTCCTGCTTTGACTTAGGGCTACTAAAAGAAACAAATAACAAAGGGAGATCAGATACCAGATTCAACTGGTCAGCACAAATGAGGGAGTAGCAATTTCTATCATGGGTCAAGGAGACCCTGAGGACTAACCATCTCCCATTTCACCTCTGCCACTTGCTTATTTCTCCACTCTGACTCCCATTCTCAGAGCTACCAACAGAGAGAAGGATCAAGCAGAGTGGCCTACCAGGTCTCAGGAACCCCAGAGTCACATGGGGATCCATCTCTAGGGCTTCTGTCAATAAAGAACAATGGTTTCTATGTACATAGAGAAGTGACCCTCACACCAAGACTAGCTCAGAGTAAACAAACAGGCATCGTTAAAATCAAAATACTATCCATCCCAGGCTGATGACAAGCAGCAGCTGTAATGAGAGCCTAGCTTCCCTGCTGGAAAATGTCAGCAGGTCCAGGGGAGCAGGAGAGCCTGCCAGTGCCTGCTGGTTAGGGAAATCCTTCAGGAAATCCTCCAACCGAAGAGCAACACCAAACAGGACAAACCAACCAATGTTCCCAGGGGGAGGAAAAATTCTTCTACAGTAACAGATGGAGTTCTATGGAACAGAGGAAAGGCTTCATGTGGGAATCGGGGGCTTGGGTTTTTAGTTCTAGGACCTTAGGCCTCCTCACTGTCAAGCTTAGCAGATCATACTAGTTGGTCTTTAAGGTCCTTTTGTTTGTGCTTTGGTGAGGAGGAGGTGATAAAGAGGGCAGGTCAGAGGATGGTGGATAAAAGAACCCAGGAAAACTGCAACGTAAACTTTGGTTTATAGCGTGTTTACTATTTTCTCTTCCTCTCCCATTTGGGTCTCACTGTTCTAATTCCACATACTGATCTATAATTGTGCCATCCCCAAGGGGTGGGAAGTGCAGGCGCTGGCCCTTACCTCTGTGTGTTTCCTGATGGAGAGTTCCTCAGTTTAGGGTTACTGGAATGCATTGATTGAAATCCTGAGCTTGCAGTCACACACAGGGATGGGCTCACCGAGTTCCTCTCGGGCTGCAGCAGGAGCAGCTGCTAGGGGCAGTGGCAGTGGCCCACTGCTTGCTTGTTGTGTCCTTTAGCGCTGGCCACCTGTATGCCTTTTTCCTCTTTGTTTTTCTCTGATGTGGAAGTAGTTCCTTTCCCCTTGCAGCTCCTGCATTCTCTAGATGTGTGCCTCCTACTGCCAAAGGAAAATCTCGCATCTCCAGGGCACACTATGGGAAAAGGCCATCCCAAAAAAAAGTTGAGAGCAAAGACAAAGACAAACAACACCCTTTCAACAGGGTCAGGGTCAAAGCACTAGCTAACTCAACAAAGCAGCAGCTAGACCACTGCTCGCCTCCATCGGGGTTAAAGGAAAGGGTGATGCTCACATTTTGACCACAGGCTGTGGTGCTAAAGCAGCTGAAGAGTATTGAGAATTTCTGCCCAGCACTCACACCTCCTAACCAAGCAGCATGTACCAGGCCTTTGGAGAAAGGTTATTTTATCTCTAACTATATAGTCTCCCTTGTATTTCTCTACTTCTAGACACAACACAATTACTTGTGTTTTTCTTTTTTTAAAACAATGCTTTGAAACCACTACATACTGCAAATCCATAGTGACCTCTAGTATTTCAGTTCTGGTGGCTAACAGTGTTACTGAAACATAACAAACCCGTCCCAATCTCCAACCATGAAGCACATTATATCTATGCTTACATTCTCAGAAAAGTGAGGGGCATTGAACAATGTACTTCTGGAAACAAATACTGAGCTAATACCAAATGCAATCAGTTCTGCCCCGATTTCCATGATCTTTCCATTAAATTATGCCGAGTATGTGCCCGTGTTCTCACTGCTTCATGACAGGGCCTACAGGCATGAGGAAGCATGGGAGCAGTCCATAATTTTGAAGATAAAAGAACATCTTTGAAGGCCAGGATATTTTTTTTAACAATTTGCAAGGCTAATTTGAAGCATAAAGGTTAAGAAAATATTCCCTAACCTGGCTAGAGAGCAAATGAGAAAGCCTTTTATTTAGGAGTACACTTTATTTAAACCTAGACTAGTTCAGGAACAGCCAAGGTATACTTTAAGTTGTGGTTCCCTCCTGCCAGGCTCCTATGCAGTTTTCTGGAAACCACCATCCTTCCCTCCTTCTACCTGCTGGCATCGTAAGGTGGAGTACACAACTGCAGGAGGATAGTACTAGTGGCAAAAGAACTGAGAAGTTAAATAGCTCAAATGTTACAGCTTATGTCCAGTTAGTCTCAAGACCTGGACTGAAATTGGGAAGATCTGTTGGTCATAGTCTAGGTTCTGGCAGTATTCTGTCAAGTGTTAAATACAGATTTTTTTCACTTAGAAACCTACAAAAGTCCCAACTATTTTACCACATCATTGACAGGAATTTATGGAAGTTCTGAGTGTGTACGATTCCATTTTTTTTTCTTTTTTAATAAAGAAGGCAGGAAAAAGAACTAAAAGTGAAACATTATGGAATGCTTCTATCTAACTCTCAGGAGAAAGCAATCTACAAGACATAGCAATCTGAATTATATTTAAGGTTGTATTTTTATCTCCTACCACCTGTATCCTTTTTAGTTAATGGCTTAAACTATACAATGGATTGTGGTTGTCAAATTGACATATAAAATCATCAACTATTTTGTAACTTCTCACTAGACATTAGGAATCATTGGTAAAGCAGAAGTAGTGAATGAACTTTGCATGGACGAAGACATCAGAGAACATTTACCTGAGGGAAAAAAACCAGTTACTACCTTAGTATCCGTCTGTAACTCTTGGTACTATCTGTCTGCATCACGTATTCTAGCACTCATTCACATGTACTGAATAATCCTATTTGTATATTTTATCTCCCTGTGAAGACTCTGTTCTTTGAAGACAAGAACCTTGTTTTAAAGTTCTTTGCTTTTTCTATAATATTCAGCACAATGCACTAACAATACAGTTGGGTCCTTAACAACTAACTTAGTTTTCCAGAGAACAGAAACACCTAGTATTTGTGTTGCACTCTTTTTCTCCAAGAAATGCAAATTATATTACAAATATCAAATCACCTCATTAATTACCAAGCATTTATGATGAGGTGATGGCAAAGAGTATTTCTAGTAACAATGCTGTGAACATAAGACACTTACTTTCAAAGTACTTCTTCATACAGTTTCTTATTCTCACAATTTGCCTGGCCTTGATTGACAGGTATTTTCCACATGAATAAACAGAGCACATAAGGTACAAATGCCTTTTCTCAAGCTCCAATCAGTTCTCTCACATCCTGGCTCTTTCCTCTAATCTACCTCTGTTACCCTTACTTTATGGATGGAGAGAGAACACAGAGGTTGAAACAAGCATGAGGGCTTATCACCCAGGGACTGGGAATAAAATTCAGGTTTTTAATCTCTAATCCAAAAGAGATTATTAAAAGAAACCATCCCGAGTTTTAGCCTTTCTGACAATAAGAACAACCAAGCAAAACTCTGCCAACTGTCTTATCACGCAGGTAGAGTTTTCCAACTATTTACTTTTAATGACTGGGAAATATCTTCCACAGAATCATCACAGTTAGAGAAGAGAACCCCCTCCCCAATATAACAGGATCTCCTACCTCCTTAGATCTGCTTATACAGTGCTTCTCTATTCTCTTTTTAAATAATATTTAAAATTTTTACTATGTGTCAGGCACTGCTCTAAATACTGTTAACTCATTCAGAGTGACCCAGGGAGGCACGTAGTGCTATCCCTATTTTAGTGATGAGAAAACTGAGGCTCACAGCCTACCTAGTGAGTGATAGAGCTGGTACCCTCTTGGAGCCCAAGGTCTATACTCTTCACATTGCATTGCCTTGTTGGACAAGGGGAGCTAGTCCATCAGATGTGCTTAGCGTACATGAATGTTAACTCTTACTGTGACTACTCCACTCTCCAGCAAGCTCACTGGCTTAGTCTGCTGTGTGCCACTTCATACCTTTACATCTCCCATCTATTATCTTCCCTTCCTCCCAGTTTGTGGTCTAGTCTAGTATTTAACAAGTAGAAGAGATATCACCAGGCAAGATGTCCTAGGACTCTTTTTCTTTTTTTCGTGGTACTGGGATTTGAACTCAGGGCCTTGTACTTGCTAGGCAGGCACTCCACCACTTGAGCCACACAGCCAACAATTTTTGTGTTAAGTAATTTAAAGATAGGGTCTTGTGAACTATCTGTCTAGGCTGGCCTTGAACTGCAATTCTCCTGATCTTTGCCTCCTGAGTAGCTAGGATTGTAGGCACAAGCCACAGCAACCAGGCTCTGGGAGTCATTCTTGACGATTCTTTCCCTAACTCTCATGCCAAGTTTGAATATTTTGTTGAATAACAAAGTCATAGCTCATGCGTTTCTTCTTTAGAGAGCAAGGATCCCTTAACGCCACCTACAGGAAATTCTCCATTACACTCTTTTCATAACATCCTGGTTTTTCCTTTGTACCTTTTCTCATGTTTTTAATTGTATGTGCAATTATGTGATCACTTGTATAATATTATCTTTCCCACTAGACTATAAGCCCCATGAGAGTAGAGACCAAGACTGACTTGCTCACTCCTATATCCCTAGCACTTATTATAATGTTGTTATCCAAAGAAAATGAGACAGTTGCATTCTCGTGTTCATTGCAGCGTTATTTACAACAGCTGAAATATGGCTCAATGGATAAAGAAAATGTAGTACACACACACACACACACACACACACACACAGTGGATTACAGTTAGGCTCTAACAAAGAATGAAATCCTGTCATTTACAACAACATAGATGAACCTGAAGGATATTAGGTCAAGTGAAATATGCCAGGCACAGAAAGACAACTACTGCATGATCTCACTCTTATGTGGAATCTAAAATTGAACTCCTAGAAACAGATAAGAGGGCAGCTGCCAGAGGCTAGGGGTGGGGAGGAGGAGTTGGGTGATATAAAGTTGTTCCCCCAAAACAAGCCATCATCCATCAGTCTACTCACCAAAACCCCCAGGGTCACGACACTGCAGTGCTCATCCTGGAGATGAGGAGCCTAGGAGCCCCTTGCTCAAAGGTGACCCTCACCTACAAGAGTATAAATTAAGGAAAAAAATTCCTAAGTGGATTTTTAAAATCAACATAGTCAATTTGTCACTGAATATGCAGATTTCCTATTTATTCTATAATACTAGTGTAAGAAGAAGTTATTTCCTATGTAAACAGAACCAATTCTCAATTATAAAAGGTATCTATACAATCTGTAGATATTTCAAGGTCCTTGTGGTTTCCCCTCTTTCTCAACTGCATATTTTATTTTCAGAGGCTAGAGAAATAGTAAGTGCAAATAAAATCAATTTTTCTGCTTTTGAAATTTCTGGACATTTAGTAGGGAGGAAAAAAACCCATCACACTTTTGCTTTTGCCCATTTCATATTAGTACAGAGAACTGAGCACTAACTGTAAAGGTGAAAAGAGACAAAATTCCAACATGCTTTTGAATTTACAAAGCGAAGACCATTCACAGTTCCTGCCTCTTCTCAAATGTAACTCACATGGGCAGCATCCACCAAGAAAACATATTTTCTTATACTTTAGGAGGAACTTAGGTTTGAACAACCTGGCCAGGTGATTTCCTCTTATCCAATGCCTACTGTATGCTAAATGTGTGATGAACTGATCTAGATTAAGTCAATAAAACACCTAATTACTGGCCAAGCAAATTACTTTCATGTAGGTCTTGTAAACCAGAATTTTGACACTAAGCATCCCTTTTTACCTAGAACTTATAGTTTTGCAATTGCAAGTTCCAGACTATCTCAGGGCCAGATTATTTAGGAATCTTTAAAAGAAGACTCTAGAGGATTGATGTAAAGTTTTAAGTAAATTCACAAATTAATTTGACCAAGCTCAGAATCACCTCTAAATTTCCAATTTCAACTCTTCCAATGATGCTTTTCAACTGCCCTGCTCTACAAAGTCAAGTTTATTAGAACTATGTCATGTTTAATAAATTTCATTTCTATGCTATGACCACTACTCCATAAAAGGCATAGTATCAAACTTAGAATGTGGAACTAAAAGGCCTCAGGATTCCATTCCTAGCTCATTCTTAAACTTTCGGCATGCCAACTACTAAAAAGCTTCTTCTAGCAGTACACAATGGGGAGAACCAATCTTTCCCCAGCATGTGGAAAAAAACTATACAATGGGTGTATAGAAAACCTTGGTCCACAAAAAATATTAACATATTTTAATACTCATGGGTCAAAATGTATCTGTTGTCCTTCAATAGCTAACAAGCTTGAAGGAAACAAAAATTCTTATCAAGCTAGAGAGTTCTGAAAAAATTCAAGCACTCAAAAATGAATTTCAACTATCATCAGTTAGAATGGCTATCTAAAATAGTATTTCAGCATGAATGTCCCTTGTTTGTGAAATTCTCCTTGATTGCTAAATATCTCCTGTATGTCCTCCAGGGCCCCCAGAACTATATTCTAACAGTATCATAACACTTATAAAACTGTGGTACTAGTTTATGTATTACAGGGAACTTCCTGAGGACAGTGTCATTTATCATCTCAGCAACTGACACCTAGTAGAAATGCAATAAATGCTGGTTGATCCACATATTATAATGACCTTGGGGCTTGTGCATTGCTACCCTTAGGCTTGCATTCACACAAACCAAAGGTGACATGATACCTGTTTAACTTCTCATGGCCTGCCTTCTTCCTCAGCCTTCTGAGGCAAGTTATATACAAGTCCTTGCTTAAAGAAAAATGTAAGGTAACTGCACTTGTAGTTTAGACTTGCATTTAATTGGATGATTTTACCTTGGAAACTGCCAGAATAAAAAACAAACTTAGTTTTAATTTGTAAGAAACCCTATTCAGAAACAAAAATCCAACATATTCAGACTAAATCATAGAAGGTATGAACTTAGCATCAAGTTCTTTACCTTTCAAGATGTCCAATTTGCTTTGTCTTCTACATCAGGACACAGCGCTTTCCAAGAATGATCAATGGCCACCCAAAACAAAGGCAATTTTTTAAGTCAAAGTGGAGTGACAACAACTAGTTCAACACTCAGTCCTACAAGGACAAGAAACAAAAAGTTCACATCTAAAATTTTACTGACTCCAAGGACAATACCCCTTTCTCCAGTGCTCTGTGGTCAAAGCAACAATGAAAGAAATAGTAAATAACCAATTAGGTCAAAAAGGGGGAAGAAAGGCAAAACCACTAAAACACCAAAACATCGCAGACGGGGACACTATGGCCCAAATCTATCCCACTGAAGATTACTCATGGTAATGGTGACTAGGGAGCTTAGAAAAGCAAAATCCATCAGACACAGCTGACTCACTTGATTTTTTTTGAGACAGGGTCTCTATGTATCCAAGCTTGGCTTTGAACTTTTGGTCCCCCTGCCTCAAATTCCTGAGTGCTGATATTACAGTTATGCACCACCATGCTTGGCTAAAGATCTCATTTGAATCAGTTTTTAACTTTTTTTCACAATGAAGAATAGTCACTAGTTTGCAAAATGGACTTTTGTTTCAAGTTTTCTCTATACCCCTGTTCTAGAGTGGTGGAAATATTGGAAAACATCACAAAATCTAAAAGGCAAGTGGCCATTAAAGTAATTTAACTTTCATAAATCAGTTAGTCTAGAAAAAAAATTAGTTGGATTATTCTTAACCTGGGATTCATTGACTCCTAAAGGGGAAGACGGGTGGCTTCTAATAAAAATTAGATTTTTATTTTGACTAATATCTAAGTAAAAGTTAGCACAGCCTTCAACTGTGGACATAGTTTTAACAACTCAGGACAGTATCAGCAATCCTATGACTACATCACCAGTAGGATTAGAAGACATTATCCATCAATAAGTACACTTATTACTACTTCAAAATTAAAGTATCATTACATTTTATTATTCAGTTATAAAGAATATATACTATTACATCACAATAAACATTTTAATAACTGTTTCCATTTCATTTGGAATTCTATGTATTTTATTTTGTGTAGAAAGGATCCTAATCTTCACTACACTGTCAAAGAAGTACATAGGATAAAAAAGGTTTAAGAACCCCTGGTCTAGAGCAAGTAAAGTTACTGTAGACTCTACTGTCATATTCACCAAGGCAGACAGAGAAGTGAGTCAGTCTACCTACACTATTTCATGGCTGAGGAAAATGAAGCTGCCAGGAAGCCAAGTTCAAGGCCACACACTTGGGGTTGGGACAGCATCACTGCATCTAGATTAGCACTCAGCATCCGTCTTCCCACTCTTTATGGTGACCTTTGCTTCCATTTTTACAGCTGTCATCACCATTACTATCTTGCCACTAAATGGAGAACTATTATCTTTAAAAATTAATATAAAACCAAAACTCAGACAAAATAACAAGAAAGATGTACAAGACACTCCTTTTCCTTGAGGAAGCATGTTGCTACAACTGTTATAAAAGATGAGCTTGGTCTGTTAGTGATTAGATGAGTAGAAGTGAGAAAAAAATTGGGCCCCATAATCTCTCTCTTAGAGGGTTCCAAAGCACTTTGCAGACAGGCTAAAAGGCAGTTATGAGTAGTTACCACAGGTAGCACCACCACAGGTGAGAGAACTGGAGAGTAAATGAGAGATCTGTAAGTCACATGAACTGTAAAGTCTTGAAATGGGAGAGCTAACTTCTTGACTCCAAGTTCAAGAGTTTAGCCACTGTACCAAGTCCCATGATCACATATTCAGTCAGTTACAATGCCTGGGAAACATCAGCAATTTTTACCCTACAAACCAGAGAGCATTTTCTTTTGATTTATAAGAGCAGACACTTCTAAAGGCTGTGAAGAAATATTCTACAGGATAAATTACAATATATATAAATACTCTTTTTTGCTGGTGTTAGTCATCTAAAAATATGGGTCAGGAATTCTCTGCTTAAGAGCCAGTTACATACTATTTGCCTTAAAAAAAGATACAAACAAAAAACTATATGGAAATTGTCCTTTCATCTTTTAGCCAATGACCCCCCAGTCTACCACATATTTTGAAAATACTATCATTATATTCAGCAAAATTATTTTAAGAAATTCTAATGGTTCAATATCAAGTCTCTAGGTCATAAAGCTATCAAATGTCACAACTCCCCACTCTGAACTTTTGACAACTTAACCCAAACCATCAAACAACCCTCATTCCTAAAATTATCTTTCTGCACTAATAGCTCCTCTTACTAACCCATCTCTATCTTCACCAGTTTGGGTCTTTTTCAATAGTGAATAAAGTGGCCTTTCTTAAATTTTTACTTAAGATCATTATATTATGCACATTTTTTCCTCACTAAACTTTCAAGTAGCTAGTATCCAGTCAAAAAAACCAAAAGAGAATCATGTCAAACAATCTCTAGTCTTGGCCCTTTGGCTAAGATCAAGTGCAGAGTCACAGGTTCTAAACACGTTAGCCTCCAATATCTTTCTGCCCTTCTTCCCATCTCAATTATTTTACTACTTATTCTTAACAACCTGCTAATTCTTATTCATCACTTGTGCACAAGAGCCCAAATCTCTGCCCCAAGAACAAACATTTAATTCCTTAATATATCAAATGCTAACAAACACTCCATCACACGATTGACTAAACTGTAACTTTTTACAGGGCCAGTCAATCATTTCCCACTGAAGCCACTACTGTTTGTCTTAACCAAAGCCCAACTCTGTATCAATTCTACCTATCCCACCTTAGAGACTCTCACTAAGACCTAGTTTTGTTCATTTCTCTACCTTGTCTAATAACTTTACTAAGTCCATAATTAGACTCCAATTAAGCTTCTAAATCACCCCTATTACTTTAAACTCATTCTTTCTTGGAGGACAATTTCAGGCCTCCTCCTCCTCCACACTTGGTAGCCTTCACAGAAGGCCCCCAGCAATCTATTACAGGCCTTGGTCCTTCCCTCAGGACATCACAGCCAACAGTGCTGTTGTTTTGTTAGGATGTCTCCATTTCGCCAGGTTCACCCAACACTGACCTGTGACATCTTAATAGTCTTGGCAACTTTCAAAGGCCAGAAACTGGGGCTTCCACTTTGAAAATCACTGGAGTGTTCCACGACCCCCACAATGACTCAGTGACCTAGACATCGCCAACTCACCTGCTGGAGCCCTTTACTCCTCACACATTCTTCTTAGTCTTCATTTCCCTCCACCCTTCAACAAGTCACTGGCTTGCAAAGTCTCAGGGGTCTTAGAGACCCCACAAACTCATTCTGAAATCCTTATTTAGTTCTGTATCTCGTCCCTCCAACACCCCTTCATTCCAGGACCCTGGGACGGTCCTCTCTCCCCATGCAACCTCTCCAAGCCCTGCTTGGGACACAACCTCTAAAAACACAAGAGATGCCCGCGTCTCGTCTCACCGCTTGCGAGGGCCCCCCCACCTCCCCCACAGGTTCCTACAGACCTAACTCACTAAATCTGCAGCCCCGACCCCCGCCGGCCCGTACCCCCCGCTCCGGCGGCTGCGACCGCCCCAGCCCCCCCAAACTGGCTCCAAACACGCGGACGGCCCGACCCCCGCCCGCTCCGACTCTCCCCCTCCCCCCAGGTGCCGCTTACCCCGCGGGCAGCGGTGGGGGAGGGGCGCGGAGGAGCGGAGCCGGGGAGGGGGCTTCGGTCCGGGCAGCTCTCAGCCCCGGGGGGCCGGGGCCCGGGCCAGCGGCAGCAGCGGCGCAGCGTCTCCCCCCGGCGGCAGCGGCGCCGTCCCACTCCCGCAGGCACACATAGGCTCCATTGTCCGCCGGCACCTCCCCCTTTCCGGCTACCCCCTCCCGGTACCGCCCCTTCTCCCTCCCCTCGACCCTCCCCCAGACGCACCGCGCCACGAAAGGTACTGCCGGCCCCGCCTCGGATGCCAGGGAGGAGCGCCCCTCCCCCGGCTCCGACGTCCCGCCCGGGGGAATGGGGACCGCCCCTCCCCGCCTGGGCACTCGGCCCCGCCGCTGGGAAGGGCCCGCCCCCTCCGGGGAATGTCGCTCGTCCCCCTCCCGGAACACGCGCAATGGTACCAGCCCGACGCTTCCTCCTCCCCCCTCCCCTGCCTTCCCGTCGAGGCACCGCCCCGCGCCCTGCCCACCCGGTAGCCTTGCCTCCTCCGCCTCCGCCCCGCCCCCTGTGTTTTACTACGGGACCGCCCCGCCAGCCCCACCTCCTGTTTGCATGGACACGCCCACCGGGCCCCGCCCCAGCTCGTCAGCGGGCCAGAGGTGACGCCCACTCCCCACCTTAAAGCCGCAGAGCCCTCTTTCTCAACTAAAAGAGCCTCCCTAAGGGCCTGCGGGGTGGAGGTGCAGCCAGGGAGAGCTCTTCTTTCCCGCACCCTCCTCCCACGCACACTCACCCGGACTCCCCACTGCCTTCCTCAGCACTGGGACCCTCCGAAGGGGACTAGAAAAGGCGCGGAGGGGGAAGGGCAGCGTGGAATTTGACCATCTTTGACAGAAACGAATTGGAAGCTGCTGAAGGAATCGGTCTTTCCCTCACTCTTCCCTGGTCTGGGCCTAGTCCTCAGTCTTCAAGGCCACCTCCTCACACCTCTAGGATGCATCTCCACCCTGCCCCTTTCCGGTCCCTTCCCATCACCTCTCGGTGTCTGCACTGCCTTTGCCATCGCTGGCTTTCTCCCTTCTCAGGAGGCTGGCCTCTCGGGGTTGCACTGTCCTCTCCAAAGCAGATTCTCGCCGGGGCCGGCAGACGCGGGTGGCTGGTGCAGGGTCTCCCTCCACCTCGGGCCCAGCCCAGCCCCGCCCCGCCCCGCTCAGGCATCGCTACCTAGTGTGCACCGAGGGGACCTTCTGCCCGGGCCCTCAAATCGCTTCACAACCGCAGTCTTGCTCCGCGAATTTTTTGGAAGACCTCTGCTCTGGAGGGCTCAAAGCCGGTGGATCTGACACCATTCTCGGTGAAGGGAGATGGGAGCCCATTAAATTGTGCTTCTCAGATCCATGGTTAACGCACGTTGCTGAATCAAAGCTCAGATTCGGGGTACTCCTGTTTGTTTTATTTGCGTGGCCCTTGTTGCTGCTGTGACCAACCGTTATTACACACCCATCTGCTCCGTCGTCCTCCCCAACTACACTGTTAATGTCTGCGTTGTGTTTTGTGGAGTCTTGATGTAAGAAGCGTCTGCAACTCTGCACTGGCCCACAGCTTTTCTAAGTCGGAGTGAAGTCTGCCACTGCATCTTCTCCCTGAAGATAGATGGAAGCAACACAGCCAAGAGACCTAGATAATTTTCTTCTGCTCTTCTGTTACCCGTGGTTTAGCCAGAATAGCTATTTCTGTGTTAGTTTCCCTGACTATAAAATAGGAAACCTTGGTTGCCGCACCCCTTTAAGGAATGGTGCTATTGTAAAGGATGATACAAGAGAACCCTAAGCGATAAAGCTGATTCACTCCTTTCCAAACCACTTAAAACTCTTCATTAGCCATGTAAGTTTCTATACCATATCTCCTTGCTTAGATCCTATGAAAAATTGTAGCAAGATGTTTTCTCTTTATCTCTTGATAAAGAAGACACTATCATCTGTAGTGGGTATTAATCATGTAAATGTAGAAAAACATCGGAAGATCCTAATTAGAAAATAATGAAAACAAAATAGTTTTTGGCCAACTTTTGGCTTTAGAATATTCGATTTAATGTAACTAAGAACCTCTGTAAAAGAAGACAGAGGGAAAAGTCAGGTATGGACATAAGAAAAGACAGCCAAACTAGGAATATGCAAGAGACATTTGGGCATTTGCTGCATGTTGAAAAGGTCATAATGAAGTACATTTTAAAATATTGCAAGAAAGATTTAAAAAAGGAGTGGTGGGGGAGGGGACAAGAAAGAGTAAAAGAGGGAATGAATATAATTAGAGTATATTATATGTATGTATGGAAAGTCACAATGAAACCTTTCACATTGAACAATTAATATGCACTAATAAAAAAGAAGAAGAAAAGAGACATTTGGGGTTGCTAATATAGATGAAAAGAAAGACATAGATTTTACAGTAGATTGTATCAGCAAGAGAAAGCCGGTACCAAAACAAGCCTTGGGCAGGTGTTAAAGACGAGATCATCTCTGCTCAGCAAGCTCAAAACAAACTCTTTATAGCAATAATGCACATTTTTAAAAAGTCTTAAACATTTTTGCTAGGCATTAAGCTTTCATGCAACTAGGTGTGTCAAAGTTCAAAATCATCACTGAATCAGAACAAAAATGCAAACGAATATTAAATGCACAACAATAGGGTAAGAGCAGTGACATCATGAATGTAAGCAAGGTAAAAATCACAAAATATGAAGTTTAGAGTCTCCATAGTAATGCTAATTTAGCTAAACCAAGTGGGTTAGGAAGGTACTTAAAAATATTTTCTATTAAATAGTTCATTTTGCTAAAATATTTGCTCTCCAAATTTTCTAGCCTCTATGTATCAGCATCTCATTTGCGAAAGAATTCTTCTTTGGTGTATAAGGATCTAACACACTGTATATACATAAACATTAATGGATAATGGTGAAATCATTCTAAAGCATCTATAAATAAAAGCTTCAAAGTTTTTCTGCTACTCTGGAAATTCTAAAATAAGAAATCTTTTTTTCCCACAAACAGTAAAATTGTTTTTAAAAAATAAAGGCTTTCGACATGAAACCTGCTTTTGCTTTTCCCATTGAAATTCGTTTCTGCTAAGGATGACAAATAGTGTAATGAAAACATGGGTGATAGAAGTTTGGCTTCTTAGTTCTTCAATGGATCATAGTGTTCATGTTATTTGTTTGGTTCCAGTCTTTTTTACCTGTACACTCAACTCTCAAGTTAAAGGTTGTGTGGTTTTGTTTCCTTGGCTCTTGAAAAGCACACTTACATATTAGAATTGAAAGAACTCAATCCTGTTTTTCAGATTAGAATTGTGACATGGAAATTTAATGACTTGCCAAGATTATGTTCACTGTTAGGGACTAGAATTTGAGTCCAATACTCCACAACACTGTTCTAACTTTCAAAGATTGCTCATTCCTAGCAAAACTTATTATTGTGGGAGAGAACATGAAGTTGTACCTTAAGAATGACAAAACGAAGAGTAAGAAAGGTTGAGCCCACTCAGCAAGCCGGTGTTCGGATTACAAGAGGCCCTGGTAAATTCTTGCCATGGTCAAAGCCCTCAGCTTGTTCATGTGTTCTTGTGGCTTGTGCTATTTATGACTAATTCATATACCTCATTGTTCAAACCAAAGCTGATGAATTTTAACACCGCAGGAATATTACTCAGTGAGTCATATGACTGAAAATGAAGGGTTAGAATGGAATGGCATCTCTTGACTTTTACGGGGCTGCAATAATGTAGCCCGGAAATTATTTCTTCTTTGGTTGCCCATGAAGGAGAAACAAATCTCCCTATCCTGGCTTTCACCAGTCCACCAAAGTACATGAGAGTGGGGAAGGGGTCCCAAAGCTTCATCTCTGCCTAGAAAATTTGGGACTTACTCTCTTTTGCAAGGTAGAAATCAATACTATCAAATGACCTCCCCACCCCACAGTTTCACCTGGAACCACTGGCACTCTGAGGAGAGCTTGGATATTGTTCTATGTCATCACATAACTGGTTTCCACAGTCTTGGAATCAGAAGAACCCTAACTGTAAAGCTCTTAAAGATCTGTGAGGTGACATTCAGATTCCTTAAGAAGGCATCACCTTCCTTTATTTTCATGTTCAAAACTATATGGTTGTGTCTCTTCTGCTCATCATTCTTCCTGCTATGGTTCAAGTTTTGTGACATTCAGTCTGCCATTTTCTTAAGCTCTAAAGGGCAAGCCTATCACTTTTCCAATTTAGCCATAGTCTATCATAGCTTAACAAGAGACAACCTAAGTGTTCTATGTGCTCTAACCATTTCTCCCCAAATTGCTTGATTTCATGCCCTTTTCCCCTCAGGGCTAGGAATCAAACCCAGAGCCTCACACATGCTAGACAAGTGCTCTACCACTGAGCTGCATCCCCAGCCCTCATACAAGTTCTTCATATCTATCCTTACAGTCCTACCTCCCTCCTCCTCCTCAACTTCCACTAATTTATTATTCATTTCTTATTCTTAACTACTTTGCTAATAATAATTCTGGTACTTCACTTGATTTCCCTAGGATTTTTGTCCTTCAGATGCACCTATTTTGTTTTTCCCAAATTCTGTTTTTGCTGCTGGACTCTTCTCATGTCTCACAATCAACATTTTCTCAGTTTATCTGGAATTGCCACCCAACCATTTCGGCTTTGACTTCACCTCCATGGTTTACATCCAGGTTGCTCTCGCTAACGTTATTGCCAAGAGGCAAAGGAAATCTTTAATGCTAACACATACCCACACTTCTTCATTTCCACTCTTGGGCTGTTAGACATTTCTAGAACAACATGAAACCAAGAAAACAGATCACAACCAAAATCCAAGTGATAAAACTTAAACTGAACTTTATTATCACTTGGCAATCTTTTTATGTATGCTCATTGTTGTCTTTGTCATTTTACATAGAAATAACTCAAAATTCAATCCATAACTTCTCCTGTATTGCAAGATCAGTTTTGTCATCTCATCTATCTTGAAGGACCTTGCACAGTTTTCTCCCATTCATTGACTTCTTACCCTTTGCTTCAGCTTTTTTAGTAAAATCTTTCTTATAGCAGTATTCCTTTTTCCTCTTTCTTTTCAATCCAAATTTATCCAAATAGTAACCTACACTCTCAGCCACCCCCTCAGCCACCTCCTCTGTAAATAAACCAACCATTCCATCAAAACAGTCTCTTTAACCTGGCTAAATGTATTGCCAAATCTTAGGAAGATCTTTCCATCCCCCTCCTTTTTTTCCCCTTTAATTTTGATTCTAAAAAGGTGATGATATTCTGTCTTCTTTACTAACTTAATTTTTTTTTCCTTTTGCTCCGTAATTGTGAGTGTTCTTAAAGTCCCTGGTTCCTTTTTTTTTTTTTTTTTCCGTATGGTGCTGGGGCTTGAACTCAGGGCCTACACCTTGAGCCACTCTGCCTGCCCTCTTTTGTGAGGGGATCTCTTGAACTATTTGCCCAGGCTGGCTTCGAATCCTGATCCTCCTGATCACTGCCTCCTGGTTACAGGCATGAGCAACTGATGCCTGGTGTCCTTGGTTCTTTGATCTTCTTCTCTCTCCAATTTTCCCTAGGATGTATCTTTCACTCTCCTAACTTCAGCCTCACTTCTTTGCATGCAACCAACACATCTGCAGATCCAGCTCAGGCCTCACTTGAACTTAATTCTGCATTTCTAGCTACTTAGATTGCCCATCCAGAGAGAGGAGCTTTACATATCAAAAACAAGTTCACCATCTTTCAAAATTAAGTCTCACCTCTGAATTCCCAAAACTTTGGGGGTAATCCTGACTCCACATCTCCTTCTGTTTACAGATTTTCTCTGTCACCAGTGTCTACAAATTCTTCCTTAAATCACTTTGTCTTCTATTTGTAAGCTGGGCTTGTTAGAACATACATTCCTGCCTCTAGCCTTTCCCCTCAGCAGTCATACTACATGTTCTTTCCTGAGGAATCTTCCTAAAAGGCTTAAAAGACCATCCTAAATCTTCCTGAAAGACCTGTCCACACATATTACATACAGTTCATGCCCTGCTTGTTCCTTTCTAATTATTTAAGCCACACTGGTTCTTTGGGGCCCAATCTACCCTAAAGTCCTAACAATATAGTATGCCAGAAACAATACTGGCTTCAGAATCATATGGACCTGGGTTTGAATATTGAACTACATTTTATTAGCCAAGTAACTTTCAGGCAAAAATAAATTTCCCCTTCTCATTCATTTCAGTAGTAGTTGTTTATATCACCAGTTTTGAAACAGCCTAAATATACAAACTTCTAAAGGTGCTGAACTTTTATTGTAGGTTCCAGTTTTTCTCCATAACCTGAGAGCAGAATCTTATGTCTGTTTAGTTTTTGAATCACTTATCATTGCTATATTTATCAAGCATCTACTAAGTACAAGAATTTTGGGGGAGACAAAAATGAATCAGACGTACAATTCTGTCTTTGAGATTCATTCAGACTTGTATGAAAAATTTGATCATTTAAAAATGAAAAAGTTGCGGGGGGAGTGGGAGGAGTGGGGAGGTGGCCCAAACAATGTATACACATGTAAGTAAATGTAAAAATGATAAAAGAAAGAAAAAAAATGATACAATGTTCCTAGCCTAATACAACAGTAAAAAGAAAGTTATTATTATTTTTAAAAAGTGAAAAAGATTAGTTAGGTGCCCAGTGTATGCCAAGTGCACAGTACTGAGGGTTGAAAGCGTGAAAGGGAACATAAGCTACCTTCCTCAGGCTGGGATCTGGGATCTATCTAGTTAGGAATACTGACAAGTAAACATTTATAATAAATTATAATAAGTACTATGATATGGATAAATACCACATGTTGGGGCATACAGAAGAGAGGTATCTATGCAGACAGGAAAATTAAGGAATGCAGAGACCTGAGCAGAATTTTAAAGAATGCGTAGGAGTCAGCCAGGCAAAGGACTCAACAATGTGCCAAGGCTCAGCTGTGTGACAACGTATATAAATAACCACAACACAAGAAGGAAGGTAATAAATAAATGGCAGAGCAGAGACGAAAAGTAAAATAGCAATCAGAGGAGACACATTATTATATGAGCAAAAACTGCTTCGTGCAGGTGGAGGTGTCTGAGGTAACCGAAGATCAGGTTGACTCAGACATGCAGGAAGTCATGGCTCTGTACTCTCAGCACTCCATGCAGTACCCTGCTGTGACGGTGATGGTGATTATGTCTAGGTTTTTTTCATGAAGGTTACTCTTCTTTTTTCCCAAAGTGCTTATATGGGGAAAACGTGTAAGACTCATGATTTAGTAGAGCCATTTCTAGGTGGAGGGGCTCTCAGTCAGAATTCCTGGTTTTGAATCCCTCTGTGTGACCTTAGGAAAATTGTTTAACCATGCCAGAAATCATGAAGTAGAGTGATGATAACATTTTCCTCCCAGGGCAGTATGGGAATAAATTGGTGACTACGTGTAGACACATATAAACAGTGCCTGACACATAATAAGTGACCAATAAATATTGGCTACTACTATTTTGGGGGTGTACTAGGTTTGAAATCAGTGCTTCATGCATACGAGGCAGGTGCTCTATGGCTTGAGCCACACCCCTATCTTTTTTGCTCTGATTATTTTTGAGATAGGGACTTGCTTTTTTGCTTGGGCCAGCCAAGACTGCAATCTTTCTATTTATGCTACCAACAGTAGCTAAAGTGACAGGTGAACACCACCTTGACCAGTCTTTTCTGTTGAGATAGAGTTTCGTGAACTTTTTGCCTGGGAGAGCTTCAATTCTCCTGATATTAGCCTCCTGAGTAG
This sequence comes from Castor canadensis, assembly GCF_047511655.1. Classification (NCBI taxonomy): domain Eukaryota; kingdom Metazoa; phylum Chordata; class Mammalia; order Rodentia; family Castoridae; genus Castor; species Castor canadensis. The sequence goes on along the minus strand of NC_133397.1, from coordinate 101,696,377 downwards.
CTGTGATGTCTGGCATGCACCACTGCACATCTGTTGATCAAACTGTGATCCTCCCTATCTCCACCTCCTAAGTGGCTAGGATTACCAGACTGAGCCACCTGCATCCAGCTTGGTTATTACTATTATATTTGGTTATCTCTGGATTGTCCAAAATGGAATTGACCTAAGGAGAGATTTTAGGGCACTTAGAAGGCCATCTTCCTAATACTTCTCTCCTTCTCACATCTAATCTCACCTCAGACAATTCCTTAATGCTCCTGACACATTCTTTAAATTCTGCTATTAGAAATTCTATCTTTGGATTTTAGGTCGTACTTCTCCAAGACTTTAGTCAAGGGTTAGCTCTGTTTTAACAAGTTACCTGACCATACCTCTATTCTCCTTAACTGCTAACTACACTGAAGGAATACTGTTGGGAAAAAAGAACAGATAATTCTGAAGCTTGGAGATCTTTGCCCAGAAATTGAAGCCTGACAGAGATCTCCTTAGAGAGCTTTCTGAGGGCAGCCCCTCTGGGATTGTAGGAAGGGGTTGAAATTGGAGAGTGATGCCAAGAAGTCATGAGGAAAACAAAAACAAGGCTATTTGTACCAATAAAGACAGGCTCTGCTAACAAACAGTTCTGACTTTGATTTGGCGGTTCTTCATCAGTCACATTTCTCCACTCTGTGCTGTGTTATGGAATAATAAGTAATTTTGCTCATGGTCAATCTTGATTCATAGTTACTGAGGGTACTATACAGATGATCAAGAAAACTCTGTTTTAAATTTTTCATAATGGATTTACATGTTTGCTTTTTTTTGATGGGAGTGGTACATGTTTGCATTTTTATTATTTATCATTAATGCCAAATTCAGTAGGGTGAGAGCTTTATTATAAGCTCTAGAAATCTTATAGTCAGGTGAGCAAACAACCACAAAATGTTTAATAACACAAAATGTTTAAATCCTGAAATGAGTTATAAACATGACACTATAGACTTCCAGAAAAAATATAAACAAGCAATGAGTATAGAGTCTGGAGTAAGAAGCAATAATTTCATAAAGGATCAGAAATTGAAGTGGCCTTGAAGAATATGATTTGGTTGTTCTGGGAGGAGAGGATGATCCAAGGGGGAGAGACAAATGGGCAAGCCAGACATTGAAAGGAGCACAGTATATGTGTGGGCAGTACATCTGAAAATAATGGTGAAGGTGATCAAAAATGATCCTAATGACAACTGCCAATTCCTGAGTGTTCAGCATGTACATGTGCAAGACACTAGCCAAAGGACTTTGTATTACTTATTTAATACACAATAACCCTATGTCCTGTTTTATAAGCTGAGGAGGCCTTTCTTATTTAGAAATGTAAGTAGCTGTCCTAAGTCCTGCCCCTAAAAGTGGCAAAGCTGAAATTAAAACCAAAGTCAGCCTACAGTGAAGTCCACATTGCAGCCACTCTTCAATGCACAATATTTGTCAGAAGGGAGTTTCGTTGGATAAATAAGATGGAAATTAAGTACAAAGAAAATAATTTAGAGAAAGAATGCAAGAAGGATATACTAGGAATTCTTTTTTTTTCTTTTTCAGTACTGGGGTTTGAACCCAGGGCCTGCACCTTGAGCCACTCCACCAGCCCTTTTTTGTGAAATAGGGTCTTAAGAACTATTTGCCTGGGCTGGCTTTGAACTGTGATCCTCCTGATCTATGCCTTCTGAGTAGCTGGGATTGTAGGTGTGAATCAGCAGCTCCCAGCACATTATGAATTCTTTTAAAAAAAGACTGAACACTGCCTGTGGATGAGGCACATACCTTCTTTACAGCATCATCCTGAATGTGACCTATGATTAGACCGATTTACAGATGAGAAAACCAAAACGGAGAGGGTAAGTGGCCTGCACAAGTCTCACAACAACAGCACAGTGGTACAGATTTAAATGCTAAGTTAGTGGCTAAACCTGAGCTCTTGCTGCTGTCCTATACTGTGTCTCTTTGAGCAAGGGAAAACCTATGTAAAACTAATGCTATTGCAATTTGCATGGCATTCATCAAAGCCTTTTCACGTTCACAGCTATATCTGATCCTATGAAAACCATGTGATAGGCTCAGGAGATGCCTCCATCATAATGAATAATAATTATAGTCATAGGAGTCATTAAAATAATAACCCAAGGCAGCACTGAATTGAGTGCTCTCTGTATACCTTCCACTGTGCTTTGTAAAATAGGTTTTATTATTATAAAACAACTCTGTAAGTCAGTTTCCATTATTGACTCACTTTGCACATGAGGAATCCAGGGCTCAGAGAGGTTAAGTAACTTCATGAAGGAGCTGGACTCAGATAAGTTACAGGACTAGTTCAAGGTCACATTCTGGTTCTTGAACTAGCACACATTTCCTGATGCCACATACATGCATGCCATTTTCATGTTACTGTTCTAACTATTAATGTGCAGCTTCAGGAAGGAAGGTTTGAGAAGAGAACTACAGTAAGAAAGGACTGCAAAAATATAGGTGTGAAATGTTGCAGGTTCAGGGAGAGTTAAATGGAAATGAAGTGGCAACGTCAGGCACTATTTGAGAGGATGGATGTGGCAGCTCATAAATAGGTGAGGAAGGAAGAATAGTGTAAATTTTATTTCTAGCCATAAAAATTGGTGGAAAGGAAACATCATGATTAGAAATGGGAGGGGGTCAAAAATGACACTGGTGGGTAGATGGCCTGCCTAGCAAGTGTGAGGTACTGAGTTCAAACCCCAGTGCTGCCACATGAAAAAATAGAAAAAACAGACACTGGTTCACTAGTATGATACCAGTACATACCAACTAAGGATGGCTACAATGACAAGAGGCAGACAGTACCAAGTGTTGGTGGGAATGGAGAGAAGCCATAACTCTCCTACACTGTTACACTGCTATATGGGAATGTAAAATGGTGTAGTCTCCTTCCAAAATAGTTATGCAGTTTCTTAAAAAGTTAAACATAAATCTACCATGTGATGCAGCAATTCCACTCTAGGTGTCTACCTAGGAGAAATAAAATGTATGTCCACACACAAAGACTTACAGGAGACTGTTCATAGCAGCATTATTACTAATAGCCAAAAAGTGGAGACAACCTAAATGTTCATCAACTAAAGAATAGGTAAATAAAATGTGGTATATCTATAAGATGGAAAATTATTCAGCAATAAGAAATGAACCACTGATACCCTATAACATGGATGTATGGCAAAATCACTATGCTAAAGTGAAAGAAGCGAGATGCAAAAAAAATGGACTTTTTTTTTTTTTTTTCAGTGCTGGGGATCAAACCTAGGGCCTCAGGTGTGCTAGGCAAGTGCCTACCACTGAGCTACTGAGCTACATCCTCAGCTCTGCAAATGGTATAGCAATCTTGTGAAGCAAACATTCTAAAAGCAGATTTTGGTGATGGTTCCAAATTCACTGTAAACTTACAACAACAAAAAAATCATTGAATCATATGCTTAAAGTGGGTGAATTTCATGGTATGTAAATTATACTTTACTAAAGCTGGGGTTTTTTGTTTTCCCTTTAGATAAGTGAAGCTTGTTTGTGAAGGAAGAAAGAAATTTAACTTTTGAAGCTCTGAGTGACTACCAGACATGGAATGGAGATGTCTTGCCACCTTGCCAGGTGAGAAAGTAGGCTGGAGATACAGAGGTGAGAGCTGAACCATAAAAATGAATGAGCTCACCCAAGAAAAAGGTATGTAGTAGAAGAGGAAGATGCCTTGGAGGTTTCACCACTGGTGGCCAGGATGATGATTTGCCTGGGTATGGTACTCACCTGGTAGCAACATATCCAACTAGTATTAAAATTTACTTGTATCCTCTAAGCACACATCCAGTGAGAGCACAGGTGTACGCCCTTATCCACCCCCCCATCCCAAGCAGTAGGTAAATTTGGGGGAAAATTGCTCTGAGTAACTAAAATACACAAGAATAATGGGGAATGGGTTGAAAATGTTCCCTGTATTTTGGTGTTAAAAAGAGAACTGCACACACAATTTTTTACCCAAATCAGAAATAACATTAAGCATTAGGAGTGCAGTGTTGCAAGAGCAATGAAATGACATTTCATTCAGTCATTAACCACCATGACCAATATTATGCTGGACCACCCTTGAAATTGGGTTCTTTGGGTCCAATGCTTATTTCTAAATTACAAGGAGCCCACAGAGGCTGTTTGTAAACTTTGCAACTGGTTTCCCACATCTGAATTTGGGGCAAACCTTCCTCCTTTGATCCCACCAACCCCATGCTTAGGACATTGGGAAGGGACTGGCCCAGGTGAGGGAACCAGATATCCCTTTGTTTCCCCAAGGCCTGACACTTTATAGCTGAGAGAGTGGGAACCCAAACAATCATTTTTGTTTTTCCTTCTTTTATACTTCTGGTATAAATGAATCAAATTTAGGCTATTGTTCTTGTCAAGAAATAAAGGGTAAAAAGGAAGAATTTGGGAGCTTCATGTAGAGGCAGAGGAAGAGGCCTTGGGTCTAGAACAACCCAGGCTTTAGGGCCTTCCAGATCATGATCAGAGCTTAGCTAAACAGTGCCTCTCAAACCCTGAGTCCATGATGAAGCCTGGAAAGAAAGATAGCTCTCCAGGCGGGAGATGTGACACAAACTTCTAACTGACATTCATCATTTCCTTTAATCGTGTATATAGGCAACAGACCAAAGTGGTATGAGAAGTGCATTTTTCACGATATTCCAAATGCCATTAATAATCCTTGCTACAACAAAATTACAGTAATTGCTAGACTTGCCTGTAGACTTTATTAATGCTTTAATAATAAAGCATCAATATTGCTATACTGCAATTTTTGTTTCGAATATTTAGACAATTATTTCATTATAGCTACCTTTTAAGCCTATGTACTTAATTTTATACGTTTAATCATTATTCTGTCCATAGGCCTCACGTTACTGCCCATGGGGCCCAGGGCACAAGGACCTTGGGATGGAGGAACTTTTCCTACTACCCATTGAGTACCATCACCAAAAAAAATGCTCCCTACAATGCTTGAAATCCCACCATTAAAGAACATTTCCTTTGGGTTTTTAAGATTCACATTAAAATGCAAATGCCCCCAAAGGAGAAGAAACTTCTCCAACTGTTATTATTTAACCCCTTAAATGGGATTGTTCAGAGCTAGCTGAGCAGAACATCCTAGGACTCTATTAAACAAGTGCTATTGACTTTTTGCCATGGGTAGGGAGCCAGGCTTGGGGACAAGGAGAAAAATCCTCCAAGGTTTCTCCCCTCAAGGCTGTTTGCAATCTGGTAGGGGGAATAAACTAGTACAAAGAGACAGAGGAGGAGAAGAGGAAAGAGCAAAGCTGGTTCTGGGGGAAGACTGGAAAGAAAGGGATTAATTCATTCATGCCTGCATGCATTCTAGGACTGAGTCTGGACTACGTGCCAGGCCTGTGCTAGGTGCTCAGAACACAACCTTTCAAGTTTTTTGCCTAGGGTTGAAGATAAATAAGTAAACACAAGTTAGATACTGTGTTGGTTTCTCTATTGGGCTATAAAGTTCTAGGAAAGCAGAGAAGGAGTGATTAAGTGCCTGTGAGGGTGGAGGGTGGGGGTGGGGAGGGAGATCCAGAAAGACTATTGAAGATGAATGTGCCACAGAGGAAGTGACATATGAGCTGAGTCCAGTGGGATAAGTTTAGGAGGGAGGGAGAGAAGGGAGATAGCTGGGGGAAGGAACAGGAGGGGCCTGGCATTTCTGGTGGTGGTCTATGTGAAGGGCCTTTTCTGAGGATTGCTGGTATTGTGATGGTGGAGGAAACAGGCAGGAGATGCAACTTGCATGGTAGAAAGGGCTGTGTTGGAAGGAACCTTATTTTTAATGCTAAGGAGTTTGCATCCTATCCTTTATCCTTTGGAGCAATCAAAAAAGGCTTTCCAAAAGAGGAGATATTTGAGCTGGGCCTTAAGGCATGAGAAAAAATTTCAACAGGTAGTGTGGGGCTGCGAGAGAGTATTCCAGACTTAAAAGAACAGCACAACCAGGTGAGGCACTGGCTGAGAACTCCTGGTCAGAAGCGGGGCAGAGCAGCCAGAGTACTGAGCCTGCTAAATTCAAATCTGTTTGGGCAAGTGCAGGATACCTCAACACTACAGGTGCTCTTGATGCTTAGTGGCTTAGGAGGGGACAAGTCTGAAAATGAAGGTGGGTTTTGACTTCAAAGTAAGACTCTGCATTTACACGGCAAGACTCCTGAGAATGCACCCAGCGGGAGAGTGGCATTTACCAGCTGGGCTTAAGACTTAGGGGATGGAAAGTATGGCGGACTCAGCTCAGGGCTATTCCAGTTGTCCAGGTAAGGGGTAATAAGGTCTGAAGTACAGGAGAGGTAGGGAAAGAGCAAGGAAGGGAAAAATGTAAAAGATATTTGGGTGGCAAACTGTACACTCTACATGCCTCACAGGGTAACTGAAATGGGTGGAAAGGCTGAGTCACAGATGACTTCAGGGATCTGAACTGGGCAATGGGGAAAACAGTAGGGCCTTTAAGAGCAAAGCAGTAGCTTTGAGGAAGGTGATGTGTTAAGATGTAAAGCGCCAGGCAGAGAGGCCAATAAGTGATGGTTTTTATTTTGAATGCTCATCCCACTGTGGTTAGTGGGATACAAGATAGGGTACAGGTGGACATAGGGACTGGGAGTAGGCAGAGGAAGCTGTACCAGGTGAATTTGTCACTACTTTGTTGAGGAAACCCTACCAATGTGGCAGGAGGTTAGGCTATAAACCCAGGCAAGTCCCTTCTTTTCTCAGGAGCATCCTCTTTGTTTTCTTGTTGGAAAAGCAGCTGATAATAAAACTTATCACCCACTCATCTCTAGGGAGTGTTGCAAGAGCAGTCAATATACATGCATAAATAAGTTTAAAGTTCTCAGCAAGAACCAAGTGTGCTGAAATGCTAAACAATAGTGAATTTAGCCACCTCCTTCATCAAGATAGTAAACAAGGTGTCTTTTTTTAAGAGCAGATGTAGTTAACCAGATACTAACTTTGAGGCTAAATAACCTCTAACAACAGGTAATAAAATCTAAATACTTGATTTTCAGGAATTCTGTCATTTAGAGGGTCTCAGAGATACCTTAATACCACTATCAAATCAGACTATATAGCAATTAATTAACATGAAAATTACTTTACCACCCCTTCCTTTTATATGTGTGACTAATATCAACATCTAAACTACAGGCAATTCCCATTAGTCTCATACTCTTGTCACAACCCTTGAGGTCCATCTCTTGGCAGAATGGTGCCATATGAAATATTCAGTTCCTAGGTAGGGTTTGTGCAACCTACCTGGGAAGAAGTCTATCAGACAGAAACACTGAGAGAAGAATAAAAGAAAAGAAATAAGCAGCACTTCTAAAATGACAAAGATTGCAAATCCAGTTTTAAAGGAAAACATCTTTAATTATATGTTCCATGCATAGCAAATCTTTTAAAATAAATCCCATAATGATCTCCACTCCCCTAAAGAGCAGACCTGATAGGTAATAACTCTCCTTCTCTGTGGTGAAATCCAATTTTCACACCTGGTAAATGAAATAACTCCACTGTGAACCGAGGGCAGGTGGGGTGAGCCGTTAATAGAAGGTTAGGGGCTGTGCATCGTGTAACAGCTCTTCTGGAACCCCTTCCAGAGACTTGTTCTTTTTATGCCAGTTGATACTATTTGGCCAGAAAACCTCCAACCACAGAGGTTGCAAAGCTTAAGCCTTTATCCCCTGGACTGGCTATAAATGAGGTAGATAGCTCATGGTTCACATATGTGTATGGCCTGGTGTTACCCTTTATCTTAGGAGAAAAGCTTATACTACATTCCTGACTGACTAACCAAAAGAAGGGATGATGCTACTGAAATTCACAATTGGAAAGGGTTTATATATAGGAGAAACAGAAAGAAACATAAATCCAAAAATCCAGCCAGGGTTTGTATCCTGTTAGGAATAAAGTAAACATCTCAAGGAATCAGCAATAACTGCACACTAGCACACACCTGAAGATAGCTGCTGGAATGTGGGCCAGAAACATCCCAGGACACATAAGAGCTCAGTAAAGGTGATAACACTTGTAAGAGGAAAAAGAAAAGTTTACTTAACCTATAATATTGGAATGGAAGAAAATTTAAGATCCTAAAGATTCTTATCTCATAAACAATTCCAGAGGGATTTAAAGACAAAAATATAAAGATAAATCAGTTAAAACAAATAGGAGAAAACATAGGTGAGTATCTAAACTTGGTGACTCAGAAAGATATTCTTAGAATAAAATAAAGAAAATAATAATTGAAAGGTAGTTGTGGTGGCACACACTTGTAATCCCAGCACTCAGGAGGTGGAAAGAGGAGGATCATGAGTTTGAGGCCAGCCTGGCAAAATCCTTTTTCACAATATTAAAAAAAAAAAAGGATTTGTTTGCATACAAATGTAAAATTCTGTGTGTAAAAATATCATAAGATTAAAAGGCAGACAACCTAATGGAAAGAAAGTATTTCTAACAAATGTGACTAAAAATAAACTAATATTTTAGTACATAAAGAACTCATACCATACAAAAAGGTAACATTTCCCACATGCAGAATATTAATAGAAACATAATCATAGCCATAATCAAATAAATATAAATTAAATTTTATTTTCTGTCAGCACTTGGCACATGGTATGCACTTCGTAAATATTTGTTGATTTACTCCAATTAACCATTAAAGAAGAATTAAAGAAGATTCCAATGTCCAGTGTTAACATGTGTGTGGCCAAATGAATACTCTTGTATGCAGCTTGGAAGATTACATTCTGAAGCAACAATCAAATCAGTAAATTGTTTCTGTGAAGGGCAGATAGTAAGTATTTTCTGGCTGGCAGGCTGAACAGTCTCTGCTGTGACTATTCAGTCCTGCCACTGTTGGGGGAAAGCAGCTGAAGGTAACATGCAAATGAATGAGTGTGGCCACACTCCAAAAATACTTTATTTATAAATACTTACATGTGAATTTCACATAAATTTCGTGTATCATGAAATATTATTTTTCTTTTCATTTTTTCCTAAGCATCTAAACATGTGAAAAGCAGTTCATGGACAATACACAAACAGGCCACAGGGCAGCCTTAGCCCTTGGGTCTTCATTTGCCAACTCTTGTATTAAAGCCACACTTCTAGAAATCAGTTTGGCACTATATATTAAGAGGCTTTCAAACGGCCATACACAAGCTTGTTAGCTTTAAAATAATCAGGTACAAATACTTTTTTTAAATAAAAAATTCAAAGTTCATACTCTTTGTCCTAATTGCCCTAATAATTCCTTTTCTGGGAATAATTTCTAAAGCAAAAGGAAATGAGGAAACTGGGACAGAAATTTATACAAAAAAGCATCTAGACATCTGGCAGGATGAGGATGGTACATTAAACCTTGGTACATTCATATGATGAAATATTATACAGAAATAAATCTTTTGTAAAAACTATTTTATGACATGCAAAAAATGCTCATGACATAAATTGAAAAAATCAGCATATAAAATATGCACATTGTTCTATCCCAGTATTGCAAAACATATATGTATGAATAATTCATATGCATAGAAGCATATATACATATATACACATACATACCTATATACACATACAGAGAGAGAGGAGATGAAAGACAATACAATAAAATGCAAATAGTGCTCTGGATGCTGGGTTTATGGGTGATTAAATTTTTTCTATATTCTTCTGTTCTAATTCTCTACCATGAATGATTATTACTTTTGTAATCAGAAAAATATGCAAATATATCTAAACCAACCTAGAAAAACAAGGTCCAGATTTGGAAATTCACACAGAATTGTCAGAGAAGAAATAAAGAAAAGCTTTTCAAATGCAACTTAGATGTAAAATCCTACCAAAACAGCAATGAAAAACAGACCCAGGCAACTGAAAGACACCAGAGTCTAAAATTCATGCACAATCACCACAGAAGGAAAAAAAAAAGATCTGATCAAAAGCAGCTGAAACCTGGAATCTACAACTGGCCCTACCCTGAGCATACCCAGAAAAGAAAGCACAGGACTCAAGGCTGTGAGAAGAGGTCCTTGTGCACAGTGTGGCTGGGGGACTTCTTTGTTCCTATTCCCAGTGCCTTCTGTCTTCTTTCAAACAATAAACCAGAACAGAACCTCCTTTCAAAGGAAGTTGTGAAATTACCTTGACTCTTGCGTTGGATTGTTAAAGAGGTATGGCAGCCACTTTTACCTCCATGTTCCTTTTTCTGGAGAGTGGGGGTGACAGGAATGAGGGAGGGCAGTTTAAGGGAATGGACGGCTTCCTTAAGCAATTTAATATTTCACTTCACAGTTTGTTCCAGAACCTGACCCATCCACAGCTAGTGCACAGCAAGCGTTTTGGGGAGTTCACTGTATGACAATCACTAAGGCTGCCAATATTTCCCCTAATATCACTCAAGCAACTGACATACCATATGTGACATATCACATAAGGCTTACAGGGGTCAAACAACTTGCCCAGGGTCATCTTTGTAACTAGTTACATTTGAAACCTGACTTTCAAGTGTGTGACATCAAAGGCTAAAACCTGATTTTAAAGTGACAGGGTAGAATACCAGTGCTACCATCAAACATACCTGAGTACAAGATTCAAGGTCAAAGTATAACTTAAAGCAATTGACTTTTTTTAGCTGTAGTTTTCTCACCTATAAAAATGGGAGTAATAAGCTAATCTGTCTCAGATATAACACAATGAAAATACTAGTATACATTAGGCCCTCAATAAAAGGTTGCTATTAGAGAACAAGAATTACTAATAATTTCTTTGCCAGAACAAGGTCTCCCAAGAAAACAAAGGAGAATTAAGGTAAAGTAGGGAAAATGTGTAGGTAACATGGGAAAAGGACTTTTCCTTGTCCTTTATTTCCTGGGGAGCTTTAATTAATTCTTTCCTTTTCTGTTGATGACAAGGGAAGCATGTTTGAGACAACAGGTTTGGAAATGGAGGTGTCTGTAACACTTTGATCTTTGAAAATGAAGTCTAAACTCTTTCAGACCACAAACCACTATGCGTGGTACTTTTGAGGATGGGCAGGAGTGATGAACATGTTGCTATCGGAGAACCCATGAGATGAGCCAAGGGAGAATCTTCTACCCACAAAGAGGAAAGTGGTAAGGTCCTTCACTTCCTTTGTGGTTTTAACCTCAACCACAATTCCTCCCTGTTAGTTATAAGTGTTTGCTTTACATACATTCAGATGTGAGCTTGCTTTTGTCTGTCTAATATGCCACTTCCTTCTCTACCAGATGGAAACATATCATCTACTTCTCTTCCTCCAAGAAAAGCTTCTCCAGTACCCAGTGCACAGTTGGTCTTTTCTATTAAATCCGTAACTGTATGCATGAGAATCTGTTCCTAGATACCTTAGAAGACTCAGGTTCTTCCAACACCCAGCCCATGGCATGGAGGCAGGGAGTAGGTGCATCATTTATGCAAAAGAGGAAATGCCTTCCGCTCTGAAGTGAATGAGAACGTCAGGGTTTCCAGTTGGAGATGAATGGAGGAAATATGACGGGTCGTTTTTGCTTTATAAGAGAAGAAAGAAGAATGAATGAAAAGGGGAAATAAATGCAATGCTCAAGCCAAGGAAAGGAAAATCAGAAAATACTCCACATGGTATTGAGGAAGGTAGGCAGACTGCTGTCTCCTGACTGCTGTTGTGGTTCCAGAGTTAATATTTGCCAGACATAGCATTCCTGGGAGCGCTGTTGGGATAATGGCCCCCCCTCAGCATCACATGAGTTCTCCATCTCAGCCGAGGGACTGGATTTCAATCATATCACACACAGCTCTCATTACTCCCAAGGAAAGATCTTACCGAGGAAAGCAGGGCAAACCATAAATGCATTTACTTACAAAGGCAAAGCTGTTAGGTGCCTGGTTCATGACTCAGACAGTTGGTGTCCGAGTCCAGAGTGAATGTGAGAGTTCCCTCAGGACATGGACTATATGAGGATGGCCTCGAGTATAACTTTCTTGCTAGAAGGTGTGGAGTCACAGTGGTTTTCCAAAGAGGAATTTATTAAGCACCATCTGTATCAGGAGTGTTCTCTTTCATATCACAGAAAAGAAATTTCTCTGCCTTTGAAGAGTTTATGACCTTGCTAGGGAACCAATATGCCACATATCAGATTTCTAAGGCTAGGAAGGACCTGAGGTATCATTTGATCCATCCAACCTCATCCTTTCTTCCAGCTTTTAGATTAAAATCTTAACAACTGAAATCTAGGGGCGTTCAATGACTGTCCTACTCAACTAATACATCAGCAGAGATTGAACCAAATTTCCTTACTTCATTTCCCTTATACTTCACTTATGCTCCAAAAGGAGTAACAAATAACTATTCAAATATGTTAATATGATACAAATCATGTTCACAGATGTATTGTGGGAAATGCAAAGTGAGAAGTGAGTTAGTCCTAAAAGGTTTCTTTGGAGAAAGGTTTGAAGGATGCGATGTGTAGGAATTGTCAGATATTCAGTTCAATTCAACAGCCATTTTCTGAAGGCCTAATGTATGCAAAACACTTGACATGAAGGGGAAGAAGGCCAATAAGATGAATATCACATAGTCCTGGCCCTAACAGATAGTTGTAATAACTAAATTTATTATAAATGAAATAAGTTACAGTCATTAGCCTGCAGTGGAGAAAGGCAAACTCTTAGAAATACTGTAACAGCAAAGAAAAGTTGGCCAGGAACCCTGAAGGGATATACTTTGAGAGGGAGAATTGTAGTAAGCTTTCAAAGGAGGAAATGTTCTCTAAATTCAAGCTGGGTAAAAGAGGGGAAATGATTAATTATCTTATATTTTAAAAGTATTTGGAGTTTGTTCTTATAGACATAATACCTTGATTCATGGACCATAGTCACATTTATTTAGAGCTTGATATCATGAAGATATTTAAACACACACATACACACAGCTCCAAAGCTTATGTAGTAGACCTAGAGAATGCCAAAACCAAAGGTACATAAGAGATTAATTGGCCCAACACATAATTACAAATGGAAAGATCAAGGGCTACAGATAAAAAGTAAAAACTTACTTTTTAAAAGGTTTATAAAAGTTGAGGCTAAAACTAGTGTCACTTTCCTCCATCTGTAGCAGTTACATTTTCTAAGCCAAACATTGGGACACAAAATACTAGTGCATTGGCACAGAGTAATTAAAATAAAGATCAGAAGTTACTGTGGCTCTAAGTGATGCTTCCAGAACATTTTACTACATGAGTCCTTTTGTTTGCCAAAGATAATTTCCAGAAGAGAATCATGCTTTCTCAGTGAGGAGAGCCTTCCATCAGCATAAAAGAAGCATCAGAATCTATCTCCATCTAAGCTTTTGGTAGAAAGAAAAGCCATGGGGACTATAGAAAAGCCTTTGATTAAATAAAATGAGACGGTAAATAACTTAAGACTATCAGTTCACAGGCAACCAAAATGTGCAGGACTCAATAAACTCTAAATACAATCTATTATAAACTGATGAGGACTTAGCTAGTGTGCTCCTTAGGTATGGTAAGATATTCATTCTGCAACCATTTTAACCCAGTTTATCCGTTACTTGTCCAAATGCAAATCCAATTATTTTAATATCATGGTTATGCAATTTCTGGTTATTCAAGAGCCAAAGGCAATCCCAAATTTTAGTGTAATAATTATGAAAAGCTTTGTGGATTTTCTTGCATTAAAATACTCCTCCAACAGATTCATCAAACTCTGTCTATGCAAAATGACTTAATGGTGATGTCTTTTATGTAAGTGGACATTTTTCTTTTGATGGATGCATCTTCAGTTTCTCATCTTGTTCCTCTAGTGCCAAGAGACCAGCAGTAGGTGAAGCTGTTAACAGTAATCACAACCTATCACCTCAGCCTCATTATTGCTGGTATTGAGACAAATAGCTGCATAGAAACCTCATCTTAACAGTTAGTCAAAATGTCTGGGAGTAGTGATATACATCTGCAATCCCAGCTACACAGGAGGCATATGAAGGAAGCTGGCCCTGCACAAAAATATGAGAGCCTATCTGAAAAATAAAACAAAAAAAGACAAGAGGAGAATGTCTCAAGTGGTAAAGTGCCTGCCCAGCAAGAACAAGGTTTGAGTTCAAACCCCAGTATTGCCACGTTCCCCCCTCCCAAAAACAATAGCTAGTCAAAACAGAAAACCCAGGAAGATTCAGGATTCACATTGGAAGATAAAATTATTGTCATGAATCAAGAAGCCTTCTTATTCATTAGTAGCATATTTTAATGTATCATCAAGCTATTTAGTCATAGGAAAAGGTCTTCACAGAGGTTTCTGCTTTTGGTTTCTATGTATTCTGAAGTTTTCCTTCTCACTTCCTGTTTTTGCCTAGACTGTATGATGTGTCTTTACTTTCATGTCCAGTGTGAATGAAGGTGTTCTGTCAAAAGCTGGGTATGTCCTCAGCTTGGAACATAGCTCAGTGATAGAGCACTTCTTCAGCATATACAAGGTCTTGGATTTGATTACCACCCCCACAAAATAAAAGCTAAGACCTTTTAAAATGCATCTATTTGCATATGCAGAGCGTGCAAAACTGGTTATCTCTGAAGGTGCTTGGTGGGAGGTTAGCAGCGGGCTTTCTTGCTTTACTTTTTTTGTGAATTTTATCTACTTGTATGTATGTGTGTGTGTGTGTGTGTGGTACTGGAGTTTGAACTCAGGAACTTGAGCTTGTTAGGCAAGTGTTTTACCATTTGAGCCATGTCTCCAGCCTATTTTGCTTCAGTTATTTTTCAGGTAGGATCTAGCTTTTGCTGGAGGTGGGCCTAGGACTTCCATCTTCCTACCTCCACCTTTCATGTAACTGAGATTACAGGCATGTACCACCATGCCGGCTTTGTTTTTTTGTTTGTGGTACTGGAGTTTGAACTCAGAGCTTGGTAGGCAGGTGCTCTAGCACTTGAGCCATTCCTCTAGCCCTTTTCACTTGGGTTATTTTAGAGATAGGGTCTTGCTTTTTGCCCAGGCTGGCCTGGACCATGATCCTCCTATTTCAGGCTTCCATCATAGATGATGACAGGCAAGTTCCACTATGCCCAGCTTTCTTCCATTGAGATGGGGGTCTAGTGAACTTTTTTTGCCTGAGCTGGCCTGGAACCTGAGATCCTCCTGATTTCAACCTCCTGTGTAGCTTGGGATGACAGGCACAGGACACTGCATCCAGCTATTGGTTGATATAAGGTCTTGCAAACTGTTTGCTCTGGCTGGCCTCCCAATCTTAACCTCACAAGTAGCTACGATTACAGGCATGAGCCACTGGCACTTGGCTTTCAGGCTGGTTTTTTTTTTTTTTTTTTTTTTTTTAATAAGGTCTCGCTAACTTTTTGCCAGGGCTGGCCTTAGACCACGATCTTCCCTTCTCTGCCTCCGATGAAGCTGGGATTATGAACAATCACCACCACATTGGCTCACATTAAAAAAAAAATGGTTTTAGTTGGGCATGATGACACGCACACCTGTCGACCCAGCTACTTGGGCCCAGGAATTTGGGGCCAGCCTGGGCATCATACCCTGACTCATAACAATAAATAAAATATTGTTAAAAAATGTTGTTAATAAACAAACAAAAAATTTCATTGAGCTACTTAGTCCTAAACGGATTAAAATAGCAGTCATTTCCAAAGTTTTGAAAGCATTTGGCTTCATTCTAATCTAGCCTGCCTCTTACTCCCAAACAATGTACCAAGTAGCACATTTTCATTTAAACATTTAAGAAAGTCACTGTTCATAATAACTGGGTATTTTTGAGGTGTGCCAAAATTATCACTGGGAACCTCTGAGATAAAGATTCTGATAGGTACGTTGAATGAATTTGCAAAATCCAGTGATATATAAATGCATGTAGATTCTATTTGGTTTATTCCAGTGTTCCCAGGATTATTAAATTCACTTGCCAATTATTAGACCATGGGCAAAAATCTCTACATTGTAATATAAGGTTGAAACATTAGGCAGATAAATATTGATGAGTAGTTAAGGGATTTATTGGAAAAAATTGTAGGATAGCATTTTGATACAAGTATATTATACATGTATTACCTAGAAACTTCACTTTCAATTTCTTAACATAAAAAAAGAAAGCATGATGTAAACATCATGTAAACACACAGACAAGGGTACCACATAGACCTGAGCTGGAATCTAATAAGGTAGGTGACTAAAAAGTTGGGTGAGTTCTGACAGTTAATTTGACTCTTATTTCTGGTACACTGTTGACACTCTGCTAGATGCTGGCCTCTGGACACAGAGCAGCAAGCGTGGCAGAAATGATACTGCTTGTTGGGAAGATGGACAATTAAATTATAATAAAGACAGTGAGAAAAAATTACAAGAAGCTATGTGGGGAGCTAACCTTGTTTGTGGGGGGACATTGGTGGCCTCCTGAGGGGAAACTTCCAGGTGAGACCTAAGGACAACCCAGAGTTATCCTGCTGAAGCAATTCCCTCCTCTTCCCTATTATAAAATAGGGGTTATAATAAACTATCGCAGAAGGTTTCTCTGAAGTCTTAGTGAATTTTGATATATAAAGCATTTTCGTTCAGCATCTGGCACATAGTGAATTCTCAATAAGCAATAGCTATTACTATTATTTTTAAAATCTTTGCTGAATTTCACCTGAATCTCCCCTCGAAAGTATAAAACCTACAAAGTGATTCTTCAACCAAATACTTTTATTTTCTTGCACTTAATACATGGGAATGGCAGGGGAGAGAGGGTGAGGGGACACAGTGTACATCCGTTTGGTAAAAACGCCGTTGGTTCAGTACAGGAGACTCACTTTGACCACAGACCAAAGTCCCCAGGTCTCTTTTGTCAAAGGGTTAATATATTACATGAGTCAGATCTAAAACTCTGGCCCCTCAAAGACTGCTGGTTCTCCCTGTTTAATCAGACATGAAACAAATCGCGTGCTGCGGCAGAGGCGTACAAACACACTTTAATTACAATATTGTAACACCAATTAGAGATCTATCTAATCGAGGACTCGGCACTTCCTGCTCGGATATTACTCCCATGTTGGGATAATTACTGCTAATTAAGCTTGGAACTAATTAGGCTAAATGATCTCATTTATACCAACAAAGATGACTTCTAGGAGTTCATAAGAAAAACTAGGATGATTTTATCATTCCTGGACTATTTGGCATTTCACACTGGAAATAAAACACCTTTCCTTGACATCAACGTGCACACATAGTTTGTTCCCCTGGAATTCCGGTCCTAAATAGGAGTAGGTTCCTTATTTGTCTACACAAATTCTCTTACACTGTGATGTAAGCACTGTCCGCTCTTCAACGAATGACTATGGCAGTCTCATGAGAAGGGCAGCCACTGACAGCAGTGACACAGTGAAGGGTGACCCAGCCCAAGCCTTGCTCTGTGTTCATTTTGCCTTGCAGTTCCATTCACTGTACCCCACTATTCTTATACCAGTCACCACAGTGTAAATTAGGGCTTGGTTTGGGGGTCAGTCAAACAGATAGAGATTTGCATAAATTATTTATTCTACCTAAGCTTCAGTTTTCCATCTCTAGGGGAGGAATAATAATGCTGTGTGGTATTTCTGTGAGGATTTATGAGATCGCACATATTGGGTGTAGGATAGGTCTTGGCACATAGTAGCTCTCAATAAATAACAGGATTTTTTCCCCTTCAAGATGTTGCAATAGCCATCTCTGAACTAAGTTCCATACCTCACTTGGTAGCTACTCTTTTGGGCATAGTGCAGTGGTGGTGGGAGAAGCCCATATCACGGACTTACTTTCAGGTTTGTCTCTAGATAGCTTTGTGTCTTGAGAAAGTCACTTCTCCTTGGGAAATGGAAACAAGCACTGCATGCATTGCCTCAGGCACAGCATTGAATGTTTTGCTTGAATTTTCTGACTTCATCTTTACAGCAATACTCCCCATTCTAGAGATGAACGAGTAAATCATTTAAGAACAAAACAACCCTCACTGCTATTAAATGCAAGATTAGGAACTGAACTGGTACCTCACTTCAGATCCTAATCTCTTGATCACTGTTACACTGGGTTGTCCCCCTCCTCTTTTGTAACTGAAGGAACTGAAAGCCCCAAAGTCCCTCCTGGTTTGGTCCTAAGGAATATGGCTCTCAACCCTACCCAGCAATAGCCATCAATTATGAAGTCTTTCCTGTGTGTATAATACATGTTCCATCCTATGGAGAATAATATAATAACATGTTCCCCAGCACAAACATCCTGACAAAGTAAGTCCAAAAAGATACTTCCAAATATGTGATCACACAAATATGCAAATACACACATGCACACACACAATACAGAGTGTTTTTTGGATTGTTCCATAGAGGGAAGAAAAGCCAATAAACAAAGCCATATCCTCTCTTCTTAGATATCACAGAGGACTGCATCTTCCTTTCTAAAGAGGGGTTTAGAGAATCACAATGTAATACTGGCTGGTCACCTCAGCTTAGGTCAAGAGTTCCATCAGGTCAGGAGCCAGTGGTTCACATCTGTAATCCTAGCTACTCAGGAGGTGGAGATCAGGAGGATCGAGGTTCGAAGCCAACCAAGGACAAATAGTTCAGGAAATCCTATCTCAAAAAAAATCACAAAAAGGGGCTGTCGGCGAAGCTCAAGTGGTAAAAGTGCCTGCCTAGCAAGCAAGAGGTCCTGAGTTCAAATTCCAGTGCCACCAAAAAGAGAAAAAGAAAAGAAAAAAGAGTTCCTTCAGCCACCAGAGCAGCAGCCTATCTAGGAAGTGATTATCCATGCTGGAAGAGGCTAAAGTGGAAACATGTTGGCTGCCTGGCTCTGAGGGGCCTTTGCAGAGAAAACCTGCTCTAAACCTGATACCTAGTCCATACTGGAAATACCAGGAAGACAGATTGTTTTGTAATCTCCGGTCCCCAGAACAGGACCTAGCATATAGTAGATGCTCAGTAAATATACTGTATATGGAATAAATGTACAGAGAGAATGAATAAGAGTACTGTATTCCAGGAAATTAGGGCAGAAACCAAGGATTCTTGTACACTCTTTAGGCATGCAGAGGCCTGGGAGGTGCGCCTTCCTTCCTGTTCCTGTTTGGCCCGCTCAGGAGGCCCTTAGCAGTGTAGGCTATTCTTTGACTCTTATGTCCAGAGGGTTGCCCACAGTCACTTCTGGAGGTGAAGCTAATCCCTGGGCTGACTCTCGTTTCTCTGTGCAGGAAAATAGGAGTTGGCTACAGAGAAGAGCTTTCTCACCTGTTGAGGAAGAATTCAATAACTTTAACAGAACCTGAGGAGGGGCAGGTATGAAACTCTGCCCAATGCCCAGATCAGTGAGTTCCTCACAACCAGGGGCTTTGCTTTGATGGCAAGGAGGTCTTTTGTCTGCAGCTAACTCTTTGAAGATTACAAAGCACAAAGTAACCCTGGTCACCATCTGAAATACATGGCCCAGGCTGGTGTGTCAAGTTTGTCCTTCATCTGCCAGATGGGCACATCAGTGATGGTTGGCTAGAAATCTCAAGGAAAAGGCAGGAAGAATGTGGAATCTGAAGACTCGGGTTTCAGATCAGGCAGCTTTCTTTCTTTCCGTGTAAAACTGGAACAAGAGCAATCCTATCTGCCTCAGAATTGGGAGAATGAAAAGAGATAACAAACACCACAAATGATTGCACACTGCAAATGTCCTATAATAGAATTAGTACCTCTTAATCACAAATCGTCTGTAGTAACAGAAGTTGCCTGGAGTGGTATGAACACTATTACCTCAGAAGGTACCCTGTGGGCCTCATGGTATACAGCGTGGTTGGCAGGAGATGCACAGGTAGGACTCTGATACCAAGCACAAAACTGTCTGTACAAAGATTGGCTGCTCAGCTAGCAGGAAGGCTCAAGAGCCTTAGCTCTAAGTAGCAGAGAGCACACTTCTGGTCTTTCTGGCCTCCATACATTTCTTTGCTGAGAAGGGATTTACATGAATGAAGACCAATGGGAGCTAAGGATTCCTTCCTCATTTTCTACTGTTCACAAGGATTGGTTCTGTATCATTCCTAAGAGTATGAGCAGTCTTGGCGAATTCGGGACTCAGAGAGAGAACTGTGTCCACAGGAAACCCCAGTTTGACTTTAGAGGAACACACATTTAAGGAATCCTAAAAGAGGGCAGGACCCTGTCTCTTTGAACAGGCCTTCATGATAAGTGATTGAGAGGATAAAACAGAAATAAGCAAATACTTTGGCAAATTAAGAAACTTTTTATAAGGTGAATTATCAAGCCATTCTTTCAGTTCTCATTTTGTCTTTTGTGAATATTCAGAGTTTTGATTTATCATTTTTGTTTCCTTATACAGCTGAAATCCTCAGCTTCCTATGCTGGGAAGACATGACAGATAGAGCTGGGGGCCTCTGTGGTGAGAGTGGTGAAGGAAATATTCAGAACCCCAAATCACAGCACAGCACATCTAAGGAAGAATTTGGTTAAGTCAACCAACCCCTTTGACAGATGAAAAAGCTGTGGCCCAGAAAGGTTATGGAACATGCCCAATTGCCCCTCTGAACCCAGGATGTTGAGGTGTTTGCCTGAGAAAATAAACCAGCTTTCCTCATCTGAAAAAAAAGAACAACAAAATTGTTTTACATCTGTTGCTTTAGAGGGAAAAAGTTAATGAGGCTGCCAAAAAGCAAGGCATCTGATTTAAAGGCATCAGAGAAATCACCTAGTGAAGATGGGGCTCTCAACAATTGAGACTGACTCCTACAGACGACAGAGGTGCTCCAAGTTGCCCATGTCCTAGCTATTCCTTCTCCCATGTGCCCAGGATAAGCCTCAAAGGGGGCTGATTTCTTCAGGGCTGTCCAGTCCCCTTTAAGGAACATGCCTTTAAGGCTGTGTCCCTGAAACTATCACCTACTAATATTTAAATATGCATTCATAGATATCTGAAGGGCTGGAATATCCCTGGTTAAGCGCCACATCTAATGGCCCAACTAAGAAATGGGTCTTTCCAAATTGTTTCTAAACTGTGCTTCCTGGTGGCATAAAAGTAGTTCTTTGACACTGGGGCTTTGATTCACATTCTCCTCTGCATTTAAGCGCATGCTTATTCATTTATTCATTTGTTCAGCTGGCACTTGCTGGCTTCTGGTCTGAACTGTATTAGGGTAGGCCTTGGGAAGACAGTAGCCTTACAAGGGAGGAGTAATTGCTCTCCAGTAATTGCCCCAATCTCTACCTGCTGAAGACCAGATTATCTGTCATTCTTCTTATCAAAGAAGAATTTTCCTCTGTTGGAAGGGAAGGAGGGAAAAATTCAGAAGTGGTTGGTTTCATGCATATGATCTTCTTCAGGCAAAAGTCATCCAGCTACGTTAAAGTGAAGGAAGTGGGCTGGCAGCTCAGGGGCGGAAATAGCAGAACCACAGGAAAAAGGGTTCTATAGGCTTCTGATTAAAAAAAGTCAACTATGAAAAACTCTTATTCATTCATTGAACAAATATGTGATGAGCACCTGACAGATGGTAGGTGTTGTACTGGGGGAGGGTTATAAGATCAAACAGGGAAACAATCTTATTCGCAAGGACCTTAAGATTTAGAGAAGGAGACCGGTACATATTCAAAATTCAAAAAAGTCCTAAAAGGAGTACATATGCAAGTGATAGATGAAGAAAGAAAGTGCTAAATTTGGAGATATTTCCAAGGCAAAGTCAATAAATTCTCAACTTTACTTGAATATAGAAACCAAGAGGGAAAAGAATTCGATTAGTCTAAGGTTTTTACTGTAGGGGACTAGAAGAAAGGTAATATTATTTAATTAGGAAAAAGAATACAGAAAGAGATTCAGGCTTTCTGGATGAAAGTGAATGTGTTTTGTTTTGCTCCAAGTGCCCATGGAAGATCAAGGTTGAGGTGTTCATGGGTAACTGAAATGTGTCTGGAACTCAAGAGAGATATAAAGGGGTTAGTAACTCATAAAGTCTGATAGTTGTGGGAGCCGTGGAAGATCTTTGGGAAAGAAAAGAAATTGCTGATTAGAAAATCAGTCAATGTTGTGTTCAAAGAGAATGGAGGTATATATGGGGCACAAGGATAGGATGAAGAATGGGGGCAACTGATAGAGAGTATACATGTTTAAAAACTTAAAAATATGATAAGAAGATAACAACACAAAGCTTCTCCCCACTCCCCTCATAGATACTGCTTTCATCAAACTCACAAATGGCTTCAAATTGTCATATTCAGAAAGCACTTTCCAACCAGTGTCTTCCCTGACCTCTGGAGATTTGCACTATTGGCTCCTCAGTGTCTTGACACGACTTCTGTGACACCATCTTTCTTCTCCCATGTCTCACTTTTTCTCAGCTGTTTCTCCTACCTTTTCATTAAATACTGGGGTCCCCCCAGAGCTGCACCCTAAGCCTTCTCTTTTATTCAACATGCTGTTTCTAGTGGTTTTCCAGCTTCAGTTGCTGCTTAACAAACAGATGACTCTCAAAACAGTATTTCCATCTTGGGCATCTGACGGAGAGAAAGTAAGCAATACATGTCTGTAGAGACTAGGTTCTCGGTGGGTTTGTTGAGCCACAGTTTCTATTGAACATCACCATCAGGATGCCCCATAAAGTCTTAGATTTAACATACACAAAAGTAATCTTCTGTGCCTGACCCTTCTTTTTTAACTGCTACTTTTTTCCTCCTTCAGAAAAGGGCATTTATTAGGGACAATTTACTCTGTTAGGTTTTAAAGACTATGGAACTACATCTCTTAAGAGATTATTCGAGCATAGCACTTTGCCCTAAAGCACTACTGTCTTATGACAGAGCTCTTCTGGAGAAGTAAAAGACTAGGACTTGTCAGGCTAAGAGGATAGCTTGGACATTTCTAAAAGATAAGGTGTTTACCGTGGAAGTGGAATCACTAGCATATCTAAAGGTTGATATGCAAAGTCTTCCTATAGGAAAGGAGACGGCGTACCCGTCTCAGTGCAGTTGTAGGCATAGACTAATTGTCCTGTGAGTTGCAGAGCAGTGGCCTAGGCTGTGAAAGTGTGATTGCTAGAGCTGCAGGGAAACGTTAAATATGACAGATTGCCAACAGCTCAGCAGAAAGGTAGTTGGACTTTCTGGGTCACTAGCAATGCCATCTTCTGAATAGAGAAGGGAATCTCTGCATTAGGAGGAGGGGAGGTTGGTTCCTGAGATTGGGGTGGTGGTGGTTTCTAGGAAAAGAACAGATTTAGGCTTTGTTGTGCAGGAATACTACTTGCTTTTACTTCTCATGGTCTCATTATTTCCCCACATATTTTCCTTCCACAGAGTTAGGCATTATTCTCACTGAGGGTCAGTTTCATTTCAAGTTTAGTGCTTTTAAAATATTGACTTTTGTACAATTAATTGTTGAGCGTATCTTTTTTATAAGTGAAATATTTTTTCCTTACTTTCACTTGACTCAAAAATAAATGAATGGGTACCATTTTGTCTTTCCTTCCTAAATTTCCCTGAGGCATATACCAAGTATGTGTGAAATGTCAGCTCAACTAGGATATTTTGGAAGTAACTTATCATGCCTATGAAAAGCAGGCTAGAGTAGAATTCCCTTCCTAAACTTACTGATGAAATTGCTATTACAATAGTGCCAACAATTTATTGTTAAGGAGATTAAACAGCAAAAAACCCTCTTCTGAAAAATTTAACTTGATTCCTAAATTCTGTGCAGTGCGTGAATTCACCCTTACAGCCATAGGGTTTGAAAAATTCACTTGCTGGAGGTGTGTGTTTGTGGGTGTGTACACGTGGGGGGCGGGCAGTTAATTAGGAGCAAAAGGGTTAAGAAGAGGTTAATTTTTGTAGACGAGAAGAAATTAAAAAAGAAAAAGAATATGCCATCCCTTCATTAAGAGGAAATAAAACTGCAAATAGATAAAATCCATTCTAGAGTAGAACTCTTTCCCCACATGGGAAGAGGCTTTTGGCCTCCTTATAGGCTTCTCAACCACCCAGATTCTGTTCCCCACAGGGCCCAATTTAACCTTTTTCTGTTTTTTCCTAGCTACCATATAAGATGAGGTAATAAAAGGTGTCTGATGCAATAATGTCAAACCAGAATTATCCTATGTTTAGCTTCCACCTAGAACAACTGCGTTCAGTCCCATCCTGGCTATCTTAAGCAGGAAGCAGCTTGCCCCAATACACAAAAGATGTCAGTAGAACTTTCGTGTCAGGGCCTGTCACTTTCATGGGTTCCTTCCAAGGCCCTGCACCTAAGTAAGTTTGACTGTTCTTTTCTCCAGAAACTTCCCTAAAATTGAATAAATTTCAGGTTCCACAAAATCTGGACTCAGCCCTGATTATACACATATTTCATTGGCAAGTCCTCAGCTAACCTCTTTTCTACAAGGCTCCAACATCCATTTCACCTGAAGAATGGGTCCCACAGAGGCTCAATCCAGATACACATTGGAGGGAGAGAGCAATCACTTGATGAAGTTTCTGACTTGTTTACTACTTTGTTTGTATCTTCAGTTGTGCTTTTTATACCAAGCAGATCCTTTGACTTGATGCTAAATGTCTTAATGAATTTTTTAAAATACGCTCCCTTCATACCTTAGTAACTATCAGTACACTGGTCCTTTGTTTATGACCTCTAGTCAAAGGGATAAGAATTTTAAGAAACAGTAGTTTGGATCTAGCAACTAGAAGATAGGAATTTCAAGTGTTGTGTTTGTTATCTAGGAAAGGGCTGGCAACTGGTGAGGTGGGGGAAGAAGTGGGTGGATCTGGAGAGAAGAGAAACATTTCCCAGGCACCTACTGTGTCCCAAGAGTTATGTACAAGAGCATTTTATAACCATATTCCTTTTAATCCTGGGGGACAACAATCCTCATACCAAGTTTCCTAGAAGTTTGATTAAGACTCATTATTTTATGATTTAAATGGGTGTGTAAAAAGGAAGCAAGGCCAATCCCAAGGGATTCACATTCTGAATCACTGAATACTCTAGTTTCCTAAACAGTCAGCCTTCTAGGGCACTTGTATTTTCACAGAGAAAGCTGTGGAAGTGTGTGCTACCTGGCTTTTAGGAAGTCTTCACTGTGACCTCATGAGAGCTCACCAGCCACATTTGACCAGGCCATAAGAATGTCCCCTGGCAATGGTAGGCAACTTAAGTTCTGTCTTAGGCAGATTACTTCTGAGAGAGATGATACCAGCAGTGCTGCTAATACCATAAGCCTCCTCTGTCATTTACTTATAGCTATACTGTGAAAATAGCAGCTTGCATTCCACTAAACAGTTGCAAGTGATCACCTCTTTGAGCTAAATTTTCTCATGTAAAAAATTAGAAAGTTGGAAGAGACAATGGCTAATATCCTTTCAACTCTTCATATCCTATGACTTAGTCATTGGACTAACTGAAGAAACAACTAGCTTGGACTTATCATGGCTATAGGGTTGTGAGAAAGCATGGAAAAAAATGAACGTCAAGAAAATCAACAACAGTGTTGTCCCAATAGAACCTTCAGCAAATATGGAAATGTTCTCTCTATGTACTGTACAATATGGCAGCCACTAGCTATATGTAACTATTGGCTTTAAAATGAAACTAATGTGACAAAGAAACTGATTTTTAAATTTCATTTCATTTCAATTATTTTGAACTTAAATGGCTCCAGTATCAACTTTAAGTCAGATGTCAGGTATAAAGATCAAAGAACAAAGAATATAAAGATCATGGTAATGAAGTAAAGAATTGAAAACTGCTTCAATTGAAAAATAGAGGAAGGCATAGGGGTTTTATTTAGGCCTTTTACAAATAGAGCACCTTTCAACAGAAGGATAGACTCTCATCTCATAATAAAGGCAATGATAGTAGTACCTTGTAATTATGTATAACTTTATGCTTTCCAAAGATTAGTCATGGGTATAGTTTGATCCTCAAAATGACTCTGTGATATAGGATGCAAATAATATTTTCTCATTTTACAGATGAGGACATTGTGACTGGATGTTTGTCCATTACTGATCACAGTAAGGAAGATGTATTTTGAACCAATAGCGTCATACTTCATTTTCCCAGTGCAGCTTCTAGTCCCTCTCCCTGCCTAAGTTCATTTTGGAGGTGATAACCAATTTAAAAATACTCCTAAATTTAAGAATATTAAAAATGAGGAAAAGCAAGTGACTCAATTATCCACCAACTTGAACCCCTGAACAAACCAAGAATCAGTCATGTCTCTTTTGAGAAAAGACAAGGAGTAAAATTTAAGTCCCACTATGTGCCAATTGTTTTACAGGCCACACTTGACAGAACAACCTGTCAAGCATCACTTTTTTATTGTTGTTGAGAAAATTGCTGGTAGAGATCACACAGGTATGGACTGATACAACCTGGCACAGCCAGCATGGTGTTCTACAACTTCCCAGGTCTTTCCAAGAGTCACATTCACATTCAAAAGAAGTAGAAACTCTCTCTTCTTCCTCTCTTGCTGAGAAGTGGCCAAGCACTCAGGTTCCACAGTCACTCAGACTGAATTTCATCCTCAGATCTGACGTAGTTCACAGGATTTAACATTTCTGAGTCTGTTTCCTCAGCTGCACTACTGGGGAGTCATTTTACCTAGTTTACAGGTCATGGGATAAATTAAATGACATAAGTCATGAAAACCCTTAGCACTATACTTGGCACAGTACAGAATGATTGGTAGTTATTAATATTTTACATTATTAAGGCAGCCCTGCACACCATATTGTCAGTTCTAAAAAGGACTTTCAAAAACCTACCCTGAAGGGTATGACTTTCAGACAAGGTAATGTTTTTGCTAAAGTCTACCAAGTAGACTTTGTCTCTGAAGGATAAAGGACCCTCACCTAGATGTTGAAGATGAAATTGGATGAATGCAAAGATTTTCAAATAGTCATTGATAGAGTTGGTGACTTGAGGTTGAAGCAGTGAATGAGTGACATCTTTGCTCAGAAAGGCCCAAGGGGGTTGTCATGCTTTCTCATGACTTTTCATCTCCCAGTGAGATGATGTCAAATCTGGTCCCCTCTTGAGATCTAACTACAAATATCCAAGTCCTTCTTGCCTGTGTGTACCTGAATGTCACACCTGCAGGAACCTTTCCCCCACTCCCAAGACAATCACTCTTGTTCACTTATTTGGTAACTATTTATGAAGTACCTGGTTTGTGCTAGGCTGAGTTCTAGTAATCAGTCTATAGCAAGGAACAAGGTGTACTCTTAAGAGTTTACTTTTTGTGGAGAGTAATAAACACAACAAATAAATAAGATCACTACAGATTATGATAAGTGCTGTGAAAAATAAAAAACTATGCAATAAAGAATAGTTGGGGATGAAGTGTATGAGTGATGAGTTAGGAAAGGCCTCTCTGAAGAGGTGACATTTAAGCTGAGACCTGACTGACAAGAAAGGGACAGCCATGTGAAGATCAGAGGGTAGAGCACTCTGGGCAGAGGGTCTAGCAGATGCAAAAGCTCTGAGGTAGAAATAAACTTGATGCATTTGAGAGACTAAAAGGCCAGTGAGCTAAAGCTGAAGAAGAGAGTTAAGAGATGAGGTCAGAAGAAAGCAGGGGCTGGATCATGTCGGGTATAAACCAGGCAATGGAAAGGAGTTTGGATTTTGTCCTAAATGCAGTGGATGGCCATTTGGATATTATTAAGCAGGGGACCAATGAGACATGATTTTCCTTTTTAAGAGTTTATTCCTTAGCCTGTCACCCCTGCCCAAATGCCTAAGTGTGAGTGTGCGAGTGCACACAGTGGTTTCTCTTACGTGCATTGTCGTTCTGCCTTTTACCCAGTCATGCAGTCTCTCACTGCCCTCATTAAATCCTGCTTCAATACTGTGTACGAAGCTCAACCACTCCTTTGTATTTTCACTGCCATCGCCCAACTCAAGTCCTTGAAGAAAGGACTGCTTATGTCACTTTCCAGCTCAAGAACTTTCAATAGCTCTCCAGTGCCCAAGAAACCAAATCATAATTCTCTAGCCCTCTGCTATGTATTCTGACCTGCTCTTCTCCTGTCTATTCATACCTATATACATTCTGTACTCTGCCAAACTGATCTACTTGCTGTCTCTGAACATGACCTTCTTTTATCGATGCTATTTTCTGGATCTTCCCCCAGTTGCATCTGTTGAGATTCCACACCTTTCAATACCTGGAGTAGAATGATACCATGTCTCCATGATACCCTCTGGTCTTTCTGACTAGATGTGAACCTCCCATAGGATTCTGTCTGAGTCTTTTTGGAGCATTTATTTTATTCGTTGATTGCAGTGATCTGTGCGCATGTCTCACTCCCATACTAAATTATTGGCTCCTTGAGGATGGGGACTGAGTCTGATTCATTTTTTATGCCTGTTAGTATTGAGAGGACAATGTGGCATGCAGGAGGTGCTTGATAACCACATGTTGAATGAATGAATGAACAAATGAATAGACAAACTGATGATATTCTCATTGGGCTCACCACCCAATACGACAGTTTTAGAAATTGTGAGTATCATAAGAGGGAATCAGAAGGGTCTAGCTCTTTAATCTTCACAATGGCATCTTAAGAGCTCCAGGGAAACACAAATAAGCATGGAAATAGTTTTCTATGGAACAAATGAATGTCAGAAAAAGTCACTTGGGAATGACTGAGAATTACACCCTGTGTTAACAGCGCCCTGGGACATAGATTCCATGTCTGTGGCTCCTGCTATCCACAGCCCTTCCATACCCACAGTGGGTTTATGGGAAATAATGTAAAACCATTTCCCTTAGCAACTAATTTTGAATTAAGCAGCTTCTTCTCAGGAAAAAAAGATAAAAAGTTTTAGTTAATTCCCTAATTCTTCATTGTACTGTATTAGCATTCCAGAAGGACTAAATTAGTGTATTGGGTTTACCTCAATCAATTGTGTTTGTGAGTTAATTTATCTTAAGTGGTTTTGCTTTGGAAGGGTACTGGACGAACTTCCTCATGGAACAAATACATTTCTTTACATGGAAAATGGGTGTGACATTTGTAACAAGGCAACCTTTCCTCATTCACTATCTTGCTTCATGCGCTGGCCATGACTCTTTTTATGAATATGATAGTAAGCCCATGTCCATGTTGTTATTTAAATTTCACATACTTAGTACATTGCTTAGTTGCAAACCATCTGTTATTAATTATGTTTGAGAATAAAGAACCAATGAAGTAAAGGTGCCTTGCTTTTACTCCTCTTTAATAATAGTTTAAAAGATTCTTCCTAGAAGATTAAGGAACTCACTCTGAATCAGCCCATTTTGTGAGAAAGAAACATGACAACTGATACTCCCTGGGCAGGAGAAACCTCACCTTGGAATTCCACCTATGCCTACACACTTTCTTGTCTGTCAACAAGCTGGTTACCAGTTGTGATACTAGCTATGGTTTGACTACCGGGGTGATTCCCTAAATCATTTATGTGCATCCTCTCTTCTTTTGACTTCACAGCAGTCATTTATTCTGAAATATGGAATACTCTTAGCATGTCCTAGAGGATGACAGTGAATGCCAAGCTAACTTTGGTTTCTAAAATCTGTTTTCTCTTGGTCCTACAGACCAGATTGTTTCTGGCCTTATAGACTCAACTACTATTCCATTCCCCAGATAGTCCAGAAAAGAATCTTCTTTTTCTAATTTTTGTACCTCAGAGAGATCAGTGGGAAGGTAAGTCCTGTCCGTAGAGGGGAAAGAGGTGTCCACTCTTTTGCCTATGACTTTCTGAGGGAAGGTGGGAGAAAATGCATTTCTATTGCTATATTAGGCTTTTTGAGGTTACAGCACAAGAAAATGAGGTAAAAATACAGTCTGCACCTCAGCAAGGTCATTCACTATGAAGAAAGCCATGGTATAATAAAAACATGTGAAAACTTGGGTTTTCCTGGTTCTGATTTTAATAAACAAGGCAAGTAGGCAAGCTACCACACCCATGTAAGGTTCAGTTTGCTTAACTGTAAAACAGGGGAAAATGCCTTGTGCACAGGTTAATGGAATGGCAGTTGTAAAGCACCTGTTATTCTTATAAATAGGATAAAAGAACACAGGGGTGGGGCTGGGGGGGTTGACAGGTGAATCTGGTGGACTGGTCACTGTACACCTAAAAGATTTATGACCTCACACAGGACTCTGTCATTGGGCTTGTCCTGCTCAATTTGTATAGCGATGACTTAGTTAAAGCTACAAAAAACATTTTTGAAAATCTCATTTGGTGGAGGATGAAAATAAGGAATGATCCAGTTGCTAAATGTCTTATCACAATCCTGAAACTCAAATTGCTGACAGAAAAAAGACACGAGAAAATCTCATTTGAGAATGTTACAAAATTGGGAGAAATGACTATCAGATGCAAAATAACAATAACAACAAAAACCCTCAAAATGTCAGTTCTAGCAAAATGAATTTTAAGAGTGATAAAAGCAGAAAAACTCAAATCTAACATAAATTACAAAAGTCCAGGTTATCTACATGGTAGGATATGTTTAAAAAGGCAACAAAGAGGAGAAAGGGGAAGAGGAATTTACACTTTTTGCTGAGGTGCTGGAAAAATCAAATGTACTCAGGCTGTGTCAAGAGAAGTATGGTCCCTAAAGCAAGGGAGCTGAGAGTTCTCCATAGCATTGGAGCACAGGGATTGCTCTTGAATACTTCTCTTTAGGAATACAAATATAATAAAATACATTCAGTATAGTGGCCAGGGAGAGAAAGATTTCCATACAATGCCTATGAGGAACTCAGTGTTCCACCTGGAGAAATGCAGTGGTAACAGGCCCTCACACTAACTTTCTAACATGGGAAAGTTCGTGTGTCATCAAGATGGGTGAAATTCCCTTTATGTCTCTACACACAGAACTGGGACCAGGAACTAGATGACAGCAAAGCTCACCAAAGGTGCACCGAGCTGCCCGAGTGGCCGTGGGGGTCTTCCACATGCTCTGTGTGGCCCTGGAGGGAGAGTTATCATCAGAAGTTCAGGCACCAGGCAAGACTTGAGACCAGGGAAATTCAAAAGTTCCTTCTACCTTCAGAAAGCCCTGACTGTCACTGACTTCAGTGTCATTCAGTTTCTTCTGAGGAAAGGTCTTTGGGCAATTGGGCCAACAGTAAATGCTTTTAGTGGAAAACAATGTTTTTATTTATTCATAAGTTTTAAATTTTTCTGAGTTCTGGGCAAATAATGGTTGTAATCAACAGCACAGAATGATGGAAAAATACTGGATTGGGTCTCCCTCCTGCCCCCCTCATCTCTGACACCTGCTATTTGATTTCAGATAAACTATTTGACTTCTCTGGGCCTTATTTTCTTCATCTACTCATAATACTACTTAGGTTGTTGGGAGGATTAGGTGGGATCCCATGTCTCATTGACTCAAAGATACATATTTGTTCACATTTTAATAGTTCTAAAATTAAGCTATCAAATATTTTAATGTTGATAGCATGTATAGTATATATATAATTAGGAGGTTTTTTTAATTTCACAGAGGCACATAAAGTAATGTGGGTCTTACAAAAGTCAATGTAACTTATACTCAAAAGAATATGCTAACATATATTAAATGCTTAGCATAATGTTTGGCACACAATAAGTGTTCAATACACTGCAAATTCTACTCTTTCTTTTTTTGTTGTTTTTGGGGATCAAACTTAGGACAAGCACCCTACCACTTGAGCCATGCCTACAGCCCATCTGCTTTTAGTTTGTTTTTCAGACAGGGTATCATGTTTTTGCCAGAGCCAGCCTCAGACCAAGATTATTCTTCCTCTATCTCCAAACTAGCTGAGATTACGGGTGTGTATTACCATGCCCTCCGATTCTTCCACTTGTAGAGAACTGCCTCTTGAGGAACAGGGAGATCTTCCAGAATTAACCATTGGAATTGGCCTGCATATTGCCAATATGGAAAATTAACTAGAAAGTTCATACCCATCTGATCTTGTGGAGGATAATTTCTATTCTATACATGCATATACTAAAGCATATAATACATATATTCTTGCTCATCCAATCATTCCTATAATCTTGTAAACATTCTGTAACTTTCCAACTCTGCTTGCTCAGTATATTTTGGTTGTAATTGAACTCCATTTGCTGAATACAAGGCTAACTATGTTTGCCTGCTTTATTTTAGGAAAGAGGATATCCCTGCAGATACCAACATTCTACTCCCATTTTCCAAACCAAGCACCTAGCCCAGAATGTCTTTGTCAAGTTTAATGTCCTTCAGATCTGACTTCTTTCCTCTCCTGTGCTCAATTCAAGATGCTTTACTTTGTCACAAGAAGCATATAATAAACTCAATTCTGCAACAATGTGTCAATAATGGAAGTTTTTTCTTGACCTGGCTGGCCCTGAACATAACCATCGATACCATGGGTGTGTGGATTTTTCCTCTTGTAAAAACATATTTAACTCTTTATAAAGTGTTATCAAACATTGCCTTGTTATTATTTTGTTAATGAGTTGCCTAGGGTAAATCCATATTATATAAAATTCACTTCTTCATAGCTGCCTTGTCTTTTTAATTATTTAATGGTTCATATCACCTAATCTTGCAGCAGTATTAGAAATTATTTTGTTAGCTCTGTCTCTCTTTCTCCCCAGTCCAGTTTCTAGACAGTGGCTTGCTGCTCTGTGGCCCTACCATGCAGCAGTGGCAAAACTGAGTTTTGTTTTTATTGTTATAGTCAGTTAGCTAGTTGGCCAGTCAATGCTCACTCAGGGCCAATATCAACACACCAGTGTGCTAGGTTTGGGGAATAATTGGACAGATAAAATCTAGACCTTCAAGGCATTCAGCTTCTAGGGCAGAAGCATGAACAGAAGCCATACTGAGCAGGAGCTTTCTCAAGTGATGCCACGTAACTGATTCATCTGTGGTCTCCTTCCCCTCTTTCAGTGCATAGATATAACACAACACGCTGAGCTAGCTCTGCTATCATAAGAATACCCTGGGATCCCTGCTCTCTGTTGGAGTCGTTTGTTCCCAGAGATCTTTATGCTAGTTTTTCTATTATTATAATTACATGATTTAATTAAACTTGCTTAAAGGTTTGAAATATAGGTGCATATAAAGAAATTGTTTCTACAAGATCCAAGTTAGGTGTATAAGACAGGCATTAAACGTGAGTTACTTTAAAAATGTGCTGTTAACTTAGGAGTGGGAGAGCAAACTGTAAAATACCATTAAATCTGGAAAAGTCTGATTGCCTCACAAATGTCTTTAAAATTTACTCCACTTTAAAGAAACTAAGATTAAAAAAAAAAAAAAGATTGAGAAAACCTCAGAGGTGTGGCATATACTGAAATAGGACACAGAGCTCTAATGGGAGACCCTAGACTCGACAGATGAGGCCTTGGCCCTACGTCAAAAACCTAAGGGATGTGTTAAGTTAAAGGTTTAAGGAATGATTCTATTATTTTATCTGATTCCTACTTTAACAAACTTGTTCAACTAAGCCACTAACTATTAATTAAATTGGGTATAAGAGTTTCTACAGTTAACATAATACTGTGCTTAGTAGGCAAGGTGGTCTCTTTCAGTGAAGAGAGAGGGCTTGGACTCACCTCATGTCGGGAGGAGAGCCTGCACAGGTTTCAGAGGCTAGAGCAGGAGTCCTGAGGGAAATGAGGAAAGGTCTATCACCTCCCAGGGGAGAAATCTGCGTAGTCACAGAACCCAGTTTTCTAAACTTTGTAAATCAATCCAGAGGCAAGGCAGCATAGGTTTGCCTCATTCTTCTGCCATCGTTATATATTCTTAAGCAAGTCTTCTGCGCCTCAGTGTCTGCATTTGGAAGACAAGGAGAACAGCAGTAGCCACCTTAGTAGGCTATTGTGAAGAATATGTGAGATGACCTCAAAATAGTCACACATTAATAAAAATGTGTGTGAAATTACTTTAAGGTTTTCCAGGAACAAACGACTAGAAATGCTGAGGATGATTCTGGAGATGAAAGAAATGTTTTATTCCTCTTTTGAAATCTCTTGCCAAGAACATAGGAAGTAGGAGATTAAAGAGAAGGGAAGAGACGGTATAAGCCCCAAGGTGCTGGGCGCAGTGTCGTCTCTTGAGGCTGGTATGTCGAATGGGAAAGCAGACACTTAACAACAAGCACTCCCGATGAGCTCACTTAGTTCTTCCTGTGAAATAAGCATTCCCATTACTTCCATTTTCCTGATGTGGAGATTGGGTGTCCTAGAGGTTAAGTGCATCACTCAAGGTGGTAGAGATGATGCGCAGGGAGCAGGGACTAGAACTCAGGCCACCTGATTGCATTCCACTATCCCAGGCTGCCTTTCTCATAGCTGCTCAGTTGTCTTGTATTTATTCATTTGCTAAAACTTTGGCAGAACAGGATGCTTCAACTAATGGCTCAAATGAGGATTGAAGATTAGTGGGGTTGTCAATTATTCTGCCTATCTCTGACCTCCATTACCAAGGATAATCAGAAGCTAGTTCTAGCAATTTTTTGAAACTTTAATTTTAAATAAATTCATACAATATCATTTTTTTCCTCTTTACCCAAATTAAAATGTCCATGTCTTTTCAGTTTCTCATTTCAGACAAATCTCTGGCATGTCTTTGAGGCTGTCTGTTGTTTTTCTCTGGATCCTTTGTATTTCTGCTTTGTTTCCTTTGAAATGAAAGGACCCAATGCCAAATTCTGATTTTAAGGTGAAGTCATAACATCACTGTATATCATTAAACTGTTTTATTGTAATTACAGAAGTAGTCAATGCCAAATTATGTTTAGTATATTATTTTCTGCATTATTCTTTATTCCATTCTCAAAGTTAATACAGCCTATTATATCTCATTCATTCTTCTGACTGCTGCTGCACAGCGAGCAGATGTCTCCATTGAGCAATCCACAATGAATCAGAGATCTTTTTCCTGAGCACTTACAAGTAGAGTAATTCAGAGCCCATCAGTGAATATGAGCTGTTTCAATTGTTCCTTCCAGTGTATGTTAGCTTGCACTTGTCTGCATAAAATTTCAAAGAACCATAGATTAAAGATGGAAAAGACCAGTTAGTTTATCAAGCCTTCCCACTCTGCTAGCAAAAGCAAGTAAAAGAAGTAATTCTGTTAGGTCATACTATTTAAATGATGCTTATTAATAATAATTACAATTGCTGTTTAGAGTGCCTAATCTCTTTCATCCTAAAATCAGTTAAGATCCTTTTTTAAAAGCAGTGTTTCTTTTCCAAAAGGGAACTAGAGCACAGACATCAATGTTACCATACCCAAAGCCAAGCCAATGAAGCCAAGAATTCAAATTCAGTTGAGTTCAATAAACGGCTCGAAGCACCAGTTATTTGTTAGGCAGGGACACTGTTGGGTGCTCTTCGTGAACAGGGGTGAATAGAACCTAAAATCCTGTGCTCTTGTGTACCGTCTATTAAGTGAATCATACTAGTGAACACGTATAGTTCTTATAGTCACTCTGAGAAGAGTAGAAGCTAACATGGACATTCAGGGGCAGGAGTTCCTCTGACTGTAGGAACTGAGAAAGACTTCATTAGGAAAGTGATAGTTGAGCTAGGTCTTTGAGGAAGAAGGGCATAATGTCCATCCACAAGAATTTGAGGCAAGGGGGCTTGAAAAAAGAACCAACCAAAACAGAACGAGTGTTCTGTGAACAGTATTTCTGCCTTACAGCATAAAGACTAATATAAACTCACTTTAAGTGAATAAAGCTCATATATACAAGATGTCTAAGTAGCCTCTTTGAACAGAACTAAGATGTAGAAACTCAACTTAATCAACAACCTGAAACAAGTAGAACACAGACTACCAGTCATGAATAGTTTTATAAGACAAGGCAGAATGTTTTGAATTAGGACTGTCTCAAAAAAAAAAATTGGGAAAACCTGGTATTGAATATAAGAAAACTTGAGAATTGCCAACTATAGACTAAAATTCCCAAGAATAAATAGATAAATGACCAACCTGCCAGTACCTTAGTGTACCTGGTGCCTTTTGAGAACTGATATGAGTGTACCATGTGGTCACTCTGGGGATTCATGGGCCCTTGTTGGTCTGCTGCACAGCTCTAGTGCTCCAACCTTGGAAGCATGGAACAGATGACTCCAATTTCTGGTTCCTTTAATAGATATCTGTGTAAGTGTAGACTAGGAAAATACCAAGACATTCTTATTATTAATAAGAGTAGATATTTTCTCACTTTCAAAGAACCTAATATTTGAAAACACTGTCAATACATTACTCATTTATTATATTGCTTTATTATAAAGCTACCTATTTAATAGCACCTTTTATAAATCACTGGTGTGAAGAAAAAGGAAAGTATAGAAGGCTCTGGTATTTCCACATTTTCCCCTGAAGGACCATTGCCAATGTCATCTCTTGCACAAAGCCCTCCCACTTCCACCATTGTTTCATTCCAAATTAGTTGTTCTCTCCCTTGATTATCACAGTTCTTTGCTCCATTGTTACACGTTTTACAATTAGTTTTGTGATCATCTGTCTCTGTCCTCCAGGAAAGGACTTTAACCGAGGAGATTCAAGCCCCACTCTTCTTGCATTCCCCACAATGTCATGCTCATTTCTTCAGGTCTCGGAGACCCTATTTTTGGCATATTTAAATTATTTGAAACAATTTGTGTCTGACTCTTTCCAATATTTGCCCTTGTCTGTTTAATCATGGCACCAGATTTGGATGCAATATTTTTATGTGTGTGTATGTGTGTGTGTCTTACACCACACTTCAGCTAATCATCATGCATGTTGTAGTGCACTGAAGACATAGTGTTCTTGACAAGACCTGTACCTTGACTCAGTCACATACGGGTTTGGAAAACCTTTGGAGTCAGACTTACCTAGGTTTAAATAGTCTTATGCTGAAGAACAATTAGCTTTTACATTTGTATGACCTTGGGCAAGTTATACTCTCTGGACCTCAGAGTCTTCAACTATAAGATGGAAATATTAATAGCTCAAATGAAGCAATGTATGAAAGTTTACCTCAGTTGGTGGCACATAGCAAATACTCAATTATTATAAATAAATGATATAGCAAGTGATATTTTACCCAGCACATTATTATTTCCTTTCTTTCTATGTGCTAAAATACTTACTACAATTAAATTAGGCCTATTATGTACATACATAGGTCTCTTTAAATATATGATCCCATCTAATTTAATTCTTATAACAAGCTATCAAAATAATAATTTTATCCCTATTTTACAGAGGAGTAAAATGAGTTGGAAGAGAATAAACAGTCCAAGGTCACATAACTGGTTCAGTTCAGATTGTTCCTGAAGCTACAGGGAAGAAGGCTCTAGAATAGACTAGGGAAGTATAGGGGGTAAAAACACAGGAAGAAAGTCCAGACCACAACTCCCTATGGAGATTAGTATTTCTATTTGTCCTCATTCTGTCCCTGATTCCAGGATTATGCTAGCCTCTGTCATTCATGTCAGTATATGCTTACTCTCACTACTCACCTACTCCTGCTTTTATAACAAGTGTATGAAATGATATAATTCATCTAAAAGCTAACTTTAATCCACTTCCCTCCCCCAATTTCTTCCTTGGTTATGAATTTGCTATTTGTTCCCATGGTCTTCTTATCTCAGTTATACTAATTACTACCCATGAAACATTTTAATTTTTAATAACTTGCTTTTCCTTAATTTTCTTAAATTTCCATAATGGTTGCGCATTAGATATATCAAAAACATTTGCTGCCAGCTCCATGGGAGGGAAGATAACCCTTCCATAGTCCCTCCTAAAAGGCAAGGTTATGTTACATAAGCAACAACACTGGTGCCCTGCCTACCTCCCTTTGCCATAGCATCCTACAACTCCAGTCTTAGATTAGCTAAGGACCGTAATGCCTGCCAATGAAAACATGAACTGGGTTCTTTCTTGGAAACCAACATTAGGTAGGTTCTGAGAGAATGTGGTAATTCTCAGGAAAACTACAACTGAAAGAATATAAGGCAAGAAAGCATTAGGAAGAAGCCATAATGCAGGCAGGGAAGATAGAGGAGAATTCTGGGCATGAGGGTCTTAGTAACTCAAAAAAGCAACAATTAGGTGTAAGCAAAAAACTATGAGATTGAGAGGAATTACCCCAAACAATGCTAGAAGACCAAGCAAGAAGCCAAAGAAGCCTGAGTAAAGCAACAGGGTGAAAGCATAAGACTGCCAGAGACAGGCGGCTCCACTTAGAACTGGCTCAGTACCAGAAAGGCTTCCAATCCTGATCTCTAGTCCCATTCAAGCATCCTCACAATGGATGCTCCTTTTCTTGAGGAAACTTGAGTGAATCTGGTCTTATAACTAGAAGCCCTTTCATAGAAGTCTTGGCCCTTAAAACCTTTTTCTAGAAAATTAAAGTTATTATTACTAAATTATTTCTGATGGTCACCACTACAGACTTCTGAAAGCCAGGCATTCACCTTACTGTTTTCTCACTGTCCATACTTCCTCAAAGATCTCTTTATTTTCCATTTCTGAGACAGAAGAAATGTCTTCTTTGGCTACTACCTAAACATCAATAAGTGATCCTACTAAAAGTAAGACAGGCAAATGTAACCAATTTACTTATAATTGGCGATTCATTGACATAAAAAATGAAATCTTAGTAGGGAATCACAAGGCCCAACAATAGGAAACATGAGAAAAAGTAGCTTTAGTGGGGAAAGGCTGGGCTCCAAAGGGAGGATTTGGGGATATACAACATGCTTCATTACAAATGTATAATTTATTCTTTGCAACAGGGGAAAAGAATGAATATCCTATGAGAAATTTCCTTTTTTAAATGTTAAGACATAAGGTTGCATAATTTCAGGCTTTTTTTCTGTCATTCTTTTTGTATTTAGTTAAATTTATTAATAAGCTATATTTCCATGTGGA
This sequence comes from Castor canadensis, assembly GCF_047511655.1. Taxonomy (NCBI): domain Eukaryota; kingdom Metazoa; phylum Chordata; class Mammalia; order Rodentia; family Castoridae; genus Castor; species Castor canadensis. The sequence goes on along the minus strand of NC_133397.1, from coordinate 101,657,358 downwards.
TTGTTTATTCTCTCAACAGTCTGTTGTTTCACTCTGTCCTGAGCCTTAGGGCAAAGATGATCCCAACCCCTGAGGGGGCTGCAGCCCAGAGGGGAAAGCAGGTGAATCCTATAGTGTGATAAGAGCCACGTAAGTACATGCCCAACCTAGAAGGTAGAGCAGGGTTGGGTGCTGTGGGTCCAAGAAGCTTTCCAGAAGCAATACCAGGGTAAGTCCTGAAGAAGCATCTGGAGCTGGCTTGGAAAAGGTAGGGCAGAAGGACGGTCCAGGCAGAGGGCACTGGCACAGATAATAGAATCTTGCATTCTTTAGTCTACGGTTGCCTTAAATACTTCAGTGTGAATACTGTGTTCAGGATGGCTATTTGCCATGCAACCCACTAAACAGCCATCCTGAGAGCAAGTATGTCCTTGACCCTCATGCAGAATGTCCCTTGTCCACAGATTCTCAACAAATCTTTCTCTTCAAACATATACTAACTGCAAAAACCAAAGGACCACAAAAAGTTCAACACATCTAGAATTGGACAAAATAAAGTTATCTCAAGATTCATTAGTTTTTCTTCTGAGCTAATAATGACATGATTTCTTTCAATTGACATTAACAGCAGTTTTGAGTCTGTGTATTTATTTTTCAGGAAAAAGAGTGATTATGGTTTTTATAGAATTACCAATGCTGTCCAAAGCTTTAGACTAAAGGCATTTTAATTCTTTAACTGAATAACATAAAAAGCACTTTTTATAACTACTTAGATAATTAAAAATGAGATTGGTGACAATAACATATAGAATGTGCTTTTCTTTCCTTTCATGGTAGTTAGCATTCATCAGTAACTAAACATCTCGCACATTTCTACTGAGTACATTCACATGTTCTAGAAAGATTGCTGGTATACTTGTTCCTGTTTTTCCATCTTTAAAATCAATAATACATTTCTTCTATATTTACTTGTTAGGATTGTTATGAAATTAAGCAATATATCCAATGTTAGTAATTTCAAACAATCCAGAATAAATTAACAATGTAAGTTAAAAAAAATTCTATATGATTTTCAAAATCTCCTTTCCCTCCTAGAAAGTAATTGTATTTTTTTTGTTTCAGGCAGGGTCTCACTGTGTAGACTGGACTGGCTTGAACATATGATTCTCATGCTTTAGTCTCCCAAATCCTGGGATTATAGACTTGTGTCACCATGCCTAGCAGAAAATAATTATATCTCACACATTGTTTTTAAGGTGAAAAAAATTAAGACCAATTAAGAGTTGCTGGTTTGTTAATTATCAAAGCAGCCTTGAACTGGTTCCCTTGTTACAAGCAAGATGATGTTCCTAAAGTGTGGCTGCAGATTTATTCTGGGGCTCTAAAAATTGCATTAACAAGCTACCATGTAAAATTTTTATATTTTTTTTCCAAAAGATTAACCAATTCTAGATGAATAGTGCTTGAAATTACCCATAGAGGAAATATAACTAATGAAAGCATTATTCATCTTCTACCATTTCATTCTCAGTTACATTTCAAAAGCAGCTTATTGCACATACCTGAAGGTATGTATATATAATACACATACTATATATATTGAACATGTCAGCAACTCTTCAATATCCTTTGGAAGCTGCTTATCATAAAGACTGTCAATAGTCTTGTTATCCCCAAAAGCATAGTGTTAAACACATAGCATGTATCATCAACACTACATTTGCTTAAACTCGTCCTCTGCATCCTCACAACAACATGTGAGCACAGTACAAAAAGAAATGCATGATTTCTTTGAGAAAGCCTGAGAGAACAGTGAAGCTAAGAGATGTACCCAGTGCCCATCCATTTTAAATTCATAGTTATTATACAGGAAGACATGCATTCAAAACAGCCTATTCTTTTGAAAATTGTTCTACAGTCTCTCGCACATGTGCCTGCATGCTGACTGGCAAATTCTCTTACAATCCATAAATTAAAATCCTACTTTTTCTTAACATGCTTTTCGCTTCAAAATGTTAATATAGTTTGTATGGTGGATGTGTAAAAACTGAATCTTATATATCTACAAAGCCTACTGTATTTCCCCTTTGGCAACTGTAATTCTTGAATTGGGCTTCATATAAATGAAGTGACTAGAAGACTAGATTCACAGAGTATCCAATTCATAGAATCAGAGAAACAAGTAAAAATAGCAGAGCTGGAGGGAAACTTAAAGATGATCCTGTCCAATTTCCTAATTCCAAAGACATCCAGAGCACTGATAACGGAGATTTTGGCAAAACTCAAACCAGAAGCTGGTCCAATGTAATTTGTAGAAAAGGTGTTATTAAATCAGAATTTGGAAGATTTTGAAAACTCAGGGCATGTCAACACAGAACCTTTTGCCTGAATAGCATGGTGACTGCCTCAGTCTCCTGCTTCTCCTCTCCTGAAGAGATAGCCTAACAGAGACATTTAATCTACTAGCTATCGCACCCCTGATTTTCTTGGGAGTCCTTGGGTGTGTCACATAACCTTACTCAAAAATAACACAAGGGTAACAATATTACTTAATTCACAGGGCTGCTACAAGAGGGGCCCAAGCAAATATTTTAGAGTGCATTAAAATGTCCAAGTTTAGAAGGAATGGGGAAAATTTCCATTTTTACATCTTATATTAATGCCTCTTGGGAAAAGAAAAAAACCCAAAATTTCCTTCAATGAAACTACACGTAAAAGTAGCATTTGTTATTGAGTTTGGAGAGTGTCCTACACGTTGGGTTGGTTCTGCCTTTCATAGCACTAGAGACTCCAGCATTTTCACTCATACAAATACTTGCACATTGCATCTTTTAAAATGTCTTAACAGTCTTCATTTTTACTCTCTCAGAGTTGAGGATGAACTGTGTCCCTGCTATCTGACCCCTGTTAAGTCTTTCCTCAGACCAGTCCTTGTTTTATTCACTTCTCAACTTTCTCTTCTGTTTGGGTTAGTTTTCCAATGCCAGCTCATCCTGTGTCTCTCAGAGGCAGCTCCCCAGGGAGTAACACATTTGTCGGGGAGCATGTCGGAAGTGATCAAAGACTTGTGACTAGAGTGCATACTGCTCAGAAGAGCAGCCATTGGCCACAGGTGTCAATGCAGACCGTGCAAGCTCCATTTAGATTTAGATTGTTGCTACAACGTGGGCCTGGTACGTAGCTTCAAAACAATGCTGGCTGCATAGAAATGACTCTCATTTTGCTCATGACATGACTTAACCACACAACGTGTGTGGGTTCCCAAAGTATAGGCACCAAACCTGTGATTTATGTGTGGGTGGGCATGTCTGTCTTCTTTTTAAACTATTAAATTAATCTAAAAAAAGAGACAGATTGACAACACTAAAGACAACACTCCCTTGAGTACTAGAGGAAGACACAATGTAGAAAATGGTGATATAAGCACTAACACAAACCTGCTTCCTTGGAAATGACTGGCATTTCAGCCATATATTCTGTTCTCTCCAAAGAAGGTCATAAATGGGTGGGGGATGGGAAATGGTCCAACTCTTGGTGTCACCAAACCAGTAAGAGTTTAATAACCCAACCAAAATGGGATCTGTTGAAGAGGTTTAAAAAAAATCTTTTTCACTTATAAATAGATATGTGTCCTTACAAGGTAGTGTGTGAAAGGCCGTTTCATTACAGTTATTGTCTTTGGAATTCCAAGATGACAGTGGTAACAGTGGAGCTTTCTGCAGCTAAGCATTTAGCATCAGCCCAGGAACTATGGAATAAGTGAGAGGAGGGCTTCACTAACCACAGTCTCCTCTGAGTTTAATAGGGTGCAGAGGCTATGACTAATGTGAATTATCTGGATAATGACTGTACCATAGGCAGGCTCACAACAAGTGTGAAGTTATTTAATAGAACAAGTGTAAAGGGTTAGCAGATGTTACATGTGTCTCTGTTGTACTCTGTGCTGGGGATGGTGGTGAATTTTCTACAGTCTTTGGACTCACTGGACTGAATAGGAATGCCACCAATGGAATGGGGGTTGGCTGGGGCAAGAGGCAAGGGGATCTCAAAGGAACAGTTAGCTTATACCTAGTTACAGAGTCAATAACTTATACAACTTTATGTCACATTATAATATCTGCATGCTGTTCAAAATATGTATATATATATAATCAATGTTATAACTACAGATTTGTGAACTATATGGTTAGTGTTGATCATCTCAACAAGGCCAGAAGCTCTCTTGAGGATCGAGACATACCCACTTTGCTCTTTCCTACAGTGCCCAATACAGTTCCTGGCACATAGGAAAGTCCCCCAAAACATTAGTTGAGTAAACAACTGATACACAAATGAATTCATGCAAATTCATATTGTGACCTTGTTTGCTGTGTTTGTGCCATGTTATGACATGTGCTGCTAGAACCCAGCACAGAGAGCAGAACTGGAAAAAATGCCTGCTCTGCATGGCCCAAATGCTGGAGCGTGTGAGATGGAGTGTGGGTGAGGGAAATGTGACCCCACGGTGATCTTCTTGCCACCACAGCTTCATTGAGCCCCCCTCCCATCATTCCTTATCGCCCTTGGGCCTTAACATCTTCATGGAAAACATAAATAACCATTCTTTCCCCTTGTGGTTTTGGAATTCTAACATTTCTGAAAGCTGTCTAGACCCCGAAGCTTGCCAGACTGCAGCAAGTTATTCAGCCTTCAAAGTAGAAAACAATGAAGTTTTAAGATGTAAAATACAAGTCTATTTCAATACAATATCATATTAAAGAAGTTCTGGGAACTTCTTGACAGATGGAGACCAACTAATGTCTTTCCTTTATCCTTTCTTGTACCCAGCAGCCAGGTTTCCAGGCCTCTATGGTAGAAAATACATATTCTTAGGGGGGCTGGGCCCTTGGCTTCCATCTCTAGGTATTCCAGGGAGTCAGTGTGATGAGTATTTCAGTTAGAATGGAAGGAATCATGGCCTCCCAGACATTTGCAGATTTTCTTGGACAAGTAGCAGACATAGTCAAAGAAAACCTAAGAACTGGGTAAGAAAGCAAAATTCCCCAGAGAATTCTGAGAAAGCTACAACTGAGAGGTTTAAGACAATCACTGTGTAAGAGAAGAAAGGAATCCACAATTCAAAAAATAAAATAAAAAGTTGACATTTTTTTCTTCCAAACCAACACTTTAAATTCAATACAGATTATAGCCTTCTACCCCCATCTCTTGAGATGTCACTTTAAAAAGCAAAAAGCTTTATCCTCAAAACCACCAGTGAGGAAACAGCCAGCACATTTTACCCTCACACACAGTAAGATATTTACTCTCTGAAAAACAGCAATTGTAAATAAATCTCATTTAATCTCTAAAAGCCACAATAAAAACCTTTAACCTCCAAGGTAGAGTTTACAGATGTGTATGCATGCCTTGTCAGTGCCAGAAAACACAAGGTCTTGAACAAACTAACAGGAGGCACATTTTCTGTCTCTAACATCTTGTGTTGACCTTTTTTTTTTTTAAAAAAATGTAGTAGGGAGGAGGAAAGGGGAAAACACAACCCCTCCCACCCCATTCTCTTTACAAATCGGCCAATAAATCTGAGGAAAAAAACACAAGAGAAAAGGACAGAAGCCAACAGGTGGAAAAGGGCTTTTTGTTTCCTTAGAAATGCTCAGACTCTTGATCTGTGCTCCCTGGTCTATTTGTCTCAGGGTGTCTTTGAAGATGGTTTTATTATCGTGATGGTGATAATAAAGAATAATGATAACACTTCTACTTTGTGATTCCACAGCATTTCTAGCTTGAAAATTTCTCCACGCATTTTAGACATAGTGGTCTGTTCTGTTTCACGAAATCCCAGGGACACATGCACCATCCCCAAAGTGCTCTCTCGATTTCACAGACGGAGAAACTGAGGCACAGGGCACCCTACAACTCCTTTACAGTGTCTATGACCAGAGAAATCCCCGAGCCTGGAAAAGTTTCGGGATGGTCTTGTGGCAGAGTTCTCTTGCTCTCCCTTCTTGCCTGCCATGCAGCTCCTCCTCCAAGAGTCAGGGCTGGGGTGCTAAGGATTGGGGGGTACCTCCCCTTCACACCAATCCCCCTCCCATACACCCACGAGCACACTAGCACACACAAAGCTCCGTGCAATCCCTGCAGACACTTGCACAGCCCTATCCAGTCCTGCCAGCCTGGGAATGTACAGTGGAGCTCCAGGCCTCCTTTGGCTCTGGCTGGGGTTTCTCTGAACCAGGGCCCTGCCCTGTTCTCCTTCTTTCAGGCTTCTCTCCCTCCCACCCCCCACCCTCCCATCCTCTTCCCACCCCTCTCCTTCCACCCCTTCTCCCCACCAACCCAGAGGCACAGATCCTGTTCCTGGGGTTCCCTGGAAAGAAGGGCCATCCCCAGCCCTGAGCACCTAGCAGACTTGCAGGGGCAACGCGGGAGCTCCAGTCGCAGGACCCCAGCGCGCCTCCTGAGCAGCGCAGGAATGAGACCCCCACTTCCAGGCACAGGCGAACAAGCCTGCCACAGAAGAAGCAATTGTTAGGGCTCTTACCTTTTTTATGAGGAGAAATTCTGGAGAATCATTTCAGAAACTGAGGGGGGAAAGTGAATGGAGACAAAAAAGACCCTTTGCCTGCAATCCCTGGCCTCCTGGTATCAAGACACCAGGACAACATCAAAGCAACTTAGGGGGAACACTTTAGGGGCCTATTGTCTGCTCTGGTCTGATCTGTTTTTCTTCTGACTCCCCCTCTTGCTGCGGTGACACTTGGTACGGCCCAGGCATTCATGCCAAGTAGCTTTCACACATGGAAGCTTGTCTCAAGCAATTGCTGACAAGCCACAAACAAGACATTCTCCCTCCCTTCTCTGCACCCCCTCCTCCCCCTCCACCTTTTCCTCCTCCCCTCTTGTCTCCCCTCCTCCTTTCTTCTGAATGCAAACTTAAACTCTCCAGTGACAGGCAGGCTTGCAGGCTTGGCCTAGCTGCACACACACACACACACACACACACACACACACACTCACACACACACACACACACACTCACTCTTACTCTCTCACTCACATGCAAGCAGCTCAGCTAGTTGCTGCTGCACTGGAGGAGTTAAGAGACAGGAAAAAGCCCAGGCTGAGTTGGGGGCAGGGAGAGAAAAGAGAGAGGGAGAGCAGCCAGAGCAGAGCCGCCTCTCATGTCCTGGTAAGATGGCAGAAGAGAGGTGAGCCCTTTGGAGAAACAGCAGTGGCCACACACGTGTGCACATATACCCAGACTCAGAGGCCACGGGAGCCCAGGACAAGTGACACAAATGACCCACAAAGGAAAATGCAAAGTCCCATCAGCTTAGCTTTGAGGAGAACTGAGGGTTCTGTGGAACGTTTGGGTGGTTTTTCTTCTTCTTTACTCTCCTCTCTAAAGGATCTAGTCTTCCTTCAGTGTATAATTGAGCATAGGCTTGGGCCACTAGTTAAAATAAAGCCATGAATTGCGTTAATGTGTGAGTAAACTTAATTATAGGATCAACTTGTACCTGGAATATTTTTTAAGTGGAGGGTTTTTCCCCTTCCTTTCCTTTTCTTTTTTAGCAGAAACCATAGCCAGGAGGATAGTAAGAAGTAGTGTAAACTCTGAGAGCTGCGAAGTGTGATGCTAAAGTTACTGATTGTAGGCTGCTGGAATTTATGGAGGGTGGGCAGAGTAGAGTCGGAGGGGGAGGGGGAGTGTCTGTGAGCTGTTTTCTAGGAATGAAGGGCAATGAGGTAGGATAATGAATATGGCAAGACGCAAGCAGGAATTTGATTGGTGTGGAGAGAGAAGGTAGGGGGTGGAAGGCGGGAAGGGAGAGAGAGATGGAGAGAGAGAGAGAGAGAGAGAGAGAGAGAGAGAGAGAGAGAGAGAGAGAGAGAGAGAGAGAGAGAGAACTCTGCATTAAAGAAAGAAGAAGAAAAATGGAAGCCCAAAGGTTGAAACATGCGGAGTAAATGAGATGGCAAGGGAAGGCATAAAATGTGAGCAAAAAGAAACACAAAGGATGTGCAAATTTGCAGATGGCATGAAATCAGGAGGGCCAATTGAGAGCAGGAAGAAAGACAGGATGATTACATGACATTCATATTTTTAGCCTGCTGAGGAGTCAGACAGAATGAGGCCTCTGCCTAGGCCGGAATGGCTCTCCATACATGCCAGGATCTGAATGGAAGCTCAGCCCCTAATTGGTGCTAAGCCAATCTCTATTTTTACATGAGGGTTGCTTGTACTCTATTGCTCAAGATCTTCCTCTACAAAATGGAAATAAGGTAAACATACATCACTCATTCCTTCACAGGAAGGAGTACATTATGACTTTTTTACACTTAATGCTGGTGAACTGGCCTGTCACTACCTAAAACTCACCATATCAAAGACATTCTTGCTCTGGTTACTTCTCCCCTTGGTTTGCTTCCTTATCATTGCTAATCCCTAGACTGTCTGTCCATCCCACTGACAGTGATGATTATGATGATAGGGATAATGATTACTTTTAATTTAGTATTGACTTCATTCTCCACATTTTCCCAAGCATTAATACCATGCAGTAATTTCTATTAAGACCGTCTGCGCTTTGTTTTTTGGTGGGGTTTGAAGTCAGGGTGTCCTACTTACAAAGCAGGTACTCTACTGCTTAAGCCAAACCTCCAGTCCATTTAGCTCTGGGTTATTCTGGAGATGGGGCTCTCACAAACTATTTGACCAGGTTGGCCTCAAACCAGGATCCTCCTGATCTCAGCCTCCCAAGTAGTTAGGATTGCAACTTCCCTCTCCCCCTCACCCATCTCCATTTGTAGATAATAAAACAGTGAGGGCACAGAGAGGTTGAGTAAATTGTCTGAGGTGACATAGGAAGGTGGAAGTAGAGTTGAAATCAAACTGAACTGTGTGTGATTCCAAAGCCTCAGAGGTTACCTACCCTGTTGTGCTGTCTCACTCAATAGCCATGGTTTTCCACAGCACTCCAAGTCCAGTGGGCCATTCAAGCACACTGTATCTTTCTGCACCCCAGCATTTCGTTGGGATCCTCTCATTTTGAGCAGGGGAACTTCTGACCTCTCCATAACAGGCTATGACTCTCCTCACACTTCTAAGGGCTGGTGACTCAGCATATGCAATGAGGCCTCCTAGACAATAATTGCACAAAGGATCACCTGAAACCAGGGAAACTTACCTTCCAGAAATATAAATTTTTTTTTCAAAATAATAAAGTAAATTGAAAGCACCCACGAAATGTTGTTGATGATGATGACAGCAGACATTTATTAAGCATGTGGACATAGACACATACACAACAACACCAAGGGGTAGAAAATATTACTGTTTCCACTTTCTGGATGAAGAAACTGAGGCACTGAAGCTAAGTAACTTGCTTACTGAGCTGGGAGGTGGTGGCTAAGATGTGGCCCAGGCCGTCAGTCTCTCTTTTTAGAAACCATTATTTCCCCACTACTTGCAAAGGGGCAAAAAAGTGGTTCCAGTTACTAGAGTGAAAATCTAAAATGCTCAACAAGAGAAAGACGAGAGAAGCAATCACGATTTTAATATTCTTAAAGATACTTTTAATGTCATGACCTCTCCCATGGGCAACTAATGAAGAGAACATGTGTCAGGGTACCTGACAAGCACTAATTTTCCAATTCTACCATAGCCCCATCTACTGGAGGACAGGGCTTGCGAAGCATCCAGTCAGAATGTGTTGGTAGCAACACCAGGTCAAACAACTAGTGCCAAGTCCAAGAAGAAAAAAGAAAATCCAAGTGTATAAGTGAACAAGTCAATGCCCAAGTGTTTCTCTAAGTTTTCTTTACAAGACTTCTGAACACCAAGCATAAAGTGTAGAAGAAATGCCCTAGGTTCTTGGGTGGAAGACTTGGATGCTAGTTACAGATGCTACCATCCTGCAGTACAGGATACTGGGCCTTGCTGTCTGAGCCTTGTTTGCTCCATTATAAAATTAACTAATGACTTTTGCTCTGTTGCTATTGTTCTCATAAATGCCCAGTTGATGAGGAAAAGTTAAGCCAAGGTAGCTGATGAGATGTGTGTTTGGGCTCATACACACATTTGTGTGATGGAGAGGGTGGTGGCATAAAGGCAAGAGCAAAAGAGACCCTCCTTGGGCTGCTCTATCCATATTCAGCACACTTCTTCCAAAATATCTTCTGCTTCATGGCCATTTTGCACTTTATTTTGTTTCACTTCCAGAATTCCCACCAATTACACATTCACTTACATTGCTAACAACCTTTTCAAAATACAATAACATCTAGAGAAGATAAAGGAACCAATCTTTCATACTTTTTTTTTTAAAGGACACATTTATTTTGCCCACGTTTTCACAGGTTTCAGTTCACGGTCACTTGGCCCTGTTGCAATTGGGTCTGTGGTTACATCACGATGGACAGCTATGCATATGAGAGGATAATGCCTAGACAAGAAAACAGAGAGAGAAAAGGCTCAGGGACCCATATCCTTTTTATTAGGATATATTCATTATACGGGGGGGGGGGATTCATAGTGACAATTCTGATTAGACTTTTACTGTACATTATTTACATTGCCCCCATCATCTCTCCCCCCAGCCCCCTCTCAACCCCACTTAAAGCAACTGCAAGAAGTTTCTTAGTTCTGTTTCATATAGGTATATAAAGTCCATCTACCATATACCTTAATCTCCTTCCTTCACCCTCTTCCTTCCCTCTATTACTCCACGCACAAACTGTATCTATTTTATAGTCCTGGTTTTCATTTTTAATATATAAGTTGATGTTTAAAGGGGTGTCTCAATGTATGCCTACTGTGGGTGTGCTTTACTTTGGTCCATTCAACCCCTTTCATTACTCTCCCTTACCCCTTTACCTCCCATCTCCCATTTTTCAACAGCTTTCAATACACATCTCTATATCCTCTATCTTCACATCTTATGTAGTATTACTGATGCTCTATCATTCTCGTTTCCTTTCTCTCTTTCCCTGAATTCCATAGAGTAGTTCCACTGTTGAAGAAATTGTGGTATATATACACAATGGAGTATTATTCAGCCATAAGGAATAATGACATGTGGTTTGAAGGTAAATGGGTACAATTGGAGGACATCATGTTAAGTGAAGTTAGCCAGGATCAGAAACACAAAAGCCACATGTTTTCTCTCATATGTGGAAGATAGATCCAAAGATAAACATATACACAAAAATAGGCATGACCATGTACAAACTCAGATGCAGAACACATTTGTAACAGTGGAATTACTCTATGGAAACTTTCATAGTTTAATGTGAATTATTTCATTCTACTGAAATAATTCAGTACTTTTCTGAAAACACCAAGTTCCTATCAAAAAGCCATTTAAGTTAGAAGGTATAGAAGAAAAAATAGGGGAATCAAGTAGATGGTTTTGGAGTTTAGAAAGGCTGATTTGGGGGTTGCTCAGAGCAATGAAAAGATAAGGAACTCTTGGAGATGAGTAAAATACTATTAGGAGACATGAGAGGCAAAGACTTTTACAACTTTATCTGTGACACACCTAGATTGAAAGGAAGAAGAGGAACCATGCTTCATGTTTCTACCGCATCTGGCACAGGCCTGTGATAGATTTGTATGAGTTCATCATGGGACTTAAGTTCCACTCAAAACTTGGAGAAAAATGCTCAGATTTCCAAAGATCCAACTTATAAACTAACCTTAAAAAACTTCTACTCACCTGTGTATATTCAGTTGAGGAAAAGAACATGGGTGTCAGACAAATGAAGATTCTCTCTCCTCCACATTTCTGGAAGGAGAATTGTCTAACATAAAGGAGAGAATCAAGTAGAAACATCAAGAAACAGATTTCAAGATTTACAAAGATAAAGCAGCAATTTAGAGGCAAGCAAGATTAGAATCCACATGTGAAAAATGCCACAATTTCTACTAATAAATGAAATAGCAGGGCAACATGTTGCATTGTGGAATAAAAAAAATGGATTCTGCCATTAGGGTGCTTACAAACTATAATCCCAGTCAAGTTTTTTTTTTAAAAGCCTTTCTGAGCCAATTTCCAATGGGTTACTGTATAAATGTACTGGGCACTGAACCCAGAGTCTCAAGCTTTCTAGGCAAGGGCTCTATCTCTTGAGCCATCCCCCAGTTTCGCTTTTAGTTTGTTCTTCAGATAGAGTCTCACACTAATTTGGTTGGGGCTGGCCCAAACTGTGACCTTCCTATCTCCCTCTTCTCGAAATGATCTTTATGAACAGTGAAGAATAATCTGCAATAAGAATAACAGTGCTAACTGTAGGCAGATATGTTCTTTATGTGCTTTATCTCATTTACTCTACCCTCTATAAGGACGAGCACCACTGCAAGGACACAACAATGTGTGGAGCTTTGGAACTTGCTCTCTAGAGCAAGACAAATGTTGCACTGAGTTACATGCTCTACCCCTCTGTGATTTTGGACAAGTTACCCAACCTTTCTGAGCTTCACTTTCTTTATTTGTAAAATGTAGATATTAATAGTACCTTCCTCATGGGATTATTTTAAGGATGAAATGAGATAATAATGAATGCATGGGACAGAATTAGCACAGTGCCCAGCACATAAAAAGTAATCAACAAATGTTAGCTGTTGCATTTGCTCTCATTTTACAGTCTTGGGGAAGTTAAGTACTTAGTCCCAAGTCACACAGTCCATAAATATAAGGGGCTCAAACTTGGCTCTGTCTTATTTTCATTTTTATTAGCATAAATTCATTGTACAGGGGGGATTCATTGTGACCGTTCTGAATTCCAATAGCCTTACATTGTATGTTGGTTAGATCATCCACACCTTGACCTCAAACACCTGGTCTTTACTGTTCTTTATACTGTTGGTCTTCCCATAGACTTTTCTGACCCAAAGATGATTGAAGAGATATACTATTTGCATCATTGTTTGCTTTGCTTTATTAGCTGCCCACTTGAACTGTTAGTCTATAACCATACATTCTCAAGGAAAATATTTTCTAGACAGAGTATCTTAAAGAAATGATGCTTTTATTTAAAAATATTATTTAACAAACCCCTTCAAGGTAATCCACAGTTCAAGCATCTGAAAAATGCTCATGTTTTGGGACTTAAAATTTATTAGCTTAAATTTCATCTTTTAGCTGGGCATGGTGGTACAAGCCTGTAATCCCAACATTTGGGAGGTTTAGGCAGGAGGATTGGGATTGACGGCAGCCTGGGCTACATAGTAAGACCTTGTCACAAAAAGACCCCAAATTAATTGATTAATTAATTTCATCTTCTCTTCTCAGCTAAGCTTCACATCAATAAAGAGCATTAAAGTACTCTTATTGGACAGCAAGACTTCTGGGTAACCCACAAAAGGCATGCTTTCCCCAAAACTTTTAAGAGATGGGATAAAATTTTTATAGGCAGAAAATGTTTAAGGGAGCACAACTAACCTAAAAAAATATGTATTAACAAAAGATTCACATTACTGAACTCCAGTGAGAGGTGGCAGGTAAAAATAGACTGTGATTGTAGTGAGGAATAGAAATTCCCCTCTCCTTCACAATAAATGAACATGGCTTCCTCATTCTTTAAAAACTACAACAGAGGCAAAGAATAGACTCACCGGGGGTGGACTGAGAGATTAACCATTCTGGAATCAGCCATCAGAGTAAATGCCCCAAGATCTTAACAAATCATTTTTTTTTAAGCACAATTATTTTATTTTATTTTATTTTTTTGCTTTTTCTGGGCAACGAAGCTGTGATTAAGCTCTAATTTCTACCAAAGATCTATGATCTACATCTGAAGGCTTCTGACTGATAAAGTACAAAGAGATTTTCTTGAATTTACATGTATTTGATTTGTATTTACAATTGTCATTGAAATGGTAAGTTGGAGTTATATAAACTTCATTATTGGACATGCATGTGCACATTCACACATGGGCCTTTTGGGAGGAAGCCCAGCCTCAATTGTATGTAATTAAGTACCCAAACTATGAAAGTCAGAATGTCAATTATGAAAAAAGTATACGTGCAATAAATAACACAACTGACATTTTAGTAGGACAGAAAAGCCATTTTGTGCTCTCCCTGCTCCCTTCTAGTCAGGCTATGATGGAGCTTAGAAAATCCTGGGAAAGGCCTTAGGAATGAATGTTCACCAAGGTAAGGGGGCAACAGCTAGAAGACAGTGCATTTGCTGTGGGCTGTATTGATAATGCCCCTTCCCTGAGATTTGCTTTTGCATAGAGCTTGCAGATCATCAGAGCAGAAAGAGACAGCAGAGCTACCGGTGGGAGCAACTGGTTTTCGTAAACACTGAGCTGACTTCTCCCCAAGGGAGCAGATCAGAGGAGGCATAATAAACTGTGGAGAGAAACTAGGCAGTTCTCAGAGAGAGCCAGAAAGCTGCTACCTCTCCCGAGTGATGGTGGCAGTAGTGGTGTTGAACATGAACTTACACTGGCCTTAGTTAATGGGCATGGGGATTAGGTATGACCTGGGGTACTCAGCAGCTCGCAGGGACGCTTAGAAGCCTGCATAGGCAACAGCTGTGTAGGCCACTGGCCACAGCTCAGTAATTCTCCACTTAAATTAGTCCTGGGTTCAATTTAAACAGATTCTGAGAGGGGTACTTACAAAAGGATTTCTTACCAATCTGGCTCCAGAGTTTGAGTTGTTCTGTCCTAGAGAGCTGGAAGGAGATAATTGCTGGGAAACTATTATAGTTGTATCATAGTTCATCTGGATCTGAGGTTCTTTGACCTCTCAACACCCAAAATGGAAATAATGCAATTATCTCAGCTAAAGGCAATTTAATGATAATAGTAAAAAAGTACTGAAGCCAGAAAAAGGAAATGTTCCTTTTATGTCACATCTTTTTGCCCAGCAATGGAATGTGTATCTTTCATAAAGATGAAAGATATATTAAAGGATGAATAGGTGTTGTTTTTAGTTCAGTTCAATGAGTCTTGTGTGCAAAACACTGCCCAGGCCAGGGACACCAAAATGAGTAAGACTTTGTCCCTGTTATAAGGGAACATAACTGTCTACATAGTGGCAGAAAGAAACAGAGAGAGAGAGAGAGAGAGAGAGAGAGAGAGAGAGAGAGAAGTAACTATGACATAATCCGTCATGAAATAAACGAAGCTGGCAAGTATTATAGACATTTTGAAGTGTCTGTCCAGCATATTCCCTCCTCTTTGGGGAAAATAATCCCTGGACTACCAATTCAAATAAGCTTCTGCACTTCTGTTTACACTAGTCAACCAATTTTCCTCACCAATCAGATCCTCTCTAGCAAAAATTTAAAATTAAGATTCAGCCCTTAACTGAGAGGACTGCTGAGGAAAAAAAGTGATGAAATAGACTTGTGTAGAGATGAGAGTCTGTGTGTGTGTGTGTGTGTGTGTGTGTGAGTGTGTGTATGTGTATTTGAGAGAGAGAGAGCACTCTGGTGGAGAGTTCCTGAATTCAGGTTCCCTAAGATGTTCCTCCCCACCCCCAGACTGATTCTAATGTGTTTCTTTTTCTTGCTATCAACAGAGTGGGGGAAAAGAAAGCTTGGTGGTCCCATCCAGCCCTCTCAATTGCCAAGCACTGTACTAACTCTGGATGCATGGTGGGTAAACTGAACACACAAAGAGTTTGAGCCCAAGTATGTAGGGAAAAAGTAGTCTCTATACTATAAAAGAGGTGCAGAGAGGACTTCGAGGAGGGAGCAGCTTTTAATCCTTCAGAGGAATTTGGGGAAGGCTTCACAGGATGTGGTATTTGATCTAAACTTTAACAGGTGAGGGGATTTTAACAGGTCTGGTGGACAAGTGCATCTCAAGGCAAGGAAAAGGCAGTTCCCACTGAGAAGGCAGGAAGGTTATATTAAGATGTTACTTCTACACTTCATTGCTTCTCTAATTTTCAACCAGGCTCCAGAATGGCAGGCTAGTTTGTTCCCTGTGACCTGCAGGCCAAATCCTGCCTCCTGCCTGTTTTTGCACAGTACAGCCTGCACACGGAGGATGGTTTTTACATTGTTAAATAGTGGTTGTGGAAAAATCAAAAGAAGGACCATGTTTCATGACATGAAAATTATATGAAATCTGAACTTCAGTCTTCCTAAATAAAGTTTTATTGGAACTTTGCCACTTTCATCCACTCATATATTGTCTATGGTGGCTTTCCAAAGTCAACCACAGAGGTAAGTAGTTACAACAGAGACCATATGGTCTGCATGACCTAAACTATTTCTACCTGGTACTTTGCAGAGAAAGGTTGCTGACCTATGCTCCATACTTTAGCAGCCAATAGAGGTTTCCTTTGAACATTCGTGATGTGAAGATGCAGCCTTCAGAGAAGACATGACAGGGCCAAAAGTGTGCATCAGGGCGTATTTCTGGGATTGCTTTGAGAGTAATCCATGTTTGTCAAGTGAACAAAAAACATGTAAAATAGTGTGTGTGTAATCCTATAGAATTTGCGGGTTGTGTGTGTATATATATATTCCCATAGAATGTGTGTATGTGTGTGTGAGCATGTGTTCTGAAAAAATATGCAATGAGCTTTCAATATTGGTTATTTCTAAGATGTGGATTATCAGGAATGTTATAAACATCAGTAATAGTATCAAAATTAAACACCTTATATTGGTTGCTAATTATGTACCAAGCTCTGTGATTAGTGTTTTATGTATTTTATTTAAAATTTCCAATAACCTGATGATGTAAACACTGTTACTGTCTTCATTTAACAAATAAGGAAATTGAGGCTCGGATGAGTTAAATAACGTGTTCAAGACCGCACAGTTAGAATCAGGAAAGCCTGAATGTGAGTGCAGACAGTCTGAAAACAGTGCTTTTCCTCTTTCCAGCACACTACACTTGAACTTCTTAGGTTATGGACACATTTCTTGTTAGAATTTTTTTTAACACTGACCATCTGTTACTTTTGAAATCAGGAAAAATATGTACTTAAAAATATATTTATATATTATCTAGCTTGGTTCCTGATAGAAGGCAAAGATGACAATAATGAGAAGAGGAAAAGAAGAAAAATGATGAGGATAAATTCAGTTTGTCAACCTCTTCCTATGATTCAACCTCAGATACAATGTGTCAGGCACTTTGCCTGCCAATTGAGGGCACCTGATGAATTGCTATTGCTGTTATTATTCCTATCACCATCAGATGTTTTTCTGATCCCCATTGGTGGGCTGGGACCATATGATAGTGTGGCACCACAAGTCTCCATCATGAAGGCTAGGAAGAAACTCTTCTTAATACTTCCACCTGTTCCTTGCAGTTTCAGGTGGTCAGAAAATCAGTAAGTGTGAATGAGTACACCAGATAGCTGATTTTGAGGTTAGATGGAGCACAATTCTAAATTCAGGTCCAGACCTATTAGCTCTGTGACCTTGCTCTAGTTCTCACATTTCCACAGTTGGATGTATTTATCTCATTTTCTCAATCCCATCCAGTGCAGGTAGGCAAAGAGGCACTCGAGGCCACTGGGAAGTTCTTGCTGCCCCCTTGGCAGGCCTCCCCTAGTCTGAGAGTCTCTCATGAAAGATTCATTTCTTTGCCAAGGAGAGGTGACATATTAAACCAGTGACACCATGGCAATTTAGTTACATGGAATCACAAGATGTTAGAGCCAGGAGTCGCCTAAAGTTTAAAGCCTCATTATTCCTGCATCCAGGCCCATCCTTTCCTTTTTCCATTTACAACAGGAGTTGTGTCCCTGTTCCTGTTTAAGCTATTTCTGGATTCCACCTGCCCTACTTCTCAGAGACCTCTCTCTCTCCATTGATCTTTCTCCATACTATCAGCCTTCCTCCTTCTCTGGCTTCTCTCCATCAGTATTTAAATAAGGTCTCTCTCTCTCTCTTTCAGGGTCTTGCACTTATTAGGCAGGTGCTCTACCCATTGAGCTCCAACGCCACTCCAAGTCTTTCTCATTTTAATAAGATAAAATAAAAAGCCTTCTGGGCCCTCATACCCCTCAGCAGCTTCTCCCTTACCTCACTCCTCTCTTTCTTAGTCAAATTTCCTGTAAGAATTACCTATAAATTTTGAGGGGCAGATGAGAACTCTAAGTATCTAGGGTGGGTATGTGTTTCTTGGAGGAAAGAGTGGGTGGCACAGAGGTTGGGTGAGGAATGGAAGAGAAGGAAGTAGAAGGTTCCTGTGGTCAAACTGCTCACTTCATCAATTGTACCTGAGGTCAGTACTAACCATTCACACCAATGTAGACATCATATTGGGCTTGAGTGCTTGTACTGAGTATGCTGGTAGGCACTGTGGGGACACAGTCCAGTACCTACCAAGTCCCTACTCACAGCTTCATCTGGATACTTAGTTAAGGTATCAACACAGGCCAGTGCATGATGAAGGATGAATGATGGTAAAGGTTAGTGTCTCCAGACCATAAGCATCAGCATCATTTGGTAATTTGTTGGCAGTGAAATTCTCAGGCCCCTTCCCAACACTTTATTTTAAAATGCCCTCCAGGCAATTCTGGTGCTGTTAGAGTCTGAGAACTACTGCTGTAGGCAGTAGAGACTGCTGTGGGCTGAGGACAGACTCACAGGGCATTTGGCACTTACACTGGATTCTAATCATTGAGGTGGAGCAAAGGGTGGAAGGGCAAATGATATAAGCAAATGTACACAGGCTAGAATACATAAGCTAGAGGGAGGGTTGAGGGAGGGTACTGTGGGGTAGAAGGAGGGGGAAAAATGGGGAGCCAGAGTGCAGCCTGGCAGACATAGCAGTCCCTGCAGAGGACAATGGTGGGGCCAGGAAGCCTTGACTACCAGCTATCCTCTGGGGAAAGGGAACTGGCATCTGTTTCTCTCTAGAGTGTGCTCCGCCTACCACTTCTAATTCCTTTCTCTCCTTTACCTTTACAGGCATTCTTTCCCAGCCTGTCTCCAGAGGTGAGGCTCACCCCCTCTCCTTTGAACTTCAGAGCTCTGATTCAGGTTGGCATCTCTTTCTCTGCCTCCCCCCTGAGTACTTCCTCCTTCCTCCTCCAAATCCACCCTCTTACCACTGCTACAGATGAGCAATGATAAACCACTCCTTTGAAAACTATTCCTAGAGAGGCTACATGATTTGAACAAGTTTCTATTCAAAGCATCAGGGGAGCTACACCTGCCTCTTAAATTCTGACAGTGTATGCCAAGGATTCATTCAGGATGAATCAGAGGATGGCTGTTGGAGCTACCTTTATACTGTGCCTCGACCGTGAAGTTATACACGGATCCTGCAAAGAAGTTTCGATGTGTGGTTGGAAGCAGCTTTCTGTGGGAGGTCCCTTCCAAAGCCCACAGGAACCCTTCAAGTTGCACAGCCTTGTTTCCCAGTGAGATCTTCTCTTGAGGCAGAAGAGCCTCCACAAACACCTTTAAGCTCTGATGTTTGGAGCACCTACTTCCAGGAGAGGCACCTTGAATAGGCATGCAGGGGTGATCAACTCACTGGCTGGAGTTTTTTTTTTTTTTTTTCTTCCATCAGAAGACCCAGGGTTTAAGCTCGAGATCTTGTGTTTGCTAGCCAGATGATTTTATGTGATTTGTTTAACTTCTTTTGGTTGCTCTATCTGTAAAATGGGCACAATAAAACCAACTCACAGAGTCACTGTGAGGATCAGATGAGGTGGGAATTGCATCAAGAATGATATGGCCCTGTACTACATTACTGTCTTATTATATTACTGCACCAGTCTCTGATTGGTGCCCCTGTTTTCTGTCCTTTTCCCATGCCATCAGAACTAGTTCAGTATGATTTTTATAAAGCGACAGAGCAATTTTTAAAACACCTTATGTTTATTAATTCGTATTTCCCATTTTTACTATACCTCCCCACATTTGCTAGGTGACAGGACAAAGAGACATGTGCTTCTGAGTACTGGGACTCTGGTCTTCACCAGGAGCCCACAGGGAGACCCTCATAGAACAGGTCTCAGGCATTTCTGGGAATGAAAATGTCCTAGGTGCATAGGTATGGAGATGACAACAGCCAAGAAATAATCCCCTTCCTCAGTGTTTGCAGAACCCAGAGAATTATCTCACTCTGAGCATGGGTGTTGGCTGATCCTTTCTGAGTTGTTATTGGAATGGAATGGGGGTTCAAAATAAAGTTCTGTCTTAGTTCTTAGATATTTTAATTTGAGATTTAACAATTAAAATGCTGTTACTGACCATGTCACTTAATCTAAAGATCTTGGTGGCTCAAACTTAAGTCCGTATGTTATCCTGATAGTCCTCCCATCCCAGTGTCCTCTAGTCCAGTGCTGACTTGGAGTTCCCACTGGGTCTATCCCATTTCTCACTAGCATCTCAGCCACCATGTCCCAGCCACCACCATGTCCCAGAGCTTCCTGAACTCATTTTCTCTTTATCTCCTTTACTTCCTGAAGTTCTCACTGTTAACAGCCTCACAAGAAGTGCAGTTAGAGGAGTAGATACCTGGGAGTCATTCTGGTCCTCCTCCTCCTTGTCATCCCCCACAGATTCAACTGTGCCCACTAGTCCCTATTACAAACTATTTCTGGGTTCTCCCTCTTTCTCTATCTTCTTACCCTCACTACATTGGTCCTGGCCTCATTTTTTTTATTCTGGCTTTGGCATCTCCTACCTGTTCCTTCATTCTGTAGGAAGGTAGCAGAGTGTAGGAGTTAAAGGTTTGGCACTGGAGACAGAAAATCTTCTTTTTGCTCCTTACTATTTGGCTGACCTTAGTTAAGTTTGTTCATCTTTCTGGAGATGATAAAGGTCACTGTGAGCTTAGATATTCATAAATCACAGCTGTCCCTGAACACAGTCATGTGTCACTTATATTCTATGTAATGTGTCATCAGGGAGCCCTATTATATCAGGGGTTCATCATTTGCCAAATCTTTGTAATGTAGAGCATGACTGTAATGTAAATAATCTAAAAAGTGGTTATTGTTATCTTTCCAAAATACAAATACGATGTGTCATGTCCCCTGAAGCCTTTCACTGATTGTGTTGTCCTCTGAATAAAGCCCAAGTTTCACAGAAGACCTTGTATGATCCCATCTCTACCGATCTTATTTCCCATCACTCTTCTTCACCTTCTCTCTCTACCATCTGTCAATGTGCTCCTGAAAGGGCCTTTCCATTTGCTGTCCCTTGTGCCTGTAGCGCCCTTGAGTCTCTGCGCCCCACTCATTCCCTGGGAGAATGACACCCTTCTGCATGCTACATTATACATATCTTAATCATTATACTTATCAAAGTGCAAAAGATTTTTTTCCTAATGTGTCTGCCTTCTCCACTGGACTACAAATTGTGTGGAGGAAGAAATGATGTCTTACTCATCTTTCAAGTACATAATAGATATTTCCAAAATGCTTGTTCAATGCATTAATGAGTCAATAAAATAAAAGCATGTTCATCCCTGCTGCATGAATTTGCCCTTGGTGTCTTCTTGCTTGACATGCCATTCCTTCCCCCAAGTCTTACCGTGCTCAAAAAATATCACACCAGATTACTCAGGTAAGCACCTCTGATAATACCAACACTGGGCAAGCACTCTGACCTTTCAAACGGTGAGCACGTTCTGTTATTGGGTTCTGTTATTGGAGGTGTTCTCATGCGGAGGCCACTAGTGTCCCAGTAATGTACAGTTTCCTGAGGGCAGGGATGTAGCTACTTAAGCTTCCTATGCCTTCGTTGTAGTGGGTGCCCCTTAAGTGCCATTAAATAAGGAATCTACATGTAAGTGAATGGATGTAAGAGTGAACAAATGAAGAAATGTCTCCTTTGTCTTAATTTACTGCTGGAGTTACCTGTTTGGGTCTATAATCATATATAATCTTAGTTCATTATCTAATGGATTTTCTCAGCAACAAATTGTAAGCCCAAGAGCAAGAGTTGCCTTGTACTGCTTTTCTTGTTCTCACAACCCTGATGGCAGTATTGAGAAACAGCCAAAGTTTTGTAAATATGTCTTAAAGAATTGCACTCGCCCCTCTGACTAGGAATGAAAGTAATGATATAGAAGAAGAACTTGGTCTGCTGTATTAGCCATCAGTGCTATGCAGTGTGTGCGCTTCTCTACTGCATTGTTTTTCTCCTGTCTGCTCTTATTCAAGTCTGTTTTTCTAGCCTACGGGTAAGCTAAACATGACAACCAGCTCAATTCCCACTCATTTGATTCATGCCAATAGCAGTTTTTGTCGAGATCCTTCCTTCCCAAATGCCTGCCTTTGTCTGCCCTTATTCTAAGTTGATCTTGAGGACAAACCTCTGGTTTTATCATCATCCTGGAAGCCAAGTAAGACCAGAATGATTTTCTTCTAACAACAGCCATAACAGCACTGATGATTAGTGAGAGCTTGCAATGTAGCATGTGATGAGCTGCTTAAAAAACAGCTTTTATATTTAAAAATACTGATTATACCTGATTATATTTTATCAGAATAGAATGAAGTGAAATATGTCAGAAGAATATTGAATAAAACATGAAATGCTGAGCATTTTTTTGGATTTTTTCAATTAACTTTTGTAATAATAGCAATAGCTAACAAATACATAGCCAGCCATGATTTTATGTATTTCATTTGTATCAACTTGTTTTAAACCTCATAGTAATCTTTTGAGATGGGTGTTCTGTTATTCTCCCCATTTTACAGATGAGGAAACTGAGACATGAAGAAGCACAGAAAGATCATTGACCTGCCCAAATTACAGTGATGGAAGAGTCCTATTCAAATCCAGGGAATCTACTCCAGTGTTTATGTTCTTTATCTCTACAACTCATGGCCTTTGTAGTAGTGATAGCATTACTCCTATTTTTATAGACTGACTTATTCATTCAACAAATGTATTTCCTGGTATACCATAAGGCACTATAGTGAATGAGACAAAGTCCTTGTCCTCATGGAGTTGCACTCTGGATGAGGAAATTGAGGCTCCAGAGGATATGTACTTGTCTGAGAGGTTTGATCAGCCTGTAGACAAGGGCTCTGGGACCCTCAGGTCTGACTTTAAGACCAGTGTTTTTAATTCCAAGCCCCACTGCCCGTCTGAAGATAGTCCCACATTACAGGCCTTGAGGATGCTGAAGGCAAGAGCCATGCTGACACTGAAGTATACCCATAGCAATTACTGATGACGTTCTCTCACCTTGCCTTTTTGCTGTCATCTCTCCTTTCCTGATGCCTTCCAGTGCACAAGGGTAGAATTTAGCCTTCATAGGCTCACTTGGGTCCAGAGAATTTGATGAGGAGAATAAGCCCACCACCACTCTGGGCTTTACTCCTCTTTAAACCCTCTGAGTACTTCTTAATATCATCCTGAAAACCTACTTAGTAATCCTCCCCTCTGCACCTCCCTGACAATCTCTCCCTTCTCACTTCCCCAGCCACTTCAAAGCCTTCATGGTCCTCACAAGGGGAAGTTCTGTCTCCTTTCCACCTCTCATCCCTCTTCTCTGGGATGAGTGGTGCCCTCACTTGTGAGGAATGAAACTCCACCTGGTTTACATTCACAAAGAGTCAGCTCCATTGCCATGATCAGGCTGGGTGGCTGGCTTGTTCTTCTGAGCAGACATTCTGTTGAAGACACGATGGGGCTAGATGGTCTGTCCAGCCTGGTATCAGCAGCCAGAGCCAGTGCCAACCTGGGGATGGACTGGGAGTCCTGGGAAGATCCCAGGTGAGGGATCTGGGGACTTAAAGAGGGAAGTATGGACAGGAGTCTCACAAAAGGTGTTTCAGGCAGGATGAGGATGGCTTTCTCTCCTTCTGCAGAGGTGGGCCTAGGAATACAAGAATTGAAAGGTTTTCACAGATGTCTGGGGGAATAGGGTGAGGCAGGGGACAGCTGCTTTTCCCTAGGTGAAGTGTCCCTTATCAACACAATGTCAGGGACTCTGAAGACCCCTGGCTGCTTTACTGGAGAATCCTCCCCTCTCCCTGTGCCACATAGCTTGACTTTCTCTTGTCTCAAGAACAGCTACTTTTCTTGGATGTAGAGAAAAGCAACAAAGTCATTCTTAACCTTAGTCATGTTCCCTCCAAAACAAAGGCTGTGGGCAGGAGGTTGGTTTGGGGAGTGATGCCAATGAGTAGGATGGAGATGTTGGGGTCTGTGAAGATTGCAACAAGAAAGGAAGCCAGTCCTTGATTATTACATCTGATGATCAATCCCATGAGCAACAGAGCTCAATTCTTAGGAGACACTGAAGAGCCTTGTAGAATGTGCCTTAGACTTGGCAGACCATAGGGTGGAAGAAGGAAGTAGGAATTCACCAATTTCTGCTCCCTGTTGATCAAGTGTTGCCCTTGGATATTAATTTCCACAACATTCCGGGTTTGCATATTATCAGAATGAATGAGAAGATTCCTGCAAGTGGTAGTGGCAGAGAAGCTGGGAGATAGAAAGCATGTATGGTTCTGTGCACTTGAGAGTACAGCACTGCCAGTTTTCACTGGCTTGCAATTGGTTTCTGCAGCGGTGAGTGGCTTCAACAGTACAGTGAGCCCAGAGAATGTAAGTGGGCAACTGAATTGAGGGGATGAATCCTCTTCCCCCTCCCTTCTGCCTTTGGATTTAGATACCACCAATCCTTCAAAGCCTGGTTCAGTTCTCTCCCACCAATCTTTTCCAAAGGAATCTGCCCATCACCAACCTTTCATTTCAACCTCTTAGAGCTCATTCATCAAGTAGCACTTGCTTTTGCTTGATTTTCATGATATACTACAATCATTTCATTCCTTGGATGATAACTCAAGGGCAGAGACTTCATGAACCCCACCCTGGGACCTTGTAGGATACAAAACAGGCAGGTCAATCAGCATTCATTGAAATGAATGGTATAGGAATTATTAGCAACAAGAAGAACTCTTGCTGGTTGCCAGTCGCTCATGCCTTAATCCTAGCTACTCAGGAGGCAGATATCAGGAGGATCATGGTTTGAAGCCAGCATGGGCAAATAGTTCATGAGACTCTATCTAAAAGACATACTCAGCACAAAAAAAGGCTAGTGGTTGTGGTTCAAGTGGTAGAGTGCCTGCCTAGCAAGTGTGAGGCCCTAAGTTCAAACCTCAGTACTGCCAAAAAAAGAGAAAGAACTCTTTGTTTTTCAAGTATTTGCTTCTTTGTCTGCACCGCAGTCTAAGTCATAGAAATAGAAGGTAAGAACTTGGCTGAAGGTTTGGTTTGAGTTCTGGATTCTAAATTTGGCCACTGGAACCATGATACTTTCCTACCTCTCAAAGTCTTCAGTCCTTCTATGCCCTGCTCTCACTGAAGCCTGGTGCAATTTCCTCCCCTAAGAAGCCTTTCTGGGCCATATCCACTCAAGTCACTGAACCCAGCTCCACAAATGTCAACCCAGAGCTTCCTATGGCTAATTCTAATGATTCTCTATCCCTCTAGGCAAAATTAAAAGTAATAATATTTCTTCTCCATGCCCCATAGAATTGGTAATAAACCATTTCATTCCCTGATGTTGCTCATAGGCAAAATGGCTGATTGGGGAAGTGGCCTATATCATTTGAATGGTGCTTCCTGCCATCTTGAGACAACAAAGACAACTTGGAATTGCAGTGACCTTGATCTCATTGCTTTAGCTGACAGACTAGTCCACCATCCACTCCTTGCTATCCATACTAAAGAAGGGGGGCACTGGATACGAATAATAGAAGACATGTGCAATTCAACTCAACAAAAGCTAATGAGGACACTCTAGGCCTTCTGTTACACAGCAGGGTGCTCTGAAAAGACCTTTATATTTGGCATTAGAAACCCTGGGTTTGGGGCTGGATGTGGTGGTATATCCCTATAATCCTAGCTACTAAAGAGGCAGAGGTAGGAGGATCATGGTCTGAGGCTAGACCCTTGCAAAAGCTTAAGAACCTATCTAAAAAATAAATAAAGCAAAAAGTCCTGGGGACATGGTTCAAGGAGTAGAGCACATGCTTAGTTGAAGGCACTAAGTTCAAACCCCAGTACTGACAAAAAACAAAAACCCCCCAAGAGACCCCTGGTTTGAATTATGGCTCTGCAATTTGTTAGCTGTGTTGTCTTGGGTGAGTCTTCTGATTTCCAGATGTCTCAATTTCCTTATGGGCAAAATGACAACAACAATTCTTTTTCTACTGGGATCTTTGTGAGGATCCAATGACATCATATATGTGAGAGCACTTACAACAGGTGAATGTAAAATATCATTAGTTTTATGGAAGTATGAACAAGACCCAGTTTCTACCCTTAAGGATGAGTCTGGTTGGGCTCAATTTCTCCCAAAGAGAAAATTTCCTTGAGGCACAAACTCAGGGTCCCAGCTTGAGCAGAAGGGAACCCTCTTGTGGGAAGCACTCTCTTTTCCTCCACATGGTTGTGTCTGATTTCCCAGCAGAGAGGAAATTGCTGGGGGCAATCCACCCCCAACCCCAGCAAGTGGCAGCTAACTGCTATAGGCAAGGACTGCTAAGCCTGGAAAATGCAAATGCCCTTGTCTTTCAGTAGAGACAAGGGGGGATTGGTTCCAGGACCCCCTTCAGATTCCAAATTCTGCATATGTTCAGGGTTCTTATATAAAATGGTATAGTATTTGCCTGTAAATCATCCCTAGATTATTTACAATATCTAATACAATGTAAATGCTATATAAATGGTTGTTGTACTCTGTTGTTTAGGGAATATAAGAAAAAAGTCTATGCATGTATTTTAAATATTTTTTGATTCGATATTGATTGAATCCATGGATGTGAATTCATGTTAGGGAGGGCTGGCTCTAAAATTATGATCTAAAATCATATCATAATCATATGATAGTGATCTCTTAGGGGATGCACCCAAGTACATGTACATTTTCTGGAGTAAATGTGTTCTAGATAAATGGTTTAAAAATCAAATTGGCTCCCAAATTGACAGACACCCTCTCCCCACAAATCCCACTTCATTTGAAAAGATAAATACAGCCTGATTTGGGTCCCATCAGACCTTTAAAAACTAAGTTGTAGAAATATTAATAGTCATGGTTATATTTTCTGGTACTTAACAAAACACATGAGATAAGAAACTTGAGTTGTCCAAGTTTGAAAACTCTATAAAGTAGATAGAGTTTAGGGAACATTGAAGTAATCTAGGAGACTAAAAAAGTCAAGGCTGGGAAGATGAGGGGATCTAATCCACCTGAGAAATCATTAAGGTGAGAAAAAAAGAGAAATAGAGAGCTAGATGAAAAAGTTATGTCATTTATTCCCTTGACATTTATCGAGTATGATGTGGTCAGATGTTGTAATTGCTGGGGTGCAGAGTGTTGATCCATAGTACCTGGTGGCACCCCCCGTCCCCAGCTGCTCAGGACTCAGGTGCTTCTTTCTTTGGAGACCTGCGAAGGTGAAGCAGCCTCCTGGTGAGGCCGTGGGGGTTGTGCTGCCCCCTCCCCACACACATGCTCTAGGGGCAGCATGTACCCAATGCCTGATGGTTGGCGCTGGAGGAAAAGGGCATGCCCATAGTCCCAAATGGGACAACTTGGGTGTGACTCAAGCTCCAGAGTTCCTTCTGGGGTTAGATTGAGGATAGACGCCCTGCCAAGTGCTCCCTTCTTAAGTCACTTTCATGAGAATTCTCATCTCAGCGGGGCACGCCTGAGTGGCTCATGCCTGTAATCCTGGCTACTCAGGAGGCAGAGATCAGGAGGATCTCGGTTCAAAGCCAGCCTGGGCAAATAGTTCCACGAGACCCTATCTTTGAAAAATCCTTCACAAAAAAATAGGGCTGGTGGAGTGGCTCAAGGTGAAGGCCCTGAGTTTAACCCTAGTACCGCAAAAAAAAAAAAAAAAAAAAAAGAATCCTCATCTCAGCATCTACTTCTAAGGAACCTGAGTTAAGACACAGGGACATGCCAAACCCATCAGAAGCAGCGTCCTCCCTCTGGAAGCTTCTCTGGGGAGGATACAAACATGCAGATTGCTACACTGTGGAGCAACAGTGGTGGCCTCAGAAAATGCACTGTTCTCTGGGATCAGGAGTGGTTCACTGAGTGCTCCCTAGAGCAGAAAAGTTTGGAGCTGACAACTGAAGTGCGATGAGGGGCTGGCTAAGGAAAGAGTTTTCTAGGCAGAGGATAAAGAACGTGCTGAGTATAAACTGTCGATACTGCAAGGTATGTCCCCCAAATTGCAAATCATTCAGTATGACTGAAGCTAAGGGTAAAAGTGGCAAGAAAAGGGACCAGAGAGGTTAATGTAGTAAAGATTATGAAAGGCCCAGTGAGCTACTCACAAGTTTGTACTTTGTCCAAGCAAAGGAGAAACAATGAAGGGCTTTAAGAGGAGGATACGTGATAAATCTTCTATTTAAGAAAAAGACGACAAAACACAAACCTAAAACCTCAGCATAATATGAAGAGAGGAGTTAAAGGGCAAGGTGGATGATAGAGACACAATACTGATGAGTGTTTCAATTGTAACATAATGGTTAAGACCTAGAGTTCTGGCATTAGAAAGATAGGGGTTAAGACTCAGCTCCAAGACATATAGTTTGGACAGATTATTTATTATCTCTAAACTTCAAATTCCTTGACTATAAAATGGGACTACTAGCAGTAATAGCAATAATACATAGCTGGAGTAGCTATGAACATTGAAGGATCTAATACATGAAGAGGATTTTTTGCAACATTTGGTATGTTGGAAGCATCAAATGATACTATTCTTGTAATCGAATTGGAGCAACAGTTGTGGAAATGGAAAAATGTCGATGGATTCAAGACTTGTAGGAATTGGAATTAAAGGGATGTGGTGACAGGTTGATGTGGAAATGAAGGAAAGAGAGGTGTCAAGGATTTCTGGCTTGGGCAGCAGGTAGCCTGCAGCAACTTTATTGAGATGAAACTTCAGGAGGTGAGGATTCTGGATTCTGAATGGGAACAACATCCAGCTTTGGACATGTTCATTTTTAATTTTTTTTGGATTTGTTTATTTATTTATTTAGTTTGAATTTACAGCTTCAAACTTGCTTGGTAGGCACTCTACCACTTAAGCACGTCTCCAGCCCTTTCTGCTCTGGTTATTTTGGAGATAGGGTCTCACTTTTGCTCAGGCCAGCCTGGACCCCAATCCTCCTATTTTAGGCTTCCTGCCATAAGCTGGGATAACAGGTGCACACCACCAAACCCAGCTGTTGGTTGAGATGGGGTCTTATGAACCCCTTCCTGGGCAGGCCTGGAATTGTGATCCTCCCTAGCTCAGCCTCCCAAGTAGTGAGGATTATAGGTGTGAACTACTGGTGCCTGGCTAACATGTTACTTTTGAAGATCCTGTGAGGTGCCAAAGTGGAATTTTTTGGCAAGTAGTTGTATATGTGAGCCAAAAGTTTAGGAGAGAGATCTGTGTAGGACAGACAAAGAAAGGGACAGAGGATAGAACTCAGGCAGTGTGTACTGAGAACAGAGAAGAGAACCAGGCACTGTGCTGGACCCAGGCAAAACAGGTGAGAGGACAGGGAACTCAATATGGAGGAAAGTAGATAATTAAACAGCTCATTACAACACAATGGATGAGATTGAAGTACTTCATATGCATATATGAAAATAGAACAATGAAACCTATTAAATTTGTTTAAAAAGTTGGGAGGGAACAAGACAGAGTAATAGAAGAAGTGAATTTGATCAAAGTACATTATATGCATGTTTGGAAATATGATAATGAAACCCCTTTGTACAATTAATATATACTAATAAAAAACAGGGAAAAAAGAGAATATGATGGATATGTTTTGAACTGAAACTACAGGATGGATCTCAGAAATTGAAGCAAATGAGGATGGGACAAGAATGATAAAGGTCAGAACTAACATTGGAGACAGACAGCAGGGTAGGGATGGGCCCAGGAAGGAAATGGTGGAATAGCTTGGGAAGGGTTTTCCAATACTCTAACTCAGAGACAAAATAATTGTAAAATCAAAAAACTGGGAGGAGTTTTAGTGCCCTTGGGTTCGTATGCCACCAGTCTGAGCTGTGGTGGAATCCTCAGAGTTCTGAGGGGGCTTTATAATTAAAGGCCACCTTAGTGGAGAGTTGAAACCAAGCAAATGCCGTACCAAACCAGAGTGGCTGCCTTCCTTTGCAAACTGGGGCTCTGTGAAAGCTTTCTTTTGAAAACAAAAAAAAGAAAAAAAGAAAGTTGTTGACTTAAGGTCAATGTACAGATAAAGAATCTGAGACCCAGAGATGTTCAGTAACTTGGTTAAGATCAAACTGCTAATTAGGAATCAAGCTGGGCCCAAACCCTAGAGTTTTGATTTTCAGATCATTTGTCTTTCTCATTGTGTCTGAGACCTTGGACTTCTAATTTGCCTACTTCATATTCATTTGTAGCTTCAGATTTTTCTGAACTGTTGTAAAGAGATGTATACTTTGAAATATCATGGGAACAAAGCATGGGATGACAGTACAAAGCAACAGTTAAAATCTTTGCCAGGACATGGTCTTTCACAATGAAATTCTCCCCTGCCTTTTGATTCTTTTACAATCAATGGTAGAAAGTTAACCTAGAGAGAAGCCTCTAGCTTTGTTGGGGACCCAGTCTTGCCTTGAGACATCCCATTTGAGTACTGTTGGCCTAAGTTTGAATAAACACCACCACCTGATATATAAAAGATCTACCATGACCTATGTTAAAAGAGAGTTTTCAGAAAAGGTTGAATCACGGTTTTTGCACATATTTAAAATGAACACATGCTAGAGATTTTATTTAACTCCATCAATGAGGGAACTAAGCAGGCACCATAACTGGTTCACAAGAGAATTCAAAGAACATTCATTTATAGGTTAGGAATATTGAAATGAATGTGCAAAAAGGGCAGAACTGGTTTCTTTCACAGGGGTTGTCAACTGAACCTGTACTAGAAGGGCCAGTATTTGCATACCTGGAGACAGGAATTATTTCACAAGGCTGTCACTTATCTACAATTTACAGAGTTGTAAAACAACTCCTGTGAAATCTAAGCCAGACAATGGGAAAGAGCATTCTACAAACAACACAGTTTTCTAAAGATGAACAAATTTTTACCTATATCCACTAGAAAAGCAGAGCAACCTTTAGAAACAAAAAAAGGGGGCTCCCAGATTTCTTCCCTGTTGTATATGCATATAACAATAAAAGTACGGGTGTTTACATACACTGTTAAAACAAGTTTCACAAGATGGTGTTTATGTTACTACTTTCTATTCTATCTTTTTGTCAATGTTGGTAGCCACACAAATTAATTTCAAAAGTTATTAGTGAGTTGACATGCCCTAACAAATCAAGAATTCAAGTTTGAAAACAAGGGACTAGATAAGTGTTCCTCAATCAGAATGTTAAGAAAAACCAACTTTTAAATATTTTTCAATTTCTAGTTCTTTGTATACTGATAG
The DNA here is from genome assembly GCF_047511655.1 of Castor canadensis. NCBI lineage: Eukaryota > Metazoa > Chordata > Mammalia > Rodentia > Castoridae > Castor > Castor canadensis. The sequence goes on along the minus strand of NC_133397.1, from coordinate 101,625,980 downwards.
ATACTTTTCTAAAAGACAAAAATAAATTACTAGAAAAAAATAAGTGAAAAAAACTTCCACAGACTTAGAAAAGGCAAGTCCAATTTTTTTTATTATTATTAGATACAATAGACATAAAATTGGATGTTGGGAGAAGGTCAAATTCCTGTTTAAAGTTTTCAAATGCTTACTCTCAGTTTCTATATTTAGCTCTCACACACTGGAACAGTGGTGGATTCCACTGGTCCTTGGGTCATGCTTTTGAGTGCCTGGATGACCCCCAAGGGCCCCCACAGTGCTGACTGAACAGGGATTCTTTGTTTTCCAGGGACAGACACTCCCTCAGGCTTCTTCAGTCATTGGAGGTTTACTGAGGCCTACCTGTGGCAGTGGGAGAGAGATGCATCACAGGAGCCAGTCGCAATTGTGATCTCCTGGACAGTGAAATGTCATGTGAGGATTGGATGGCTCTGAGACAAGGGGATCCCTCATCTCTGTACTGTTCACTACCAATATGGCGGGGCTGTTCTCTCAAGCTGTTTTTCTTGATGTTCCTTATGATATTTTTTAGTTTCCTAGTTCAAACTTCTGTGAGAACCTGATTGCCCTATTTAAATAGCCTTCTGTGGCTATTTTCTTGGGGTTACTTGCCAAAATTCAGATGGGCTACTTTAGGCTGGGGGTCAACCAGGAGTCCAGTTAGAGGGCAGAAAATAGGCTCTGTGGGACAGAAATGGCCATCCTCCTTTAAGGAATGGTGTCTCTTCTCAGCCCAAGAGGCCAGTTTTCCTCAGAAGAGTATTTTGAGAAAAATCAACCTATTCAAAATACTTTTACAATGTTCTGCCCAAGTCCCTGACAATACCTGAAGGTCACACTGTCCAGCTGCCATGCTTGGCTATAAAGGAACCACAGTGGCAGACTCTACTGACTGCTCCCTCCTGTCCTAGAACCAGATTACAAAAGCCTTGGAGAACTTAGCCAGACCTAGAAGGGCACTTCTACATTCGCTAAAGTTAGGAAATCCTTTGTCTTTGTAAAATATACTTCTGAACGAGTTTGCAAGTCTTCAAACTCTCTGTCAAACAAGATATAAATTTATATGATTCACCCAATAATTTTGAAAGAATGATGACAAACTTAATGAAATATATAGAGTAATGAAGGCATGTTGAGAGATCAGGCAGTGAATCATTTTCTCCCCAAACTATGAGGGACTTATGGCCTATTGTAAGTCAATCTCAAGTCTAAGAAAAGTACAACTTAACCCATGTGCTACACTTTAAGTGTGAATAGTCACAACTAAGTATGTCAAATTCTTGAATGCCAGAGCCTGTACTTGTATCTCTACCCCATATCCTTTCATTTGTTCCATTTCATACTGAAATGATCAGGCACATTACTTGATGTTTAGATTTCCCCAGCTTGTCCACACTGCCCATATATAAGATATAATGTGTAGAAAGTACTTAAAATAATGCCTGCTGCATAGCAAGCACTCAGTAGATGTTAACTCTGACATACATATATATTAAACCTACACTTTCTAGATTACTTGAGTTATATTTTTGTGCATGTGGTTTTATTGATGCCTGTGTGGGTTATTCATTATCCAATACAATTCTGTTTTCCTTATTAGTCCACTACTTTTCAACTCTTTTTGGAAGGTCTTTTATAGCTTCAGTATCATCCTGCAGTTATTATTACCAAGAACGCTCTGCATAAAGTGGACACCCAGCCAATTCTGCTGCCTGGCTGACTGATTGATTTACTGCTGCCGACTCTCCATCCCATCATAAGCTTTCATCACTGTGAATCTAAGAATATCCTTATCTACATCTCCCTGCCTCATTGACCATCTCATTTCACCCCTCCTTCTTTTTTCTGGCCCTTCTAACTTTGTTTTTCTCCCCAGACTGTCATTTTTTTTTAACTCAACACACAACATACCATTTAGTTTTGGGAAATATTTCCCACTTACTCTTCTATCTTAATTTGACTGTACCCTTTTCTATGCTGCCTGCCAGAATAAATGAGACAATAGCTCAAAGAGCAACTTGTAAAAAATGCAAAGCTCCACAAGGACTTTTCAGGGAAATAGAGCACATGCTTTAGACCAGGAGCTGAACCTGTGAGAGAAAGCTTGTTCAGAGCATCTTCTCTCTGAAGCAGTGTTTGGGAGGATGTTCTTAAAGGAACTGTGAATATGGAGGGGGCAGGGTGGGAGAAGCCTTGGCCATCTGGATGAGAGGATTAGACACTGAAACAGTTCTCTGGAGTAAATGAATTTCACAGTCCTGTGCCCTTACCTTGCTTCAGTTTCTGTCTTGGAACAGACACCCGTGTGAGCTCTAAGTGGCAGGCATAAGTAAGGAAGTGAAAAAAGCAAAATGGTAAAGCAAACTTCTCTGCAATCCACTCTCTCTCTCCCTGCAAAACTAAGCAGGTGGTTCTGTGAGTGGAGAAGGAAACTCGCATAGCCATTTGGATCAAACAGCCTCAAGGTTCATGAACATGTATGCACCTGTGACTTCCTTCCTTCCTTCCTTCCTTTCTTCCTCCCTCCCTCCTTCCCTCCCTTCCTTCATTAAATTAAGGATTTCATTGTGTTTTCATACATATAATAATCTAGCTTACACTGTAAATGATTCATTTACAATTCAATTAAGCAACCAAGGAGAATAAAACGTTCAAATAAACGTGTTTAAAAAAGATATACAATATGTATAATTAAACATAACACATAGCCATATCTTAGCTTTTGATTTGCATGATAATACAAATAGGTCATTTGAGAAGATGCCAAATATCAGAGATTAGATGACCTTTAAGTTCCTGCCAAGCAGGAGAATATGATTTTGTGATCTGAATGAAAAATGAAAAATTTAGCGTTTAATCCAAGTGTTTACAAAGACTCCAGCTGTTTGATGTCAGGTAGACAAAACACCTAGACAACTGACAGAGGCATTTCATTTTCATCCAGATGTTTTTGCATTGTGTTGATTTAGTCTGACACACAGCAAAGGTAAGTCATTTACTCAAGATTTGTGGCAAAACCTTCTGAATATACTGGCAATAAAATTGTTTAGAGGTTTGCCATTTTAGCATCAGTAGCAAAATGTTTTGTTTCTGCCCTTCTTATAGGTCTAGATCTGTGTGATGGAAGAGTCAATTTTGCTATTTATGTTCTGTTCTCTAGTCTCCCCGTGCTCCAGCTCTCTGTTCTCCTTTCCCTCCCTCCCTCTTTAACCCTGGGTCTGGTTAATCTGAACTCTGACTCAGGACAGAGTGGACTTCTGGATCACAGGGCTGCGTGTTGAGGCCTTTGTCTTTGAGGTTGCTTCTGGTCACAGTGATCACTGAGTCTCTGAGACATAGCTTCCTGGACCAGGGGCCAGATCAGGATTTCCAACCTTCTTGAAGGTTGGTTGCAACACAGGTAATTACAGGCACCATTCATCCTCCATTATCCTGGTCAATAATAAAACTCATCTACAGTTGGCTGTGATTCACAGACTGGCTGAGGTGACTGATGCTGACCAAAAGTCCTATCCATATGCCCATGAATCTAAACACTGTCCTTGGCTTTGCAGCTGTAGCTCCTCTATGCAGAGGCCTGTGCTATTTGCAAATCAGCCTCTTTGACTCAGCTTCTTCTGGTTGCCTTGACTCCTGGTGAATCTCCCAGTGCCTGATTACTGCCCATCCCTGGCCCATCTGGTACCTCTCATGTCCCAGATGTCGCCAGCTTGACCACTGGATTTGAAATTGTGCTTCTAAAGCATCTTCCTTCACCATCCTTTCTGACTTCTGTCCCTAGCTCTAGTGGCCTCTCTTCCTTTAACATTGTCTCACACAGCTCTCTGCACAGGCTATGTGGTTGCTATTCCAGTCCTGTTTGAGTCTGAACAATGTAGCCTTAGGTGCCCAGAGGGCTGGTTCTAGACCAAACTCCTGATGTAATCTTGAGCAATTCACAACACCTCCCTGGGTGCCATTGTCCTAATCTTAACATGAAAGTGTTGGACTGAATCAGGTCCGAACTCCCTTCCAGTTCTAAAATTACATTATCTCTATCAGCCAGTACCTTGGCTGCCATCCAAGGTACTACTACTGTCAATCTATCTAGTTATTTATTACGCAGGGATTGGGAGGGGGGTTGAAAAAATAAAGCTCCAGGACTAATATTGAAAAAATTATTAAAAAGTGTCTGCTGCCTTTCTCATCTTCATGAGTTCCTTCTCTTTCTTTTATGTTGAATTTAAAACTCAGGCTTAAATATACACATTATGACAGTGCTGTCATTTCCTCAAACTGTGTAATAAAAATGGAGAAAGGTGCAGGTATGTTTAATACCTTGAGTGTTGTACAAGCAATGCTGGTTCTGCCCCATGTTGGGAGGTGCATGGGAGAAAGAGGCCCTGCACACAGGAGCCTGAGGGGAGACAGAACAGATTGAGAAAGGGGGACAAAAAGGACCAGGGAAAGTACTGGGGACAAGTGTTCCCATGGAGCATCAAATCAGCACTTTTTCTGGAATTTAGATATGTTAATTTCACATGAACATAACACAGGAAGGAAGGAAGGAAGGAAGGAAGGAAGGAAGGAAGGAAGGAAGGAAAGAAGAAAAGAAGGTTACCGTGTGAACTGTGTTTGGAAGCTTCCAGTGTTTAGATGTTCCAATAAAGTCTTCTGGGGTATTGAGAGCTGTCCTTTCTTGGCAGGGATTGTCCAGTGTGGACACTTAAGTGCTTTCCCCTGTTTATACAGGTAACATCAGGTTAATGAGTGTCCAGGACAATTCTGAAGAAGTCAGAAAGGGTGTTAGTCTAGGAAGCCAAGAGAAGGGCATTCTTAGCCCTTTCCTTGTATGAATGAATTAATAGGGCCTTTCTATTGTGACTATGGTTCTTGCCACAAGCTGATACAATGATTTACTCCTGGCAAGTCTTTTTAAAAATCACTTGAGATGATCTCTGATTTTGGCTTCTCAACTCAGGGATGATTCTGAATCAGTACCCCACTTTCCAAGTGAAATCATAAGAAATCAAGCTGTGTCTTGTGTAAGGTTACACTGGATGAGAATGGGATACTCACCTCTGTTTGGAGTGAGTCAAAGAAGTAATCCAGCTTTGGTGAGATGGGCTGTCATGGAGGGATCATAGCATCTAGGAAGGGATGACACTCTTCTGCTCCTTTACCCTCACATATACTCCTGATTTCTCTCTTTCTTCCTTTTCTCATATCTATTTTAAATTTCCTCACTTAGTAGTCCCTTGATTGAGGGTTTGCTTTAAAAGTCTGTTAACAATGTATTTCTCCAAATAAGCTTCTCTATGGCCAGGAGGATGTTAGATCAGGTTTTCTTCTGTCCCACAGTTTTTGTAGTGACTGAAAGCAAGAGGGACTGGAGTGGAAGGAACAAAAGTGCTCATCTTTGGTGCAAAGGAAGTCCCTAAGAGCTCTGTTGGATTTGGAGGTAGAGTGGGTGGGGAAGATCAACCTGAAGGACCAGATCTGACTGGACACAGGAGAAGTGTAGGTATGGAAAGGTGAGCGCAGAGGTCTGTCAGCAGCTGCTGACTGAATCAAGCTGGGGATGGAATTGACAGACATAATATGAAGATGACTTACCTAAGTAGCTCCATCAGAAAGAAGCCTTAGAGTGAGAGAGTTTTGGGCAAATCTCAGCTGGAGTCACCTGCTGGCACTTTTGATATATCACTACCTCTTGGCTGTTGAGGAGGTAGTAGGTCCAGAAAGAGGACCAGGAATCTGGAAAAGTGGGGGAAATCACCATGCATAATTTTTATTGGTATGGAGATTTGCTTTACAAATTTATATCTTACAAAGGACAATCACACAGATTATCTCACGTGATTTCCCAATTACCCCAATATAATTGAAAGTAGTTATAATTAACTCTGTTTTGCAGTTTATTTTTTTAACATAGTTTGAGAGCCTTTCATGAACAAGGCATCGTACTGGATATGAGGGACACTATGACAGACAATACTCCATCAGCAGTTGAAAAGTCATTTCTGTGAGGTCTCAGATAGTGCTTGGGGGAAAGTAAAGTGTTGGGCACAGCCAACAAGAAGATCTAATCTGGTCTAGGAAAGGATTACCAAAGGTAGTGCCATCCAAGATGAGACCTGAATGGTTAGTGAAGTTGAGCTAGGTGAGAGGCAAGAAATGGAAGAATGTTAGTTATACATTCTATAAATTTATAGAAGACTTAGAGATAGGAAAGTCAGACAAAGCAAGCAAGTGAACTTGGTTCATCCCAGGAATTGCAATGTTCTGATCACAGACAGATGAAGAATGTCAGGGTCGAATCAGAAGAAATGAAGCTGGGAAGAGAGGCACAAACTAAGACTTGAAGGGTCTTAGAAGTCATGTAAAGAAGGATGAATGAGAGGTAAAAATGGTGACATAGAGGTTTTTTATTTTCTGTACTGGAATTTGAACTCAGGACCTCTCAGTTTCTAGGCAGCACTCTACCACTTGAGTTACGCTCCTAGCCCATTTTTTGCTTTAGTTATTTTTCAGGTAAAGTCTTGCATTTTTGTCCAGGGCTTGCCTTAGACCATGATCCTACTACCTACGCCTCTGTGTAGCTAGGAAACAGATGCCCAGGTCACTATGATCAGATTATTTTGTTGAGATGGGGGGGTCTCACTAACTTTTTACTCAGGCTGGTATCAAACCACAGTCCTCCCCTATTTTTGCCTCCTGAGTAGCTGGCATTATAGCACCACGAGTTTTCCGACTTGGGCAATTGGTGGATGGATAGTTACATGAGGACTGAGGCAGGAAGCCTGGGAGGAGGAGCAGGTTTCAAGGAAAAGATGACTAGTCTACTTTATAGCATGTCATGCTTGAGAGATCACGTGGCACTGGCTGGGCGGAAGCTGGAGACAAAAGTCTAAAGTGCAGAAATGGAGCCAGGGCTAAAGATAACATTGGGGTATTAGATCCACTTGGATGGTTCTTAAAGACAAAGAGTAGGTGAGGTTCCTTGGGGGAGAACAGACAAAGAGAAGAGGAATGGACCAAAGCCAGATCTCCTAAGTACTTCAAAAGTGAAGAGAAGAGTAGAGCAGAGGAAGAGGACCTGTAACATAGGTAAAGAAGAACATGTTTCTGTTGAGAGAATGTGCTTTGGAATAAGACAACTCTGGCCACAAGTCTCTGAGTGAGTTAGTTCACCTGTCTGAGTCTTGGTCCCTTTATCTCACACAGGAACAATAAAATTACCACCTTATGGAACAGTGTCTAGAAAGTTTATCAGAATCCTGGCACTGAGAAAGAATCACTTAATATTAGCTATTATTTTAATTACCTTAGCAGTAAGAATGATAACAATTAGAAGAAACAGCAGTGAGAGAAGTCAGAATATGAGATGAAGGTGCTATCACGAAGGCTCAGGAAAGGGGAACAAGACCAGTAAAAAAAGGTCAATAAGGACAAATGTGCTGAAAGGTCAAAATAAAAAATCTGAGAAGGGTCTGTGGGACATTGACGGCCTTTGCAAGATATCTTGCAGCAGTACAGTCAGAGCAGGGAAAGGTCTAACAATAATAATTATGGGAGAAATTGCTACCCCAATGCTCAGAAGAGTCCAGTTACTTAGCCACGTTTGTACAGCTGAAACTCCATTTCAGCCAAATTCAGATGGTCAGACTTCTCATTTGGTTTGCTTTTTTACCTGTAGGACTCAAAGAAGTAATTTAACAAGTAAACATAAGTCAACGACTTCCACTAAATTCACTGAGAAAAAGAAAGAATGAAAAAAGAGAAGGGATGGGCGGCGGGGAGAGGATGTGAGCATCCAACAAGGGATAGAATGTGTCCAGGGGATAGTTAGGCAGACCCAGTCCAGGGAAGGAAAGGACTGTATGGAAAATCTACAAATGTTTATCAAATGCCTTTCACGTGACAAGCATGTGGGACTGTAGATGAAACATGTGACATGACTCCCACTTCCAGGAACAAGACATAATCATATGAAAGATTTAAGGGTTAAAGAGTTGTTATGCTGTGGAATAGCTCAAGTGGTAGAGCACCTCTCTAGCAAGCATGAAGCCCAGAGTTCAAACCCCAGTACTGCCAATAGAAAAAAAAAAAAAGAGTTGTTAAAGGCAACACTGAAGACCAGTTGCAAAGCAGTACATAATTTGTATCAAATGAACTGTTGTGTATGACAAACGGACAAACTTCTTCAGACCTTGCCAAGGAAGACTAACCCACTTTGACTCAGCTGAACTGGCCCCCCACTTAGGGATAGGCACTGAGGCCCCTGGGAATCCTGTGCTAAGAGACAGGGTTGGGGAGGTGGTAGAAGGAAAGGAGCCTTTGTGGAGCAGGGACCAGAAATGGGATAAAATGAGAATGCTGCATTGCCCTGGCTCAGGGTGTGTGTGTGTGTGTGTGCGTGCGTGTGTGTATCAGAGAAAGAACAAAAGACACAAAAGGACCCAGAGAAGCAGATGGATGAGCACAGAGGCACAGAAGTAAAGATGAAGAAAGGATATCTGGCATATAGTTAGGCTCATTGGATAAATGAACAACATGTCCAAGAAGACTCAATCCAAAGTGTATGAGAGAGGCTGAGCAATATATTGGAAAATTTTTGAGTCAGAGTCAATGCAGATTCTTATCTGCATATATTTAGGTAAGGTCACTTAAGTTTTCTGGGATTCCTTTACTTGGCAGACAGGGATAGCAATACCTACTTTACCAGGCTGTTGTGAGGCTTTAAAAGGGATCTATCTATCTACCATCCATCTATCTATCTATCTCAATACAAAATCTGATCAAAGTTGATACTCGATAAATGTTAGCTATCAATGACAGTTCAAGGTGCTTATAGACGGTCACTTTTTGCTGAAGAAGTTTAAGATGCTCTCTATAAATATTAGGCTATAAAGCCTCATGAGATATTGAAAACATGGAAAACAAATGTTTTCATTCCAATTTTATGCATGGAGAATCTTGGCACCGAGAATCAGGGTTTTGCCAGAGGAATAAGCAATTCTGTGGGAGGATGGGGGAATGGGGGAGGAAGCAAAGCCTCCACAAGATTCTCAAACACTGCCTTCCTTCCCCACCTGCCTCCAGCCAGCCCTTTAGCAGCAGCAGGTCTTAGGTTGGGTTTATTCTATGTCTGAGCTCTATCTAGCCCAGATCGGGTCCATGGGCAGGTGGCAGGTTAGCGAGGATGTAATATAACCTGAGACTTTTATTTCTCAAAAAATCATACAGCAATAAAGAGGGTGAGCCCTGATCAGATCTAGCATTTCCTTCTGAGAACAGTTTGTTAATCAGACTCTCTTTGGCAGCCTTTCCCACCTTTCCTCCTCCATGACAGTGTGATAATATTCTGCCCTAGTGGCAGGACTTTCCTGCAACTGAGTTGCTTCGCCTTTTCAAAACACAGGTGAACAGAGCCCAGAATCTGAAACAGCCTCTAAGTTTCTCTGTTGTTCTGATTGCTGGGTGTGAATGTGATCATTTGTTAAAGTGCTGTATCTACACAAGTCTTCTATTTACCCCCACTTGTTAGCACATGAGAAATAGAGGGAAAGCCAGTGCATTGTGTGAATGATTTCCAGGGCTCTGATTGCAAGGTGCCAGTGTGGAGACCTGGACCTTGAGGAGGTTCTGTGTCTCAACGGTGTCACCGCTATCCCCTCCAGTTGTGTGGGTGCACCCTCCAGGGTAGTGCATTGTGTGTCAGAAATAAGTCCCTGGAAAAGCACACTAGAATTGGGGTCCAGTGGGGATTGCACGTCCATGTACACAAATTGTGCTTCAGAAAGGCCCATACTTCTAGAGGCCTAGAAAGGTGCTCACACACCACTCTGCAAGTGGTGGCTGTGTGAAGCAAAATGGGACCAAGCAACCCCAAGAACACTTAATGTGTTAGGCTCTTAGCCCTGACAATTCATTCCAAGTCACACTTCACCACCTTGCTTAAGTCCCCACCTTAGTCAGATAAGAATCTATTTATATTAAATAGCTCTACAAAGTAGGAAGCAGGCACCTTTGCCCCTTTTAGGACTCCTACCTAGTTCCTCATCAAGGAACTCTTCCTTCTGGTATTGCTGTCAAGTGAGGGGGGCTACAGTTTGTTGGTTCTTTAAAAGATCACCTACTTGTACATGTTACATGTACACGTGCCTAAACTTTCTCCATGGTGCCTGCTTTCAGTACCTTTAGTGTTTGTTGGTGGTTGTAGTGTTGATCTGGCCAACTAATCAACCATTTAAATCATCCTTTTGCCATTGCCACAACTTCTGGCAAGGAATAACCTGGCAGGGTATGATGAAAAGATACCAATACTGGTGCTGCCAATATTCCCCAGCTGTCTGTCTCAAGTTACTCTCATAATTCAGGAGTAATAGGAATGGAAAATCAATGGCACTCTTCCCATGTGTGGTTCATATGTATATTATCTCAGTTTACTCTTCAGGAACCTTATGAAGGTTTTTATCTCCTAACTGGAGACAATGAAAATAAGGCACAGAAAGACTGAGTGACTTGCTCACTCAGTCTGCATTTGAACTTGAAGTAATTTAATGCCAGAACTCATGCTCCCATCAACCCTGCATGAAACTTAGTCACTGAGTCTGTATGTTACAGTCATTCAGCCTTCCCACTGGAGTCATCATGAACTACAGGCTTACATTCTTTTCTGCCATGCTGCCTAGCAGTAATCCTTTTCCATCTCTGAGAGAGCGTTGTTTTTAAAATTCTGCTAGTTATTTCCTTCATACATCTATTTTGTTCAACAAATATTTCTTTATCTCCTATTGGGCTCTGGTTCTATTGGACCAACTCTGCAAGAGTTCCTGAAGCCACTTCCAGAGTTCTCTGCCTTTTCTCATCTCTTATCCTTCTTTCCCTATGCACAAACCAAATAAAGTTCAGAAGGATATTCAGGGGTTGGAATTAAATGCATCTCAGAAATTGCCTATCAACCTACTCTGTTTATCCATGAAGACCCAAATCTACAATCTAATTGTGGCAGTGTCTCATTCTAATTAAAACTCGCCTACTCCTTTTTACTTAGTCCTAGGCACGTAACAGATAATAAGTGATATTTGGCCATCTGTGTCAATTTATGAGCAAAGTTTTCAGTGTGTAAAATGGGAATATTGTTAAGTATTCATTGCTGAAGATTCTAGTGAAGAGGAAATGAGTTAATACATGTAAAGAGCTTAGGCTCATGCCTGAGTTAATAAGTGGTAGAGTATTATTATTATCTTAACTTCTACTTCAGCATATTTCATTATTCAGGTATAAGCCAATATTTCTAAATACTTGCAGTTAGACATTTTTGTCCTCAATATGACTTTAAAAGTGAACTTCTTTAATTGATCTTATGCTGCCATTAATGAGCTAATAGAAGATAATATGTATAATTTTTTTGTGGTAATGGAATTTGAACTTATGGCTTCAAAGTTTCTAGGCAGGCACTTTATTGTTTGAGTCACACTTCCAGCCCTTTTTGCTCTGGTTATATTTGAGATAAGGTCATTCTTTTTGCTTGGGCCAGCCTAGACCCCGATCCTACTATTTGTGCTTCCCACTGTAGCTGGATTGACAGGTATGTGCCAATGCACTCAGCTATTGATTGAGTTGGGGGTCTCATGAACTTTTTGTCTGGTATGGCCTTGAACCACTATCTTCCTGATCTCAGCCTCTCAAGTAGCTAGGGTTACAGGAATAAGGCATTGGCACCTGGCTGATATGTATAATTAAAAAAAAAAAAACCACCATGGAGTCTTCCAGCCTCCATTTTCCACTCAGATCACAAATGTTCCTTTACATCCAAAATATCCTGAACATTGGGCCAGAAATGCTTGCCATTCCCACCTTTCCTACCTTGTGGGAAGGTTGAGGGTCCTGTTCATCTTCAGCTTTAAGCACTCCATAGCTGGCCACAGATGGTGGTTGCGTGAGTGGAGGAGACATTTGCACATTTGTGTCCTTCCCTCTCTTACCTGCCCTTTCACCAGCACTCCTAACTTTTCTACTATGTATATTTTTTTCTGGACTGATTCTTCATTTTTATCTCTAATAAACCATTGAGTTCAAAACAAAAAAGAGGATGTATTGAATGCATCCAAACTGGTGGTTTACATAGAGATCACAGAAAGGAACAGGTAAACAACCATGAGTTAGAAGTGTCCAGTACTACAAAGGGCACAAGTAGCCTGAGAATGAACAGAAAATGCCAGCTGTTTTAGTTACTCAAAACCAAGAAAGAGAGGATGAAATGGGTGCTTCAGGGTATCAGCTTTGCAGGTAGATGCACTTGGACTTGCATGAGAGTGCTGACTTCTCTAAGCTCTCCTTTTACCACAGCAAAATGAAGATGATAACCTGTACCCTTCTCATGGGCTCTTGCAAGGACCTAGTGAGATCTTCCTGTCCAGGGCCCAGTACATTCAAAGGCTGTAACTGACAATCATGTCACATGTAAATATTTAACAACTTCCTTTTTCTTTTCCAATTGTAATATGTTTCACTTATTTTTCTTATACTATGGCACTGTATCTCACAGGCCAGTAGGATGTTGGATAGAAATGATAGCATTCAGTATTTCTCTATGTCATATTATGTTACCTTTGTTGGTATTATCAGAATGAGGACATTCTCTTGTATTCCTAGTTTTTATCATCAGAAGGAGTAGTATTTCATCATACATACTTAATGCATTGGTGGAAGTGATCCTACTGCTTTTCTCCAGGCAGGTGAAATGTCCCACCCACTTTTGCTCTGGATCAGTGATTGCAAGGCATTTTGCCTTCTGAGGGGATTGGACGACTGGGAGGAAGTTCCCCATTCCTTAACATGGGTTCTGGGACCTGATGAGGAATCTCCCCTTATTTACAGGGATGTGTTTACATTCTGGTTTATCAGTAATTTCCAAAAGCCATTTCTTTCTATCTTGAGGTTTAAACCTGAACTGACAGAATCCAGGAGCAGACAGTGGACTCGTGGTGACTTTCCCTTTCCCCCACCTCCAAACACACACACACACACACACACACACACACACACAATGCAGCTACCTGGAGAGGATGGCCAGAAACAGCCAGGCATCTCTCCCCACATACAGAGCAACAGACAGCATTTTCATCATGACCATTATCATCATGATAGGTTAGTAGGCTTGTGCATTAAGGACAAATGTGAGCGATAAACATAAGAATAATAATTTAAAGGAAATCAGATCATTCATTTTAACTCTGTACTCTCCTGAGCTTGCTGAAATTATACAACCAACCAAACAGCAGACAGATGCCCAGTTGAATACGGTTACCAGAAAAACTCTCTGCCTTTGCCTTGTGATTGGCTGAGAGTCTCCTGAGGGCCAGGAGCTTTTTAAGCAGCTGGTGCAAATGGATGCCTTTCTGAAATTAACCAGTTGATGAATGTCACAGGCTTCAGCTTCATTCCAGCGTTGGGCCAGGCTGAACTCAAACTGCATGTTTCCCACCCAGCCTCCAGGGTCTATGACTAATGAGGAGATGAATGGTCCACAAGCGTGGATGGAGGGTGGGGATGCAGTTAGAAGATAACTGCAGATGCTCAGCTTTTAGAGGCTGGGACTTCCCTCCTTGTGTATCCTTGGATCTATGTGCACTTCTGCCATGTCCACAATTTCTGTACATCTAAACAGATAAAGCCTTATTTCAGGAGGAAGGGCACATGTGATTTACATAAGTGGCAAAAAGTCTTTGAAAAAGACAGGCTCTGGCTCAAGTACTTACTAACTATGTGAACTTTAACAAGTTATTACCCACTAAGTTTCATTTTCCTCATCTGTGGAAGGAGAAAACAAGTCCTATATTACATGACTATTAAGTGACACACAAATATGTTTTATGTCACTTGGGACACATTGGGTGCTCAGTAAATGGTATTATTTACTGAGTAGTATTATTACTACTACTGTTACTGAAGGAGCCAAGAAGGTCCACTGAATCCAGTTATCACAAACCAAAAGTAGTGTTATTAGAGACTTACTTCTTTACATTCTTCTCCTGGAAAGTCTTCTTTTTGAAAAAACTGATATATATTGGCAGTAGTGGAGTTTGAACTCAGTGCTTCACACTTGTTAGGCAGATGCTCTACCACTTGAGCCATGCATCTAGCTTTTGCTCTGGTTATTTTGGAGATAGGATCTTGCTTTTTGCCCAGGTTGGCCTGGATTGTGATCCTCCTATCTTATGCTTCCCACTATAGCTGGAAGACTGGGTGGTATCCATGTGTACCACCATGCCCAGCTTTATTCAGTTGAGATGTGGTCTCATGAACTTTTTTTTTTTTTGGCTTGGTGGCCTGGAACTGTAATCCTGTCAATCTTTGCCTCCTGAGTAGCTAGGATTTGCAGGCATGAGGCACCATACCTGGATCCAGATACAGGTTTATATGAAGATGTTAGTAATGAATATTAGTAACACATTTAAGTTCTTTCTTCTTGATATGAAAGAGGTGGGGGGTTGTATGACTATTTTTGCTTTTAATGTGATTTTTCTCAAGGTTAGACTCATGCTCAAAGGCTACTAAAATGAACATAGTATCTGTGAGTTGCTCTAGTTAGCTTTTGAAATGGAATCTACACTTGTACATGGTTTACGGTCCTGATTGAGTGGGACCTGACAGAGTATTGGGGTGGGACTGGGAGTTGGGTCTGGTTCTAGTTTCATCACTTGCTTTGTGGCAATGGAAGGGCTGTACTTTATGAGTGATTCCCAAGTGGTGAACAGGAGAATTTCTCTGACAAACACCATGAGTAAGAAGAGGGTTGGAAGAAGCAGACGGAGAAGACAGGCTGCGGTTACAGAAGGGAGAAGGCTAGGGATCAATGAATTTGTTCATGAAGAATAATTCCTGAAGCAGTAGCACTTGGGAAACTAGACTAAATACCTCTGAAGGCACTTTGAGAATATACAGCCTACTCCAGGGTACACAAGGCCATATATGTAACCTGAAGAAGCAGAGGTTAATGTACAGCTAAACAGCTCCCCAGAGGGAAGTGAATTTCACAGCTCCTGGGCTTTGGTGTACCTGTCTCCCTGTTTTCTCCCGGGCTTCCCCACCAACACTGAGTTTCAGTTTCCTCACCCGTGAAAGGAGGAAATGGGACCTGCATTAAATATGCAGTATATGATATGCAATGTTTTACATCACCTGGAACAGTATGTTCACACACCGGCTCATGTTTATCCTTTCTTTTGGCAGTACTTGGATTTGAACTCAGGGCCTCACGCTTGCTAGGCAAGTACTTGACCACTTCAGTCACTCTGCCTGCATTGTTTTCTTTTTATTTTTGTGTTGGGTATTTTTGAGATAGGGTCTTGAGAACTATTTACTTGGGGCTGGCTTTGAATTGTGATCCTCTTGATCTCTGCCTGCTGAGTAGCTATGATTACAGGTGAGAGCCACCAGCACCTGACCATGCTGATCCTTAATGCCATACTAACCTATCATGATTGACCATTAATTAGTTGCCAAGAAATCAGGTGAATTCAAGAAATTGTGCAATAAATTATATTCTTAGGAGTTGCTAGCTTATCCCAAGGCCAATTGTTGAACCTGGGACTATTCTGTTGCCTAGAAACAAACAATAGGTTAACAGGAGCATGGTTTTAGAAGCACTGATGGACATCAGCTGGTTGGTATACATTAGTTATGGCAGGTGGATGTACCTAGGACCCTCCCCATTTACCCCTTTGGCTCGTGACCCTTGCCATGATATGCTCTGCACTTATTATCAAGTTCAATCCCTCCATGTGTTGCACTATGATGTGGACCAGGAATCATGGAGTCAGAAAACTGGATTCTTGTGCTACCTCTGCCATTTACTTGCTGTGTATGGGCAACCATACAGTCTCTCGGCCTTATCAACCTTATCTGCAATCTGGGCAATAACAGCATGCTCTCAGATGGGTTATGAAGGTTAGTCAAGGTCACCTGCAGGAAAGAGCACATTGCAAACTTCAGGGTGCTGTGGAAGCGAGAGCTCCTTTGAGGCCTGGTTGGTTTTTGTTGTGTATAATATCTAATGCAGTTGTTTTCAACCACATAAGAATCACCCAGAGAGCTTTTAGAAAACACAGCAGCCTGGGCTGCACTCCCAGATATTCTTATTTAATTGGTTTTAGGTGGAGTTGCTGCACTGGTATTTTAAAAAATTCCCAGGTGATTCTATGTGTAGTTGGCTCCTTGCTGGAGGCTCAGTTCTATTGGATGAATGAATGATTGTAATTATGACTTCCTCTCCCCTGCTCCTTTCAGGAGCTGCTTTGTACAGGATGGAGGGATGTTTCCTGGATCAGGTTATACTCAGGTGCCCGGCTATTTCTAGAACTGCTTTGGAAGAGCATCTGGACATTCTTGTTCAGAAGATGTGCACAACCCCCAACCCACTGGTGGACAGCATCTGGGAAGGCTGGTGGGCAGCTGTGCAGCTGCCACTGTAGCACTGGGCTAGTGTCTTAGGTGGCAGTTAGCCAGGGGGGGGGAAGGGAGGTCTCCCTCTACTCCCGCCAAGTAGGTCAGATCAGACTTGGCTGTTAAAGGCCTTAGAAGTTCCTGGAGCCTTCCTGTTGTTTACCTTGTGGAGGTCCTGCAGCTAGGGCTTTTTAGTGTAACAACTCAACATGAAATTAATTTCCAGGGTGAGCTGGTCATGAGGCTAACTGGTGTTACAACTCCCGTTTTAGATTTTCACTTGAGCTTTGGACCCTGCTTCCTTTCAGGAAGGTTTGTTTTTATAGAACTCGAATAGCCTTGGGTGTGTGTGTGTGGTTTCTCTCTCATCTACCACATACTCCATGTTTGGATTCATCAGATTTACCACAGGTGGATGTATCAGGAACTCATTTTTTCTTTTCCCCAGCTAGGCCAGTTTGAGCTTCCTTCAGAAGCCCCCTGCAACCCCTGGGTTAGGGGCAGCTGCTGCCTCTGACTCCTCTCTAATCCCCGCCCCCCCCACAGGCAGCCTTTCTTTCCCAGAACTTCCTGGTTGTTTTACATGGTAAACCCCAGGGATGATAAAGGCAAAGGCAGTTGGCACTGCCAATGCACAGGCAAAGCTGGGCTTAAACTCTGGAGCTGCCACTTGTTTTCTGAAAGGCCTCAAACAAGTTACTTAACTTCTCTGAGCCTCAGTTTCCTCATCTCTAAAATTGGGCTAAGAATGCCCAACTCCATAGGACTATTGTGGGAGTTATTTAGTCAGATGAATAGTGACAGGGGCAATGAATGCCTGGCAAAAGGAATGGTAGTTGTGAATGAGGGAAGGATTCGTGTGTCTTCTGTGGTGCCTGACATTCTCTTTTGTCTATAATGGCACTCAACAAACATCCACTGATTGCAGTGGATGAAAACAGGTTCTGGGGCCCAAACTCCAGGACAGTGGCAAGGAAGTCACTCTTTCCATTGCCTCTTTGTTGGATCGAAGATATACACATCTTGTATGGTTTTGTTTGTTGTGTTTTAAAAATAAATATATAGTGTCCTTTGCCAGGACCCTCAACTATGCTGACATAGCAAGAGAACACAATACCTGGCATGGCAGAAGCACCAATCAACAGATGAGGGTACTGAGATTCAGAGAACTTAGGAAATTTGACTAGGTACATAAGATGAGACACAGCAAATTGGGATTCTTGGTCCAAACACATGTAATTTCCATGATATCACACTGAATTGTGATGAGAGGAGCTGTAAGGGAATTGTGACTTTGCCACTAACTAGCTGGGTGGCCTTGGGAGTACCACTTAATCTTTCTGAGGCTCCAATTTCCTCAGCCTGAAGGGAGAGGCGTACCAGTAGACGATGGTAGTTTCAGGGGCTGTCTGCAGCGACCATGACGAGTCTCTGCCACCCTCTAGTGGTGCTTTATGGGAACAGAGCAGTACTGCACCTTCCTTAGTCATTTGTCACAAAGGGTTGATACAGACACAGGACACCTGAGAAGTAGGTAAATGCTTGTTCAGTTTTCATTGACAAGAATAAAAAATCAGTATGGCCCAGAAGAGCCTTGAGGATACATATGAACTGACTGGTTCCCACAGGCATTCTTATTTTCAAAACATTCGGCTCTGTTGGTTCTGTATTGTATCTAGAACTCTCACTTGATTGATAAAGGATGAAAATTCCTACGATATGTTTGAATTTTAATTTTAAGTTAACTCATAGAATGTGCACATCCCTGACCTTGTTTATATCCCGTGGCTCTACTATCAGGGCATCTTGGTAGTAGTGGGAGTGATGTGGGGTCCCAAGGAAGTGGCCAACACATCAGGTTCAAGCCCTGGCCCTGCTGCATATGTGACATCCCTGTCCTTTCACCTCTCTGCACCCCACATTCATCATCAGTCACATCTAGAGGCCGAGTGCAGAGCCTCACAGCCTGACATCTTATGTGTGTGCGTGTGTTGCTTCTCTAGAATGGCAGATTTTCACCCTCCTGTCCAGTCTTTTACTTTGCAATTTGTACCTGTGGAGGCATTTCTTTCTGAGAGAGGGGACAGAGGATGTTAGGGAAAGACACCATCTATAGCTGAGTAAGGCAAACAAACATGGCCTTAGGAACCAGCTATATGCTGACAACCCTCCAGGCCTAGGATTTATCTGTCTACCATTTCCCATTTGGAAATGGACAGTTCTCAATCAAATGTGGCCAAATAGAGCTATTGATTTCCCTGTTCCTCCCAAATATCTACCTCCCCAGCCTTCCCACATTAGCAAGAGGTAACACCTTCTATCTTATTGCTTTAGGAGCCCTATTTGATTCTCTTCTTTCGCACATATCTCTGAATGTAGGTCTTCAGTAACCCCTGGCTCTACTTATAGAATACATTATATCTCAAAGCTAACAGCTTCTTCCATCTCCACTGTCTGCTGCAACATGCCGACTGCCCTCCAGGTCTTGGACTTCCACTTTTCCCTTGTAATCCATCCTTTATAGGATCATTCAGACATTGTGTCACCTCCTTACTTAAGTCCCTGTAGTGGTTTTGGTAAAATACCATCTTATCCCAGTTAAAATGGCTATTTTCAAAAAGATGAAAAGTAACAAATGCTGGTGAGGATGTAGAGAAAAGGGAACTCTTATACACTGTTGGCAGAAGAGTAAATTAGTACAGTGAAAATGGAAAACAGTATGGAGTTTCCTTTAGAAAACTAGAAGTGGAACTACTATATGATTCAGCAATCCTATATGTCCAAAGGACTGAAATCAGCATGTTGAAGAGACATCTGCACTCACATGTTTATTGCAGCATTCTTCACAACATCCAAGAAGTGGAAACTGGAAGAATAGACTGGGAAAATGTGGCATATATACATGATGGAACATTATTTGGCTATAAAAAGAATGAAATCCTGTCACGTGTGGCAACATGAATGGAACTAGAGGACATTAAGTTGTGTGAAATAAGTCAGGCACAGAGAGACAAAATGCCATGTGTTTTCACTTATAGATGGAAGCTAAAAAAAGTTGATCTCATAGAAATACAGAGTAGAATAGTAGTCACCAGACACTTGAAGGGGAAAGAAGAGATCTAGGGGAAAGGAGAAGGTTTGTTAACAAAATTACAAAATTACAGTTGGACAGGAGGAGTAAGTTCTAGTGTTTGATAGCACAATGACTATAGTTAATAATAAAAATTGCAAATTTCAAAATAACTATAGAGAAAATTTTTCTTTGGCAGTACTAGGGTTTGAACTCAGGGCCTCATACTTGCTAGGCAAGCACTCTTGCCACTTGAGCTGTTCTGCCAGCCTGTTTTTTTGCAATGGGTATTTTCAAGATAGGGTCTCATGAACTATTTGCCCAGGCTGGCTTCAAGTTGAGGTCCTACTGATCTCTGCCTCCTGAGTAGCTAGGATTGCAGGTGTGAGCCACCAGAAGAGAGAATTTGGAATGCTCTCACCACAAAGAAATGAGAAATATTAGAGGTAATGGATATGTGAATTATACTGATTTGAACATTACACATTGTATACATGTATCAAAATATCACACTGTACCTATAATATGTACTATTATTATATGTCAATTAAAACTTTAAAAAATCCCTGTGGTGGTTTTGACTTTGCATATATAATTACCTCCTGGGAATTCATTCCAACATCCTCCTAGGACACCAAAACACCCAAAACGCTTATATAAAATGCAACAATATTTGCCTAGAACCTGTGCATACCCTTCTGTATACTTTAAGTCATTTCTAGATTACTTATAATTCCACAGTGTAAACACTGTGGAAATATGTGTTTCCACAGCAATAGCTGTGTTGTTAGGGAATGACAAGAAAAATGCATGTGCATGTTTAGTACAAGAATGATTTTTTTCCCAAATATTTTCCATCTGTAGTCAGTTAAATATGAGGATGTGGACTGTAGAGGGCCCACTGTAGAATCAAATCAAATCTGTGATCAACAGGTGCTTCCTGGTCCAACCCTACCCTCACCAGCCTCCACTTCACTCACTGCTTACTTTTCCTACATTGCTCTGGCCACCCTGGTCTTCCTTAGGTCCCTTAAGACACCAGACCTTTTCTTCTTGGAGCCTGTGCCTTCCTTTCTGACTGAAATGTCCTTCCTCTAGATCTTGGCATGACTCCCTCTTTCTTATGGCATACCTCCTCGTCTCCTCTGAATGGCCATCCCTGGCCACCCTAACTCCCTCACACCTCCTCATGTTCTGTATCTTACAAATATTATGTTATATATTTGTTTAAGAGTTTGACAGAACTTCCCACACTGCAATATAACTTCCTTTAGAGCAAAGAATGTAGTTCTCTTTCTTACCAGTAATACCCCAGAGTTTTGAGTTGTGCTTCTACATTGTAGGGGTTCAGAAACATTTGATGATGAATTAGCTAACCAACTTATGCTTCATTAGTTTTTAACTCTACATAGCTGGATTCGTCCTTTTAGCACATGCTGTTGTCATCCAGAAAGAAAAGATTGTCCAATCATGGTACCTTTGTCCTTGTGTTAGTCAGCTTTTTGTTACTATAACAGAATGCCTAAGACAATCATCTTATAAAGACAAAAGGTTTATTCTGGCTCACACTTTTGGAAGTTCCAATTCATGATTGGTTGGCCTTATTGCTTTGGACTTCGGTGAGGCAGCACATCATGGTGGGAGCATGTGGGAGAATAAAATCACTCTCTTCCTGGCCAGGAATTAAAAAAGAGTGATGAGGGAGCCAAAGCACCATACTCTCCTTTAAGGCAAGTGGAGCCCTATGGCTCCACTAGGCCCTCCCTACCTTTCAATGTTTACATCACTTTGTAATAGTATCACCCTGGGGACCAAGCCTCAACATATGGGCCTTTGGGGGACACTTATCCAATAGCAGTCGTTCTCTTGTCTTAATTGAATATAGGTCTTTATCATGGCTATCATGGTAGCAGTGAGTGGGATATAAAGAAGTAAAGCAAGAAAACACATCTGCTGTGAGCTACAGAGATGAGGGCAATAAAGGAAGGTACATGGGTGTGAGAATGAAGCACATGCATGTGTCTGCATGTGTTTGGGGTGAGATTGCATTTTACAGTTGAACATGGCAAAAGGTTTTCAGTTGCATTGTCTACAATGCTGAGTGTAACTTAGTGTAAATAAAGTACCAGGTGGCAGCAGGTGAGTGTTATTTATTTATTTATTTTTTAGCACCTGTAGCTCTTCCACAGTGGATTAGCTGCTATACAAAGTTGACCACTAGACACAGCTCTTGCACAAGGAAGCTTGCAATCTGTAGCTGGATTTGTTGTCATTGTGTAAAGGTTTACATCTTCATTGTCAAAAACATATGTGTCAACTACCCTTCTCTGCAAGATGGCAGGCCAAGCCTGCAGAACCACAGCAGGCCAGGAAAAGCTTTGCTCTGTGGAGATTGCAATAGAAAATTAAATAAAGGAAATATAGATGGCTGCATGAGCCCTGAGCAGGTTAGGGAATGAACATGTGTTGTAATCATTTGTTTATCTACTATGTATAGTTTGTTGTGGGTTTTTTCCTCTCTACTGAAAGTTTCTACAAGCAGTGACCAGTCCTTTGCATCTTTGAGCCTTGAAACATTTAGCAGACAGCCTTTCATATAAAATGGGCTTAACAAACATTTGTTGAAACAATGAGAATAAACAGTAAAATCAGAAAAATAAAACGAGAAGAAAAAACAATGAGAATTACTATACAGAGCTGGGAGTGGCTCAAGCAGTAAGAGTGCCTACCTTGTAAGCGTGAGGCCCTGTGTTCAAACCCTAGTGCTTCCAAAAAAAAAAAAAAGAGTTTACATTACTATACAGAAAGAAATCAGGAGGATGCCTGATAGAAAGTATTCAGGTTGATGTTCTTAGTTTCACTTTATGAAAGCTAAAACTCCTTCTATGTCTGACTTTAGTAGAATATTGGTTGGCTAGAGATTTTCAAATCAGGAAATCTAGTTGAATGAGAGAGAATCCTTAAGGTACATTCCCATTTAGCAGAATCAGCACTGTTCATTTTTCTAGCTAAAGAACATATGTGTGGACCTGGTATTGGGAAGGTCATGGCTTGTGGCCAGCCCAGGCAAAAAGTTAGTGAAACCCTATTTCAACAAAACAAACCAGGTGTGGTGGCACATGTTTTCAATCCCAGCCACTTAGGAGGAGGAGTGCAGTAAGGCTGACCTTGGGGAATAAAGTACAAGACCTTATCTAGAAAACAGTTAAAGCAAAAAGGGCTGGGGGCATGGCTTAAGGGGTAAAGCCCCTGCCTAGCAAGCATGAAGCCCTGAGTTCAACCCTCAGTACCCAAAACAAAAACCAATGCTTAACTTCTCTTGAGATGAGATTCCCTTCATTTCTTTTCTGTGCCAAACCACCCCCCACAGTAGAGGGGCCCTTAGAGCAATTCCTCCCTCTGAGTGGAGAGGTGGCAGGATGAGAAGAAGATGGAGGGGCACCTGGCAGAAAGAGGAAAGGTAATCAGCTAGAGAGCCCCAGTCCAGAGCTGGTTATGGTGCACGGAGAGGACAGAAGAGGATCAGGTGAGAAAGGACTTGGGATGCCTGTGGCAGATCACACTGCCTAACCCTGTGAATACAGTGACAAAAACCCAAATGGTTCCCAGTTTCTCATCTGCACTCCCAAGACTAAGATGGCAACACATGATGTTTGGGGAGGTGAAAGAGGGTATGAGCATCAAGAGTGCCTTTGGTCCAGGAATGGCAAGACCAGCAAGAAGATAACCATTGCCAACTGTGGTTGGTGCTAACCAGCAGTTCACTATCTGCTCACAGTATCTATAATCTTTGTGCTGTTGATGCTACTCTCTGTTCCATATTTTTCTTATTCCCCTCTAAGTCTAGCTGGATTGTAGAGTTAAGTTTATGATTATGAATAAAAACTAAGCAACAAAACCACAATAATACATGACACATTAATTTAATGTGGTCAATTTGAGTTTTATTTGTTTTGCTTATATTTAGTTTGTTAATAGATTTGGTTTTATAGATTGCTTATGTATGATTTATAAGTATAAAGACTGGAGTTTATATCTAATTTATATTGTACATATTTCTGTAACTTTATAAGTCAATATTTTATTTTATATTAATTATTTTTACAACTTAAATACAAGTTTATTTTATTTATATGATACATTTTATTAGAATAGTTCAACTATTCTAATTTGATTATTTAATCCACTACTCAATTAAAACATTGGAGTTTTATGTATGTAATCTTTTTTTTTCTTTTATTCATATGTGCATACAATGCTAAGTCAATATTTTATATGCCATGTGTTAGTTGACCAGCATATTCCAAAGATGGTTTTGTGGAATGCTCGTCCCAAGATATGAGTAACAACAACAACAAAAATTCATTTACTCACCATAAGTTTAGGAAATGCACTACAGTTCATTTTTTTGGAATTTATAGTACAACAGCATATCTCTACATGAGAAAATGATTAAATTTTGTCTAAAGTTTTCCAAAATTATTTTTACTATATAAAAACACTTTTCATGGAATCACTACAAGGTTCTAGAGAACACAGTGAAGAATCTGTTCTAGAGAACAGCTGATTACACACTTTGCTCTGAAGAGAAAATCAAGTTAATAGAGTTAGAGACTCTCACTAGAATGTGGCTCCACAGGGTGAGAGGAACCAAAACAGAACTCTTTTTCTTCATGCAAATAACTCCAATAAGGAAAAAAGTTTGGAGAGTCTATTGAAAGGGTTCAAAGTGATTACACAGAATAATGTCTGACCTACAGCCAAATCTAAAGAGGACCCTTTGAAGATGAGATGACCAAAGAAAAGGATGATTTCTTCTGTGTAGCCCAAATGAGTCAATTTTGGTGAAAGTTACTGCAGAGCAAATTCCATTATGCCAAAAGCAGACCATTCCAATTTTCAAAGATGTCAGAAGATACAGTGATTACTTCAAGACATTGCATGCACTCTGACCCTAAGCAGCTTAGGAAAGGCTGAAGGGTGTCTTAGATGCAATTCCAGTAATTACTTAGACACAATAATTTTTAATATTGAAATTCTATAAGTCCACTTATTTGTGATCAGAATAGAGATAATGTACATGAGATAATAGTGTACCCTACAAGATAAAAATAAAGCTTAATAAGTGCTGTCTTGTGCCAGGTATGTTACATGCATTAGGATGCTTAATCCTCACATCAGCTCAGCAACCTGACGAGGGATGTACGGATTTTATCTCCATTTTGCAGATGACTAATTGAAGATCACAATCGTGCTCATCACTCCCACTTCAAATTAATGACCATGAATGTCAAGTGGGCCCAATGCCACCCAGTTGTCACACTTCATCTCCCTTCCATTCACTTTTCCACTCGCCAAGATGATTTAAAACCCTCTCTTCTCTCTTCAAATCTCTAACACCTCCCTTTCTTCACACTCAGCTGAAGTTGGTGATTCTTGCTTCTCAGAGAAATGAAGAAATTGGAAGAAGCTCGACAATACTACCAGTGCCATGTCCTCTGTCTCCTCCCTTATTACTCTAGTTGAACGCTTACACTGCTAAGGAGGTCAACCAGGCCACAGCGTGCATGATCTCAATTCCCTATCATCCACTTAAGACCTTGCTCCAACATTATCCCTTCCTTCCACATTATCAGTTTTCTCTTTTTGACCTATTATTTTCATCACATCCAAGCACTTTGCTATTTCTCTTATGTTTGAAAGACTTAATGTCATTTTCCTTCCAGCCACATCAACTTCTTAGCTTCCCTGGATAGCAAATGTCTTAATTAGCTCACTAATTTTTACTGCTTCTAATTCCTCTCCCATCCTTTCCAAACTCACTCCAATCAGGCTCTCATCCTCACTACTCTCCCAAAACTGCTCTTGTCACAACCCATGACTTTCATATGGCTGAGTCCAATGATACAGTCTCTTTCTTACTTCCCTGACCGATATGCAGCATTTGACATCACTGATTATTGCTTTTTCCTGAAAACACTTTCTGCACTTTGCTTACTGGTCCCAACACGCTTAGCTTTCTTCTACCTAACTTGCTGCTCATGCTCCATTACTTTGGCTGGTCTCTACTCTTCCTTCACCCTTACCTTTAAAGTACTCCAAGGTCCAAGTTTGGAACCGATTCTCTTGAAAATCTCACTTCAGTGAGGTCACCTCAATGCTGTTGACTCCAAATTTATCTCCAACCCAGACCCTTTTCTTGAGCTCTAATTTATATCCAAGTGGTGACTTAGCATCTCCAACTGGATGTCTAATAGGCATCGCAAACATCACAGAGCTGAGTTTCTGATCTTGTGCAGTGAATGCTGTGGGGCATTGGCCACAACTCCCTTTAGCACTGAGGGACACTCATTCCCCAGTTCCTCTGTAGGGAAGTCCTCAGCTGGAGGAAGTTGTCTCACTCAAGATGGCATTCTCGCTTGAGGCAGCCTTGTTGATGTGGGAGGTACTAAGCCAGGTCCATTGCCTCAGTTTGAGAAAACTCTAAAGAAACATGGCAGCTTCACATAGGTCAACAGAGGCCTCTGTCACAGAAACACTAATCCAGACTCTGAAAATACTAGTCAATACTTCTGAGTCAGTTTTGGGGGGCCCTGACTCAAGATAGTACATATTGAAAATGGTCTTAGCAAACAAATCCTAAAAAAGAATTTTGGAAATGAACCAACAGCCCATTGACTAGGAATGGAAGCTCCACACCAGTTGGAGCAGTACAACAGATACACAGTACTCATAGCCCTGTGTACTCTGTCATTGTTCTATCGGTGATTGGGTTGACAGGTGTGCTGAAATCTTCATATCATTGTGGATTCATCTGTTTCTTCACTCAGTTCTAACAGTTTTGGACGTTCTGTTATTAAGTGTGTACACATTTAGGCTTGTTACTTCTCCTTGAAGAACTGATTTTATCATTATAAATGTTCCTTTTTATTCCTGGTTGTACCTTATTGTGAAATATACTTTGTTTTTTCCTGGTTAGTTTAGTTTAGTGCAAGATAATACATTTCATTTTTGGCTTCAGTTATCATATTTGTACATGTTTCTTTTCTCCTTTTTTATTCAGGGTCCCTATGAAGCTTCTAACGACAGAATTTGTTATTTCCTTTGGTGTACATGCTGAGTGTGGAACCTATTAAGCACAGATCGCATGTGTTTGTTTTACTTTTACTGAGCATGAATTGCATGAGTACATGCATGAGTTGCATGTATTCATTTAATTATAGCTATTTTGAGGTGAGACAGATACCGAGTGTTCAAAATACATGGAGGATAATGGGGTAATATGATGTAGCATGATTCTGTGGTTAGGGCCTCTGGACATAGCCATTCCCTTAATTGAAAAGTAGAAAGTAGTATACATACTATTGGTGAACAAATATAAAGTAAGGTTTAAATTCAAGATTACCTCCCTTATGTTTGTAAGACTTGTCCATATCATTGCATGTAGCTTGTTCACATCTTGCTTAATATTGCATTATATGAATACACCATAATTTATGTATCTGTTTTTCCATAGATATCCATGTGGAACACTATTACTTTTCAAAATGGCCTTTAAAATGTGTATTTATACTGTCATACAACAGGTAAAATTGTAAGATTGTACTTCTAGGAAAGACTATTAAATCTACAAATTAGTCTCGCACCATTTTCATCAGGATATCTTCTGGATATCCAGATATTATTGTTTTAAAAGTCATTTAAAGCTAATTAGTCATTTTCCACCAACAATACTTGGTAGTTCAAAAAAGAATAATTAGGAGAGTAACTTAAAACATGAGAGACTTTATAAATATTTGAATGAGAATGTTACAAGAGAAATGAAAAATATGTTCACAAAATACTTACACAAATATTTATAGCAGTATTATTTTTAATAGTTCCAAACTGGAAAATGGCCCAACTTTCCATCAACCAAGTGAATGGTTAAACATATTGTGGTATATTCATACAATGGGTATTAAAAAAAAACAGATACATAGAACTCAGAAATATTTGGTCGCATTTGGAAAAATCTGTATTTACATGTCCATCTTTATCAGATTGTGAAGGCCAGGCAAGGTATAAAGGGGAGTGGAGTTGGGAAGGAGAGGCTTGAGCTGCCCCTTTGATGAACATTTTAAGATGTGATTTTAAGAGTAAGAATGAACCAACAATAAGAAGAGCTAGATAAAAGAAATTTAGGTTGAAGGAGCAGCAAGTACAAGGGCCCTGAGGCAGGAAAGGACTTGATTTTTGAAGAACAGAGATCACTTGCGGCTGAAACAGAACAAAGAGGAGATCAATTATGAGCTGGGCTGGAGACAGAAGCAGGAACCAGATTATATATAGTTCTGCCACCTATGATATGAGACACTTTTTAAAAGCAACTTTATTGGGGCTATATTTTTATAATAAAATGTGTATATAGCATGTCATGCATTTTTGAGCAATGGAAATGTATATATGTGTTATCAAACATTCCCTCTTTCCTCTTTCTAGTCAGTCTTCCCCATTCTCAGTCCCTGGCAAGTGTTTTCATATTTCTGTTACCATAGACTGGAATACAGAGTAGAAGTCAACATTAGGCTATATATGACAAACCTATAGCCAACATCATACTTAATGGGGAAGAACTGGAACCATTTCCCCTAAAATCAGGAACGAGACAAGGGTGCCCACTCTCCCCACTATATTCAACACTGACTTGGATTTCCTAGCCAGAGCAGTAAGGCAGGAAGAAGAAATAAAAGGAATACAAACAGGTAAAGAAGTAGTCAAACTATCCCTATTCACAGAAGACATGGTCTTATACCTTCAAGACCTGAAAAACTCCACCCAAAACTCCTAGACATCATAAACAGTTTCAGCAAAGAAGCAGGAGACAAAATCAACTTACAAAAATCAGTAACCTGTCTACACACCAACAATGAACAGATTGAAAAAGAATATAGGAAAACAATTCCATTTACAATAGCCTCAAAAAAAAAATCAAATACCTAGGAATAAACTTAACAAAGGACATGAATGACCTCTATGAGGAAAACTACAAACCATTGAAGAAATTGAAGATGAAAGTGGAAAGATCTCCCATGCTCATGGATTGGCAGAATCAACATAGTAAAAATGGCTATAGTACCAAAAGCAAACTACATGTTTAATGCAATTCCCATCAAAATTCCAATGACATTCATCACAAAGATTGAACAATCAACCTTAAAGTTCATTTGGAAACACAAAAGACCAAAAATAGCCAAGGCAATATTGAGCAAAAAGAGCAATGCTGGAGGTATCACAATACCTGACTTCAAACTATACTACAGTGCCATAGCAATAAAAACAGCATGGTACTGGCACAAACACAGATATGAAGACCAGTGGAACAGAATAGAGGACCTGGATATGAATCCATGCAGTTATGCCCACTTAATTTTTACAAAGATGCCAAAAGCATACGATTGAGAAAAGACAGCCTCTCTAACAAATGTTGCTGGGAAAACTGGATATCTGCCTGCAGAAAACTGAAACTAGATCCATGTTTGTTATGTTGTACAAGCATCAACTCAAAATGGATTAAGGACCTTGATATCAGACCTGAAACCTTGAAGCTAGAACAGGAAAGAGCAGGGAATATACTGGAAACAACAGACATAGGCAAGGACTTCCTTAGTAGAACTCAAGTGGCTCAACAACTAAGAGAAAGGATTGACAAATGGGAGTACATGAAATTAAAAAGCTCCTGTACAACAAAAGAAATGGTGTCTAAATTGAGACCATGTCTCCTACAGAGTGGGAGAAAATCTTTGCTAGCTATACATCAGACAAGGGACTGATGACCAGAATATAAAGGGAGCTTGAAAAAGTAAGCTCCCAAAACATCAATGACCCAATAAAGAAATGGGTAACTGAACTGAACAGAACTTTTCAAAGGAAGAAGTCCAAATTCTACAGTGGACCCCCATCCAGCACAACAATGGTGAAAAAAAAGTTAACAAGTCTATTATTTTCTGTATGTTATTCAGTGAATGGCTTTTCTCATCTAACAGTAATATCTTGGATATCTCTCCATGTTGCTACATTCTTCTTTCTTGTTTTAAATAAACATGTTCCAATTAAACTGTTAAAAAAAACAGAGTGGGGGGCAGCTGGAGCTTCTACTAGATGGGAGGTAGAGATTACCAATGATTTACGTTTAATAAAAAATTGTCTTCCTGGAATACACCAGAGAGGAGGAACAATAACTCAGCAGTCACTTGGCTTAAGTCCCCAGAACAGGGTACATCCAGTTATGATAATGCTGAATTTCACTAACTTGACCTTGAGAGATAAAGCCAGTAAAAGTTCTTAACCTCATCCTGGGGACAGAGCTCATACTCCTAAGCCTGGAGACATGTAAATGCCTTCAAAGACATCTCAGAATAAACCTCTAAACCTCTTGAGGATTAAACGAGATGAATTTAGGGAAGTGCTTTAACAGTATTTGGCTCATTAAATAATAGCAAATATTGTTCTAAGAATATTTTAAAGTAATTGAAAAACTTGAAGGGTATCCACACATATAAGATTATATTGTTTTCTCATTTAATCTAAAACAAAATCTGGCAATTGTATTATGAGAGAAGACAGTCTTTAGGACTTAAGTCTTAGTAGGTTGAGAACTTTAGCATATGATTTCATCTAAATATGCAGGCTCTGGTTCTAAAACCAAGAATGTAAGATAAAACTCCAAGTAAACTAGCCATGCTGCATTTTGCCTGCCACTAGAGATATGAGGCTCAGAATCAAAGAAATTTAAAAATGTTTTTGGTACATTGCATCTGTGTAGGAAGATGGCATAGTGAAACACACTGAAAGCTGTTTCCCTTCTCTCCTGGGGAAAGGGGGCAGGGAAAGAGTAATAGGTGGGGTAGTCTGATTAAGGTAAAATATATTCATGTGTGAAATACCACAATGAAACCCCTTTGAACAATGAATATATGCTAAAGAAAAAAAAGGAAGACAGGAATGTGCAGCAGGTCCTGTTTGGGGATACCACTGGGAGTGGGGAGAATGAATGGAAAGGGTGAAGGAGGGTGAATATTGTTCACTACTTTATATACTTGTATGAAAGTAGAACAATGAAACCTGATGAAATTGTTTTATGTGGGAGAGGGAAGAGGGGATGAGGGAGAATGATGGAGAGGATGAGCCTAACCAAGGTACAATGCAAGCATATATGGAAATGTCACATTGAACCTCCCCTATACAACTAATATGTGCTAATAAAAATGTTTAAAAAATGGAGTTTTTGTGCGGTGGGGTCCTTTGTGACAGGTATGGAGTGCTTGGCGTTTGTGGGTAGCTCTCCACTTGGCTATAGAAGGTGGGGAAGGCACAGGGCCTGCCTTTGTGCGGCACTCTGAGTGCAGGTCCTGATCCTCACAGGCTGGTCTGCAGTGCAACCATGTGGTTTGAAGACTATCCTTGAAGAAAGAATGAGAGCTGTGGAAACACTCTGGGTGGTGTGCCTTCACAGAAATTCTGTGCTAATCTGAGGACTGGAAGCCAAAAGTATGGAATCTCCCCCTTGGAGACCATTAGTGGCCGCATGCCTAGGTGGTGGTTCCTGCTCTTTATATCAGGCTGTGGCAAGTGGAGAGTGGGTCTTTTCTCCCTGTTGCCAGGGATTTTGCTGATACCAAGAATGACCTGTCAGATCCTAGGAACTTACATCTTTCATATATTAACCTGTGTGAGCAGCTGTCTACTTATTAAGCAAAAAACTGGCTAGAATCTTGAAATGTACCAAGAACACAGCATTAGCATGGTGTGATGGGTACTCCTGTAAACATACTGAGGCTTCTATCTAAAAAACAACTGTTTCCTCATATTTATTTTGTTTTTATACATGTACCTCATTTTATCAAAAATATTCCAGGAAAATATTTTAAAGCAAAAAAATAGGAACCTATACTGGCATATATGTGTATATATCTAATGTATATTTATATGATACAGTCAATTTATATCACTGTATTATGTTTGCATATATAAAATACACTCATTTTACTTGTACTTAGTGTTCTAACAATGTTAAAGATGGTCACCTAGAGAAACCACAATCAAGATCACAAACAGGATTCCAAGATGGCGGCTAGAGGTAGGAAGCAGAAAGCGACCTTCCTATAGTGAAATCTTGGAGTGACGCTGGAGACACACTTTGCAGGCATAATCACCGAGAAAAGGCATAACTTTGACCCCTCCACATCTCCAGCCGGTGCAGAGAATCTCCACTTCACGTTAAACGGAGAAACGAGGAGGGCCCCCGGGGCCGCCAGTGGCCAGCGCCCATACGGCTTGGGAAGACGCGGACCAGGTGAGCTTTGCGGTACCGCGGTAGCCCCACAGACAAGCCTGGGCCAGAGCAGCATAGCCCCCTGGACAGACTGACCTCCACCCAGGAAAAAAAGAGAAACTGAGTAATAAACAATAAGAACAGTTAAGACACGCTGGAAAGAGGGTGGGGCACCCTGAGCGCTGAAGATTGGGGGAAGGGAATCCTTCCCGGGACTGTAAATAAACAAGCCGGGCGGGCTGGAGAGCCTCTGGCGGGAGCGAGGCGCGCACCCAGCAACCAGGATCGGGGAAGCTTGTGAGAGGAGGGAAGACCCACTTCCCATGTGAACTGTAAACAAACATGGCGGCCGGCAGGAGCAGCAGCACCGCCCAGTAAGCAGGAGCAGGAAAGCTTCTGAAAGTGGCAGTGGGAGGAAAACTTCAGAGGAGAGGGGGGAAGACCCACCTCCCACATGAACTGTAAATAAACACGCAGGCCTGACAACGTGGGGGCAGTGTCACCTTTCCCAGTGCTTGGAAAGGGGAAAGCATGTAGCAGAGGCTTCCGCACAGGAGAACTCTGAGCAAACAAAGCCTGTGGGACCAGGTGAGTGCTAGCTCACCCAGAGATCTGCATAAATAATGCCGCCACCTACAGGCTGAGAGCAGCAGGCAGGCAAGCCACAGTTGCAGATACCACTCTCAGAACTGTCTCCAGACGCTTTTTTTTCTTTTTCTCCCTACCTTTGATGAGAGAACAACCGAATTACACCTGCAAGCTGAAAAACTTACTGAAACTGTATTGCATTTGAACTGGGGACACTTGGTGGGGCTTTTTGTGTGTGTGTGTGTGTGAGTGTGTAGTTTTGTTCTACTTTATGCAACCCCTTTGATGAGACAACTACAGAACAACATCTGAGGCACCAACTCCAGGACTGGAGATTGAGACGGACACCCAAATTATTAAGACTGAAACTGCATTGCATATAAACTTGGAAGTTTTTTGGTTTTTTTTTTTTAATTTTCTATTTTCCATTTTATTTTAATTAATTTTTATATATAGATATTACTTTCATTTACTTATTTTTTATTTTCTTAATCTTTGATTTTCAATCCTCTCTCTGTCTCTCTAATGTCTGTTCAGCTTACTGTCGATTAGTACACTAACACTCCCTGTTTATACCTTTGAAACTCTCTTGTCTGATACCTTGTTCTGCTTTGTCCCTCTTGTCTGTATATTTGTTTCCCCTTTTCTTTAACTTCTTGCTTTCCATCTCAGCTCACTCTTCCATTCTCAATATTACCATTGTTATTATTACAAGCTAGAAAATACTTAATTACACACAGTACAGGGAAAGTAACAACACCAAGGACAATGACGGGAAGACAGAAAAAACAGGGAAACCAGTTTCCCCACAGCAAAAAATTAGTACAGGAACCAGAGGGGAATGAAGAGAACAGAAACTCAGATCCAGACTCCAACAAAATGAAGATAAACTATGCCAAAGGACCCAATGAAGCCCACAAGAATAATTTAAAAGAAGACATACTACAAGTACTCAATGAGAATTTTATAGAGATGATACTGGATAGGGTCAACCAAAATGTACAGGAGACACTCAAGAAATTCCAAGGCAACAAAAATAGAGAATTTGAAAAAGCAAAAGAAGAAATAAAGGAAACCATAGAAACACTGTATAAACACCAATGTGAAAGAGAGAACACAATGAATAAATGGATAAATGAACTCATGACAAAAATAGACAACAATAAAGAAGAAAACTGCCAGGATATGGAAAACCTCAGAAAAAAGAACGAAACAGAACTGCAAAACAAAATGGAAGGCCAATCCAGCAGAATAGAACAAACAGAAGACAGAATCTCAGAACTTGAAGATGAAATGGTAATTAAAGGAAAAACCGAAGAACTATTAATTAAACAACTCAAGACCTGTGAAAAGAAAATGCAAGAACTCACTGACTCCATCAAAAGACCAAACTTGAGAATCATGGGCATCGAAGAAGGAGAAGAGGTGCAAGCAAAAGGAATGCGTAATATATTCAACAAAATAATAATGGAAAATTTCCCAAATCTAGAGAAAGATATTCCCATACAAATGCAAGAGGCCTCCAGGACACCAAACAGACCAGATCAAAATAGAACTACTCCACAACATATCATCATTAAAACAACAAGTTCAGAAACTAAGGAAAGAATATTGAAGGCTGTAAGAGAGAAAAAACAAGTAACATACAAAGGTAAACCCATCAAAATCACAGCAGACTTGTCAACAGAAACATTAAAAGCAAGAAGATCTTGGGGTGAGATCTTCTGGGCACTGAATGAAAATAACTTCAACCCCAGGATACTCTACCCAGCAAAGCTATCATTCAAAATAGATGGAGCAATAAAAGTCTTCCATGATAAGCAGAAACTAAAACAATATGTGACCACAAAGCCACCATTACAAAAGATTCTGCAAGGGATCCTGCACACAGAAAGTGACACCCAACTTAACCATGAAAAGGCAGGCAGCACCAAACCACAGGATAAGAAAAAGCAAGACAGTAGAGAGTAACTTCAACTTAGGTACACACAATCAAACCTTCAAACAACTAAGACAACTAAATGGCAGGAATCACCACATACCTATCAGTACTAACGCTTAATGTTAATGGACTTAATTCACCCATCAAAAGACACTGTTTGACAAAATGGATTAAAAAAGAAGATCCAACAATTT
This sequence comes from Castor canadensis, assembly GCF_047511655.1. Lineage (NCBI taxonomy): Eukaryota > Metazoa > Chordata > Mammalia > Rodentia > Castoridae > Castor > Castor canadensis. The sequence goes on along the minus strand of NC_133397.1, from coordinate 101,591,421 downwards.
GTTGCTTACAGGAGACTCATCTCACCGACAGAAATAAGCATATGCTTAGGATGAAAGCCTGGAAGAAGATTTACCAAGCTAATGGCCCCCGAAAACAAGCAGGAGTAGCAATACTTATCTCTGACAAAGTAGACTTCAAACCTACATTGATCAAATGAGATAAAGAAGGACACTCCATACTAATAAAAGGGGAAATAGACCAAAAGGAAATAATAATCATCAATCTGTATGCACCCAATGTCAACGCACCCAATTTCATCAAACATACCCTGAAAGACCTAAAAGCATATATAAACGCCAACACAGTGGCCGTGGGAGACTTTAACACTCCATTATCATCAATAGATAGGTCATCCAAACAAAAACTCAATAAAGAAATCCAAGATCTAAAATATGCAATAGATCAAGTGGACCTAGTAGATGTCTACAGAACATTTCATCCAACCTCTACACAATATACATTCTTCTCAGCAGCCCATGGAACCTTCTTCAAAATAGATCATATCCTAGGGCACAAAGCAAGTCTCAGCAAATATAAGAAAACAGAAATAATACCGTGCATACTATCTGACCACAATGCAGTAAAAGTAGAACTCAACAACAAAAGTAAAGACAAAAAACATGCAAACAGCTGGAAACTAAATAACTCATTACTTAATGAAGAATGGATCATCGATGCAATAAAAGAGGAAATTAAAAAGTTCCTGGAAGTCAATGAAAATGAAAACACAACCTACCGGAACCTATGGGACACAGCTAAGGCAGTCTTGAGAGGAAAGTTTATAGCCATGAGTGCATATATTAAAAAGATTGAAAGATCCCAAATCAATGACCTAATGATACATCTCAAACTCCTAGAAAAACAAGAACAAGCAAATCCCAAAACAAATAGAAGGAGAGAAATAATAAAAATAAGAGCTGAAATCAACGAAATAGAAACCAAAAAAACCATACAAAGAATTAATGAAACAAAAAGTTGGTTCTTTGAAAAAATAAACAAGATCGATAGACCCCTGGCAAACCTGACTAAAATGAGGAGAGAAAAAAACCCAAATTAGTAGAATTAGGAATGCAAAAGGGGAGATAACAACAAACACCATGGAAATCCAGGAAATCATCAGAGACTACTTTGAGAACCTATATTCAAATAAATTTGAAAATCTAAAAGAAATGGACAGATTTCTAGATACATATGATCATCTAAAACTGAACCAAGAGGAAATTAATCACCTGAATAGATCTATAACACAAAATGAAATTGAAGCAGCAATCAAGAGTCTCCGCAAAAAGAAAAGTCCAGGACCTGATGGATTCTCTGCTGAATTCTATCAGACCTTTAAAGAAGAACTGACACCAACCCTCCTTAAACTGTTCCACAAAATAGAAAGGGAAGGAAAACTGCCTAACACATGTTATGAAGCCAGTATTACACTTATCCTAAAACCAGGCAAAGACACCTCCAAAAAGGAGAACTATAGGCCAATCTCCTTAATGAACATTGATGCAAAAATCCTCAACAAAATAATGGCAAACCGAATTCAGCAACACATGAAAAAGATTATTCACCATGACCAAGTAGGCTTCATCCCAGGGATGCAGGGGTGGTTCAACATACGAAAATCAATAAACGTAATAAACCACATTAACAGAAGCAAAGACAAAAACCACTTGATCATCTCAATAGATGCAGAAAAAGTCTTTGATAAGATCCAACACCATTTCATGATAAAAGCTCTAAGAAAACTAGGAATAGAAGGAAAGTTCCTCAACATTATAAAAGCTATATATGACAAACCTACAGCCAGCATTATACTTAATGGAGAAAAATTAAAACCATTCCCTCTAAAATCAGGAACCAGACAAGGATGCCCACTATCTCCACTCTTATTCAACATAGTACTGGAATTCCTAGCCAGAGCAATTAGGCAAGAAGAAGGAATAAAAGGAATACAAATAGGTAAAGAAACTGTCAAAATATCCCTATTTGCAGATGACATGATCCTATAACTTAAAGACCCAAAAAACTCTACTCAGAAGCTTCTAGACATCATCAATAGCTATAGCAAGGTAGCAGGATATAAAATCAACATAGAAAAATCATTAGCATTTCTATACACTAACAATGAGCAAACGGAAAAAGAATGTATGAAAACAATTCCATTTACAATAGCCTCAAACAAAATCAAATACCTAGGTGTAAACCTAACAAAAGATGTGAAAGACCTCTACAAGGAAAACTATACACTTCTGAAGAAAGAGATTGAGGAAGACTATAGAAAGTGGAGAGATCTCCCATGCTCATGGATTGGTAGAATCAACATAGTAAAAATGTCAATACTCCCCAAAGTAATCTACATGTTTAATGCAATTCCCATCAAAATTCCAATGACATTCATTAAAGAGATTGAAAAATCTACTGTGAAATTTATATGGAAACACAAGAGGCCACGAATAGCCAAGGCAATACTCAGTCAATAGAACAATGCAGGAGGTATCACAATACCTGACTTCAAACTATATTACAAAGCAAAACAATAAAAACAGCATGGTACTGGCACAAAAACAGACATGAAGACCAGTGGAACAGAATAGAGGATCCAGATATGAAGCCACACAACTATGAGCAACTTATCTTTGACAAAGGAGCTAAAAATATACGATGGAGAAATAGCAGCCTCTTCAACAAAAACTGCTGGGAAAACTGGTTAGCAGTCTGCAAAAAACTGAAACTAGATCCATGTATATCACCCTATACCAAGATTAACTCAAAATGGATCAAGGATCTTAATATCAGACCCCAAACTCTTAAGTTGATACAAGAAAGAGTAGGAAATACTCTGGAGTTAGTAGGTATAGGTAAGAACTTTCTCAATGAAACCCCAGCAGCACAGCAACTAAGAGATAGCATAGATAAATGGGACCTCATAAAACTAAAAAGCTTCTGTTCATCAAAAGAAATGGTCTCTAAACTGAAGAGAACACCCACAGAGTGGGAGAAAATATTTGCCAACTATACATCAGACAAAGGACTGATAACCAGAATATACAGGGAACTTAAAAAACTAAATTCTCCCAAAACTAATGAACCAATAAAGAAATGGGCATGTGAACTAAACAGAACTTTCTCAAAAGAAGAAATTCAAATGGCCAGAAAACACATGAAAAAATGCTCACCATCTCTAGCAATAAAGGAAATGCAAATTAAAACCACACTAAGATTCCACCTCACCCCTGTTAGAATAGCCATCATCAGCAACACCACCAACAACAGGTGTTGGTGAGGATGCGGGGAAAAAGGAACCCTCTTACACTGTTGGTGGGAATGTAGACTAGTACAACCACTCTGTAAAAAAATTTGGAGGCTACTTAAAAAGCTGGACATCGATCTACCATTTGATCCAGTAATACCACTCTTGGGGATATACCCAAAAGACTGTTACTCCAGAGGCACCTGCACATCCATGTTTATTGCGGCACTATTCACAATAGCCAAGTCATGGAAACAGCCAAGATGCCCCAGCACTGACGAATGGATTAAGAAAATGTGGTATCTATACACAATGGAATTTTATGCGGCCATGAAGAAGAACGAAATGTTATCATTCGCTGGTAAATGGATGGAATTGGAGAACATCATTCTGAGTGAGGTTAGCCTGGCTCAAAAAACCAAAAATCGTATGTTCTCCCTCATATGTGGACATTAGATCAAGGGCAAACACAACAAGGGGATTGGACTATAAGCACATGATAAAAGCGAGAGCACACAAGGGAGGGGTGAGGATAGGTAAGACAGCTAAAAAATTAGCTAGCATTTGTTGCCCTTAATGCAGAGAAACTAAAGCAGATACCTTAAAGCAACTGGGGCCAATAGGAAAAGGGGGCCAGGAACTAGAGAAAAGGTTAGATCAAAAAGAATTAACCTAGAAGGTAACACCCACGCACAGGAAATCAATGTGAGTCAATGCCCTGTATAGCTATCCTTATCTCAACCAGCAAAAACCCTTGTTCCTTCCTATTATTGCTTATACTCTCTCTACAACAAAATTAGAAATAAGGGCAAAATAGTTTCTGCTGGGTATTGGGGGGGGAAAGGGAGGGGGCGGAGTGGGTGGTAAGGGAGGGGGTGGGGGCAGGGGGGAGAAATGACCAAAGCCTTGTATGCACATATGAATAATAAAAGAAAAATGAAAAAAAAAAGAATTAACCTAGAAGGTAACACCCACACACAGGAAATCAATGTGAGTCAATGCCTGTATAGCTATCCTTATCTCAACCAGCAAAAACCCTTGTTCCTTCCTATTATTGCTTATACTGTCTCTACAACAAAATTAGAAATAAGGGCAAAATAGTTTCTGCTGGGTATTGGGGGGGGAGAGGGAGGGGGCGGAGTGGGTGGTAAGGGAGGGGGTGGGGGCAGGGGGGAGAAATGAACCAAGCCTTGTATGCACATATGAATAATAAAAGAAAAAAAAAACTCTCACAGGGAAACAATGTGCTTGCAACTCTTGGTGCAAACCTTGACATCTACTTGCAAGAGACACAGTGCATGTTATAAAAAAAAAAAAAAAAGATCACGAACATTTCTGTGGCTCAAAAGCCCTCCTCTTCCTCTTCCTGGTCAATCTTCCCTATGCTCAGTCCTAAGAAACCACTATTTTTGTTTCTATCACTGTACATTGGCTTTACCTCTTTCAGAATTTCATGTAAATTGAATCACACAGTCTGTACTTTTTTGTATCTGGCTTTATTTTGCTCAGCAAAATGATGCTAATAGTTTAATTTGGAAAGTTTTAGTTTTTTCAATAAATACTGTTGACACTGTAGTAATTCCACATGGAGAAAAATATCTGCACCATATTCAAGACTTAATGCACATGGAAAATTACTCAGCCATAAAGAAAAATGAAATTATGTCATCTGCAGGAAAATGTATCGAACCAGCGATCATCATGATGAGTGAAATATGCCAAGCTGGCCAAATATCACGTTTTCATTCATTTTTGGAATCTGGATCTAAAATTATGATGATGGTGGTGATAACAATAATAACAATGGGACATGAATGTATATGGGACACTGTCTGGGGAAAGGTCAGCATGGGGAGAGGAGGATACTTAACAGTAAAGAGGATGGAAGTACACTATGTATATACATATGAAGACAGCATAATGAAACCCACAAATGACTGTTTGAAAAAGGGTGAATGAGGGGGCAATGGCAATATAATGGAGGGTGTAAACTTGTTCAGGGTATGCTGTATGTGTGTGGAGTGATCACAATGAAATCCCCTCACATTATTAATGCATGCTAATTGAAAAATGAAAATGAGAAAGACTTAATGCAAAATGAAAGACCTAAACATAGAAAAGGTATGCAAGTTCTAGAGGAATATATAGATTATCTTTGCAACTCAGAGATGGGCAAAAACTTCCTACTTATGACACTACAAGAAAAAAAATGATAAAATGGACTTCCTCAAAGTCCAAATTCAAAACTTCCAAAATGTCTGTTTTTCACAAGACAAGCCAAAGATGGGAGAAATGTTCACAATATATATATCTGGAGAAGATTTGCATACAGAATGTATAAATAATTCTTACAACTCAGTAATAATAAGACAAAACACTAATAAAACATGCCAAAAATTTGAACAGACCCCTCATTAAGAAAAATATGGCCTTTGTGAAGTCATAAATGGCTGGCAAAAACAAAGATACTCCTTAACTTGAGACAATAGAAAACCGAAAATTAAAATCATATCATTGTACAGTCAGTATCATGCTTCAAGCTAAACAGTTGGACAATAGCATGCATATGCAAGAACACGGAGCAACTGGAATGCTCCTGTGTAGTTGCTGAGATTGTAAAATAGTGCAACTACTGTGGAAAACAGCCTGGTAGTTTGTGATAAATACATGTTTACCATATACTCAAAATGTAACTCCATTTTATATCTACTGTTGGTTTATTAGCTGTGCTTTCTTTAAGTGAGTACTCTAAGGTTTGCAATACATCATCGGGATCTACCACAAGACACTGTTATAAAGAATTACTACTTCATAAATAATGTAAAAACCTTGCAACGGCATTCTTCCTTATCCCCCTCCCATCCTTTGTGCTGTTGTCAGCATAGATTTTGCTTTCACATATGCTATAGACCCCAGAAGTCATTGCTACTGGTTTTGCTTTAAGAAGTAAATTACCTACCAAGTAAACAAAAAAGAAAATTAGTCCTTTGAACTGATGAACTGAGACAGAAACTAGTTCTGTAAAAGCTAGATCAGAAGGTCTTTTACATCAATACTCAGTTTTTTTTTCCTTAAATTGATTTCATAGTAGACAGAGGGCTTTCCTTTAAAAGAACAATTATAAGGTGCTATATATAATCTATATAATACATACATGTAAAATATAGCAGATAAAATATAATCTATAAAGTAATATAGCCTCAATATAGATACAGCAGAAAAGCATAATGATTAGACTTAGATTTTAGAAAGATAACTAGCATTATTGTAGATTGAAAAGTAGAAGATGAGCAGGGAGAGATGGGAAGAAACTAGTAAAGGAATATTAAATATTTGAGTACAGATTTTCTGTGGGCCAATTATGTACATAACGGATGATCTGTCTCAAAGAGTTTATGATATTCTAGGGGAAACAGCTAAGTGATAATCTCAATAAAAATGTGTTCACTTTTATTCTTGAAAAATATTTGTACTGTATATAGATTTCTAGGTTTACAATTTTCCTCTGGAACTTTCAAGACACTCTTCCATTGTCTACTGGCTTATATAATTTCTGACAAGAAGTCTGTAATGCTTATTATTTTGTTCCTCTGTATATGACATCTGTTCCTATGATTGGTTTTAGTAGTTTCTATGAGGTTTTTTTTTTTTTTTTTTTTGGTGGTACTAGGGTCTGACTCAGGGACTTGCAGTTGCCAGGCAGGCACTCTACCATTTTGCTCTTTATTTTTGAGATAATGTCTTGTGTTTTTGCCTAGGGCCTGCCTAGACTAAAAGTCTCCTTTCAAAGCCTCCCACATAGCTGAGATCACAGTCATGCACCAATAGCCCAGCTTGTTGGATGAGAAGAAGTCTTGCTAACTTTTTGCCCTGGCTGGCTTTGAACAGAGCTTCTCCTGATCTCTGTCTCCTAAATAGATGGGATTACAATTATTGGTGTGCACCATCATGCCTGGTGAGAAGTTTCATTTTATTTATTTATTTTTAAGGCAATTTGATATATCATGGTGGGTGCCGATGGTGGAGATATGTTTAACCTGCCTGGATAAACACTGTGCTTCCTAGATCTGTAGGTTTATAGTTTCATGAAATTTAACAAAAGAATTGTCCAACATTTTTTCTAATAGTTTCTTCTGTTCTTTCTCTCTCTTCTCCTGTAATTTCAGTTACCTGTATGTTAGGTCACTTGACTTACAGCTTATTTAGTTTTGTTTTTTCCCCCAGTTTTCTCTCTATTACTTCAGTTTGTATAGCTTCTGTTATTATATCTTTAAATTTACTGATCTTTTATTTTTAATTTAGTGTTAGTCTCATATAATGAGAATTTTGTTTTAGTTGTGGCATTTTTCATCTTCATCACATGTTTTGCTGGGTACATTTTTATATCTTCCATTGCTCTCCCATCATGTTCATGTCTTCTTCCACATTACTGAACACATGGAGCATATTTGTAGTCACTCTTCTAATGTTCTTATTTCCTAAATTTATCATCTCTGTCATTTTGGGATCTGCTTAAACAGATTTTTCTTTGTACTGAAATCACATTTTCCTTCTTATTCTTACATGTAGTAAACTTTTAATTGAATGCTCAAAATTGTAAGTTTTTATATTCTTGCTTCTATATTTTGTTGTTTCTTAAATATGTGTTCAATTGTTTCTCCTGTTTATTAGTTTGATTAGTTGCTGATTGATTTGGTCCTTTCAAAGCCTGTTAGGACTGGTCTGGAAGAGCTTCCCTACAGCTAAGTTAGTTACCCTTCTAAGGTATGGCTATTATTCCATCTCCATTGACTGCCTTATGTATTGAATAATGTTGCTACAGTTCACATGATGGAAATTTGAAAGATTTCTGGCCCTTGGAATTAAATTACTTGGTGTTAGTCAGGCATTTTTATTGTTGTGGCCAATACTAGAGAGAAACAACTTAAAGGGGGACAGATTTATTTTGGTTTATGGCTTCAGAGATTTCAGTCCATGGTCTTTGGCTGTATTAATTCTGGTACCATGGTGAGGCAATATCATGGTTGCAAGAACATGAGGCAGAGGCTACTCATCTCTTGGTAGATAGGAAGGATCTCCCTCTCTCTCTTTCTCTCCCAGGTATCCTGGGAGAAGATACAGTCCCCAAGGACCTGATTCCCAATAACCAACTTCCTCCAGCTAGGCTCCACCTCTCAAAATTTCCAAAGTCATCCAAAATAGCACCACCAGCTGGGAACCAACCATTCATACATGCACTTTTTTGGGGGACAGTCATATCCAAACTGGCTTACAGTTCTTTACATCGCTCTAGTAATTGTTCTTCCCTAGAAGTTATTCTTGCCTGTAAGTTATTCTTACCTAGCTTCATGAAGTTTCATCCAATACATGCATGTAGTCAAAGACTCAGGAGATGCTTAAACAAATGTCTGGAACTTTCTCTGCATAGCTTCCTCCTCTTGATACTCAGTTTTCTTAACCTCCCTGTGTTTCTGTGTCTCCTTAAATGAATGAGATGTCTGGACTTTGTTTTCATCCTCCCTCCATGAAATGCACTTGGGAAATTACCTTATAACAGAAGCCTTGCTTCTCTTTTCAGTCACAGCCCTATACTGCCTCTTGCCCAAAGTCTGAAAATGGCTGTTTCTTGTATTTTTACATTTTAAAAAGATATTTATGGCCTTCTTTCATAATGATTGGAAAGGAGCCTTTACTTGTCAGATGGCCTATTTTTTTATTACCATAATTCTAAAGTGATGCAAGAACTTAACAGTTTTTACAGGAGGATTCCAAGATGGTGACTAGAGGGAGGAAGCAGAAAGTGTGCTTCCTAAAGTAAAATCTTAGAGAGATGCTGGAGATACACCTTACAGGAAAAACCACTGAGAAGAGGCAAAACTTTGACTCCTCCACACCCCCAGCTTGCGCGTAACATTCCCACTCCACGTTAAATGGAGAAACCAGGAGGGCTCCTGTGCCACAAGATGCCAGTGCCCAGACCACTTGGGAAGACACAGACCATAGGGTGAGTTAAGTGGCATGCAGTACTCCCACAGACAATCCTGGGCCAGATCAGCATAGCCCCCTGGACAGACTGGCCCCCACCCAGGGAAAAAAGAGAAACTGAATAATAAACAACAACAAAAAAGACACATAGCAAAGAGGGCAGGGTTCCCTGAGTGCCAAAAAGGGGGGAAGAGGCAATCCCCCATGGAACTGTAAATAAACAAGTCAGCTGGAGAAGGCAGGAGTGGTGGCACCTGCCCAGCAACCAGGAGCAGAAAAGCTTATAAAAGTGGCGGTGGGAAGAAAACTCCACAGGAGAGGGAGGAAGGCCCATTTCCCACGTGAACTGAAAATAAACACACTGGCTGGAGAAAGCGGGTGTAGCGCCACCTCCCTCAGTGTGCTTGGAAAGGGGAAAGCTTGTACCAGTGACGGCCCCACCCAGGAGAACTCTTAAGTAAACAATGCCTGTGGGGGTAGGTGAGTGTTAAGCTCACTCCTGAGATCTGCATAAATAAAGCCTCCAGCAACAGCAGGCTGACAGTAGTGGGCAGGTGAGCCACTGCCTCAGATAGCCATTCACAAGCCTGTCCCCAGACTTTTTTGCTTTTTTCTCTCTTCCTTTGATGAGACAACAACCGAACTACACCTGCATGATGAAAAACTTACTGAAACTGTATTGCATTTGAACTTGGGACACTTTGTGGTGGTTTTTTTTTGTTTTTTTCCCCCTTAGATGAGACAATGACAAAACTGCTTCTGAGACACCATCTCCAGGATTGGAGGCTGAGGGACTAACACCAAAATTATTAAGACTGAAACTTTATTGCATTTGAATTTGGAGATTTACTTTATTTTATTTTTCAATCCTCTCTCTGTCTCTCTAATGCCTGTTTAGCTTACTGTTGATTAGTACACTATCTCTCTCTGTTTATATCTTTGAAACTTTTTTTGGTTTTTTTTTTACTTTTCATTTATTTATTTTTCCCTTTATCTTTACCTTCTTTGCTTTCCCTCTCCTCTCACTCTTCTATTCTAAATATCACCATTGTTATTATTACAAGCTAGAAAATACTTAATTGCACACAGTACAGGGACAATAATAATACCAAGGGCAATGATGGGAAGATAGAAAAAACAGGGAAACCAGTTTCCCCACAGCAAAAAATTAGTACAGGAACCAGAGGGAAATGAAGAAAACAGAAACTCAGATCCAGACTCCAACAAAATGAAGATAAACTATGCTGAAGAACCCAATGAAGCCCACAAGAATAATCTAAAGGAAGAAATCCTACAGGTAACCAATGAGAATTTTATAGAGATGATACTGGATATGGTCAACCAAAATGTACAGGAGACACTCAAGAAATTCCAAGGTAACAAAAATAGAGAATTTGAAAAATCACAAGAAGAAATAAAAGAAACCATAGAAGCACTGTATAAACACCAAAGTGAAACAAAGAACATAATTAATAAAGAGATAAATGAACTCAGGATGAAAATAGACAACATTAAAGAGGAAGAAACTCAGGATATGGGAAACCTCAGAAAAAAGAATGAAACAGAATTGCAAAACAAAATGGAAGGCCAACCCAGCAGAATAGAACAAACAGAAGACAGAATCTCAGAACTCAAAGATGAAATGGTAATTAAAGGAAAAACCAAAGAACTACTAGTTAAACAACTCAAGACCTGTGAAAAGAAAATACAAGAACTCACTGACTCCATCAAAAGACCAAACCTGAGAATTATGGGCATTGAAGAAGCAGAAGAGGTGCAAGCAAAGGAATGCATAATATATTCAACAAAATAATTACAGAAAATTTCCCAAATCTAGAGAAATCTATTCCCATACAGACGCAAGAGGCCTCCAGGACATCAAACACACGAGACCAAAATAGAATTACCCCACAGCATATTATCATTAAAACAAGTACAGAGACCCGAGAAAGAATATTGAAGGCTGTAAGAGAGAAGAAACAAATAACATACAAAGTTAAACCCATCAAAATCACAGCAGACTTGTCAACAGAAACATTAAAAGCAAGAAGAGCTTGGGGTGAGATCTTCTGGGCACTGAATGAAAATAACTTCAACCCTAGGATACTCTTCCCAGCAAAACTATCATTCAAAATAAATGGAGCAATCAAAGTCTTCCATGATAAGCAGAAACTAAAACAATATGTGACCACAAGGCCACCACTACAAAAGATTCTTCAAGGGATTCTGCACATAGAAAGTGAAACCCAACATAACCATGAGAGGGCAGGCAGCACCAAACTACAGGAAAAGAAAAAGAAAGAAAGTAGAGAGTAACCTCAATTTAGGTACACACAATCAAACCAAACAACTAAAACAACTAAATGACAGGAATCACCACATACCTATCTGTACTAACACTTAATGTTTATGGACTTAATTCCCCCATCAAAAGTCACCATTTGACAAACTGGATTAAAAAGGAAGATCCAACAATTCGTTGCTTACAGGAGACCCATCTCACTGACAGAAATAAGCATATGCTTAGGATGAAAGGCTGGAAGAAGATTTACCAAGCCAATGGCCCCCGAAAACAGGCAGGAGTAGCAATACTTACCTCTGACAAAGTAGACTTCAAACCTACATTGATCAAATGAGATAAAGAAGGACATTCCATACTAATAAAAGGGGAAATAGACCAAAAGGAAATAATTATCAACCTATATGCACCCAATGTCAATGTACCCAATTTCATCAAACATACCTTGAAAGACCTAAAAGCATGTATTAACTCCAACACATTGGTCGTGGGAGACTTTAACACCCCATTATTATCAATAGATAGGTCATCCAAACAAAAAATCAATAAAGAAATCCTAGATCTAAAATATACCATAGATCAAATGGACCTATTTGATGTCTACAGAACATTTCATCCAACTTCTACACAATATACATTCTTCTCAGCAGCCCACGGAACTTCTCCAAAATAGAGCATATCTTAGGGCACAAAGCAAGCCTCAGCAAATATAAGAAAATAGAAATGCAATAAAACTAGAACTATGAGTTCTAGTTTTTCACAGCTGGAAACTGAATAACTCATTGCTTAATGAACAATGGGTCATCGATGAAATAAAAGAGGAAATTTAAAAGTTCCTGGAAATCAATGAAAATGAAAACACAACTTACCAGAACCTATGGGACACAGCAAAGGCAGTCCTGAGAGGAAAGTTTATAGCCATGAGTGCATATATTAAAAAGACTGAAAGATCCCAAATCAATGACCTAATGATTCATCTCAAACTCCTAGAAAAACAAGAACAAGCAAATCACAAAACAAATAGGAGAGAAATAATAAAAATAAGAGCTGAAATCAATGAAATAGAAACCAAAAAAACCATACAAAGAATTAATGAAACAAAAAGTTGGTTCTTTGAAAAAATAAACAAGATTGACAGACCCCTGGCAAACCTGATTAAAATGAGGAGAGAAAAAACCCAAATTAGTAGAATCAGAAATGCAAAAGGGGAGATAACAACAAACACCATGGAAGTCCAGGAAATCATCAGAGACTACTTTGAGAACCTATATTCAAATAAATTTGAAAATCTAAAAGAAATGGACAGATTTCTAGATACATATGATCATGTAAAACTGAACCAAGAGGATATTAATCACCTGAATAGATTTATAACACAAAATGAATTTGAAGCAGCAATCAAGAGTCTCCCCCCCAAAAAAAAGTCCAGGACCTGGTGGATTCTCTGCTGAATTCTATCAGACCTTTAAAGAAGAACTGACACCAACCCTCCTTAAACTGTTCCACAAAATAGAAAGGGAAGGAAAACTGCCTAACACATTTTATGAAGCCAGTCTTACATTTATCCCAAAACCAGGCAAAGACACCTCCAAAAAGGAGAACTACAGGCCAATCTCCTTAATGAATATAGGTGCAAAAATTCTCAATAAAATAATGGCAAATCAAATTCAACAACACATCAAAAAGATCATTCACCACGACCATTTAGGCTTCATCCCAGGAAGACAGGGGTGGTTCAACATACGAAAATCAATAAACATAATAAACCACATTAACAGAAGCAAAAACAAAAACCACTTGATCATCTCAATAGATGCAGAAAAGGCCTTTGATAAGATCAAACACCATTTCATGATAAAAGCTCTAAGAAAACTAGGAATAGAAGGAAAGTACCTCAACATTATAAAAGCTATATATGACAAACCTACAGCCAGCATTATACTTAACGGAGAAAAACTGAAACCATTCCCTCTAAAATCAGGAACCAGACAAGGATGCCCACTATCTCCACTCCTATTCAACATAGTACTGGAATTCCTAGCCAGAGCAATTAGGCAAGAAGAAGGAATAAAAGGAATACAAATAGGTAAAGAAACTGTCAAAATATCCCTATTTGCAGATGACATGATCCTATACCTTAAAGACCCAAAAAACTCAACTCAGAAGCTCCTAGACATCATCAATAGCTACAGCAAGGTAGCAGGATATAAAATCAACATAGAAAAATCATTAGCATGTCTATACACTAACAATGAGCAAACTGAAAAAGAACGTAGGAAAACAATTCCATTTACAATAGCCTCAAAAAAAATCAAATACCTAGTTGTAAACCTAACAAAAGATGTGAATGACCTCTACAAGGAAAACTATACACTTCTGAAGAAAGAGATTGAGGAAGACTATAGAAAGTGGAAAGATCTCCCATGCTCATGGATTGGTAGAATCAACATAGTAAAAATGTCTATACTCCCAAAAGTAATCTACATGTTTAATGCAATTCCCATCAAAATTCCAATGACATTCATTAAAGAGATTGAAAAATCTCTTTAATATGGAAACACAAGAGGCCATGAATAGCCAAGGCAATACTCAGTCAAAAGAACAATGCTGGAGGTATCATGGTACTTGAGTTCAAACTATATTACAAAGCAAAACAATAAAAACAGCATGGTACTGGTACAAAATCAGACATGAAGACCAGTGGAACAGAATAGAGGATCCAGATATGAAGCCACACAACTATGAGCAACTTATCTTTGACAAAGGAGCTAAAAATATACGATGGAGAAATAGCAGCCTCTTCAACAAAAACTGCTGGGACAACTGGTTAGCAGTCTGCAAAAAACTGAAACTAGATCCATGTATATCACCCTATACCAATATTAACTCAATATGGATCAAGGATCTTAATATCAGACCCCAAACTCTAAAGTTGGTACAGGAAAGAGTAGGAAATACTCTGGAATTAATAGGTATAGGCAAGAATTTTCTCAATGGAACCCCAGCAGCACAGCAACTAAGAGATAGCATAGATAAATGAGACTTCATAAAACTAAAAAGTTTCTACTCATCAAAAGAAATGGTCTCTAAACTGAAGAGATCACCCACAGAATGGGAGAAAATATTTGCCATCTACACATCAGACAAAGGACTGATAACCAGAATATATAGGGAACTTAAAAAACTAAATTCTCCCAAAACTAATGAACTAATAAAGAAATGGGCAAGTGAACTAAACCGAACTTTCTCAAAAGAAGAAATTCTAATGGCCAAAAAAACACATGAAAAAATGCTCACCATCACTAGCCATAAAGGAAGTGCAAATTAAAACCACACCTCACCCCTGTTAGAATATCCATCATTAGCAACACCACTAACAACAGGTGTTGGTGAGGATGTGGGGAAAAAGGAACCCTCTTACACTGCTGGTGGGAATGTAAACTAGTACAACCACTCTGAAAAAAAATTTGGAGGCTTCCTAAAAATCTAAACATTGATCTACCGTATGATCCAGCAATACCATTCTTGGGGATATACCCAAAAGACTGTGACACAGGTTATTCCAGAGGCACCTGCACATCCATGTTTATTGCAACACTATTCACAATAGCCAAGTTATGGAAACAGCCAAGATGCCCCACTACTGACGAATGGATCAAGAAATGTGGTATTTATACACAATGGAATTATATGCAACCATGAAGAATGAAATGTTATCATTCACTGGTAAATGGATGGAATTGGAGAACGTCATTCTGAGTGAGGTTAGCCTGGCCCAAAAGACCAAAAATCATATGTTCTCCCTCATATGTGGGCATTAGATCAAGGGCAAACACAACAAGGGGATTGGACTTTGATCACATGATAAAGCGAGAGCACACAAGGGAGGGGTGAGGATAGGTAAGACACCTAAAAAATTAGCTAGCATTTGTTGCCCTCAACGCAGAGAAACTAAAGCAGATACTTTAATGCAACTGAGGCCAATAGGAGAGGAGGACCAGGAACTAGAGAAAAAGTTAGATCAAGAAGAATTAACCTAGAAGGTAACACACATGCACAGGAAATCAATGCGAGTTAACTCCTTGTATAGCTATCCTTATCTCAATAGTAAAAACCCTTGGTCCTTCCTATTATTGCTTATACTCTCTCTTCAACAAAATTAGAGATAAGGGCAAATAGTTTCTGCCAGGTAGCTAGGCATAAGGGGGATAAGGAAGGGAAGGGGGGTAAGGGTGGGGGCTGGGGGAAGAGGGGAGAAATGACCCAAACATTGTATGCACATATGAATAGAACAAAATTTTTAAAAAAAGTTTATGATTATATATGCTCTTATTCATGTGTTGCTAAAAGAATACCAGGAATATATATTTATTCCAGGACAAATGGAATGCTACAGATGGTGTTTTGTTGGGTAGATGGGCAGAGGATTGATGTAATTTCTGGTTGATATTTTCTTTTTAAAATTTTATTTATCTTAATTAAAAGGTTTTGGTCAACATACAATAATTGCACATATTTATGGGGTACAGTGTGATACTTCAGTACTTGTATGTGGTATGTACTGATAAAATCAGGGAAAATGGCATTTTTATTTCCTTTTCATTTGTAAATGTTTGGAGCCTTAGAGCTCTTCTTTTCTAGTTCTTCATAAAATATATACCATGCAATTGTGAATTTACTGTGCTGCAGAATGCTAGAATGTACTGCTTTCATCTATATTCAACTTCCATCCCCTTCTCAGGCTCAAGTAATTACTATTCTACACTCAGATCAACTTTTAAAAAAATTATGTATAAGAGAGAACATATGGTATTTGTCCTTTTGTGTCTGACTTATTTAATGTAATGTCCTAATGTCCTCCAGGTCCGCCCATTTTGCTGAAAATGAGAGAATTTAATTCCTTTTCATGACCAAATAATATTCCATTGTGTTTATCTGCAACATTATCTTCATTCATTCATCCATCAATGGACATTTTTGTTTGATTCTATTTCTTGGCTATTGTTAATATTGCTGCAATAAACATATAAGTATAGGTATTTCTTTGATATGCATATTTAATTTACTTCGGATGTATACTTGGAAGGGGGATAGCCAGATCTGTGGTAGATCTATCTTTAGGTTTTTGAGGAACCTCACAGTTTTCTCCATAATGGTTGTACTAGTTTATATTCATATCCACAATGTATAATTTATGTTTCCTCCAACATTGTACTAATTTGCATTCTCACCAGCAGTGCCTTTTCTCCATATCTTCACATGCATTTTAAAATTTTTTTGCCTTTTTGCTAACCACCATTTTAATTAGGGTGAGATATCTTTTACTATGTTTTTTTTTGAGACAGGGTCTTGTTATATAGCACAGGCTGCCCTTGAACTCAAAATCCTCCTGCCTTAGCCTCCTGAATATTGAGATTACAAGCGTGCACCACTACGCCCAGCTTTCTTATTACAGTTTTGATGTGCATTTCCTTTATGGCTAATGATACTGAGCATTATTTCTTGGTATTTCTTCTTTTGAGAAATGTCTCTTCAGATTATTTTCTCATTTTAAATTGGATTATTCACTTACTCTTTGTTAAGTTTTTTCAGTTCCTTATATATTCTGGCTATCAGTCCTTTGTGGTATGAATAATTTGAAAATATTTTTTCAATTCTGTAGGCTGTCTCTTCACTCTACTCATAGCTTTTTTTTGCCCTGTAGAAGCTTCTTAGTTTGATATAATTCCATTCATCAATTTGGGTTTTTGTTTCCTGTGCTTTTGGGGTCCTACCCCAAAAAATCATTGCCTGTGGCAATGTCTTGAAGTTTTTCCCTATGCTTTCTTCTAGGAGTCTCATATCCTACATTTGGGTTTTTTATTCATTTTGATCTTATTTCTTTGTAGGATGAGGTAGGGGTCAAGTTTCAGTCTTCTCCATATGGATAGTCAGGTTTCCCAACATCAATACTGAAAATCTGTCCTTTCTCCATTGTATGTTTTTGGTGTCTTTGTCAAGAATCAGTTGTCTGTAGACACATGGATTCATTTCTGAGATCTCTATTCTGTTCCATGGTCTATGTCATTGTTTTTATGTTAGTACATAGCTCTGTAGTATGTGTCCAAGTAAGGTATGTTTCAGCTCTGTTCTTTTTGTTCAAGATTGCATTGGCTATTTGGGGTCTTTTGTGTTTCTATATGAATTTAAGACATTTTTTCTAATTCTATGAGGTCATCAGTATCGTGGTGGAGATTGTATCAAGTGTAAATCACTCTGGGTAGCATGGACATTCTAAACAATTCTTCCAGTTCATTAACATAAGGCATCTTTCCATTTTTTTATGCCTTCAATTTCTTTCATCAACATTTTGTAATTTTCATCGTAAAGGTCTTTTACTTCCTTGGTTAAATTTACTGTTAGGTATTTTATTTTATTTTTGAAGCTATTGTGAACAGAATTTGCTGTCATAATTTCTTTCTCACCAAATTCATTATTGCATATAATATTTTTATATGTAGATTTAAAATCCTTCAACTTTATTGAATTTATGAGTTCTAATGGTTTTTTCATGAAATATATATATGTAAATTATATATAAATTATGTAACTATATATAAATTATATAAATGTTCATATCTGCAAACAGGAAAAGTTTGATTTCTTCTCTGTATGCCTTTTATTTCTTACTCTTGCCTAATTGTTCTGTCTAAAACTCCAGTGCTATTCTGAATAAGAACAGTGATTGTAGCCATCTTGTCTAGTTTGGATCTTAGAGAAAATGCTTTTAGCTTTTACAAATTCAGCATAATTTTGACTACCTTATAGAAAATGAATTGCAATGACATGAATAGAATCAGAAAAAAAACCAGTGAGAGAATAATGTAGGAATTTGATTAATGACTATTAGACACTAAACCCAGTTGTGGTAGACTAGATGAGATTGTTTTCAGAAATACAAAATTTAGTCATAGACTGATTGTTAAGTATGATTTGGAAACTGGTGAAAGACTAATAAGGGATCAGATAGAAGGCAGGAGGTACAAGTAACTTTGTTTTGAACATAGTAAACATATGCTTATTAGACATCAAAGAGGAGACATCAAGAAGGCACTGGAATCTGTACGTCTTAGACTCAGGATAGATGTGTAGATTGTAAATAGAAAATTGAGAGTTGTAGACATATGGGCTTAAAGTTATAGACATAGATAAGGGTCTCCTAAGTCAGTAGTGAGTACTTAAATAAAACTTGGCATTCCCTCTGGTAGAACATGTGGTTGATTTCTTAGTTTTCTTGTAAATATTTTATTCTGGAGGTTAAGCAGGTTTATGCTTCTGGATGTGGAGTGTTCAATGCAGACTGCATCAGTAGTGGACATGTAGCTGAAGTTGCTGAGGCAACAGTTGTGGGGAGTGTGGAGAGCAGGACTGATCCTCCCAGCCATTATTATGAGCATGTTCTCCAGGAGAGTCAACAGGCAAATGATTAGGAAGACCATGAAAAATAAGCCCTGTAGGTTGAAATGTTTGGAAAAATCCCAATATGATAAGCTTAATGAGACTTTTGAAGTGACTCAAGTGGTAGAGCACCTGCCTACCAAGTGTGAGACCCTGAATTCAAACCCCTATACTGCTGGAAAAAAAATTTTGGTGAAGATAAATCTAGTGACATTCATTTTATTGTTCATTTCAAATGGTGCTATAATTACAAAAGAATAAGGAAAAAAGAAACCATAAAGAAAATATACAGAGCAAACAAATGGATCTCTAAACTTGCAGGGTTATAACACATGATTTTGGTTGCAAAGCAGCTTGGAGAGAAATGTACAGGACTGCCTTTAGGAAGACCACCACTTCTCCTGGCTGGACAGGCCTTGCATCCCTGGCTTAGGCCCCTCCAATATGGGATTTTGAGACTGGGAGAGGGTAGGAATGAATGCATTGACTTCAACTGTGTGAGTCCTTATGTTAGAGTAAACTCATTTTCCCAACAGCTATGCAAAAACCTCCTTCTTAGCATTGCATTCACTACATTATTTAAATTTATTTATGCAAATGTATTTTTATTATTATGAATATAATAATGTTGATGGGTAAATGTGATAGTAAAAGATCCTTAACACTTACAAAATAAATGTTTCATTTCAACAACTTTATTCTTTTCTATTCTCTTTCCTCTCTTCCTCCTCCCTCACTTATTTTCCTTCTTTGTGTCTCATTTATATCCACATATGTATTTATATCTTCACAAGGTAGAAATCTTACTTTATATTCAGTTTTGCATTTTTTTTATGATGTTTTCCCCACCCGCACTCTGAGTGTAGGGACTGAATGTAGGCCTTGTGTTTGCTAAGCAAGCACTCTACCACTGAGGTATGACCCACGCCCTGTTTTGTACATTTTTAAAACAAATATCAGAGCAAAAACATTCCCTCATAGCTTTCAATATACTTGAATATGTAATTTCCAATGGTTGTGTAACATTCCATTATGTGGAAATACATACAAAATGTTTAGTTAGTCCCACATTGTTGAGCATTTAGGTCATGTTCATATTTTTGCTATTATGGAAGTACTGTGATAAGCATATTTGATACAATTATGTGCAATCATTTTATAATTTCTTTGAGAAAAATGTTTAGGTTTTGTGTTTTTTAACAGGGTTAAGAATTATTTTTTTTTCATTTTTCTTTTATTATTCATATGTGCATACAAGGCTTGGTTCATTTCTCCCCCCTGCCCCCACCCCCTCCCTTACCACCCACTCCCCCCCCTCCCGCTCCCCCCCTCAATACCCAGCAGAAACTATTTTGCCCTTATCTCTAATTTTGTTGTAGAGAGAGTATAAGCAATAATAGGAAGGAACAAGGGGTTTTGCTGGTTGAGATAAGGATAGCTATACAGGGCATTGACTCACATTGATTTCCTGTGAGTGTGTGTTACCTTCTAGGCTAAAAAACTAGCTAGCATTTGTTGCCCTTAACGCAGAGAAACTAAAGCAGATACCTTAAAAGCAACTGAGGCCAATAGGAAAAGGGGACCAGGTACTAGAGAAAAGGTTAGATCAAAAAGGGTTAAGAATTATTTTGAGATTTTTTTTCAAACATTTTTATGGGCTCTGGCTTTCTTAATAAGACTATTTCTCTTTTCAGAGTGTAGAAGTCTTTAGAAATGTTTATTAAGCAACTTGTTTTAGAACAATTTCTTTTGATTTATTTCCTCATTGGTATGAACTTATTGCCTCTCATATTTTATATTTCCTAAGGGAGCAATCAAAATGATCATAAATTTCTTTTATGATTCACTTAAACTTTGAATCAATTGCTGGGTTATTTTCCAGTGTATCTGTTCTAGATTTGGAGGCAGTGAGCTACAGTGGAATGAGTAGGCTTTGTGTGAGGTAGATTTGAATCCTCGCTTTGCTGCTCTCTGATCCTGACAAGTAATCTGTCCTTCTGAGTATCAGTGTATTCATCTGAATGATGAAGATCATATTATTTACCTCATATTTTTTGAAGTTTTTAATGTTTTAGCAAGGGTTTATTTTCGTATAACAGGATAAAGTATGGAGAAGTCAGGGGTGGGTGGGGGGAGAGAAAAATATTTCCTATTCCCCATGCAGAAACTGGAGCAAAGATTCCTAAAATTCTCTTAAAATACAATGCTCTCATCAAATCTGTTCCAAATGCATCCCACAAATGTCCTCACCAGCTCTACCACTACCTCTCCAGTTCAAGCTACTGTATTTTTTCCCTTGAACTATGTAACAATCTCCTCACTGACTTGGCCTCCATTCTTGTCTCTATTAGTGAATTCTCCTAAGAGCAGCCCTGGTGATGCCTTGTTTATCTAAATCAGTCTTTCAATGCATCCTCATCACAAAAAGTGCCCACCTACTGGCAATAACCTGCTGTTTTCTGTGATTTTACCCTTGCCTATTCCCATGCTTCCTCACATATTGGAAAGGGGATTCTTGGCTAAAACTCCTTCAGTAGTTTTCCATAGCAAGCCCCAACATACATATTGCTTTCAAACATGTCTGACACACTGAACTACTCACCTACTCAAATCAGGCAATTAACTTTTATCCAGATTAGCCTTTATATTTAAATAAGCAGAGGGAAGACTGGGATTCACCTGGAGAAAGTGCATGGTCTTACCAGGAAGGTTATGCATAGTTAGAACAAACTTCAATCTAGGCAGAGAGAAAAAGAATGAAACATTGAATCATCCCCTATCTATAAGAAAGCCTCAATCCTTTCTGAAAGGGATCAGTACTGGTGATGTCAGAATGGGAAAGCAGGGAGTGAACTGCTGTAAACCCAGGAAATAATACTCCTTACAACAGGAATAAAGAGAAGCTTTTTTATATTAAAAAAACTATTGCTTTTTTCATTGAGGACAACAGACTAACAGCCACCAAAGGATGTTCATGTCCTCATCCCCAGAGTTTGTGCATTGCAAAAGGGGCTTTGTAGGTGTAACTAAGTTGGGAATTTTGAGCTGGGAAGATTTTCCTGGAATATCTGGAACCAATGTAATCATGAAGGAGTTTATAAGAGTGAGGTGGGTCAAAGTTAGATGGAAGAGATGTGACCATAGAAGCAGATGTGGGAATGACGTTCTTCAAAGAGGAAGGAAGGAGTAATTGGGTCAAGGGATGCAGGCAGACTCCATCAGATGTTAAGGCAAGGAAACAGATGTGGCCAAAGAGCTCTCTGAAGTAATGTAGCTCTAATGACCTTTTTACTTTGGGATTTGTGTTATTTTAAGCCCTTAAATTTGTGGTAATTTGTTACAATAGAACACTGTACATTCACTATCACATAGACTACATGGCTAACTGCATTGTGTCAGAGTCTTCAGCTCAAATTTCTTAAATTCTCTAGCAATTGTTCTGGAGGTACTTATGAAACAGACTATTAAGTATTGACCACAGATTGCTGGGATGTCAGAAGAAAGGAGTATATTAGAATGTTTTTTAGTAGAGCCTGCTCCAAGGCTAAGCAAAATGTTGCTCATTATGGAAGGATATTGGTTGGGATATTGCAGAGCCCAGGTGGTAAAGCTATCTTAGACATCTTCACTTATGAAGAATGGTCCTACAGAGAAGGCTCTGAAAGCTGATGCTTACGGAAGCTGATAATAGTCCCAAAGAATGGCTGCATTGTGACCAAGGAATCCTAGTAGAGATTTGATCCTCATTATTTTCCTTTATGAAGTACAGTAGGGCATCTATGTATGCTTATGTGAAGACTGACACCTCTTTTAAAAGCAAGGGTTAATAATTTTGGGGGGCAGTGAACCTGTTTATTGGGTCAGTGGTCCATGGGTAGACTGCAAAGCCCTATTCCCACAGGTATACATAAACATGTGCACATAAATCTGAGTGTGCATTTGTGGTGGTGATGTGCATGTAAGGGTGTTCTTCAGGTACTTGTGCATACGTGAGAGGGTAAAATCTGAGGTAAATGACTCTTCAAATTATGGTCAGGTCATGAATAATAAAAAGCAGAAGATTGGCATATTCAGAAAGATTTAACATTGGTATGGCTACATAATAAAAGTCCTCAATGTCTCTGGAACACTGGGGAGCATCTCCAAAGGCTGTATAACTGCTGAGGGTAGAAGGGCCTTTAGGTTCTGAGCTCTGAGGGAGGCAAATCACCACCACTTCCTCTGTATCCCTGAAGGTCCCTCCCAGGCTGCAGGCTATAGCATGGCAACTCCAGATGGCTCCGTGAGGCTCCCATAGCAAGTTTCTGGAATATGAGGTGTGGTGGTAGGTAATTCACTGCCTGAGGGTACCAAACTGGACTGTGGGAACGGTGTTGGGCCTGCATGAGGTTTTTAAGACCAAGCCAATAATTCCTCTGTAACAAGGATCTTCTAGAATATTTTCCTGCTCTTCCTGGACCAGCAGGAGTCTTGGGATCTTTGTGTAAACCAGGCCTGGGTTTACACAAAGTGGGCAAAAGCTGACTGTGAGGCATATGCAAGTGCTCCAAGAAACACATCCTGGGAAGGGAGCCAGGGAGACAGAGGCCATCTGGAGGAAAATATTCTGGGGTTGTCAACCTTTGTTGGGTCAGGATCTGCTCTGATGGTGTGGTGAAATCCAAGGATTAATGAAAATGAATTTATCTACAGTCATGACATTTTGGACATAATTTTAATAGAGATGACATAAGTAAAAGTCTACTGAGTTTTCATAGTATTTATTTCATAGTATTCTTTATTTATACCTAGAGAGTGGGTAGACCTAGAGCCATAATTGAGGAGAATAATCTGTAATGTGAAAATAGAGGCTCTGGAGTTTGGAAAGAGTACCTGAAGCAATGGTTACAGTGTGGGAGCCATATTTAGAGTAACTTGAAGCCATGTGTGAAACTAAATTTGTTGAGACAATTTGGATAGTCTAGGAATAAAGAAATGTCATTAGCTGATAGAGAGTATTATTAAGAAGGAATAGATATTAGAATAGAAGTAACGAATTCCTTTAGGAAATTGAAAGTGCATCCATGAAGAAATGCCAGTTGGCAACTGGTAATACAGGATTGTATATGGTTTGACTATGAGATGTCCCCCACAGGATCATGTGTTGGAGTCTTGGCCCTCAGTTGGGGGTGCTATTTTGGAAGGTGCTGAAAACTTTAGGAGGTAGTGTCCAACTAGAGGAAGGAGATCACTCCTTCCTGGTTGCCATGAAGTGAGCAACTCATTCTACCATATCCTTCTGCCATGATGTTATGCCTCCCACTGGCCCAGAAACAAAGGAGCCAGCTGACTGTGGGTTTAAACCTCTGAAACTATGAGCCAAAAGAGGTCTTTCCTTCTTTTATGTTGTTTTGTCACAGTGATGAAAAATCTGACTAACACAGATGAGGAAGACTGAAGACAGCAGTTTAACATTCAGTATCATGAAGATGGTTGCTAAAATCATAGCTGTGCATAAATGCACCAGAAAGAGTAGTAAGAATGAGGAGAAGGAGGCTGAAAATGGGTCCTCGCATTTCAAAATGAAAAAATTGTTGGGTGATGGACCTTCACAGGGCTCCCAGATGCTCATTTCAATCTCCGGAGTTGGCCATAGGCTCCGAAATCCCCAAGGCTTAGGAATTGATTTTTCAGGACATCCACATCTGAAATCTATTAGGAATCTGTGTGTACTAGTTACAAATCCCTCTGTAATGAGAATCTTGCTTTTTGTGGTCTTTATCACCTTTGCAGACAAACCTCAAGTTCTACCTACCTTGGGAGCTAGGATATTACTTTACCTTATGATATAGAAAATGCCATCTGAGCATTCCAGTTTGATCTAGGTATATTTATAGAAAGAAAAGAAGCCCATTATGAAAGGACACTCTTCACAGAGTTACTCTGAGACACTTGCCAAGTTCTTCCTCCCCCCTTCCCCCATTTGCCAAGTTCTCAAATAATCAAATTGACAAAAAGGATATAAATATTCAGAGGTCAAAGTTGGTTTTTTTAAAAAAATTAGTCACATTGTTAATTTTAAATGCCTTGATATGTGACTTTTATTTACTTTATGATAGACTCTGAAAAATAATAGCAGATCTAGTAACAAGGGTAGTAAAGCCTTATATAGAGTTTGCTATTCTATTCAGTTAATCTTCACACCAACCCTAGGAAATAGATACCCATTTTATAGATAAGAAACACAAGAGAAAGAAATTAAATAAGGTATCCAAGTTTTCTTTTACCATGTTAAAGTTGGGAGATAAGTCAGTTCTACAGACTCTAGGGTCTATGCTGTCAATAATATGCTATGCTTTCTTCATTATGATTTGTGACCTCTACATTGAACAAATTCATAAGGAAATAAAATCTAAGTGATTTGTTTGAAAGCATAGCATTTTTCACATGCTTGGATTCAACCAGGATTTTCCAAGTTGTTTTGAGTGTGATCACATATTAGGCAGTATTAATAATACGTACCAGGTGCCAGGATTTATTCACATTGCTTTTCATTTGTTAGCTATTTAATCCTTAAACAACTCTGAGGTATAAAATTCCTCATTTTATAGTTGAAGAATTCATGCAACAGAGAGGTTAAGTTGCTATATTAATGTTATTAATAATAGTACCTTGTGTTATCTGATTGTAAAATGATATGGTTGAAAAATACATTGAAATAATCAAAACACATATAAAATAAGGCATGTTTCTTATTCTTAATATTAAGCATTAAAAATACATGATTATTGCTGGGTGCTGGTGGTTGATGTCTGTAATCCTAGCTACTCAGGAGGCAGAGATTATGAGGATTGTGGTTCAAAGCCAGCCTGGGCAAATAGTTCTACAAGACCCTATCTTGAAAAAACCCTTCACTAAAAAGGGCTGGTGGAGTGGCTCAAGGTGTAGGCCCTGAGTTCAAGCCCCAGTACTGCAAAAAAAATTATTAATAGAAATATAGCTTTTATTAAAAATTCCAAATCCTAGAGACTTGAGGATCAGTATTTACTATTACTGAATAGTAAATACTGTTCAGTAGAAACATGATACTTAGGTTAAAATTAAACAATTCTTGAAGCTGAATTAAACAATTCTTTTTATTTATTAATTTTTGGTGGTACTGAGGGTTGAACTCATGGTCTTACGCTTGCTAGGCAATCACTCTACCACTTGGGTCATACCTCAAGCCTTTTTTATTTTAGGTATTTTTCAAATAGGGTCTCACACTTGTTCCCAGGTCAGCCTGGACCGTGATTACTTATGCTTCCTACATGGCTGGGATGACAGGCACACAACGCCACACCGAGTTTTTTATTGGTGGAGATTGGGGGGGGGTCTCTTGAACTTTTTGCCTAGGATTAAAGTCTTAAGCTGCCATGCTCAGCCTGAATCAAACAATTCTTAAAGCTGAATTTCAAGCTCAATAGGCCCAGAGGACTTAAGTAAGAAATAAAAATTTTCCTTTGCCCAAACATAGGGTATTGAGTTAAGCTACCATAGGAGATTAAGCTTTCTCCACATGTTCACGTCAGTACATTCAGGTTCCCGTTTACAATATATTTTATTTGTAAATACACAAGTTTTTCTGGTGACTCTATTCTATGATCAACACTATTTGGGGGAAGTTGACAAGTCTTATTGAATCATAATAATCTTCTTAACTTTTTTTTTAAGTACTGGAACTTGAACTCAGGGCCTTCACCTTGAGCCAATCCACCAGCTCTATTTTTGTAAAGGGTTTTTCAAGATAGGATCTCGTGAACTTATTTACCCAGGTTGGCTTCAAACCATGATCCTCCTGTTCTCCACCTCCTGAGTAGCTAGGATTACAGGCGTGAGCCACTGGTGCCCAGCTTCAACCTTTTATTTGAGTATTATTTGTTGGCATTGAAGCTTGAGTATTTTGTTGTTGTTGTTATGTATTTATTTCTTTTTAAAAATCCCTTGTGTTATTCATTTAATTTAAGTAAGCATTTTATAACTGTGGTGGTTAATCTTTATTGTCATTTTGATTGGATTGAGAAGTGCCTAGGAAATTAGTAAAGCACAATTTTGAGTGTCTGTGAGGGTACTCTTTGAGAGGATTGGCTAGCACCATCTGAAAAGCTGGGAGCCTGGGTAGAATACAAGGGGAAGAAGGAGGAATCTGCCAGCACAGCATGTTCTTTGTCCTCTTTGCTTCCTGGCTGCCATGAGGTGAGCATGTTTCCTTCACTAGGCCTTTCTTCCATGACATTTCTGCCTTGCCACAGGCCAAAAAGCAATGGAGCTAGCCAACCACGGACTGAAACCTCGAATCCATGAACCAAATAAATCTTTCCTCCTTCAAAGTGTTTTTCTTAGGTATTTGTCACAGTCACTTTCAAAGACTAACTTTTTCACTGGGGATATTCAGGCAGAGGCTGGACTGCCATATCTGATGCGATCACTCTTAACAGTTTCTAGCAACACTTAGTTTCTTTCGCCACACTTAGACATTTATCCAAGATAAATATGGTGTTATTTATAATACTGTAAGAGTTTTAAAATTCTTTTGAGTGATCAAACCAGTACTTTTGATGAACAGTATACAGTGTCTAGGACCAGAGTGTTTCCAACATGGGATTCAAACCATCCTCTGAGCTGATATTTCCAGGATCCGAAATTCTCTGATAAACTCTTGTATTTGCAAGTAGCCCAGGGATTTTCTGAGTTTTTATCATCTTAACTTGTTGGGAGCCAAAACCCACAGTCTGACAAGGTCACTGTGGCTTAGCAGTAAGGTTGGAACCTGCAGGTGAACCATGTCTCTATCATGGTGGGAAGGAATGCTAAATGGTTTCCCTTGACTGAAAAGAAGTTTATACTTAGTCAAGGACACTGGCAGTAAAAATACAGGATGGCAAAAACAGAAAGGTTGTAACTAGGTCAGAGTATTTTGATGTTTAAATCTCTTCCTCTTTTGTATAAAGCTTGCTGAGAAAAATAAAATTTTGCCCTTTGGTCATCAGCCTGCTGGCCCTCTCGATATGTTTTGTCATTCCCTTCCTGAGTGAGTAAGTCCTTTCATATGTCCTGTCTTGATCATTCCTTTCTTGAGCCCTTTTGGGTCAAGGACCTCTGCGATCCTGCCATTAAGCACCCAGTGAACTGCTATAATTCTCTTTTGTGCTTTAAGAGGGCAGATTGTTAAAAAAAACCAAACCAAAACATAACATAAAAACACTCTCCTTAATTTAGGTTGCACATCAGATCCTCTTTGAATGGTTGATTATTGAAGTTCATTAGTACAATCAGGTCAGGTTCTACTTGCTATTGCCCATGTCCTGGCACTAGCACCAATTGTCTCTGGAATATAAGAAAAGAAAGAGAGATGAACTGGCAACTCTTCAGGACAGAGTGAAGGCAGTAGGTTGGATTATCTTGTAAAATTTCACTACAATAAAACTAGGACAAGAAACATCTGACAGTGTCAGATTCAGATGTCAAAAATGCAGACACCATGAACAGTTTATGTTTTTTCTGCTAAGGAACATTAGTGCTTATTAGGAGATCTCAGACATGTCATAATGGGGTGTATAAATTGTCTGAAATCTAAGCATAGCCCAAAGGCAACCAAAACATAAATATTATAGTGAGATTCAAGTAGCCCATCTGGCTAATTTTGTAAATGCTTGAACCTGTAAAAAGTTCTCTTCTACTAACTCATACATTAATCAGTATATTTTGTGAAGAAGCATTTCCTTGCCTATCCCCCAAAACCAAAGAACCAAGGCAGTTGTCTAACATATTCCTAACTAATGTCAAAATGCATCTTGTGTCATTCAAAGGATCACATATTATAGGCAGTTCTTGGCTCACAAATAATTTTGTTTACAAAACATCACTTGGAAGTCTTATAACTAAGATACAGAAAAGTCAAAAGAACCATTGACCTAAATGTAGGCACCCAAACTTTATTAAGTCTAAGAAAAAATAGGAGTAAATTTTTATGATCTTGGATTAGGAAATAGTTTCTCAGGTATGATACCAGAAGCACATACAATAAGTCTGGTGTGGTGGTCCTTACCTGTAATCCCTGCATTCAGAGCATCGAGGCAGAGCATCATAAGTTTGAGGCCAGCCTGGACGACATGGTGAGACCCTTTCTCAAACAAACAAAAACTCCAAAAGACAGAAAGTGAAAGCACAATCTATAGAATAAGAGAAAATATTTGCAAACATGTATCTGACAAAGGACTTGTATCTAGAATATATAAAGATTTCTTATAACTAAACAATAAAAGGTCAAATAATCCTATTAAAAATGAGCACAGTTAGTATACATTTCTCCTAAGAAGTATATAAATAGCCAGTAAGCAAATGAAAAGATGCTTAACACCCTTAGCCCTCAGAGAAATATAAAACAAAAGCACAATGAGACCACTCCTAGCGATATACCCGAAGGAAGGCAACTCGAATTATTATAAAAGCACCTGCACACCTATGTTTATTGCAGCACTATTCACAACAGCCAAGCTATGGAAACAGCCAAGATGCCCCACAACCAATGGGATGGATCAAGAAAATGTGATATTTATACACAATGGAATTTTATTCAGCCATGAAGAAGAATGAAATCTTATCATTCGCAAGTAAATGGATGGAAATGGAGAACATCATCTTAAGTGATGTTAGCCAAGGTCAAAAGACCAAAAATTGTGTATTCTCCTTTATATGTGGATTATAGGCCCCAAACAAATGCAGTAATATTATTGGACATGGGTCATACCCTAAGGGGAAAACACACATGGGAGAAATAGTGAAAGGAAAGGAAACCTAAAACTCAAAAGTGTTTGATGTGCTCACTGTAGAGGAGTGAATATAGTAATCCTAAACTGGCAGAGGCCACTATGGGAAGGGAACCAGGAAGGAGTGAAGAGGTTGGGAAGAAATGAATCAATGTGGGTTGCAATTCACAAGTGCATGGAAGCAATGCTAGGAATCTCTCTGTAGAGCTATCTTTATCCCAAACCAGCAAAAATGATATGTCTTTCTTATTATCTCTTATGTTTTCTCTTCAACAAATTGGGGAAGATGTCAGAACACGTTCTGCCTGGAAGCAGGGAGTTGTGGGGAGTGGAGGGGGTGGGGGCGGGAGGTGGTACAAGCAATGTATACACACATGTAAGTAAATGTAAAAACAATAAAATAGAAGGAGAAAAAAAGCACAATGAGATATCATTTATACCCACCAGGATAGCTATGATCAGAAAGAGAGGCAGTAAGTGCTGATGAGAAAGGAGGAACTGGAACCCCAAACTGTTGCAGATGGGACTGTGACATAGCATAGCTGCCTTAGAAAAAGCCTGGCAGGTCTTCAAGAGGATATGATTCAGAAATCCATTCAAAAATGAAAACATATTTCAAAACAAAACTTGCATGTAAATGTTAATAGCAGAAAAATTAATAGTAGCCTCAAAGTAGAAACAGTCCTAATGTTTATCAATTACTAAATGGATAAATAAAATTGGTGTATCTACACAATGGGATATTAGTGGGTGGTAAACAAAGGAAGTACTGATTTGTGCTACAACATGGATGAATCTTGTCAAAGAAACAGACGAAAAAGGCCACATATTATGCGATTCCATCTACATGAAATTTCCAAAATATGCAAATTTATAGACACAGAAATTGGATTAGCTGCCTCTTGGGGCTGGAGGTGGGAATGGGGATTGAGTGCAAATAAGAATAAGGAATCCTTGGAGTGATGAAAATGTTGGTAAAATTGGATTCTAGTGATGTTGCACCACTATGTAAATTTGCTCAAAGTCATTGAATCATACAATGTAAAAGATTGAATTTTATGATATGTGAGTTATGTGTCAATAAAGCTGTTAAAAAGTTACATCAAATAGTATAAATTCTACTATAATTTTGTATTAGCTAACATGTCCTATTAAAAGATAAAACTCTTTAAAGTATAAATTTGGCACTATCTTTAACAATGTGTATTCATCAGATAACATAGCTTTAGTGAGGAAGTAAAACTTGATGGACTAAAAGGAAATAAAAACAAACTCATAATTTTGTGTGAAGGTTTGAACAATGCAATCAACCAACCCCTTCTAATTGATATTATAGAACACTATACCCAACAACTGAAGAGTAAACATTCTCTTAGAGTCCATTGAAAACTCTACAACTTTCTGGTGGTTTCAGAAAGTTAAACAAACACACAAAAAACCCAAGAAGGAACATGAAAATAACTTCAGAGAACAAAATTTCAGCTTCATATCTATTTCATTGATTTCTGCCAAGAGAGACCATATTCAAGCCCATAAATGTTGATAAATTTACAATTATTGAAACATATAAAGTGTATCTCTAAACACAATGGAATTAAAGTGGAAATCAGTAACAAAAAGATAAATAGGAAAGCACAAAATAATAGGACATTAAATAACATACTTCTAAAAAACTCAGGAATTGAAAAGGAAATCACAATATGAATTTAAAATATTTTGGACAAAATGATATACAAGTGGTTATAAAATGCACCATTAAAAGTTGTGGAACTAGAATGTCATATTTAAAGCACTTTTTAGAAGAAAATTTATAGTTCTAAATACCTACACTAGAAAAGAAGAAATTTTTAAAAGAATGAACTACACTTCTACCTCAAGATGCTAGTAGGAGGACAAATGAAATCAAAATAGTAGAAAAGAAACATCAAAGTCAAAAGCAGAAATCAATAAAGTTAAAAGGTTGAAAATATTTTTGCATTGTTCTTGGGGTTTCCTGAACTTCTGAATCCTACTTTGGTGTTAGACAAACCAAAATAATCTTGAAAAAAAAATGAAAAAGAAACAAGGTTGGTAGCCAGTGTGAAGCCCTGGGTTCAATCCCCAGTACTTAAATTTTTTTTAAAAAAAGAAAAGAAAAGCAAAAGTTAGCAAATGGATTTTGTCATAATCCTAAACCAAACAGATTTAGAGAATAGAGTCCTAAAATAGACCCACACATATGTAATCAACAAATGTATTTTTTTACAAAGATGTCATAGAAAAAGTGGAAGGAAATGACTTAAATAGTTGGTTCTGAGGAAATTGGATAGCTATCTGAGGGAAAAAAAAATAATGTTGAGCTCCCACTTTGTACCATACATGAAGCCCAATTTGCATAGGCTGTAAATACAAATGTGATGAAAAAACAAAAATAGTTTCACAACTTTGGCCATGCAAAGATTTCTTAGATAGGACATAGGAAAATTTTGCAAATTGGATTTTATTAAAATTTAAAAAAATCTGCTGATCATCAGAAACACATATAACCCACCTAAACATGAGCAAAAGATAAAAATGTGAATTTTATAAAAGATACCTAAATGCTCATAAGCATATGAAACACTGATCAAAGTTATTAGTCATCAGAAATGGGTAAAGCCACAATGTAACACCACTGCATACAGTACCAGAACAGCTAACATTAGGAAGACTCAAGTGAGTGAATGAGTGAGGGATTGAGTGAGTGAGATGTTGACCAAGTGGTCAACATATTTTGTGTTGCTGGGGGGGAGTGTAACATATTCAGATATTTTAGAAAATTCCTTGGGAGTTTGTAAGATAGTTAATACTTAACTTATGATATGGAAATTTATATATGAAATATATATTGTGTATCTAAGGTATATGAATGTATGCCCATATAAGAATGTTCTTATTTGCTTTATTCATAATAGTCTTAGAATAAAAACTCCCCAGATGTTCATTAATGCAAGAATGGATAGACAGCAGTGGTATTTTTTTGCTTTGGAATAAAGAAGAATGAACTATTCATACACAAATTGGCTAATGGGTACAAAATTACAGTTAGACAGGAGGAATAAATTCTGGTGTTCTACAGGACAGTAGCATAACTATAGTTAACAATGATTTAATACATATTAATATTTCAAGATAAGTAGAAGAGAGGACTTTTTCACACATAAAATATATTTTATTTCAGATTGACCCCCTTTAATACTCTATCCTTCCCTTTTCTCCCTCACCCTATTTTAACAGGTTTCAGTGCATTTCTTTATACCATCTTCATACACAGCTGCGATGTATTTAGATATTATTCACTATCATTCTTTTTTTTCCACCTGCACCTTCTACTAGTTCTATCAAGCAGTCCCACTATTACAAACATGTTCTCTCTATGTATCATATATACATATATGTATATATTAATCTTTTAGGTCTAACTTTCACATATGAGAAAAAACATGCATGTCTTTCTGAACCTAGCTTACTTCTCTTAAAATGATCATCTCCAGTTCCATCCTTTTACCTGCAAATAAAATAACTTCATTCTTCTTTATGACTGGTTAAAACCCTACTGTGTCTACATACTACAGTTTCTTAATCCATTCATCAGTAGTAGGGCATCTGAGCTATTTCCACAGCTTGGCTATTGTAATAGTATTGCAATAAACATGGCTACACAAGTGTCTCTATTGTATCCTGATTTATATTCCTTTGAATATATTCCAAGGAGTGGTGTCATTGGATTTAATGGTAGTTTTATTTTTAGTTTTTTGAGGAGCTTCCATACTGCTTTCCATAGTTGTTGCATTAATTTACATTCCCAAAAACAGTGTATGAGGGTTCCTTTTTTCTTGCATTATTGCCAGCATTTGTTGTTTGTGTTATTGAGCCACTGTGACTGGAGTGAGGTGGAATCTCAATGCCGTTTTGATTCGCTTTTCCTTTCTGGCCAAGGATGTTGAGCATTTCTTCACGTGTTTTTTGACCATTTGTCCTTCCTCCTTTGAAAATTGTTAGTTCATTTGCCCATTTCTTCATTGTGTTATTGAGTGTAGTTTTTTGAGTTCCTGGTATATTCTTGTTATTAACCCCTTGTCAGATGCACAGCTGGCAAAGATTTTCTCCCACTTTGTGGAGTTTCTTCAGTTTTGTGACTGTTTTGTTTGACTGTGCAGAAGCTTTTTAGTTTGATGTATTCACGTTTGTCAACCCTTTCTTTAAATTGCCGAGCTACTGGATTTATGTTCAGGAAGTTATTGCTTGTGCCTATATATTCTAGTATATTCCCTATTCTTTCCTGTAGTAGTTTCAAAGTTTCAGGTCTTACATTGAGATCTTTGACCCACATTGAATTAATATTAGTACAGGGTGAGAGACAGGGGTCTAGTTTCAGTCTTTTGCACTTTTAGATATCCAGATTTCCAGGACCATGTGTTGAAGAAATTATAATTTCTCCAACATATGTTTTGTCAAAAATCAGATGGCTGTAGCTGTGTTGATTTATATCTGGTTCTTATATTCTGTTCTATTGGTCTCCATGTCTTTTTTCATGTCCATATCATGCTCTTTTTATTAGTATGGCTCTGTAGTATAGTTTGAAGTCAGGTATTGTGATACTTCCAGCTTTGCTCTTTTTTCTGAGGATTGCTTTGGCTATTCAAGGTCTTTTGTGTTTCTGTATGAATTTTAGGATTAATTTTTCTATCTCTGTGAAGAATGTCACTAGAATTTTGATGGGGATTGCATTGAACATGCAGATTGCTTTTGGTAGCATAGCCGTTTTCACAATATTGATTCTGCCGATCCGTGAGCATGGGATGTCTTTTCATCTTTGATATCTTATTTGCTTTTTTTTTCTTTTGTGATTTATAGTTTTCATTGTAGAGGTCTCTCACTTCCTTTGTTAAATTTATTCCTAGGTATTTTTTGAGGCTATTATAAATGTGACTGCTTTCCTGTTTTCTTTTTCAGTCTATTCATTGTTGTATACCACATTTTCTTACTCCATTCATCAGATGTAGGGCATCTGGACTTTTCCCATAGCTAGACTATTGTGAATAGTAGTTTAATAAGCATGGGTGTTCAAGTAGCTCCACTGAATCCTAACTTAATTTCCTTTGGATATATGTTCAGGAGTGGTATTGCTGGATTGTATGGTAGTTCTAACTTTAGTTTTTTGAGGAACCTTCGTACTGTTTTCCATAGTGGTTA
This sequence comes from Castor canadensis, assembly GCF_047511655.1. Taxonomy (NCBI): domain Eukaryota; kingdom Metazoa; phylum Chordata; class Mammalia; order Rodentia; family Castoridae; genus Castor; species Castor canadensis. The sequence goes on along the minus strand of NC_133397.1, from coordinate 101,556,451 downwards.
CACTAATTTACATTCTCATTAGCAGTGTATAAGGGTTCCTTTCCCCCCTGCTTCTTTGCTGGCATTTATTGTTGGTGTTCTTGATGATAGCCATTCTGATGGGAGTGAGGTGAAATTTCAGTGTTGTTTTGATTTGCATTTCCTTTGTGGTCAGGGATGTTGATCATTTCTTCATGCATTTATTGGCCATTTGCACTTCTTTTGAGAATTATCTGTTTAGCTCCTTTGCCCATTTATTAATTGGTTGTTGATTCTTTAGGAGTTTAGTTTTTTGAGCTCCCTTTATATTCTGGTTATACATCCTTTGTCAGATGTACAGTTGGCAAAGATTTTCTTCCATTCTATATGCTGTCAAAGAGAGGATATTGAATGTTCTTACTACAATGAAATGATAAATGTGGGGGGTTATAAGATGTAATTAAATTAATTTAGTCATCACTTTTTTATATACATGTATTGAAATACTACAGTGTACCCCATAAAGTTATAAGATTTTTGTGTTGATTAAAAAAATAGAAAAGACTACATAGATGAACTTTAAAAACATAAGTGAAAGAAGATAAATATAAAAAAGTGTATATTATGTAATGTTTTATGCATGATGTTCCAGAAAAGGCAAAATTAATTTATGGTCATGAGACCAGAATGTGGTTGGTTAAAATGTGAGGAGTGATGGCTAAAGAGTGCAAATATAGTGAAAGTGGTCTGTCTTCATTTGCAAGATGGTTGCATAGTTTGTTAAATGTACTGAATTGTATACTTAATATATGCATATTAACCATGTACAAATTATACCTTGATAAAGCACTGTTGGAGTATAAATATGAGGGCTGATGAAGTGGCTCATGGGGTAGACCACCTGCCTAGCAAGTTGAGACTCTGAGTTCAAATGCCAGCACACCAAAAAAAAAAAAGATATCTTTGAGTATCAGAATTTTACATTACTTTTATTTCTCCTTTAAATTATATTTATAGTCCATTTTCCTCTCAGAATTTTATCTTACTGTAATATCCCTTTATACTTGGGAGCCTTTTTTTTTTTAAAAAAAGAACATAGAATTTTTAGGGGAAAATTTATGACTTTAGTCTTTTTTATGTAAGAAAAAAAGACATAAAATTAAGAATCTAATTTTCTCCTACCAAAAGCTAGAGAAATAGTAAATTAAATTCACAATATTAATAAATTAAAATGCTACACAGCAACAAAAGTAAAGTATTGCTATCAGTAACAACACCTTTGTAAGTCTTTATGATTATTCTGTCAAATGCCTATGAAAGACAAATGCATATAAATTGAAAGTATAAAATTGGAGGGATTTTGTTTGTTTGTTTTCAGTACTGGGATTTGAACTCAGGTCCTCACACCTGCTAGGCAAGCATTCTACAACTTGAGCCATTCCACCAGCCCTAAAATTGGAGTCTCAAAAAGCAAAGAAAGACAAAGTATGAGGTAAAAATTTAAAAAAATATAATTACCAAGAAGATATTCAATTTGTTGAAGGACATATTTGCAGGTTAAAACTTTCAGTGAATCTTTCACAACATAAATGTAATGAAAACCATTAATTATCATCAAAGTGCTGAACAGTAAAAACAGAGAATCCCTTGAAAACAATTAAAAAAGTGTGACAAGTTAGAGCCAGGAACCAACAAAAATGTTGATTTTTAGCTACTTCTCATAAACAGTGGAAGACAGAAGACAATGGAACAGCACTTTTTAAATGCTAAAAGAAAAAAGAAACACCAGCATTCTTCTAGAATCAAATGGAGCAAAGACAATTTCAGATACAGGAAAACTAAATGAAGAGTTACAACGCAGGAAATACTTAAAAAAAAGTTCTTAGGCTGAAGAGAAGAAAAGAAATGATAACAGACGGAGTCCTGATCCTAAAGAAAATAATGAAAAATCATCAGAAACAGTAAGTACCTGAGTAAATATGAAAATAATCTATCAGCTTGCTGCTGGATTATGTCTTCCTTCAATTTCATGGAAAGCTAAGAATTACAAAATATTCATTGTCCCAAAGACCTTAAATGTCTGTTTTTAGTCGAAAAGAAACAAACCCACAAAGCCTAATTGTTCCGTTTATGGGAATCTAAAGAAGGGGAAATGCACTGTAGTGATATTTATTTATTACTCACCTAGTAAACACTCTAGGAATTTCTGAAGCTCGGGTACCTTCTGGAATGAAGGGAAAATGAAGCCTTGACTTTTGCTTTTATTGTGTCTAGGAGGTAGGGCCAGGTTGAAGGGTTGCATGGTTGGGACTTTCTGCTAGCGCCAGTAGAGGGAGTGCCACATTTTCTTTTTGGAATTGGTAGATAGGGACCGAGGGAAAAATGATCCATCCAAGAGCAGCAACTTGGAGGTCGTCAGCAGTCAAACATCAAAAACTCAGTCTTTTTTCTTACAGTGGCAAGTAGTCATATAAAAAAATAGCAACTTACTTCTTTGCTATTAGCTCAGTTGCTTTCAGAGCCCCAAACTGTAGTGGCAAATTCTGGTTCAATGATTCCATTGTTGTGTTTCTGCCTTGGAAGCTGCACTAGAAGAGCCCAGAAACAAAAGTCCTGTGAGTGGATAATTGGGTAAATAATGAAAAGAACAACCCCATGTTCACCATTTGGCTACAGACCCAGGGTTTCTGGCTTCAGTAGAAACCATGCCATATATTTTCACTGGTCCAGAATTATACAGTAGCTCCCCCCATTCCCAGCATTGATTTTGCTTTTCCTTTCTGCATTTCCCTTACCCACAGTCAACCATGGTCTTGGAAATGGAAAATTCTAGAAATAAACAACTCATAAACATTTAATCACTTGCCACTCTGAGTAATGCAATGACACCTTGCACTGCACATTTTCTGCTGTTCATGTTGTATACACTACCTGCCCATTATTCACCTAGCAGCCATCTCAGTTACCTGATGGACTGTCGTATCAGTACTTATGCTCAAGTAACCTTTGTTTTACTTTGTAATGGTCCCAAGATGCAAGAGTAGTCATGCTGGCAACTTGGATATTCAAAAAGAAGCTGTAAAGTGCTTTCTTTAAGAGAAAAGGTACTATAAGAAAAAGTACTTTATGACATTTTGAGAACAACCACATTAACATATTTTTATTACAGTATATTACAATTGTTGCACTTTATTGTTAGGTATTGCTACTAATCTTTTGCCATTTCTCATTTATAAATTAAATTTTATCATAGGTATATATGTATAAGAAAAAAACCCCATAGTTTATATAAGACTCAGACATCTACTGGACGTCTTCAACATCTCCCCATGAATAAGGAGGGAACAGCTGAATTGCATCCAAATGTTGAAGGTCTTGTTTCCCAGCTGGCACCTCAGCAGAGTCTTTAATTGGCCATTCCAACATTTTTAAAAGATATTTGCCTTTCAAGAATAAGATATGAGATTACAACTGTTGGCTGCACTTAGATTTCTATGACATGAGTTCCTGGGTCATTAAACAATGCCATATGTGATAATTTTATGAAAACCAAGGCATTTCACAATTTCCTGAATGATGATACTGAGAGATGTATGCATTTCCATTTCAGTGTGAAAATCTCTGCCCTTCCTCTAAAGGGAGTGGCCTAATATAGTCAATCTTCCCCTGGCCAAGTGCCACAGAAATGACTCTAAGTTTGTTTCTAGTGTTGGAAAACTGGGTACTCAATGTTGGTGGTCATCAGAAAAGCGTGGAACAGCCATTTCACGAGCATTCTCCTAGGGCAGCCTAAGTCCTCACAATCTGCCCCACCCTGAGAGGTTCATTCATGTATCTCTTCTCCAGATTCTCTTGTTAGAAACATCCCATCCTTATGTGATCTAAGTTGCTAACCACCCATCCAAATCATTAGACACTCTCTATGAATTGTATTAATTCACATTTCTGAAAATCTTTCTTTTTCAGGCAGAAGAAACAACCAGATTTACTGCTCAAAATTCTGCCCCTTTGGAGAATTAAATTTACTCATTACCTTTCAAGCAATGACTTATCAGTCCATCCTGTGTCATGCCGGAGTATCCTGTGGAACTGAATCTGTCAAGCAGTTTCCACATTTTTTCTTTGGTCTTAGAGAACTTCCTATAAGGGGAGTGTCACAGAGAGTGCCACTGTAATAGAGTAAATGATGTGGACATCTGAGTCAGTCACTCATGCAGTTAATTTATGCCTTCAAGACTGTTTTGAGCCTTGTCTTCTCTATACCACTTCCACTTGATGACATACATATTTGTGGCCTGGTGGATCTGAGAACACATAACTCATACGAACAGCTCAAATTGCAATCACTTTGTATTCCATGGCCAGCATACAGTATCTTTTGGGGGCCCTGTAGCAGTCAGGAGCTATTTCTCAAAAGAAGAAGAGCTATTTGAAGAAGAAGACATGGTGTTGCTGCAAATTCTGGGGGATTGGTACTATGATTATCCTACTGGGGCACAGAGACTTTTTTTATGGCATCCTGTATACCATAGACATGCTGCAAACTTCATGTAGTGATTTTAGAAGGTCTAAGATCTGGATTTGGGTAGTTCTCCATTATAATGATTTCAGCAATGATTCTAGTCAGCACACTTAGGAGTTTCTCATATTACATACAACAGAAAATATTTTAGTAGATGCCCATTATTTCTAATCTACACCACTATCATTTAGCCACTGCCAAAAATCTCTGCAGATTAAAATATTCTGATTACTGCTCACACATATGACCTCCATCCCATTATCTTCACTGAAATTAGGGATCTCATTTCAATGATGACATCTCCTAGTGTCATTTTCAGGTGACAGAAGACAAACTTTGGTAAAGGGAATGTGCTTTGCGTCTTCCTTGAGTACTTACTATGTGGTAATAAGGTAAGAGTAAAAGATATCCTTTGCAGCATTCTTACTTCCCTAATCTTTTGTATCTCATCCTTTACATTATGTATATTCTGGAATTTGACTTTTATTGAATTAGGTCACCATTGAGTCTAGGTTTCAGTCAACCAGAGACCTGTTGGAACTGCTTCCAGCTGCTCAGGAAAACATCTTGACCCCCCACATTTCCTATAAGTGTACTCATATGACACACTCAAAATCATCCAGAAATATGTTCTGTCCTGTTTGTTATAGCATCCTAAGGATCCATTTTTGTACATATTTTTAAGGCTTCTATCAATAAAACATAATAAAATCTTGAAATTTTCTTTTGGTGTGAAATTTATAATATTATACACCATTTGTATTATTACCCTGGGGCATTCTGGGTATGCACCCCAATTTTTTTTATTGTTTTATTATTCATATGTGCATACAAGGCTTGGGTCATTTCTCCCCCCTGCCCCCACCCCCTCCCTTACCACCCACTCTGCCCCCACCCTCTCCCCCCCTACCACCTCAGTACTCAGCAGAAACTATTTTGCCCTTATCTCTAATTTTGTTGAAGAGAGAGTATAAGCAATAATAGGAAGGAACAAGTGTTTTTGCTGGTTGAGATAAGGATAGCTATGCAGGGAGTTGACTCACATTAATTTCCTGTGAGTGTATATTACCTTCTAGGTTAATTCTTTTTGATCTAAACTTTTCTCTAGTTCCTGGTCCCCTTTTCCTATTGGCCTCAGTTGCTTTTAAGGTATCTGCTTTAGTTTCTTGCGTTAAGGGCAACAAATGGTAGCTAATTTTTTAGGTGTCTTACCTATCCTCACCCCTCCCTTGTATGCTCTCGCTTTTATCATGTGCTCAAAGTCCAATCCCCTTGTTGTGTTTGCCCTTGATCTAATGTCCACATATGAGGGAGAACATATGATTTTTGGTCTTTTGGGCCAGGCTAACCTCACTCAGAATGATGTTCTCCAATTCTATCCATTTACCAGCGAATGATAACATTTCGTTCTTCTTCATGGCTGCATAAAATTCCATTGTGTATAGATACCACATTTTCTTAATTCATTCGTCAGTGGTGGGGCATCTTGGCTGTTTCCATAACTTGGCTATTGTGAATAGTGCTGCAATAAACATGGGTGTATGCAACCCAATTAAGAGTCTGATGGCAATGAGGAATAATGGATGAGCATCTTAAAGAGAATTAGGGACTGGACCGTAGCTTGCAGGCTCTGAGTTCATATCACAGTACTGCCAAAAAAGAGAGAAAATTAGCATTACTTGTAAGACAATTGCCTCAGGTGGGGTCAACAGAGCTTTCAACTTAGGGAAAGTTAGTCTCCTTAGAGGAGCTACTTGATGAAGATTTGGAGATTTAAGGCTTTGATATTTGTCCAAAGTCATTAGCATTTTCCTATTCAAATTAATAGGGTCCCATTCATTCCCCAGTTAATGCCCTAATTAACCCATAAGAGAGAGAGAGAGATTGTGGTGTTTTAATTTACTTTGTTATTCTGTAATCAGAGTCTGTGGTTTGGATAAGAAGTGTCCATTGAAAGAATAATGTGTTAGAGGCTTGGTCTCCAGCTGGTGGAGGTGATTAGACCGACCACAAGGGCTCTCACCTAGTCAATGAATTAATTCATAGAAAGGTGAATATTTTAATGACATTATTGGGAGGTGTTGGGAAGTAGGAGTATAAAACTCACTGTGGTCATGCCTTTGAAGGGTATTCTGTCCCTGGCCCCTCCCTGTCTACGCTTCCTGCCCACCATGTAGTGAACAACATTACTTTGCCATACCCTTCTGCTGTGATGTTCTCTCTCATTACAGCCCAGAAACAATGGAGCCAGCTGTCTATAAATAAAAAACTCTGAAACAGAAAGTATGTTATCTCTTGAAACTGGTCAAGTTAATATCAGAACAAAAGCATTCTCTGTGTATTAATCAGATTATTGCCACTGTAAAAAGTACCTGAAATGTAAGATCACACAAGTATGGAATGAATGTCTTTTTATAGGTAGGTTACAGGTTTCTGTCTCAAGGGCAGAGTTAGCTGTCGTCTCTTTCCCCTGTCTCCCAGCCCTCCCAACACTTTTGTAAGTAATTTCCATGTTAAATTTCTTCACATTGAAATATCTAGTACAGATTTTTTTATTTCCACTATATACAGTAATTGCTATAATATGTTACATCAGGAGCCATTCTAGGAATCAGGCTCTCAAAGATGCAATAGCATATCTAACCTGACAGAGTTTGAATGTGTTGATAACATCTTAGCCAATAGAAAATAAAAATCTGATAGTTCATGAAGTGTAATAACAAAACATACTTAAAATTATCGTAGTCCTTGCCTGAAATAAAATGTCTATTGAAAACCATAGACCTTTATGGTGGAAATGAAGATTACAATGTGGTTAATAGACTGCTATTAATGATTGCAGTGGGGACTGCTAGGAAGAAAATAACAGACTGGGGCATTGTATTCATCACTCAAGGCAAAGCTGCAAAGGGTCATTCCATTCCTTCCATGACCCTACATTTTAGGAGCAGCATATATAGGAGATGACACATGTCAGCTCCTGTCACCCAGGATTCTGCTGCTGCTACTACGCAATCCACAAAAAACCCAATTGTTTCTTTTTTCCCTTTCTTCCTCTCTAACTAAAAGACAGTTCCCTTTTAGTTCTTTCTTCCTTCTCTTATTGGCAGAATCTAAAATGGAAACCCTGTCAGGAAGGAGTCTAGAAAATAAGGTTATCATACTCTACTCCCCTGATGTGGGAGAATGGAGAAGGATAGAAATGGTGCTGAAAACCAGTGCAAGATATCTGACACATCTTAACTTGCAAAGTGGAAAGAGGGCAAGTGTGAAAAGCAAGAACAGAAATGAGTTCTGGGAAGATCAATTTGAAGAACAAGTATGTGGAAATTCAGAATCCAGATGCAGACTCTAAAACTCTCTGCATTACAAATTCCCATGAGGTTTTTTCAGGTGGTGATATTATTCAGCTTGAAGACCAGTTTATCTATGGACTGCACACCTTAAGCCAGCTTCCTCAGGGCACCCTTGATCTTGTTTCTCAGGCTGTAGATGATGGGGTTCAGCATGGGGCTTACAACACAGAAGAGCACAGAGAACTGGTTATCCATGTACAAGGAGTACCCTTCTCTTTGCTTGTCATAGTTGAAGTTGGCCATCCCATAAAAGACCACCACCAAAGTGAGGTGGGATGCACAGGTAAAGAAGGCCTTGCTCCTGCCCTGAGCAGAGGGAATCCTAAGGATGGCCCAGATGATGAGTATGTAGGACCCTGCAGTAAACAGGCAGGGGCTCAGACCAATGGTGTCCCTGTCCATGGAGCACAACTCGTTAAGAGTTGTCTGAGCAGGAGAGCTTCAGGAGCAATGGGATGTCACAGTAAAAGTGGTTGATCTGGTTGGGCCCATACAGAGTAAGTGTGGCTGCCAGCACTGTGTGTGTCACAGAGTTCACTAACCCACACAGCCAGGACCCAGTCACCAAGCAAGCACACACCTTCACACTCAAGAGGACTGGGTGTTGAAGGGGGCAGTAGATGGCTACATAGTGGTCATAAGCCATGGCAGCCAATAGGACACCCTCAGTGGCAGCACATGTCACTAAGAAGAAGATCTTGGAGAGACAGCACTCACAGCAGATGGCCTTCTTCTCCTGGAAGAAGTTCAGCAGCGTGACTGGGATGGTGGTGGATGTGTAGCACATGTCCAAGAAGCTCAAGTGTCTGAGGAAATAGTCCATGGGGCTGTGGAGAGTGGGACTGACCCTGGTGGCCATTATTATGAGCATGTTCCCCATGACAGTCATCAGGTAAGTGACCAGGAAGACCAGGAAGAACAAGCCCTGTAGGTTGGAGTGGTTGGAAAAATCCCAAGAAGATGAATTTTGTGACGAATGTTTGATTGTTCATTTCAAATGATGTCACGGCTACAAAAGACTACAAAGAAACTGTAATAAGAATGTGCTGAGAACATCCTCAAATAGGTTAGCAAATCTGCAGAGGACACAGATAAAGTTGTATGCACAGAAGCCTGGGATGTAGAAAGAAGGGCATAGGAATGTCTGGGGACACCACAATTTCTCATAGGTTTTTTTTTTTTTTTGCATGACTGCTGCTTGGTAAAAAAAAAAAACAAACTTGTTCAAAACCTACAAGTTACTAATCCTTGTGTCTCAATGAGACTGAAGTATCTCCTTTCTAACATTGCACTTCAGTGTGTTAAACTCTTTTCTTTGTATGGTATTTTTGAATAAAAATTTTTCATTAAGAATAACTAAGAAAATGCACATTATAAAGAAAAATAGAACCACCCAAGGAATCAATGCTACTTTTCAGTGTGTTCTGTTCTAGATTTTTTATATGTAAGTCTTGATGTCTCTTTATAGGTTTTAAATATCAGGAACACAAATTCTCATGGCTACATTGCATTTTATAACTCAAAATAAATTTAATCTCTCCCTTTTGACTGAACATTTACATGGCTTCTATTCTCTTTGCTATTATAAACACTGCAAGAAAAATTTTCGTGCATAACTATCTGTGATCATCTCTGGTTATGTCTTCAGAATAAAATTTTAAGTCAGCCTTCTTTTATATAAATTGATCTCATTTTTTCAGTAGGATTTTTTTTTTATCTTTTCAAGGTTTATAAGATATAAGAGGAGAGGATTCCAAGATGGCGGCTAGAGGGAGGAAGCAGAAAGCGAGCCTCCTATAGTGAAATCTTGGAGAGACGCTGGAGACACACTTTGCAGGCATAATCACCGAGAAAAGGCATAACTTTGACTCCTCCACATCTCCAGCCGGTGCAGAGAATCTCCACTTCACGTTAAACGGAGAACCGAGGAGGCCCCGGGGGCCGCCAGTGGCCGGCGCCCATACGGCTTGGGAAGACGCGGACCAGGTGAGCTTCGCGGTACCGCGGTTCCGCCACAGACAAGCCTGGGCCAGAGCAGCATAGCCCCCTGGACAGACTGACCTCCACCCGGGAAAAAAAGAGAAACTGAGTAATAAGCAATAAGAACAGTTAAGACACGCTGGAAAGAGGGTGGGGCGCCCTGAGCGCTGAAGATTGGGGGAAGGGAATCCTTCCCGGGACTGTAAATAAACGAGCCGGGCGGGCCGGAGAGGCTCTGGCGGGAGCGGGGCGCGCCAGCAACCAGGAGCAGGGACGCTTGTGAGAGGAGGGAAGACCCACTTCCCACGTGAACTGTAAATAAACACGCAGGCCTGACAACGCGGGGCAGTGTCGCCTTTCCCAGTGCTTGGAAAGGGAAAAGCCTGTAGCAGAGGCCCCCCTCCCCCGCACAGGAGAACTCTGAGCAAACAAAGCCTGTGGGACCAGGTGAGTGCTAAGCTCACCCCAGAGATCTGCATAAATAACGCCTCCAGCTACAGGCTGAGAGCAGCAGGCAGGCAAGCCACAGTTGCAGATACCACTCTCAGAACTGCCTCCAGACGCTTTTTTTTCTTTTTCTCCCTACCTTTGATGAGAGAACAACCGAATTACACCTGCAAGCCGAAAAACTTACTGAAACTATTGCATTTGAACTGGGGACACTTGGTGGGGCTTTTTTTTTATTTTTTCTTCTGTGTGTGTGTGAGTGTAGTTTTGTTCTACTTTATGCATCCCCTTTGATGAGACAACTACAGAACAACATCTGAGGCACCAACTCCAGGACTGGAGATTAAGACGGACATCCAAATTATTAAGACTGAAATTGCATTGCATATAAACTTGGAAGTTTTTTGGTTTTTTTTTTTTTTTTTAATTTCCTATTTTCCATTTTATTTTAATTCATTTTTATAAATAGATATTACTTTCATATACTTATTTTTTATTTTTTTTATCTTTGATTTTCAATCCTCTCTCTGTCTCTCTATTGTCTGTTCAGCTTACTGTCGATTAGTACACTAACACTCCCTGTTTATACCTTTGAAACTCTCTTGTCTGATACCTTGTTCTGCTTTCTCCCTCTTGTCTGTATATTTGTTTTCCCCTTTTCTTTAACTTCTTGCTTTCCATCTCAGCTCACTCTTCCGTTCTCAATATTACCATTGTTATTATTACAAGCTAGAAAATACTTAATTACACACAGTACAGGGACAGTAACAACACCAAGGACAATGACAGGAAGACAGAAAAAACAAGGAAACCAGTTTCCCCACAGCAAAAAATTAGTACAGGAACCAGAGGGGAATGAAGAGAACAGAAACTCAGAGCCAGACTCCAACAAAATGAAGATAAACTATGCCAAAGGACGCAATGAAGCCTACAAGAATAATTTAAAAGAAGACATACTACAAGTACTCAATGAGAATTTTATAGAGATGATACTGGATAGGGTCAACCAAAATGTACAGGAGACACTCAAGAAATTCCAAGACAATAAAAATAGAGAATTTGAAAAAGCAAAAGAAGAAATAAAGGAAACCATAGAAGCACTGTATAAACACCAAAGTGAAAGAGAGAACACAATGAATAAATGGATAAATGAACTCAGGACAAAAATAGACAACAATAAAGAAGAAAACAGCCAGGATATGGAAAACCTCAGAAAAAAGAACGAAACAGAACTGCAAAACAAAACGGAAAGCCAATCCAGCAGAATAGAACAAACAGAAGACAGAATCTCAGAACTTGAAGATGAAATGGTAATTAAAGGAAAAACCGAAGAACTATTAATTAAACAACTCAAGACCTGTGAAAAGAAAATGCAAGAACTCACCGACTCCATCAAAAGACCAAACTTGAGAATCATGGGCATCGAAGAAGGAGAAGAGGTGCAAGCGAAGGGAATGCGTAATATATTCAACAAAATAATAATGGAAAATTTCCCAAATCTAGAGAAAGATATTCCCATACAAATGCAAGAGGCCTCCAGGACACCAAACAGACCAGATCAAAATAGAACTACTCCACGACATATCATCATTAAAACAACAAGTTCAGAAACTAAGGAAAGAATATTGAAGGCTGCAAGAGAGAAAAAACAAGTAACATACAAAGGTAAACCCATCAAAATCACAGCAGACTTCTCAACAGAAACATTAAAAGCAAGAAGAGCGTGGGGTGAGATCTTCCGGGCACTGAATGAAAATAACTTCAACCCCAGGATACTCTACCCAGCAAAGCTATCATTCAAAATAGATGGAGCAATAAAAGTCTTCCATGATAAGCAGAAACTAAAACAATATGTGACCACAAAGCCACCATTACAAAAGATTCTGCAAGGGATCCTGCACACAGAAAGTGACACCCAACTTAACCATGAAAAGGCAGGCAGCACCAAACCACAGGATAAGAAAAAGCAAGACAGTAAAGAGTAACATCAAGTTAGGTACACACAATCAAACCTTCAAACAACTAAGATAACTAAATGGCAGGAATCACCACATACCTATCAGTACTAACACTTAATGTCAATGGACTTAATTCACCCATCAAAAGACACCGTTTGACAAAATGGATTAAAAAAGAAGATCCAACAATTTGTTGCTTACAGGAGACTCATCTCACCGACAGAAATAAGCATATGCTTAGGATGAAAGGCTGGAAGAAGATTTACCAAGCTAATGGCCCCCGAAAACAAGCAGGAGTAGCAATACTTATCTCTGACAAAGTAGACTTCAAACCTACATTGATCAAACGAGACAAAGAAGGACATTCCATACTAATAAAAGGGGAAATAGACCAAAAGGAAATAATAATCATCAATCTGTACGCACCCAATGTCAACGCACCCAATTTCATCAAACATACCCTAAAAGACCTAAAAGCATATATAAACGCCAACACAGTGGTTGTGGGAGACTTTAACACTCCATTATCATCAATAGATAGGTCATCCAAACAAAAACTCAATAAAGAAATCCAAGATCTAAAATATGCAATAGATCAAGTGGACCTAGTAGATGTCTATAGAACATTTCATCCAACCTCTACACAATATACATTCTTCTCAGCAGCCCATGGAACCTTCTCCAAAATAGATCATATCCTAGGGCACAAAGCAAGCCTCAGCAAATATAAGAAAATAGAAATAATACCGTGCATACTATCTGACCACAATGCAGTAAAAGTAGAACTCAACAACAAAAGTAAAGACAAAAAACATGCAAACAGCTGGAAACTAAATAACTCATTACTTAATGAACAATGGATCATCGATGCAATAAAAGAGGAAATTAAAAAGTTCCTAGAAGTCAATGAAAATGAAAACACAACCTACCGGAACCTATGAGACACAGCTAAGGCAGTCTTGAGAGGAAAGTTTATAGCCATGAGTGCATATATTAAAAAGATTGAAAGATCCCAAATCAATGACCTAATGATACATCTCAAACTCCTAGAAAAACAAGAACAAGCAAATCCCAAAACAAATAGAAGGAGAGAAATAATAAAAATAAGAGCTGAAATCAACGAAATAGAAACCAAAAAAACCATACAAAGAATTAATGAAACAAAAAGTTGGTTCTTTGAAAAAATAAACAAGATCGATAGACCCCTGGCAAACCTGACTAAAATGAGGAGAGAAAAAACCCAAATTAGTAGAATCAGGAATGCAAAAGGGGAGATAACAACAAACACCATGGAAATCCAGGAAATCATCAGAGACTACTTTGAGAACCTATATTCAAATAAATTTGAAAATCTAAAAGAAATGGACAGATTTCTAGATACATATGATCATGTAAAACTGAACCAAGAGGAAATTAATCACCTGAATAGACCTATAACACAAAATGAAATTGAAGCAGCAATCAAGAGTCTCCCCAAAAAGAAAAGTTCAGGACCTGATGGATTCTCTGCTGAATTCTATCAGACCTTTAAAGAAGAACTGATACCAACCCTCCTTAAACTGTTCCATGAAATAGAAAGGGAAGGAAAACTGCCAAACACATTTTAAGAAGCCACTATTACACTTATCCCAAAACCAGGCAAAGACACCTCCAAAAAGGAGAACTATAGGCCAATCTCCTTAATGAACATTGATGCAAAAATCCTCAACAAAATAATGGCAAACCGAATTCAGCAACACATCAAAAAGATTATCCACCACGACCAGGTAGGCTTCATCCCAGGGATGCAGGGGTGGTTCAACATACGAAAATCAATAAACGTAATAAACCACATTAACAGAAGCAAAGACAAAAACCACTTGATCATCTCAATAGACGCAGAAAAAGCCTTTGATAAGATCCAACATCATTTCATGATAAAAGCTCTAAGAAAACTAGGAATAGAAGGAAAGTTCCTCAACATTATAAAAGCTATATATGACAAACCTACAGCCAGCATTATACTTAACGGAGAAAAATTAAAACCGTTCCCTCTAAAATCAGGAACCAGACAAGGATGCCCACTATCTCCACTCCTATTCAACATAGTACTGGAATTCCTAGCCAGAGCAATTAGGCAAGAAGAAGGAATAAAAGGAATACAAATAGGTAAAGAAACTGTCAAAATATCCCTATTTGCAGACGACATGATCCTATACCTTAAAGACCCAAAAAACTCTACTCAGAAGCTTCTAGACATCATCAATAGCTTTAGCAAAGTAGCAGGATATAAAATCAACATAGAAAAATCATTAGCATTTCTATACACTAACAATGAGCAAACGGAAAAAGAATGTATGAAAACAATTCCATTTACAATAGCCTCCAAAAAAATCAAATACCTAGGTGTAAACCTAACAAAAGATGTGAAAGACCTCTACAAGGAAAACTATACACTTCTGAAGAAAGAGATTGAGGAAGACTATAGAAAGTGGAGAGATCTCCCATGCTCATGGATTGGTAGAATCAACATAGTAAAAATGTCGATACTCCCCAAAGTAATCTACATGTTTAATGCAATTCCCATCAAAATTCCAATGACATTCATTAAAGAGATTGAAAAATCTACTGTGAAATTTATATGGAAACACAAGAGGCCACGAATAGCCAAGGCAATACTCAGTCAAAAGAACAATGCAGGAGGTATCACAATACCTGACTTCAAACTATATTACAAAGCAATAACAATAAAAACAGCATGGTACTGGCACAAAAACAGACATGAAGACCAGTGGAACAGAATAGAGGATCCAGATATGAAGCCACACAACTATGAGCAACTTATTGACAAAGGAGCTAAAAATATACGATGGAGAAATAGCAGCCTCTTCAACAAAAACTGCTGGGAAAACTGGTTAGCAGTCTGCAAAAAACTGAAACTAGATCCATGTATATCACCCTATACCAAGATTAACTCAAAATGGATCAAGGATCTTAATATCAGACCCCAAACTCTTAAGTTGATACAAGAAAGAGTAGGAAATACTCTGGAGTTAGTAGGTATAGGTAAAAACTTTCTCAATGAAACCCCAGCAGCACAGCAACTAAGAGATAGCATAGATAAATGGGACCTCATAAAACTAAAAAGCTTCTGTTCATCAAAAGAAATGGTCTCTAAACTGAAGAGAACACCCACAGAGTGGGAGAAAATATTTGCCAATTATACATCAGACAAAGGACTGATAACCAGAATATACAGGGAACTTAAAAAACTAAATTCTCCCAAAACTAATGAACCAATAAAGAAATGGGCATGTGAACTAAACAGAACTTTCTCAAAAGAAGAAATTCAAATGGCTAGAAAACACATGAAAAAATGCTCACCATCTCTAGCAATAAAGGAAATGCAAATTAAAACCACACTAAGATTCCACCTCACCCCTGTTAGAATAGCCATCATCAGCAACACCACCAACAACAGGTGTTGGCGAGGATGTGGGGAAAAAGGAACCCTTTTACACTGTTGGTGGGAATGTAAACTAGTACAACCACTCTGGAAAAAAATTTGGAGGCTACTTAAAAAGATGGACATCGATCTACCATTTGATCCAGCAATACCACTCTTGGGGATATACCCAAAAGACTGTTACTCCAGAGGCACCTGCACATCCATGTTTATTGCGGCACTATTCACAATAGCCAAGTTATGGAAACAGCCAAGATGTCCCAGCACTGACGAATGGATTAAGAAAATGTGGTATCTATACACAATGGAATTTTATGCAGCCATGAAGAAGAACGAAATGTTATCATTCGCTGGTAAATGGATGGAATTGGAGAACATCATTCTGAGTGAGGTTAGCCTGGCTCAAAAGACCAAAAATCGTATGTTCTCTCTCATATGTGGACATTAGATCAAGGGCAAACACAACAAGGGGATTGGACTATGAGCACATGATAAAAGCGAGAGCACACAAGGGAGGGGTGAGGATAGGTAAGACACCTAAAAAACTAGCTAGCATTTGTTGCCCTTAACGCAGAGAAACTAAAGCAGATACCTTAAAGCAACTGAGGCCAATAGGAAAAGGGGACCAGGAACTAGAGAAAAGGTTAGATCAAAAAGAATTAACCTAGAAGGTAAAACCCACACACAGGAAATCAATGTGAGTCAATGCCCTGTATAGCTATCCTTATCTCAACCAGCAAAACCCCTTGTTCCTTCCTATTATTGCTTATACTCTCTCTACAACAAAATTGGAGATAAGGGCAAAATAGTTTCTGCTGGGTATTGAGGGGGGGAGCGGGAGGGGGTGGAGTGGGTGGTAAGGGAGGGGGTGGGGGCAGGGGGGAGAAATGAACCAAGCCTTGTATGCACATATGAATAATAAAAGAAAAATGAAAAAAAAAAATAAGATATAAGAAATTTTATCCAATCTTGTGTAGTTAAGTACTTTTTTCCATTAAGGTAAACTTTAGTAATCCAAAATTTAACCTCAGCAAACGTTACATTTTCTGAAAAGATAATTGCTAAAATGACCAATATCTTATTTAGTTATTCATGCTAATTTGTTGTGAACCATAACTGCTGCTACTTTGTCAATCTTTGTGGTCACCTATTATTGTAGAAATAGTGGACTCTTGAGCAAGAAAGCTGTGAGTGGAAATCCTGCATCTGGAAGTTACTTGAGGCAGACAGTGGAAGTTAGCTCAGCTTGTTCATTGTACTCTGATATTAATGCTGCTTATCAGACAATTGCTGAAAAAAGTCACAATAGGTAATATATGCTATGTACGTGACTCATTATATGTACCCATTGTTCTTTATCAAGCTAGACATTTCCCTTCTTTACTGAGAGGTTTTTTGTTTGTTTGCTTGTTTGTTTTAGGGGATGCTGGAGATTAAACCAGGGTCTTGTACATGCGAAGTGTGTACTCTGCCACTGAGGTACATCTCAGTCCCATTTACTGATAGTTTTTTTAAAAAAAATTATGAATGGATACTGAATTTTCTCAAATAATTTTTCTGAATATATTAGGATGCTACACGTATTTTCTTATTTAGTCTGTTAATATGGAAAATCATATAGATTGACTTTTTGAATGTTGAACTAGCCTTACACTCCTGGGATTGATGTCAGTTGACTAATTTTATCCTTCTTATATTTCTGGATTCAATTTGCTAATATTTTGATGAATATTTTGTGTCTATGTTTATGAGGAATGATACTGGTCTATAATTTTCTTGTAATGTCTTTGTCTGGTTCTGTTAGTAGGGAACCTAAGACCACATAAAATGTTTTGGGAAGTTTCTTTCATTTACTACTTTCTAGGAAAGATGATACAAAATAGCTGTTTCTTCTTATATTCCGTTAAAATTCAGCAATTAAATTATATGGACCTGGACTCTTTTGGGGAAGTTTTAAGCTGCAAATTCAATTTCTCAAACACTCATAGAACTATCTGTTTATCTAAGATTATGTATTTGGTGTTTTCCAACAAAACATATTTCATCTATGTTGTTGAGTTTATGAGCTGTTTATAGTGTTCCATAATCAATTTTTTTTTAGACAGGATCTCACCATGCAGTTCAAGCTAACCTCAAATTTGCAATCTTCCTGCCTCTGCTGTGATCACAGGCATATACCACTGACTGGCTCAAAGTTATCTTTTTAATGTAGTATAAGTATTGATCTCTCTTTTTTTACTTGTAAAGGCTATCTACCGAAAGCCCTGGTGTGCAGTACGTAAGACCAAGGCTTATCAAGAACATCAGATATCACTTCTCCTCTGATGGGGAACAGAGTCCAGTAGCATGCATTGAGTGAAAAACAAAACAAAACAGCAGAATACATATGTGAATTCTTCAAGGAATAGATTATTTCTGGAGATAATGAATGTTTATAATTTGTTTTTTTTATCTTTTTTTCTTAGTCTAGCTAGATCTTTTAAAAGATCCAACTTATTTTAATTGATTTTCACTATTTTTTCATTTCATTGATTCTCCCTTTAAAATCTGTGATTTGTTTTGTTGCTTTGGGTTTAGTATACTCCTTTCTCTACTTTAAAGTGGAAGCATAGGTTATGATTTTTTAGATATGAGCTTTTAAAATATAAACATTAAAAGATATACTAGTACTTTAGCTATATTTTATAATTTTTGGTATATTAAGTTTTAATTTTGATTCTGCTAAAAATATTTTAAAATTTCCTTTGAGATTTCTCTTTTCCTTAGGAGCTATCTTAAAGTATCTTGTGTAATATTTAAATATTTAGGAACTTTTCAGATATCTTTGTATTACTGAAATCATATTATGGTCAAAGAATTTTCAAAAACAGTTCTTTTAGAGTATGTCTGTTGGCAGTACATTCTCTCAGTTTTAGAATTTTCCAATAAGAAAAATTATTATTTCCCTTAATATTTGAAGGATATTTTCTGAGTTAACAGGTTTTTGTTGTAGTTTAGCACTTTAAAAATGCCACACCATTGTCTTGCTTGTATAGTTTTTTTTTTAATTTTTATTCATTTATTCACATGTGCATACTTGTTTGGGCGATTTCTCCCCCCTGCCTCCTCTTCCCTCTCCCCCTGCTTTGCTTCCAGGTAGAACCTGTTCTGCCCTTTTCTCTATTTTTGTTGAAGAGAAGACATAAGCAATAATAAGAAAGACAAAGCGTTTTTGCTAGTTGAGATAAGGATAGCTATACAGAGAGATCCCTAGCATTGCTTTCATGTACAAGTGTGTTATAATCCAAGTTGATTAATCTCTACCAGACTTTTTCACTAGTTCCTGATCCCCTTCCCATAGTGACATCTGTCACTTTAATGTTTCTGTATTATTTCCTCTGCAGTGGGGGCATCAAACACTTTCGTGTTTTGGGTTTCCTACCTATCCACATACCTCTCGTATATGTTCTCCTTTTAGCAGGTGAACCAAGTACAACAACATGGCTGTATTGTCCTAGATCTAAAGTCCACATATGAGGGAGAACATACAATTTTTGGTCTTCTGAGCCTGGCTAACCTTGCTCAGAATGATGTTCTCCAGTTCCATCCATTTACTTGAGAATAATAAGATTTCATAAGATTTAATGGCTGAGTAAAACTCCAATGTGTATAAGTACCACATTTTCTTAATTCATTTGTCTGTAGTGGGGCATCTTGGCTGTTTCCATAACTTGGCTATTGTGAATAGTGCTACAATAAACATGGGTGTACAAGTACCTCTGGAGTAATCGGTGTCCCATTACTTTGGGTATATCCCCAGGAGTGGGATTGCTGGATCATATGGCAGCTCTGTGTTTAGATTTTTAAGAAGCCTCCAAATTTTTTTCAGAGTGGTTGCACTAGTTTGCATTCCCATCAGCAGTGTACAAGTATTCCTTTTTCCCCACATCCTCACCAACACCTGTTGTTGGTGGTGTTTTTGATGGTGGCTATTCTAACAGGGGTGAGGTGGAATCTTAGTGTGGTTTTGATTTGCATTTCCTTTATGGCTAGAGATGGTGAGCACTTTTTCATGTGTTTTTTGGCCATTTGAATTTCTTCTTTTGAGAAAGTTCTGTTTAGTTCACTTGCCCATTTCTTTATTGGTTCATTAATCTTGGGAGAATTTAGTTTTTTGAGTTCCCTATATATTCTGGTTATCAGTCCTTTATCTAATGTGTAGCTGGCAAATATTTTCTCCCACTCTGTGGGTGGTCTCTTCAGTTTAGAGACCATTTCTTTTGTTGAGCAGAGCTTTTTAGTTTTATGAAGTCCCATTTGTCTATGCTGTCTCTTAGTTGCTGTGATGTTGGGGTTCCATTGAGAAAATTCTTGCTTATATCTATTAATTCCATAGTATTTCCTGCTCTTCCCTGTATCAACTTCAGAGTTTCAGGTCTGATGTGGCAGCCTTTGATCCAGGGTAATAAACATGGATTTAGTTTCAGTTTTTGCAGAAGGAGAACCACTTTTCCCAACATTTGTTGAAGAGGCTATCTTTTCTCCATCGTATATTTTTGGCGCCTTTGTCAAAAATAAGGTGGGCATAGCTGTGTGGATTCATATCTGGGTGCTCTATTCTGTTCCACTGGTCTTCATGTCTGTTTTTGTGCCAGTACCATGCTGTTTTTATTGCTATTGTTTTGTAATATAGTTTGAAGTCAGTTATTGTGATACCTCCAGCATTGCTCTTTCTTGCTGAATATTGCCTTGGCTATTCGCGGTCTCTTATGTTTCCAAATGAACTTTAGAGTAGATTTTTCTTTTTTTTCATTTCCTTTGTTTATATGTGCATACAATGGTTGGGTCATTACTCCCCCATTTCCCCCACACCTGTGTTTCCCCCCATGCAATCCCACTCGCCCCCACCCGCTCGCTTCCAAGCAGATACTATTTCGCCCTTATCTCTAATTTTGTTGAAGAGAGAGTATAAACACTAATGAGGAGGACCAGGGGTTTTTGCTAATTGAGGTCAGGATAGCTATATAGGGAGATTCCTAGTTTTGCTTCCATGTACATATGTGTCACTTTCTAAATTGATTCTTCTCGAACTAACTTTTTCTCTAGTTCCCAGTCTCCTTCTCCTATTAGCCTCTGTTGCTTTAAAGTTTCTGCCTTAGTTCCTTTGCATTGAAGACATCAAATGCTATCTTTTTTTTTGGGGGGGGGGTACCTACCTATCCTCATACCTCCCTTGTGTGCACTCACCTTATCATGTAATCAAAGTCCTATCCCCTTGTTGTGTTTGACTTGATCTAAAGTCCGCATATGAGGGAGAACATACGATTTTTGATCTTCTGGGCCTGGCTAACCTCATGTTCTCCAGTTCCATCCATTTACTTGCAAATGGTAAGATTTCACTTTTCTTCGTGGGTGTGTAAAATTCCATTGTGTATAAATACCACATTTTCTTAATCCATTCGTGAGTAGTGGAGCATCTTGGCTGTTTCCATAACTTGGCTATTGTGAATAGTGCTACAATAAACATGGGTGTACAAGTACCTCTGGAGTAATCTGTGTCCCATTCCTTTGGGTATATCCCCAGGAGTGGGATTGCTGGATATGGCAGGTCTATGTTTAGATTTTTAAGAAGCCTCCAAATTTTTTCCAGAGTGGTTGTACTAGTTTACATTCACACCAGCAGTGTGTAAGGGTTCCTTTTTCTCCACATCCTCATCAACACCTATTGTTGGTGGTGTTTCTAATGATGGCTATTCTAACAGGGATGAGGTGGAATCTTAGTGTAGTTTTGATTTGCATTTCCTTTATGGCTAGAGATGGTGAGCACTTTTTCGACCATTTGAATTTCTTCTTTTGAGAAAGTTCTGTTCAGTTCAGTTGCCCATTTCTTTATTGGTTCATTGATTTTGGGAGAGTGTAGTTTCTTAAGTTCCCAGTATATTTTGGTTATCAGTCCTTTGTCTGATGTGTAGCTGGCAAATATTTTCTCCCACTCTGTGGGTGTTCTCTTCAGTTTAAGAGACGATTTCTTTTGTTGTGCAGAAGCTTTTTAGTTTTATACGTCCCATTTGTCTATGCTTTCTCTTAGCTGGTGAGCTGCTGGGGTTCCATTGAGGAAGTCTTTGCTATACCTGTTATTTCCAAGGTATTTCCTACTCTTTCCTGTATCAACTTTAGCGTTTGGGGTCTGATATTAAGGTCCTTGATCCATTTTGAGTTAATACTAGTACAGGGTGATAAAAATAGATCTAATTTCAGTTTTTTGCAGACTGCTAGCCAGTTTTCTGAACAGTTTATGTTGAAGAGGCTGTCTTTTCTCCATCGTATATTTTTAGCACCTTTGTCAAAAATAAGTTGGGCATAGTTGTGTGGATTCATATCTGGATCCTCTATTCTGTTCCACTGGTCTTCATGTCTGTTTTTGTGTCAGTACCATGCTCTTTTTATTGCTATTGCTTTGTAATATAGTTTGAAGTCGGGTATTGTGATACCTCCAGCATTGTTCTTTTTGCTGAGTATTGCCTTGGCTATTCATAGTCTCTTGTGTTTCCAAATGAATTTTAGGGTAGATGTTTCAATCTCTTTCATGAATGTCATTGGGATTTTGATGGAAATTGCATTAAACATGTAGATTGCTTTTGGTAGTATAGCTATTTTTACTATGTTGATTCTACCAATCCATGAGCATGGGAGGTCTGTCCACCTTCTGTAGTTTTCCTCGATCTCTTTCTTCAGAGGTTTGTAGTTCTCCTCGTAGAGGTCATTCACATCCTTTTTAAAGTTTACTCCTAGGTATTTGATTTTTTTTGAGGCTATTGTAACTGGAATTGTTTCCATATATTCTTTCTCAGTTTGTGTGTTATTGGTGTATAGAAAAGCTAATGATTTATGTAAGTTGATTTTGTATCCTGCCACCTTGCTGTAGTTTTTTATGGTGTCTAGGAGTTTTTGGGTAGAGTTTTTTGGGTCTTTAAGGTAGAGGACCATATTGTCTGCAAATAGGGGATATTTTGACAGTTTCTTTACTTATTTGTATTCCTTTTATTTCTTCTTCTTGCCTAATTGCTCTGGCTAGGAATTCCAGTACTATGTTGAATAGGAGTGGGGATAGTGGGCACTGATGATTTCCTGGATTTCTGTGGTATTTGTTGTTATCGCCCCTTTTGCATTTCTGATTTTACTGATTTGGGTTTTTTCCTCTCCTCATTTTAGTCAGGTTTTCCAGGGGTTTGTCAATCTTATTTATTTTTCCAAAGAACCAGCTTTTTGTTTCATTGATTCTTTGTATGGGTTTTTTTTTGTTGTTTTTATTTCATTAATTTAGGCCCTGATTTTTATTATTTCTATCCTTCTGTTTGTTTTAGGATTTGCTTCTTCTTGTTTTTCTAGGAGTTTGAGATATAGCATTAGCTCATTGATTTGAGATCTTTCTGTCCTTTTAATATATGCACTCATGGCTATAAACTTTCCACTTAGGACTGCCTTTGCTGTGTCCCATAGGTTCCAGTAGGTCATGTTTTCACGAACCTTTTAATTTCCTCTTTGATTTCATCAATGACCTATTGATCATTGAGCAATGTGTTGTTTAGCTTCTAATTGTTTGCAGTTTTTTACTATTGTTTTTGTTGTTGAGTTCTAGTTTTAATGCATTGTGATTAGATAGAATGCATGGGATTATTTCTGTTTTCTTATATTTGCTGAGGCTTGCTTTGTGCCCTAAGATATGATTAATTTTGGAGAAAGTCCCATGGGCTGCTGAGAAGAATGTATATTGTGCAGAAGTTGGATGAAATATTTGGTAGACATCAGCTAGGTCCATTTGAGCTATGGTGTGATTTAGTTCTAGAATTTCTTTCTTTATTTTTTTGCTTGGATAACCTATCTATGGATGATGGGTGGTATTAAAATCTCCCACTACCACTGTGTTGGAGTCTATATATGTTTTTAGGTCCTTCAGAGTATGTTGCATGAAATTGGGTTCATTGACGTTGGTGCATATAGGTTGATAATTGTTATTTCCCTTTGATGTATTTACCAATTTTTTAGTATGGAGTGTCCTTCTTTATCTCATTTGATCAATGTAAGCTTGAAGTCTATTTTGTCTGAGATAAGTATTGCTACTCTTGCCTGTTTTCATGGGCCATTGGATTGGTAAATCTTCTTCCAGCCTTTCACCCTCAGCCAGTGCTCATTTCTGTTGATGAGATGGATCTCCTGTAAGAAACAGATTGTTGGATCTTCATTTTTAATCCAGTTTGCCAAATGATGTCTTTTGATGGGGAAGTTAAGTCCATTAACATTCAGCATTAGTATTGATAGCTATGTAGTGATTCCTGTTGTTTAGTTGTCTTTGTTTTTTAAGGGTTTGATTGTATGCAGCTGAATCAGTGTTACTTTCTTGTCTTTTCTTCTCCTGTGGTTTGGTACTGCCTGTCCTTTCATAGTTTTGTTTGCTTTAATTTCCTCTGTGCAGAATTCCTTGAAGAATCTCTTGTAGTGGTTGCTTGGTGGTCATATATGGTTTTAGTTTCTGCTTATCATGGAAGGCTTTTACTGCTCCATCTATTTTGATTGATAGTTTTGCTGGGTAGAGTATCCTAGGGTTGAAGTTATTTTCATTCAGTGCCCAGAATACCTGTCTTCAGGCTCTTCTTGCTTTTAAAGTTTCTGTTGAGAAATTGGCTGTGATTTTGATGGGTTTACCTTTGTATGTTATTTGTTTTTTCCTCTCTTACAGCCTTCAATATTCTTTCTCTATATTCTGTACTTGTTGTTTTAAAGATAATATGTTGTGGGGTAGTTCTATTTTGGTCAAGTCTGTTTGGTGTCCTGGAGGCTTCCTGAACATGAATGGGCATAGTAGCTAACCTTTTACCTGCATTGCATCTAAGATGTTTATACATATTTACTCATTTGGTTTACAAAACAACCTATAAGAATTGTGCAATTTCCATTTTGCAGATGAAGAAACTAAAGCACAGAGAGTTTTCTTCTGATAATTGTTATTTGTAGTGCTGTTTTATATTACCTGATAATGATATCTTTATAAACTGCTTTATAGTCTTGAAAGCCCAGGCATTTTTTTTTTTGGTTCTAAGATTTTAGTGCCCATGATTAATAGGCCAGCATGGCTTTCATTAAAAATTCCAAATCAGAGCCTCAAGAGCTTGAAGTACTTAAATTTCAATAGAAAGTTGGTGCTGAAGTTAAGCATAATTTTAAAATATAAATATAAACAAACTGTGGAAAATAAGTAAGCCTAGAGGTCTTAAAACAGGAACTTTTTTTTTTTGCTATGGCAATAAATGAAATGTTTTTGTTGAATAACCTTAAGGGGTTCCTTTCCTCAAAGGAAACAAAATGGGCATAAACTAAAGTAGGGAAACTGGTGTGATTGTAAAAACCCTACAGTGCATCAGGGAAACATCTATTCATATTTGATTTCAATAACATGAAGCAATGATTAAAAATTTAAAATCTAATTTTCATGTTGCCTAGTAAATTGTTGATCTACTTAAAACACACACACACAAACACACACATAGCAACAGCAGCAGCAGTAGCAGCACACAGAACAATTTATCTAAAAGGAAATCTAAAGGATTTTAGGTACTTATGGCAAAGCTAATTTATTGCTATGGAAAATATGAGCTGTTTTCTACCTGACCTGAGTTTTATTTGTATATTCCTCCTAACATGGATGCTTAGGACCAGATGGACTAGTTTGCAGTCATTGTGCAGGCCAGTGCTGCTCAATCTTTAAGATGCACATGAATCACCTACTCTTCCAGTGAGCTCCCAAGTAATTCCAAGGCTACTTGTCCCGGGACAACTTTTAGTTCCAGCCTGTGCTATTCCCACCTAACAGGAAGAGCTGAACATACTTCTAACTAGTAGGTTAAAAGTCTTTTCTAAACAAATGCACTGAGAAAACTTTTCCATCTTGAGTCAGGAAATTCATTCCAGCACCTAATCTAACATTCTTTGGGTTCTTTCTGTCTTACCTGTGCTTCTTCTAGTGTAAAAGGGGAAGGGAAAACAAATTAGTACCTCTCATGATCTTGTATAACCTTCCAGACATACAATTTTTTTGCAGTACCTGGGTTTGAACTCAGGGCTTTGTACTTGCTGGGAAGGTGCTCTACTACTTAACCCATACCCCCAACCCCTTCACAATCCTTTCAACTATGAAATTCACATTTCACTTCAGTATTTTCTAACAATTTTTTCTTGGTAGTGGCTAGTCTCATTTTAAACCAATTCAGTTCTTCTGTAGAGTCAAATTTGGCCCTATTGTGAAAAAACTCAAAGTGGAGTAGGACCTGATCCCTGTCCCTTGATGAGTTCATAATCTAATAAGAAGAGGCAGAAGATTTATTCAAAGGGATTGAACAGACCAAAGTAAAGCACACCCACAGAGGGTATACATTGAGACACTCTTTAGAATGTCAATTTAAATATTAATAAAAAGATGAGGACTGAAAAATAGGCACAGAATGTGTGGGGGTAGGGAAGTACTAGTTTGAAGGGGGGTGGTGAAGTAAAGAGATTAAGATGACAGCATATGGTTGATGGACTTCAAATACCTATATGCAACAGAACTAAATAACCTCTTTCAATTGCTTTAAGTGGGGTTAGGAGGAGGATGAGGGAGACAGATGATGGGGGCAAAATAAATACAGTGATAGTGGGAGACTTTAATAGCCCCCATCACCAATAGATAGGTCATCCAAACAAAAAATCAATAAAGAGTTTCTAGAACTAAACCACACCAGAGATCAAATGGACCTAGCTGATGTTTACAGAATATTTCATCCAACATCTGCACAATATACATTTTTCTCAGCAGCCCATGGAACTTTCTCCAAAATTGATCATATCTTAGGGCACAAAGCAAGCCTCAGCAAATATAAAAAAATAGAAATAATCCCATGCATTCTACCTGATCACAATGCATTAAAACTAGAACTCAACAACAAAAACAACAGTAAAAAACATGCAAACAATTGGAAGCTGAACAACATTTTGCTTAATGATCAATAGGTCATTGGTTTAATAAAAGAGGAAATTAAAAGTTTCCTGGAAGTTAATGAAAATGAAAACATGACCTACCAGAACCTATGGGACACAGCAAAGGCAGTCCTAAGAGGAAAGTTTATAGCCATGAGTGCATATATTAAAAGGACAGAAAGATCTCAAATCAATGAACTAATGCTACATCTCAAACTCTTAGGAAAACAAGAACAAGCAAATCCCAAAACAAGCAGAAGGAGAGAAATAATACAAATCAGGACTGAAATCAATGAAATAGAAACAAAAAAAATACAAAGAATAAATAAAACAAAAGCTGAGTCTTTGAGAAAATAGATAAGATTGACAGACCCCTGGCAAACCTGACTAAAACGAGGAGAGAAAAAAACCCAAACCTATAAAATCAGAAATGCAAAAGGGGAGATAACAACGAACACCATGGAAATCCAGGTAATCATCAGAGACTACTTTGAGAACCTATATTCCACTAAATTTGAAAATCTTGAAGAAATGGACAGATTTCTAGATACTCATGACCACTCAAACCTGAACCAAGAGGATATTAACCACTTAAATAGATCTATAACATAACATGAAATTGAAGGAGCAATAAAGAGTCTCCCAAAAAAGAAAACTCCAGGACCTGATGGATTCTCTGCTGAATTCTATCAGACCTTTAAAGAAGAACTAATACCAACTCTCCTTAAACTTTTCCACAAAATAGAAAGGGATGGAATACTGTCTACCACATTTTATGAAGCCAGTATTACACTCATCCCCAAACCAGACAAAGACATCCAAAAAGGAGAACTATAGGCCAATTTCCTTAATGAATATCGATGCAAAAATCCTCAATAAAATAATGGCAAACCAAATCCAACAACATATCAGAAAGATCATTCACCACGACCAAGTCAGCTTCATCCCAGGGATGCAGGGGTGGTTCAACATACACAAATCTATAAATGTAATACAACATATTAATAGAAGCAAAGACAAAAACCACTTGATCATCTTAATAGATGCAGAAAAAGCCTGTGATAAGATCCAACACCACTTCATGATAAAAGCTCTAAGAAAACTACGAATAGAAGGAAAGTACCTCAACATTGTAAAAGCTATATATGACAAACCTATAGCCAATATCATACTTAATGGAGAAAAACTGAAACCATTTCCCATAAAATCAGGAATGAGACAAGGGTGCCCCTCTCCGCACTCCTATTCAAAATAGTCCTGGAATTCCTAGCCAGGGCAATAAGGCAAGAAGAAGAAATAAAAAGAACACAAATAGATAAAGAAACTATCAAAATATCCCTATTTGCAGATGACATGATCCTATACCTCAAAGACCCAAGCAACTCTACCCAAAAACTCCTAGACACCATAAACAACTTCAGTAATGTGACAGGATACAAAATCAACTTACAAAAATTATTAGCTTTTCTATATACCAACAATGAACAAATTGAGACAGAATATATGAAAACAATTCCATTTACAATAGCCTAAAATAATCAAACACCTAGGAGTAAACTTAAGAAAGGATGTGAGTGACCTCTACAAGGAAAACTACAAACCTCTGAAAAAAGAGATCGAGGAAGACTGCATAAGGTAGAAAGATCATCTGTGCTCAGAGATTGGTAGAATCAACACAGTAAAAATGGCTATACTAACAAAATCAATCTACATGGTTGATACAATTCCCATCAAAATCCCAATGATATTAATTACAGAGATTGAAAAATCTACTCTGAAGTCAGTTTGGAAACACAAGAGACCACAAATAGCCAAGGCAATGCTCAGCAAAAAGAACAATGCTGGAGGTATCACAATACCCTACTTCAAACTATATTACAAAGCAATAGCAATACAAACAGCATGGAACTGGCACAAAAATAGATATGAAGACCAGTGCAACAGAATAGAGGACCTGGATATGAATCCACACAGCTATACCCACCTTGTTTTTGAGAAAGGCACCAAAAACATACAATAGAGAAAAGACAACCTCTTCAACAAATGTTGCTGGGAAAAGTGGTTATCTACCTGTAGGAAACCGAAACTAGATCCATGTCTATCACCATGTAGTAGTATCCACTCAAAATGGATCAAGGACCCATATATCAGACCAAAATATCAGACCCAAAATTCTGAAGCTAGTATAGAAAAGAACAGGGAATACTCTGGGAGCAACCGGTATAGGCAAGGACTTCCTCAATAGAACCTCAGTAGCCCAGCATCTAAGAGAAAGGATAGACAAATGGAACTACATAAAATTAGAAGGGTTCTGCACAACAGAAGAAATGGTCTCTAAACTGAAGAGACCACCCACAGAGTGGGAGAAAATATTTGCTAGCTATACATCACACATAGGACTGATAACCAGAATATACAGGGAGCTCAAAAAACTAAATTCCCCCCAAATCAATGAACCAATAAAGAAATGCCAAATGAACTAAACAGAACTTTTTCAAAGGAAGAAATCCAAATGGCCTAAAAAACATGAATAAATGCTCACCATCTCTTCCCATAAAGGAAATGCAAATCAAAACCACACTAAGATTCCATCTCACCCCTGTTAGAATAGCTATCATCAAAAACACCACCAATAGCAAATGGTGTGAGGAAAAAGGAGCCCTCATACACTGGTGGTGGGAATGTAAGCTAGTACAACCACTTTGGAAAACAATATGGAGGCTTCTTAAAAAACTAAAGATAGATCTGCCATATGATCCAACATTATATACCCAAAGGAATGCAGCTCAGGTTATTCCATAGGCACCTGTACACCCAAGTTTATTGAAGCACTATTCACAATAGCCAAGTTATGGACGCACAGACGAATGGATTAAGAAAATGTGGTATTTATACACAATGGAATTTTACTCAGCCACGAAGAAGAATGAAATCTTGTCATTCGCAAGTAAATGGATGGAAATGGAGAACATCATCTTAAGCAAAGTTAGACAGGCTCAGAAGGCCCAAAATCGTATGTTCTCCCTCATATGTGGATTACAGACCTAAAACAAATGCACTAATATTATTGGACATGGGTCCCATGCTAAGGAGAAAACACATATGGGAGGAATAGGGAAAGATAGGAAACCCAAAACTTGAAAGTGTTTAATGTGCCCACTGTAGAGGAGCTAATATAGTAATCTTAAACTGGGAAGTGAAGTAATCTTCACTGGGAAGGTGACCGGGAAGTAGTGAAGAGGTCTGGTAGAGATGAACCAATTTGGGTTATAATACACATATGCATGGGAGCAATGCTAGGAATCTCTCTGTATAGCTATCCTTATCTGAAACTAGCAAAAATGCTATGTCTTTCTTATTATTGCTTATATCTTCTCTTCAAGAAAATTGGAGAAGAGGGCAGAACAGGTTCTGCTTGGAAGTGAGGGTGGTGGGGGGGAAGGGGAGGGAGCTGGAGGCAGGGAGCAGGTGGGAGAGATGGCCCAAACAATGTATGCACATATGAAGAAATGAATAAATAAACCAACCAACCAACAAAAAAATCTCCCAAAACCAAAACCAAAAAATCAGGACTGAAAAATAGGAGCAGAGTGTGCAGTGGGTTGGGGGTGTGTGTGGGGAGGAGTACTAGTAGGAAGGGGAAGGGTGAAGAAAGGAGATTAAGGTGACAGTATATGGTTGATGTACTTCAAATACCTATATGAAACAGAGCTAAATAATCTCTTGCAATTGCTTTAAGTGGGGTGGGAAGGGGATGAGGGCCAGAGACGAATGGGGGCAAAATAAATAATGCACAATGTAAGTCTAATCAGAACTGTCGTTACAAATCCCCAATATAATGACTATATCATAATAAAAATTTATAATAATAAAAAATTGTTGTAATTAATTTTTGCTTATATTTGGTCAGGCAGCCTCAGCTTGAGCACCTCTAAGAATGAGACACTTATTACTTGCTCCAAGTCCCTCATATCACCTTGAGTTCAAGCACCTTGAGACTCCAGTTAAGGACTTCCAATTCTGCATAGAGATAGCATGAGGCCTTGTGCAATGTGCCCTTAATAAATTATTGATGAATAAATAAGGGCTGTAAAGCACACCTATGGAAGTAGAGACCTCAAAATATTTTTTAAAAAACACATAGCATTATGGAACCCTAAAGGATTTAAGCAGATAGAAATCTGGGGACTCTGGAGGATATTTCTGTCCAGCAGTTCTCATGCAAATATCTTACAGAATTGATGATGGCCTTGGTGGATATAAATGTGGCACCCTAGACACTCAACATGTGAAGACTTAGGGATGGACACCTTTCTCCTAAGAGCAGTGGCTCCACAGGAGACCGTGTTGGCACTGACTAAGTTCCCAACTGAGAGTTGGAGCTCTGCTCTTTTCTTTTCCAATCAATAAATCATCTCAAAGGCAAACAATTGAGAATGAACACATTGAGGAATAACCTCAGATACATGATATTTCTTTTAAAAAGGATTGTGGATTGAGTAAATCACTCACAAGCTTCAGGGCTTTATGCTTCCAACACATGTCCCAAGCATCAATGTATTTCAACATAAAGATGAAAACCCTAGTTAGTGAATAATTATGTCTCTAAACAGAAGTTTTGTGCAATGTTAATTATATTTATTTAAAGAAACATTTTTGTGTTTCACCTATTGTTACACTGTAACTGATCAGAGTGAAAATATGTCCCTATGCTTTCTGCCTGAAAATTACTCCTTTCTGTACTGCTTGTCAAAATCAGAGGGTTAACACTTAGCATTATGTATCATTTACCATGCATAAATTTTCCACTCATATTATTTCACTTAAGGAATTCAGGCATCCCTCAGGTTTTTTGAAGTAAATTCTACTCCAGTTCTACAAGTACTTGCAAAAATGTAGACACACATGGAAAGGATATTAAAATGTGTCATTACATAAATGCCATAAAAATGGTAATGAAAATATGCACAATATTCTCTAACATGCTCTTATGGAGTAAATATAACACTGACAGAAGTTCTACAATTGTGATAGTAAAAAGATAAACTTCTTACCACCAATTTTTAACAAAATCCTGGTTTTCTGGCTTCAGTGTGAGACTTGCTGCTCTCCACACTAGTGGTTTGGTTAGAAAGTATATTTCTTGGTAAAACTGGCTGTTGACCTCCATGCATCATGAAGGGGATCTGTCATCTCAGGAGCTGTACAGAGTATACTCATTGCCTAATACAAGAGTCAAAAAATTTCTTTGTTTTCTCCATAATTCATTTTTCTAGGATGGCCATTCTTGAAGGTTTGTGGATTAACCTTGTGAGAGTAATCTCTCTGAGCAGCTGTTCTGGTACTCATCGGTGTTCAAACACAACTTAAGGGCAAGAGCCTGAACAGAAGCTATAGAAATGAAGAGCAATTAGTTATTTCTTGGATTCATTAAGATCTTGGCAA
This sequence comes from Castor canadensis, assembly GCF_047511655.1. Lineage (NCBI taxonomy): Eukaryota > Metazoa > Chordata > Mammalia > Rodentia > Castoridae > Castor > Castor canadensis. The sequence goes on along the minus strand of NC_133397.1, from coordinate 101,524,351 downwards.
CTATCTTTCCCTAGTAAGCAATGAGGAGTTCAGCTTCCAATCTCTTTTGGGATGTTTGTGAGGGAAGTCTAGTATGAGATTTTTGCTAAGAAGTTGTGAGTGTCTCAAATCTTGAAAGTGCCTTCTCTTTTCCATTAGGGAGAGAAAGGGTAAGAGTGGCATGTGGTTATTTGTGTGCTGTGTTTCATACTCCCTCCTGACTAGGGAGTTTCCTATTCAGGATGTTTTCTGCTGCATACCCTGTGAGTTGGACTGCTATTTGGAGCCACATTAACTCATAAGCATACCTTTTTACCTTATAGCTAAGCCACTCTTAGTTAGGACTGCTTACTTGCCACAGTGCTTCCTCCCTTTCCTACCAGCACCCAGTATGTGTTCCTGCCCCCTGATTTACAGTCTTGCCATTGTTCATGACCTGATGACATTGCTTGCTGTGGAGTTTAAGGAGGAAAAAAGTAAAATGATCAAGTAGCTTTGAGGGTACATATGGAAAGAAGGCTAGAGTTTGAAAACCTTGCAGTATTTTACTACACAAAATTAAAATAAAAACATTGGACTATGTCAAGAGTCAAGTCTCTAAAGCTCAAAAATGTCCATAATATTGTTTTTTCCATATGTGTAGAAGAAGCACTGAAATAGTGCTTCTTAAAGACCTCAGAAGCATTAGCAATCAGGAAATGCAAACTTAAATCACATTTGGTAGAGCATGTCACAAATACTTGGATGAGAAAATTAGAAAACTTATTCACTGCTATTAATAATAATGTAAGAAGCTACTACTTTGAAAACAATTTGGTAGTTCTTCAAAGTTAAAAACAGAGTTGCTATGATACACAGCTTCCACTTCTAGCTATAAATCCAAGATAAATAAGAATATTGTCCACCAATAATTTGTACATGAATGTTCATAGCAACATTATTCATGCTAGTCAAAAAATAATGATGACCAAAATTTCTATCCAGTGAAAGACGGACAAATAGAGGTGGTATATTCACTAAATGGAAATTATTCAGCAACAAAAAGGAAAAAAAGTACTGGTAAATGCCATAAAATTGATGAAATTTGAAAACATTATCCTAAGCAAAGAAGTAAGATCCAGAAGGCACACATTATTTCATTTATATGAAACATCTAGAATAAGAATGACAGTACACACAGAGAATAGGCATGGATTTTTCCACATGTGAAGGAGAAACATAGGTATAGTGTATTTTTAAATCCTTAGAATCCATGAGCCATTATGGAAATGCAAATCAAAATTACCTCTCATTTGGTACTTATATATACTAGTGGATGGCTACAACTGCGGAATTGGGGAAAACAGAAGAGTGATTACCATGAGAAGAGATTTTTTGGGAAGAGAGTGATGAACATATTCTAAATATCCATGGATTGGAGCACATGAGTACATGAGAACACAATGTGCAAAATTCTTGACAGAGATATAATTGTTTGCCCTGTTAGAATGGGAAACCACAGTTGTGAAGAGATGCTATATAGAAAGAGCAGCTGGAATATATAACTGCAGCTGGAATGTTCACACTTATCTAAAATTAAGAAGTTTTCTGGAGTTTAGGGAGGGAAGATGGGAGATTAGAAACACCCAGAACTTTCCTATATCTCCATGAGTCTGAAATAAACATCACGTATATGGCTGCAGGGAGAGGTAAGTAGTGTAAAAAGACATGTGAATGCAGCAGTAAACAGTATGTACTTAGAAACCAGGTGAAATTCAGAAATATTGAACTTTCAATTTGTAAAAGAAACAAAGGACCCTAACATTGAGAACTAGGCAGCACCATAGGAGAGAGGGAGAATCCCCCTCAGCGTGGCTCTAAGAAAATAGAAAAGGAAAGTCTTGGTGAGTTCCACAAATGCACAATCTGGAACGCTTCAAAAATACATTTTAAGATGGGAGCTCTGTGATTCACACAGCAAGTTTGCTCACAGGTGCCATGGTGGGGATCCATCTTAAGAGAGATCTTACTGTCAAACATTTCAGCTGGCAGAAATTCCTGCATTTTTTATATCTCCAAGCCCCAAAGGCTTCCCCTCTTCACTTTTTAAGTGATCTAACACTCTGAGAATCTGTGTTTGCTCAGGAAACTGGTTGTGACTTGAACACAGACCAGAGAATACAGACCAATGTGTTAGGAAGTGCAAGTTACAAGAGGAGTGTCTTTCCATTTGGGAACTGCAGTCTGACTTCTGAGAAGAGGAAAGAGACCAGCTATGTGTGCATATGAGTGGGGACTAGGACAAAGACTGCCAAGGCCAGGGCATGTAGGATCACTTGTTGACTGTGCCTCTCCTACCCTCCACCAGCACAGATTGCTCTAGTTTGACTGTTTTCTACACTCAGATCTCCAGACACATTTGGTGGAAATCAGTCACTGCTCAGGAATTTCCCAGAACCATACTCATGCTGACATAGCATGTCTGGTGTGAGGGGGCATCCAACTGGTTGGACCATGGGCTCAGCTTGCAGGAATAATTTGAGGAGATTTTTGTACCTACCATGTTGTTAGGCCTACAAATGGACAGCACTGGAAGGAATTTGGCCCTGCAGTGATCACGGGACCATAGTAGCACCAGAAATCCTGTAGGAAAATCAGGGCTGGGTGAGCTTGCAGTTAGTCCTTTCTGATCTGACCTGTTTGGACTTCAGAGAGAAAATTATCATCACCCCTCACCACCAAGAAAACTGCAACAAGGAGAGGCCTGGAAAAAAATGAAGTATCTCCAACCTCCATTTTCTCAGCAAGGATGAAATGTTGACTGATCTTTTTTTTTGCTTGTTTTTTGATTGCTTTATTTTAAACTTATTTTGTTTTCTCTTACTATTTCTCATACCATCATCCCATACACTTTTCTTGTCTCCTTTCTTTTTTCCTTTCACCATACTCCCTTTTTCATTATTGATGCTTTTAATTTTGCCACTGTTTAAGTCTCTAGTTTACCCTGAAAATATCCTAGCTCCTTTCTTTTCTATCTACCCCCTTTTATTGGGATTATAGTTTTTTTCCAGTTCGGTTTTTACTATATTTAAATATCTGGTTTGTTTTTGAGTTGTTGCTGTTACTGTGGTCTGCTTTCTCTCCTCTGAGAGAGACCTCAAGAGAAGGCTGCTCACTAAGAAGCTCCCCATATACCACAAGAGATATCCACACTGATAGACATGCAAATCTCAACATAGAAACACAAAAAATATGGAAAAGCAAGGAAATAGAACTCCAAAACATCATGTTATCAGTACCAAATCCAAATATATAAAAAATGGTTTAAATTACAAACAAAACAGTTCAAAAGTTTAATTTAAAAAATCATCTGTAATCTCAAAGAGGATACAGCTAAACAGATGAAGTATCTAAGTCAGTTGAAGACTTAGACAAGAAATTCATAAATAAGAGAGATTTTTGGGAAAAATAAATGAAAGTCTTAGAAATTAAAAGCTTGATAAATCAAATTAAAAACCTCAATGGAATTTTTTTACCTGCATGATCTAGTCCAGATAAAGCAGAATGAAGAATATCAAGCATTGAAGGCAAGATTGATGAATTACTAGATTCAGATAGAAATAAAAAATAAGGAATCATGACTGCAACTTTTGAGAACTCTGGTACACAATTAAGAAACAAAACCTATGAAGCTTTGGGGTAGAGGAAGGATATGAGATACAAGCAAAAGGCATAGAAAACCTATTTAATGAAAATTATAGCAGAAAATTACCCATATCTAGGGGAAGATATGGACATACAATACAGGAGGCATTTAGAACCAGAAAAGAAACTGTCCATGTTATGATGCAGTTAAAACACCAAGAATACAGAACAAAGAATACTGAAAGCCACATGAGAGAAAAGCAAAGTTGCTTACAAAGGCAAGATTGTCAGAATTACATAAGACTTCTCTGCAGAAACGTCAAAAGTCGTGAAAGCATGAAATGATATATTTCATTCCCTAATCCAGCAAAGTTGTCCTTAAAAATCAATGGAAAACTAAAGACCTTCCAAGATAAACACAAACTAACACAATGTATAAGCACTGCATTGCAGAAGATACTTAAAAGAATCCTACACACAGATGATGAAGAAAGATAGTCATAGTCATAAGACCATATGAAAAAATAAATCTCATGAGAAGAATAGATAAACAAATGAGAATTAGGAAAAACTCAAACATTATCAACTCAGAAAATCAGTAGACTTCTTGGATAAATACAGAAGAAAGAAAAGAACAAGGAGTACTTGAATCAAACAGGAAAAAAAGCAATAAAATTACAGGAATCAGCACATACCTCTCAATAATAACACTAAATGCAAATGGTCTTAACTCTAAAATATGAAGACTGGTTGATTGGATTAAAAATGAGATTTAGCAAGTTAGTACAACCAATATGGAAAGCAATATGGAGATTCCTCAAAAAACTAGAGCTAGAACTGCCGTATTATCCAGTGATATCACTCCTGGACATTTACCCAAAGGAACATAAGGCAGGATACAGTAGAGTCATCTGTATACCAATGTTCATTGCAATACTATTCATAATAGCCAAGCTTTGGAAACAACCCAGTTGACCTACAACTGATGAATGGATCAAGAAATTGTGGTGTATTCATACACAATGGACTATTACTCAACCACAAGGAGTGGTTTGAAAACAACATACTGAATGAAGAAAGCCAGGATCAGAAACACAAAAGCCTTATGTTTTCTCTGATACATGGAAGATAGATCCAAAGATAAACAGATACATAAAAAGAAGCATGATCATATACAAACTCAGACGTAAAATATGTTTATAATGATGGAACTACTCTATGAAACTCAGGGAAAGAGGGAAAGGAAAAGAATCATAAAGCATCAGTAATATCACATACCATAAGATGTGAAGGTAGAGGACATAAGGATGTGTATTGAAAGCTGTTGAAAACTGGGGGGTGGGAGGTAAAGGGGTAAGAGAGAGTATTCAAAGGGATTGTACAGACCAAAGTAAAGCACACTCACAGTGGACATGATTGAGACACCCCTTTGAACATCAACTCAAATATTAATAACAGAAATCAGGGCTGTAAAATAGGTACAGTGTGTGTGTGGGGGGGTACTTAGTAGGAGGGAGGAGGGTGAAGGAAAGAAATTAATGTGATGGTATTTGGTAGATGGACTTCAAATACCTCTATGAAACAGACCTAAGAAACTTGTTGCAATTGCTTTAAGTGGGATGGGGAGGGAGCTAAGGGGGAGAGATGATGGGGGGAATGTAACTAAGTACAATACAAGTCTAATGAGAATTGCCACTATGAATCCCCCTTGTATAATGAATATATCTTAATAAAAAAAACAAGATTCAACTATTTACTGTCAGTAAGAAGCACCCCTTGGCAAAGACACACAACTGAGAGTCAAAGGATGGAAAATGATATTCCAAGCAAAAGGAATCCTAATGTAAGCTTTATATATGACAATGCAGACTTGAAGTCAAAATTATTTGGAAGAGATAAAGAGGATCACTGCATACTGATAAAGGGAACAATTAATCAATAAGATATAACAATTGCAAATATATATGCACCAAACCTTGGTGCACCAAATTTTATAAAATGATACTGAACATAAAGGAATAAATAGATCCAGATACAGTAATAGTGGGAGATTGAAATGCCCCTGTCTCATCAATGGATAGATCATTCAAACACAACAATTAACAAAGAAACTTCAGTTAAACTGAACCATAGATCAAATAGACTTAATAGACATCTAAGCAATATTCCATCCAATAACTACAGAAAATATTCTTCTCAGTAGCCCACAGAACTTTCTCCAAAATAGATCACATGTGGGGCCTTAAAGAGAGTCTTAACAAACATAAAAAATTGAAACAATTTCTTCTAACTTATCAGATCATAATAGAATAAAACTAGAAATCAATAGCAAGAGAAACTACAGAAAGCATACCAAAACAAGAAGATTGAACAGTATGCTTTTGAATGATCAGTGGGTCATTGAAGAAATTGAGAGATGGAGATTAGAAACTTTCTAGAATCAAATGAAAGTAAAAACAACAGTTATTACAATAAGTGGTGCATAATGAAGGCAGTCTAAGAGGGAAGTTTATAGTGATGAGTACCTACATTTAAAAATCAAGATGGGCATAGTGACTATTATCTGTAATCCCAGCAATGTGGGAGGTAGAGATTAGTAGGACCACAGTTCAAGGCCAACCCAGAAAAATGTTAGCAAGAACCCATCTCAATCAGTAAGCCAGGTATGATAGCACATACTTGTGATCCCAGCAATGCAAGAGGTGGTAGGTAGCTGGAGGATCATGGTCCAGGTCAGTGTAGGCAAAAACATAAGGCTCTATCTGAAAATTAACTAAAGCAAAAAGGTCTTGAGGTCTGGCTCAAGTGGTAAAGCACCTGCCCAGCAAGCAGAAGGTCCTGAGTTCAAACTCCATTACTGTACCCCCCCCAAAAAAGACAAGAGAGGTCTCAAATAAATAACCTAATGATGTACCCAAGGCTATATAAAAACTATAAAAAGCTAAACCCAAAATTCGTAGAAGGAAAGAAGATTAGAGCTGATATTAATGAGATGGAGATGAAAGGGAAAATGCAAAGGATCAAGGAAACAGAGGTGGTTCTTTGAAAAAATAAACAATATCAACAAACCCTCATGAAACTAACCACATGAAAGACAAGAAGACCCAAATTAATAAAATTAGTACTGAAAAGGGGATTTTATAACACATGTCATTAAATTCTGGAGAACTTGGGAGTATTTTGAAAATTATACTCTTTTAGTAATTAGAGAACATAGAGGAAATGGACACATTTCTAGATGCATGTGACCTACCAAAATTGAAGCAAGAGGATATTAAAAACCTAAACAGATCTATAAGGAGAAATGAGATTGAAGCAGTAATAAAAGATTCCCAGCAAAGAAAGCCCCAGTACTGGACAGATTCACTGATGAATTCTACCAGATTTTGAAGAACTAATACCAATGTTCCTCAAATGATTCCACAAAAAAGAAAAAGAAGGAATGCTTCCAAACTCATCTTAAGAAGTCAGTATTATTTTGATATCCAAATTAGACAAGGACACAATAGAAAAGAAAACTATTGACCAATTTTCTTGATGAGCACATATGTAAAAATTCTCATTAAAATACTTGCAAACAGGATTCAACAATACATTAAAAAGATAATAAACTGACCAAGTTGGTTCCATACATATGTAAACAATGTAAATGTAATAGAGCACATAATTAGAATGAAGGACAAAAATCACACGATCATTTCAATACATACAGAAAAAAGCCTTCGAAAAATTCAACATCCCTTCATAAAAAAAGCCATAAAGAAAGTAGGAATAGAGGAATATCTCAACATAATAAAAACTATATATGGCAAACCAATAGTCAACATTATACTGAATGGGGAAAATCTGAAATCACTTTCTCTAAAATCAGGAACAAGACATGGGTATACACCCTCATCACTCTTATTCAATTTAGTGCTTGACCTATTAGCCATAGCAACAAGGCAACACAAATTGTCCCTGCTTGAAGATTATATGATCCTACATTTAAAAGACTCTAATGACTCCACAGAAGACATGTAGGTCAGATATTAGCAAGAAAAAAATCAAAATACCAAAATCAGTAGTTTTTCTATATATAAATAATGAATTTTCTGAAAAAGATGTCAAGAAAAATAATTATATTCACAATAGCCTAAAAAACCTTAGGCATAAACTTAGCCTAAGATATTAAAGACCTCTACAGTGAAAACTATAAAGCACTGAGGAAAGAAATTGAAGAAGACATTAAAAAATGAAAAGGTCTCACATATTCATGAATTGGCAGAGTTATTGTTAAGATGGCCATATTACTGAAAGTGATCTACAAATCCTATGAAATTCCCACCAAAATCCCAAGAGCATTCTTTATAGCAATAGACAAAACAATCCTAAAATTCATATGAAAGCACAAAAGACCCCAAATAGTCAATGCAATCCTGAGCAAGAAGAGCAATACTAGAGGTAGTACAATTCCTGACTTCAATTTATACTACAATGCCATGGTAACAAAAACTGGAGATCATCATGTCAAGTGAGATAAGGCAAGCTCAAAAAGTCAAATATCACATGGTTTTGCTCATACGTAGAATTTAAACCTAAAATGATTATGACAATGACAACAGCAATAACAACAATAATAATAATGAGATGTGAGTGTAATAGGGGGACTATGTGGGGAAGTCATTGGGAGGGGGAGTAGGAAAGGATAGGATACTGGTGGTAAAGGGGATTGAAGTATATCATATATATTAATAATTAATACATATAATTTATATATATGTATATGTGCATATATAAAAAATAGCATAATGAAACCCACCAAACACTAAAAAAGTAGGGAAAGGAGGAAAAGAGATTAACAGAATGTAATAGAAGGGAGTGAACTTGTTTAAAGTACATTGTATGCATACATGGAATTATCACAATGATATTCCTTGTGCTTTTAATGTACACTAATAAAATAAAGAATATATGAAAATATTGGTAAGGATGCTGTGGAGAAAGGAACACTTATACACTGTTGGTGAGAATGTAAATTAGCTTAGCTACTGGAAGTTCTTGAAAAATACCCAGTAATATCACTTCTGGTTAAATATCCAAAAGGATCATAGTCAGCTTACTATAGAGATACCTATGGGTACCTGTATTGTACTAGTCACAATAATCAAGTCAGGGAATCAGCCTAGGTGCCCATCAATGGAAGCATGGCAAAGAAAATGTGGTATATTTACACAATGGAGTTTTATTCAGCCATAAAGAATGAAATTATGTAATTTGTGCGAAAATAGATAGACTAGACATCATAATGTAAAGTGAAACAATCCATTCTCATAAAAACAAATATCACATGTTTTCTCTCATATGTGTCATTTGGGGGTGGAAGAACATGAAAGTAAAAGGAAAACTGACAGGGATGTGCAATGGGAAAACTCAAAGACAAAGGGAAAACAACAGAAAGTAATGGGGGTGAATATGACCAAAATCCATTGTATGCTTGTATTGAAAATGTCATAATGAAATCCAATACTATGTACCATTCTTATGCACTAATAAAAATATATCAAATACAAAAAGACAACATTGTCTAGTGGCTGATCTCACTAAACAATCAATGTTTTCCAGCCAGCTTCCTCAGGGCACCCTTGACCTTCTTGTTTCTCAGGCTGTAGATGATGGGGTTCAGCATGGGGGGTCACAACACAGAAGAGCACAGAAACCAGGATGTCCATGTCCAGGGAATAGCCTTCTTTGGTTCTGTCATAATTGAAGGTGGTTGATCGAAAGAAGACACCACCATAGTGAGGTGGGATGCACAGGTAGAGAAGGTCTTGCTCCTGCCCTGAGCAGAGGGAATCCTAAGGATGGCCCAGATGATGAGTATGTAGGACCCTGCAGTAAACAGGCAAGGGCTCAGACCAATGGTGTCCCTGGCCACATGGAGCACTGACTCATTGACAGAGGTGTCTGAGCAGGGGAGCTTCAGGAGCAATGGGATGTCACAGTAAAAGTGGTTGATCTGGTTGGGCCTATACAGAGTGAGTGTGGCTGCCAGAACTGTGTGTGTCACAGAGTTCACTAACCCACACAGCCAGGACCCAGTCACCAAGCAAGCACACACCTTCACACTCAAGAGGACTGGGTATTGAAGGGGGCAGTAGATGGCTACATAGCGATCATAAGTCATGGCAGCCAATAGGACACCCTCAGTGGCAGCACATGTCACGAAGAAGATCTGGGAGAGGCAACACTCACAGCAGATGGCCTTCTTCTCCTGGAAGAAGTTCAGCAGCGTGACTGGGATGGTGGTGGATGTGTAGCACATGTCCAAGAAGCTCAAGTGTCTGAGGAAATAGTCCATGGGGGTGTGGAGAGTGGGACTGACCCTGGTGGCCATTATTATGAGCATGTTCCCCATGACAGTCATCAGGTAAGTGACCAGGAAGACCAGGAAGGACAATCCCTGTAGGTTGGAGTGGTTGGAAAATCCCAAGAAGATGAATTTTGTGACGAATATTTGATTGTTCATTTCAAATGATGTCACGGCTACAAAAGACTACAAAGAAACTGTAATAAGAATGTGCTGAGAACACCCTGAAATAGGTTAGCAAATCTGCATAGGACAGGTCAGATAATGCTGGACATAAAGTGATTTGTGTAGTGGTCACCTGTGTGCTGACCTGTGGGTGATCATTACTTCTCACTCAATAGATCTAGCCACCTCAGCCCAGGGAACCCCCACAAATTTGCATAAGAGGAGACTTGCTTAAGGCCAGCAAGCTATTAACCCTTGCACTGGTGTCAGGTCATTTTCTTCCATTTCAGCAACATCCCTATTATCATTATCCTTTTTTGTTAGCATCTAATTTTTTTCTAAGGAATAACTTTTCATTGCAAAAAATTTTTTAAAAAGAAGAGTTATAAAGGCTAATTCAGTCATCTACAGAATCAGAGTCCATGCTGCCATTCAGTGTATTCTGTTGTATTTTTTCACTTTATATAAATACTCATCACTATAACTTTAAAATATTAGGAGCACAATTTTTAAATTGGAAAGGGAGAGGTTCAACCACCTCTAGAGATGATATGATCCTGTGATCCTATAGAGAGCAAATCTAAAATAATCTACCAGAAAGCTACAGGAGCTAATAAACAAGTTCAGCAAAGTTGCATCTAGGAAACAAATGGCTCTGTTCCTATACACTTTCAATGACAATCCCAAAAGGAAGTTAAGAAATCACTTTCAGGAGCCTGCTGTGTTGGCTTATGGTATGTGGGAGTAGGTAAGAGGATAGTGCCCTGAGGCGAGCATGATACCCTGCCTCAAAAAATAATTAAAGCTAAAAAAAAAAAGCTGGGAGCATGGCTTAAATGGTAGAGTGCTTGCCTAGCAAATGTGAGATCCTGAGGTCAAACATGCCCCCTTCAAAGAAAGAAAGACAACAAGAAGAAATGACTTGTATTTACAATACATCTAAAATAATTAAATGTTTAGAATTAATCTTACGTTTTTTTCCTTGGCAGCAGGGGGGTTTGAACTCAGGGCCTCATACTTGCTAGGCAGGGGTTCTTATTGCTTGAGCCACTCTGCCAGCCTAGAATTAATCTTACTAAGAAAGTGAAAGACATGGACACTGAAAACAATAAAATATTGCTTAAAAAATGAAAGACAACCTAAATAACCTGTGTTCATCAATAGGAAGATTCAACATGGCTAACATGTCAATAATACTCATGGTGATCTATGAATTCAACACAACTGCTGCCGTATCCAGTAACGTTTATTTCACAAAAATGCGAAAGCCTATCTCCAAATTTGTTTGAAATTGAAAAGGACCCCAAATAGGGAAAACAATCTTGAAAAAATAAAGTTGGATCACTCATACTTCCTGACTTAGAAACTTAGTACAAAGTTACAGTGATTAAAATAGTGTGGTACTGGCATAAGGACCGTCATATAGATCAAGGTAATAGAATAGAGAGTCCAGAAGTAAGATTTCACATATATGATTAATTGATTTTCAGCAAGGATGCCAAGATGATTTGGTGGGGTAGGGGTGGTCTCTTTAAAAAATTATTCTGGGAAAATTGGATAGCTACATGCAAAAGAATGAAGTGGGACACTTACATTATTTTATATACAAAATTAACTGAAAATGGGTCAAAGACCTAAACCTAAAAGCTAAAACTATAAAACTCTCAGAAGAAAACTTGGGGGAAAATCTTCATGTCATTGGATTTAGCACATATTTCATGGATATGACACCCAGAAGTACAAGCAACAAAAATAATTAAATTATGTTTCACTAAACTAAAACGTATTGTCAAATGATGCTATCAAGAAAGCAAAATGAGCTGGGTGCCAGTGGTTCACACCTGTAATCCTAATTACTTGGGAGGCTGAGATCAGGAGGATTGCAGTTCTAGGTTAGTTGGGCAAATAGTTTGCGAGACTCCATGTCAATGGAAAAATGTTGGGTATGGTGGCGAGTACCAGTCAGTCCAGTGATGGCGGGAAGTGTAGAAAAAGAGGATTGAGGTCCAGACCAGCCTGGGCAAAAAGTGAGACCCTATCTCCAAAATAGCAAGAGCAAAAAGGACTGAAGGCATGGCTCAAGTGGCAGAGCCTGCCTAGCAAATGTGAAACCCTGGGTTCAAAATTCAGTACTACTGAAAAAAAGAAAGAAAAGAAAAAAAAAAAGGAAAATGACAAGTTGTAAAATGGAAGAAAATGTTGGAAAATCAGAAATCTGATAAATAATGAATATCTACAATATATAAAAAGGGCCACAACTTAACAACAGTAATAAAAACAACCAAATTTAAACATGGTCAAAGGACTTAAACAGAGTTCCAGAGAAGACGCATAAATATGCACTTGAAAAGATGCACAAAATTATTAGTCATCAGGGAACTGTAAATCAAACCACAATGAGATACATTACCTTTTATCTGCTGAAATGGCTACAATGAAGAAAATGGAAACTAACAAATGTTGATGACAGTGTGGAGAAATTTGAACTCTTGTGAATTGCTAATGGGAAAATAAAATGGCACCATTGCTGTGGGAAATCTGGATATCCACAGAAACCACTGCTATGGTGGTTTCTCAAAAAGTTATACATAAATTGTATATATATATATATGTATATATATGTATGTGTGTATATATATATATATATATATATACACATACATATACTGAGCAGACACTCAAATACTTGTTGAACCCCCAAGTTCACAGCATCAGTATTCATCATCGTCAGAAGGTAGAAACAACTCAAGTGTCCATCATCAGATACTAAATATGGTATATGCAATGGGCTATTATTGAGCCATAAAAAGGAATGAAATTTTGATATATACTAAAATATGTTTGGGCCTTGAAAACATTATGCTAAGTGAAATAGCCCAGACACAGAAGGACACATACATGATTCTACTCAGATGAAATTCCTAGAACAGGTAAATTCATAGAGATATAAAGTAGAATAGAGAGAGCCAACAGCTGAAAGAAGGGTTGTATTGGGAATGTTGTTTAATAGGTCCAGAGTTTAGGTTGAAGATGATGAAAAATTTTATGTGCCACAGAATTATAGGCTAAAATTGGTTAAAATGATAAGTATTATGAGATATATATGTATAGCAAAATATTTTAGTTTGATTTTCAGAGATACATTGTATTCCATCATATGAAATAAATTCAATATCTTTGATTAAATGTTCAGATCATCTCTATTCTCTACAAACACTGTAAGAAACATTTTCTTATGTAAACATATGCGCACCTCTGTCTACCATTTCTGAATAGAAATTTCAGTCTTTGTGTTTTTAACTATGCTGATTATGTTTTTATCACTTGGGTTAACAAGTGGTAGATATCATTTTAGATTTAAAAGATATAAAAAGTTTTAACTATTCATTCATACTTAGTTATGCTACCCATTAAGGTAAGCTCTATTAAACCAAAATTTATCATCAAACATTACATGTTTCCTGGAAAAATAATTTACACAATAACTAACTTTCTATTAAATCTAAAATATATTCTTTTGAATTAAAGATGTCAAGACATAAAAGAATTTGTAGTTTAGTTTCTATTTAAAAGAATGTCATGGAGGACATTATGGTAAGTGAAATGAGCCAGGTACATGAAGACAAATGCCACATGTTTTCAATTATTTCTAGACACTTAAAAGTTGATCTCAGACAATAGAGAGTACAATGGTGGATAGGACAGCCTGGGAAGGATGTGGGGAGGAGGTATGGAGAGAGGGGTGCAGGAGTACATTTGGAAAGAAGGAATGTTCTATAGCACAGTAGAATGACTGTGGTGGACAATTAACTGAATATTTCAAATTATCTACAAGAGAGGACTTTAAATGTTCCTGACAGTAAAAAATAATCAATGTTTGAGGTGATAAGTATGACAATTACCCTGATTTGATCACTACCCATCGTATGCATGCACTGAAACACCTCACTATACCCATGAGTATGTACTTATGTGTTAATTAAAATTTTTAAATATTCAAAAAAACTTCAACAATAGGTGATAAGTGAGCACAATAGCTACCTCTCTGGATGATACTGATTGAAAAGGCACATGCAGAAATTTTCTGAAGTTATGGGAATCTGGGTAGTGATTACATGGGTGTGAATATATGTAAAATTTATCAACTTGTACAATTTTTCCATGTGACCAGGCATGGTGATACATGCCTGCAATCCCAGCACTTGGGAGGTAGAAGCATCAGGATCATGAGTTCAAGGCCAGCCTGAGCTGTGTAGTGAGACCCTGTCACAAAAAACTAAAAGCTGGGATGTAGCTCAGTGGTAGAACAACTATACGGCCCTGGATTCGATCATCAGCATGACAAACTTCCAGGATAAACAGCATTTTTCATTCACCTTATATGAAATATAATTCAGAATTTAAAAATAAAATAAGAAAAGGAATAAAGGCAAGAGATGTTTTTCATGCAATTTTCATTTCAGTTTGGTCAGATCCAAGTCCAACCAATTACTAAGAGTTCCTAAGTATTTTCCCCTTTTTTTGTCTTTGCACTTCCTCTCTACTACAATTAGAGTTTAGTAACTTACCACTTTTTTTTGAGACAGTCTCATGCAGCCCAAACTGGTCTTGAACTCACAATCCTCCTGCCTCTACCTTCCAAGTGTTGGGATTACAGGTGTGTACCCACACCCAGCACTTAACATCTTTTTTCTGGATTATTACCCCTACATTCTAATTGTTTCCCTGACCGCAGTCTTTACTCTTCATGCATATGCAAACATACTTCACTTTCCTCACAATTATTAATTTAGAGAAAGTCAACACTGTTGATAGTTCTGTGGGCCCTGGACAATAGGTGAAAAACCATGTTCCCATGCGTGTGTATGCTGTATGCGTATTTGTGGGGGGAGGTGTGTGTAAGAACGCTGTCCCATATGCAAGAAGATGCATCATCCCAGGCAAAACTAGTGGCAGAAATCTCAAGTAAAATAGACTACATTCTAGGTGAGGGAAGATGGGAAGCAGGGGACTTCTGAAGGGAAATGACTTGTGTTTTAGAAAAACTGCAACATTGAGAAACTGATGAAATCTAAAGATTCAGGAAAATGCATGAATCTCTATGCATAAAAATTTCCATGTAATTCCCAAAGGGCCAAGTAATGGCAAAACTTCCGAGAGTGCCTCATAGTCTGTGTGCCTTATGTTAAAATCTTTGTTTAGTCCAAGAGAGTGACCTGAGAACTAAAGCCAGGTCAAAATAAAATGGTCTATAACTGAAACTGTAGGGTAAACAGAGTTTAGAGAAAATCTTTGAAGCAATAGTTCCTGGAAAAGTAGTCAAGTTTGAAGTACTTTAAGGTCCATGGGTGGTAAAAACATGGTGAGGCACAGTGTGGGTAGGCCGAGAGGCTGGTAGTAATATCTATTAAAACAGGAAATCAGTGAGGTGTAGCAGGTTTGTGGAGAGAAAATAGAGTAGATTCAAGTAGTGTTGCATGTTAGGTACCTATGGGATATCCATGTGGAAATTCCCATTAGGCAGTAGAAAACATGCAGTTTTCCATAGGAGACAGGCTAGTCCTGCTCAAGTGTAGAGTTGAGAGGCATTGTCTTATAGGTGACTACTGAAGGCATGTTTTTACATGAAACCCACCAAAGAGAAGAGATAGAGAGAGGAGAGAAGGCTAAGGTGGGACTCCTGGGATCGCCAAAGTTCATGGGGAGTGTGGTTAAAGAGATATCCTAGAAGGAGGTATATTAGTACTCCACGCTTTCTCTAGGTTAGGGGTGGGCATTGGTTGATGGTAAAGCTTATTTTACTTGGGCTGGGAATCTGTGTGTTCACTCAGAAAATTCTTATGCATGTACTGTATAATATGTGTGTATTATTCTTTGTTTTCTCTGTGAACTGCATAGATGGATTTAAGTTCATTAAAAACCAGTGACTCACATTTCATGATACTGAAAAGGTAAACTTCTCAATCCCTTTTATAGGGAGATGTCCAGGTTTACTTATAGAAAGAAATGAAATTCTTCATGAAATGTAAGCCCATAATGAGAAAGCAATACATGATTTGTGTCTAACTAAATTGTAAAAGTGAATTTTTAATGTCTAAGGACTTTAAAAACTATGATTTCTAAAATTGCATACATTACTTAATTCAAATGACTTGAAATACCTCTGAGACACTTATTCATAGGGCATTATATCTATATATGCAGTAGAATCAGAAATACAATATCATTTTTTCTTGATCTGGCTGACCAGTCTAATTTTTTGTGGGGTAGGGATAAAGTAAGGAGTGATGTCCATCCATTTTTCACATTCCTCATGCTAATGCTGCTTGTGTAGCACCATCCTAGTGAGTTATCACCATCAAAACCCATCTTCATGGACTGGACATGTGGCTTAATTGGTAGAGTGCTTGCTTTGCAAGCATGAAGCCCTGAGTTCAAACTCCAGTCCCACCCCCCCCCCACACACAAAAATCCACCTTCACAAGCTGTACTTACTTATACACTATAGCGTATGTGGTACTCTGACACTTTCTTCTTGGAATTTACATGTTATTGCACATGAATACACAATCTGAGTCTCTAACCTCTGCTTTATGGTAATGACTTCTCTCTCCTCTTAGGTGAGGATAGATTTCATATAAAAAAATAGATTGAGAATTGAGTTCAGGCTGATTTTTTAGGCTGATACACAAAAATATATAGCTTGACAAAAAATCTTGTTAAATTTAGTTTAAAAGAAGTATGTTTTTCTATAAATATTAAAATAAGTTCATTACAATCAAAAGCACAAACAAATTCAGTGAATGACTTTGAAAGAAGCATACATTTTTACATACCTAAATTCAATCAGGATCTCCCAAACTAAGTAATGAAATAATAATAACTAATGCCTATGAAATGTTTTATTAACAATCTTAGGAATTCATGTCCTTAAAGGAAACAAAATTGACCTAAAATGAATCCAGATAATTTGTGTGACTGTGAACACACTTCGAGCACATAAGGAAAATAGCACATTTATTCATGTTTGATGTCAATAATACAAAACAATAATTTAAAATCTTAAGATTTAATTTTCATGTTGCCCGTCTACGTAAAACAGATACAGACACACACATGATTAATATTAGCATTCAAGAAAGTTTTTCTAAGAGAAAGTCCATAAGTTTTTAGGTGTTTGTAGCAAAGTAAATTTATTTTTCTGGAATGAAAACTATTTTTACTTTGCCCCAAGTTACTATTTGTACACCTCCATGTAATATGGGTATATAGGACCAAATGAAATATTCAGAGGTCATCAAATAAAGTTGAGTATCTCTCAAAGTTTAATGTAAATTCAGAGTATTTCCAACAGATGAGATTAGATAAAGGTCCCTTCCATTTCAAACAGCCTGTGGGAATGATGATAAAATGACCTTGTTCTCAGCTATTCTGTTTTGGAAAACTTCTTTTTTTAAAAAAAAATTAATTTTTTAAATTCGCTTATTCATATGTGCATGCATTGTTTGGGCCACTTCTCCCGCTACGCACTACCCCTTCCCTCTCTCCCTCACCCCCTCTCGCTTCCAGGCAGAATCTGTTCTGCCTTTATCTCTAATTTTGTTGAAGACAAGGTATAAGCAATAATAAGAAAGATAAAGCGTTTTTGCTAGTTGAGATAAGGATAGCTACACAGAGAAATTCCTAGCATTGTCCATGCACAAGTGTGTTACAACCCAAGTGGACTCATCTCTAACTGACCTTTTCAGTAGTTTCTGATCCCCTTCTCATATTGACTTCTGCCATTTTAAGGTTTCTGTATTAGTTCCTCTGCAATGGGGACATCAAATACTATCATGTTTTGGGTTTCTTACCTATCCCCATACCTCCCGTGTGTGCTCTTCCCTTAGCATGTGACCCAAGTTCCACCACATTGCTGTATTTGCCCTAGATCTAAAGTCTGCATATGAGGGAGAACATACGATTTTTTGGTCTTCTGAGCCTGGCTAACCTCGCTCAGAATGATGTTCTCCAGTTTCATCCATTTACTTGAGAATGATAAGATTTTATTCTTCTTCATGACTGAGTAAAATTCCATTGTGTATAAATACCACATTTTCTTAATCCATTCGTGAGTAGTGGGGCATCTTGGCTGTTTCCATAACTTGGCTATTGTGAATAGTGCTGCAGTAAACATGGGTGGACATTTGCTTTTGGAATAACCTGTGTTGCATTCCTTTGGGTATATCCCTAGGAGTGGGATTGCTGGATCATATGGCAGCTCTATGTTTAGATTTTTAAGAAGCCTCCAAATTTTTTCCAGAGTGGTTGCACTAGCTTGCATTCCCATCAGCAGTGTACAAGTATTCCTTTTTCCCCACATCCTCGCCAACACCTGTTGTTGGTGGTGTTTTTGATGGTGGCTAGTCTAACAGGGGTGAGGTAGAATCTTAATGTGGTTTTGATTTGCATTTCATTTATGGCTAGAGATGGTGAGCATTTTTTCATGTGTTTATTGGCTATTTGAATTTCTTCTTTTGAGAATGTTCTGTTTAATTCAGTTGCCCATTTCTTTATTGGTACACTGATTTTGGGAGAGTTTAGTTTCTTAAGTTCCCTGCATATTCTGGCTATCAGTCCTTTGTCCGATGTGTAGCTGGCAAATATTTCCTCGCACTCTGTGGGTGGTCTCTTCAGTTTAGAGACCATTTCTTTTTTTTTGTGCAGAAGATTTTTAGTTTTATGAAGTCCCATTTGTCCATTCTTTCTCTTAGTTGCTGAGCTGCTGGGGTTCTATTGATGAAGTCCTTGCCTATACCTATTACTTCCAGAGTGTTTACTGCTCTTTCCTGTACCACCTTCAGAGTTTTGGGACTGATATTAAGGTCCTTGATCCATTTTGAGTTGATACTAGTACAGGGTGATAAACATGGATCTAGTTTCAGTTTCTTGCAGATGGATAACACTTTTCCCAACAAAATTTGTTGAAGAGGCTGTCTTTTCTCCATCGTATATTTTTAGCACCTTTGTCAATAATAAGGTGGGCATAGCTGTGTGGATTCATATCTGGGTACTCTATTCTGTTCCACTGGTCTCATGTCTGTTTTTATTGCTATTGCTTTGAAATATAGTTTGAAGTCAGGTATTGTGATACTTCCAGCATTGCTCTTTCTTGCTAAGTATTGCCTTGGGTATTTGTGGTCTCTTGTGTTTCCAAATGAACTTTAGATTTTTAAATATCTGTAATAAATGTCATTGGGATTTTGATGGGAATTGCATTAAACATGTAGATTGCTTTTTGGTAGTATAGCCATTTTTACTATGTTGATTATACCAATAAATGAGCACGGGAGATCTGTCCACCTTCTGTAGTTTTCCTCAATCTCTTTCTTCAGGGGTTTGTAGTTCTCCTCGTAGAGGTCATTCACATCCTTTGTTAAGTTTACTCCTAGGTATTTGATTTTTTTTAAGGCTATTGTAAATGGAATTGTTTCCATATATTCTTTCTCAGTTTGTTTGTTATTGGTGTATAGAAAAGCTAATGATTTTTGTAAGTTGATTTTGTATCCTACCACCTTGCTGTAGTTGTTTACATGGTCTAGAAGTTTTTGGGTAGAGTTTTTTGGGTCTTTAAGGTATAGGATCATATCGTCTGCAAATAGGGATATTTTGACAGTCTTTACTTATTTTTATTCCTTTTATTTCTTCTTCTTGCCTAATTGTTCTGGCTAGGAATTCCAGTACAATGTTGAATAGGAGTGGGGATAGTGGGCACCCTTGTCTCATTCCTGACTTTAGGGGAAATGGCTTCAATTTTTCACCATTAAGTATGATGTTGGCTGTAGGTTTGTCATATGTAGCCTTTAAAATGTTGAAGTACTTCCTTCTATTCATAGTTTTCTTAGAGCTTTTTTCATGAAGTGGTGCTGGATCTTGTCAAAGGCTTTTTTCTGCATCTATTGAGAGGATCAAGTGGTTTTTGTCTTTGCTTTTATTAATTGCTGCATTACATTTATAGATTTATGTATGTTGAACCACCCCTGCATCCCTGGGATGAAGCTGACTTGGTCATGGTGGATGATTTTTCTGATGTGTTGTTGGATTTGGTTTGCCATTATTTTATTGAGGATTTTTGCAACGATGTTCATTAAGGAGACTGGCCTACAGTTCTCCTGTTTGGAGGTGTCTTGTCTGGTTTGGGGATGTGTGCATTACTAGCTTCATAAAATGAGTTAAGCAGTGTTCCTTCCCTTTCTATTTCATGGAAGAACAGTTTTAGTAGAGTTGGTATTAGCTCTTCTTTAAAGATCTGATAGAATCTGGCAGAGAATCCATCAGGATCTGGACTTTTCTTTTTTGGGAGACCCTTTAATGCTGTTTCAACTTCATTTTGTGTTATAGATCTATTCAGATGATTAATATCCTCTTGGTTCAATTTTGGATGGGCATAAGTATCTAGAAATCTGTCCATAACTTCAAGATTTTCAAATCTTTTAGAATATAGGTTTTCAAAGTAGTCTGATAAATTCCTCTATTTCTTCGGTGTTTATTGTTATCTCTCCATTTGCATTTCTGATTTTACTGATTTGGGTTTTTTCTCTCCTCGTTTTAGTCAGGTTTGCCAGGGGTCTGTCAATCTTATCTATTTTCTCAAAGAATCAGCTTTTGTTTTATTTATTCTTTGTATTTTTTTTGTTTCTATTTCATTGATTTCAGTCCTGATTTGTATTATTTCTCTCCTTCTGCTTGTTTTGGGATTTGCTTGTTCTTGTTTTCCTAAGAGTTTGAGATGTAGCATTAGTTCATTGATTTGAGATCTTTCTGACCTTTTAGTACATGCACTCATGGCTATAAACTTTCCTCTTAGGACTGGCTTTGCTGTATCCCATAGGTTCTGGTAGGTCGTGTTTTCATTTTCATTAACTTCCAGGAATCTTTTAATTTCTTCTTTTATTTCATTAGTGACCCATTGATCATTGAACAATGTGTTGTTTAGCTTCCAACTGTTTGCAGTTTTTTTACTATTGTTTTTATTGTTGAGTTCTAGTTTTAATGCATTGTGATCAGATAGAATGCACGGGATTACCTCTATTTTCTTGTGTTTGCTGAAGCTTGCTTTGTGCCCTAAGATAAGATCAATTTTGGGGAAAGACCCATGGGCTGCTGAGAAGAATGTATATTGTGCAGAAGTTGGATGAAATATTCTGTAGACATCAGCTAGGTCCATTTAAGCTATGGTATGATTACTTCTACAATTTCTTTATTGATTTTTTGTTTGGATGACCTATCTATTGGTGATGGGTGGTATTAAAGTCTCTCACTACCATGTGTTGGAGTCTATATATGTTTTTAGGTCCTTCAGAGTATGTTTGATGAAATTGGTGTATTGACATTGGATGCATATAGGTTGATAATTGTTATTTCCTGTTGGTGTATTTGTCATTTTTTAAGTATGGAGTGTCCTTCTTTATCTCATTTGATCAATGTAAGTTTGAAGTCTATTTTGTCTGAGATAAGTATTGCTATCCTGCCTGTTTTTGTGTGCCATTGGCTTGGTAAATCTTCCAGCCTTTCACCCTCAGCCACTGCTCACTTCTGTCGATGGGATTGGTTTCCTGTAAGCAGCAGATTGTTGGATCTTCCTTTTAAATCCAGTTTGTTAAATGGTGTCTTTTGATAGGGGAATTAAGTCCATTAACATTCAGTGTTAGTATTGGTAGGTATGTGTTGATTCTTGTCATTTAGTTGTCTTTGTTTTTTAAGGGTTTGATTATGTGCAGCTGAATCAGTGTTACTCTCTGATTCTTTATCTTTTCTTTTCCTGTGGTTTTGGTACTGCCTGTCCTTTCATGGTTTTGTTTGCTTTCATTTTCTGTATGCAGAATTCCTTGAAGAATCTCTTGTAGTGGTGACTTGGTGGTAATATATTGTTTTAGTCTCTGCTTATCATGGATGACTTTTATTGCTCCATCTGTTTTGAATGATAGTTTTGCTGGGTAGAGTATCCTAGGGTTGAAGTTATTTTCATTCAGAGCCCAGAATACCTGACTTCAGCCTCTTCTTTCTTTAAGGTGTCTGTGAAAAATCGGCTGTGATTTTGATGGGTTTACCTTTGTATGTTATTTGTTTTTTCTCTCTTACATCCATCAATATTCTTTCTCTATTCTCTGTGCTTGTTGTTTAATGATAATATGTCATGGGGTAGTTCTATTTTGGTCAAGTCTGTTTGGTGTCCTGGAGGCTTCCTGAACATGAATGGGCATAGTTTTCTCTACATTTGGGAAATTTTATGTTATTATTTTGTTGACTATATTACGAATTCCTTTTGCTTGCACCTTTCTCCTTCCTCAAGACCCATGATTCTTGGATTTGGTCTTTTGTGGAGGTGGATAATTCTTGCATATTCCTTTCACAGGTTTTGAGTTGTTTTAGTAATAGTTCTTCAGTTTTTCCTTTAATTTTCATTTCATCTTCAAGTTCTGAGATTCTCTCTTCTGCTTGCTCTAGTTTGGTGGAGTGGCCTTCCATTGTGTTTTGTATTTCTGTTTCATCTTTTTTTCTTCAGTTTTCCATATCATGGGTCAGTTCCTCTTTAATATTGTCAATTTTTGTCCTTAATTCATTTATTTCTGTATTTATGGTGTTTTCTGTTTCACTTTGGTATTTATTTAGGGCTTGTATGAGGTCACTTATTTGTTTTTGTCTCTTCTCATATTCTTTGTTTTTGTTGTCTTGGAATTTCTTGAGTGCCTCCTGTATATTTTGGTTGACCTTGTCTAGTAACATCTCCATGAGATCCTTTCAGGATCCTCTTGTGGGCATCATTGGATTCTTTGGGATAATCTATGTTTGTTTTGTTAGGGTCTGGAGCTGGGTATCCATTTTTTTCATTTCCCTCTGAATCCTGTACTAATTTATTTTTGGGTGGAGAATGGTTTTCATCCCTTTTTTATCTTCCCATCATTTCACTTATTGCTGTTTCTGTCCCTGTTCTATGTGTAATTTAGTATTAGCTAACTTACAATGGTAAAAGTTATGAAACCAAGACAGAAAGAGATAGAAGAAAAAGAAAGAAAAGAGAAAAAAAAAGAATCAGAGAATGAAAGAAATCAACAGGGAGAGATGGTGTACAAACCAAGAGTCAACAAGATAAGCACTTAGAGAGAAAGAGGAAAAAGAAAAAAGAAAAAAAAGAAAAAAATTAAAAAAAATTTCAAGTTCAGGAACAATGTAGTTTCAGTCTTAGTAGTTCTGGTGTTACTCTTTCAGCATCCAGTCCTGGTGTTGGTATTTAAGCATAGCTCTGTCATAGTCTCACCAGGTGGTTGGGTTGGGAGACGAGCTTTATGATCTGCTATCTGCCTTATTTCAGGCTGCAGCTCATCTGTCGCCTACTGCCAGCCAGCTAGTTTTGCAGTCTCTGTTTACTGAACGTTCACGCAGAGAGCTGCCTCACCCCCTTCTCTGGTGGAAAGGCTTACCAGCTGGCTACTTTTGCAGCTTTGTTTACTGAAAGTTCATGTGGAGAGCAGCTCCTTGATTCTCTGGTGTGCTCAAGGCACCCTGCCCTCTCTGCTGTGTGTCCTTTTCAGTTCCTTGTTTATTATTCAGTTTTGTTTTTTTGTTTTTGTGTGGTGGGGGTCAGTTTGTCCAGGGGGCTCTACTGGTTTGTCCCAGGGGTGGCTGTGGGAGTACTGGGTGCTGCTTATTTGCTCACCTGTTGGTCTGCATCTCCCAAGCAGGTTTGGTGCCAGCATCTGGCAGTGCAGGAGCCCTCCTGGTTTCTCAGTGTAATGTGGTGTGGAGAAGCTCTGTGCAAGCTGGGGGTTTGAGGTGTTGGAGTTTTGCTTCTTCTTGGTGATTTTTTTCTGCCAAGTGTGGCTCCAGCCTCTCAGCAAGATTTTTGATTTATGGAGTTCATGCTATCTGCTTCCTCCCTCTAGTCACCATCTTGGATCTCTAGAAAACTTAGAAAAGTTATGTTACCCAGTCAAGGTCACCTGAAAGTGAGGCACACATCTTTCTCCATCTTCCTGTATGTATAGTTAGCACTATTACTATGTCCCTCATTTAGTACCTATAATACATGACCTATATGTCAGGCAAACTTTATTCTCAATGCAATTTGAAAGTGGAAGTTCTGCTATTCATCCCGTGTTTCTAGTGGGAAAACTACAGTTTCAAGAGTTTACAATGGTAGTTTGAATTCAGGACTTCATTTTTAACTGCTGAACAATTCTCCCTTCTCATGCTACTATATCAATGATCAAATACCTGCTCATAGCTCTACTTAACTTGCTTTTCCCCCATGTTATTTCTTGATAATTTATTTGGCCAAATTGTCAAATTGAACTTGAATGGAAATCCCTTCATTCCTGGGTTTAATGGCCTGGTATCTATATTTCCTTTGTCTTCATCAGCCTTGCAACTTCTTTTTTTTTTTTTTTTCATTTTTCTTTTATTATTCATATGTGCATACAAGGCTTGGTTTATTTCTCCCCCCTGCCCCCACCCCCTCCCTTACCACCCACTCCACCCCCTCCCGCTCCCCCCCTCAATACCCAGCAGAAACTATTTTGCCCTTATCTCTAATTTTGTTGTAGAGAGAGTATAAGCAATAATAGGAAGGAACAAGGGGTTTTGCTGGTTGAGATAAGGATAGCTATACAGGGCATTGACTCACATTGATTTCCTGTGCGTGGGTGTTACCTTCTAGGTTAATTCTTTTTTAATCTAACCTTTTCTCTAGTTCCTGGTCCCCTTTTCCTATTGGCCTCAGTTGCTTTAAGGTATCTGCTTTAGTTTCTCTGCATGCAACTTTTTTTTTTAACTAAAGAGTGTAAGCTAGACAAACAGCATTTTATGCTAAATGGAAAGGAATAGTTCCCACCACTGGAGATGTTTAAGCAAGAGATAGATCTCCTACCAAGAAGACTTATTCAAGGCTCAAGTAAAGTCATTTGTGTGGATCCTTACAGTTTCTTTCATCCCTGAGATTTCATTGTTCTTTAAAGGCTATTACACAGGAGATAACATGGCATTATTGAGACCATGAAAATTTTGTTTCATATTATTGGATCAGACCTAGTATTATCAATAAACTCCTAAATATTCACCCACCTTGAGGCAATCCTCTTATAGTAGTCCCTTGGTATCATCCAGGGATTGGTTCCATGAGCCTTTTGGATACCAAAATCTTCAGATGCTCAAGTCCCTTACATAACATGGTGTAGCATTTGCATATAACCTCGGCAATTCTCCCATGAACTTGAAATCTTATCTAAGTTACTTATAATATGTAATACAACATAGTGCCATATAATTGATTGTTATATTGCATTATTAAGGGAATAATGACAAGAAAAATTTGTACATAGTCACTGTATTTTCAATTCATGGTGGGTTGAATCTACAGATGGGGAATATGCAGATATGGAGAACCAACTATATTTATGGGCAACCTAACCTCTGAGATGGTAAAATTTCACATAACTGAAAGCCTCCTTGGTCTAATGTTATATCAGAGATAGATGATAGATAGATAGGTAGGTAGACATATATATATATACTCTGTATTTTATTTATTTACTTTTTACATTTTAGAAAAATATTTTGAAGTACTTGTAGGTCTAGTGAACGTTACAGAAATATACAGTGAGAGCTTCACATTGTATTCTGTTTATTTGAGACAAGGTCTTACTTTGAAGTCCAGAGCAGCCTCAAACTGGTGATCCTGCTGCTTCAGGATTATAGGGGGTGCTGTGTTTATAGGTATGCACCACCATGCCCAGCCCTCATTATAGTCTTAACGGTTTTTTTAATTATGTGATTTTTATATTTTAAAGTAGCACATGCTCACTGAAAAATCTACCCAAGCTAATTACATATCAAATGAAAATGAAGTATCTTTACTCAGCATCACTGTTCACAACTTGCTGTGTGTCATTCCCATACTTTGTTTATATGTATGTATGATTGGCCAAGTAAAAGAAGCCAACTTAACAAACAACCCCAATCCTTTCCCTTCATAGCCTTGTCCAAAAGTTCTGTGATTGTTAATAACAATAGCCCAGATATAATAATAGCTACTGTTTATTTAGGACTTCTGATGTACCAGACACTATGCTGGGTGTTTTGAACATACAATCTTGTGTATGTATCACAACCTTACATATCTTATTAGGGTTAGCAAGTGAGGAGAATGATACACAATGAGTATTCCTGGAGGCTTGAATTTTTTTACCTTCCATCTGACTTTGAAAGACCATTATCTACTTAGTATGCTCTCCTGCAAAGAATATTCCAAGCAATAATGAAAATAAAAGAGAGGACAAATAAGGAAATACCTATAATTTTTTAATTTCCTGACTTCAGTCAAATCAGCACTAAAAACCATCAAACTACAAAAAGTTACTGGTAACATTAGTGAAACCAATTTCTTGGAATTACAATAATAAAAAATGATTGAATGCTTGGCTATTTTACTTTTCTATACATTGTCCCTACCCCTAAGCATCTGCAGCATCAGAGCACAATATTTATCAGGCATACATTTCTCCCTATCTGCCTCTGCCTCAAACAGGACATACGACTTTCTTAAATAGTTTCAGAATTGACAAGAGGGTGGCTCTATAGGGTCTTATAAGAAATTACTCCCCTGCTCCAGCCTATGTCCTGGACAGCACATAGAATCAAGATTTTACAATCTGAATCCCTTCACATGAACATGTAGGGAAGAATTGGCTTCTAAGGACCTCTTGATGAGGTCCTTGATCTTGCCATCATGGAGGTCCATATTCTCAGTGGCATTTGATCTCCCTGCCTACTGAAGCTGAAGAGGGTGCTAAACTTGGGGCACAAAGACTACTCACTACCAACCCAAGCTGAAGTCAGTACTACAGGAAGATATAAACTCCAACACTTTAGTCAGATTCACAGAAAAAGAAAGACTGAGTAGGGCTATCTCAGATGAACTTTGAAGGACATTTCTGTTCAGACCTTCTATTACAAATATATTAAAAACCTGATGAAGATACAGCTCATGGGCACATAAAAATGACACCTGGGTCCACTAACTTGTTAGAACTTAATTTTCTCCTCTCTCTTAACAGCACCACTTCCAATGGAGACCACTGGTAGTGCTGGCTCATTTTCCAATTGAGAGCAGCAGCTCTGCTTCTTTCTCTCCCAATCAATGAAGCATCTTAGAAGACACATGATGAGAATGAAATTATTTAAGAATAACTGAAAGTCCATGAGATTTCTTTAAAAAGTGATTGAGGGAAGAAAATAATTGACAAACTTTAGAGCTATTATGGTAAATAAGCTGCTTGCAACATAGCTCTAAAGATATGTATTGCAACATAGCTCTAAGGATGTGTGTTGCAACATAAAGGTGAGAATCCTTAGCTGTGTGAATAAAAAAAGTTTTCAATTGTGACTATGACAAAAACTTGATTATAAGTTATTTAAATAAATTTTTGCTTAAATAAAAATTTATGACAGTCCCTACTCTCATTCTATAATGAATCGAATAAGAAATGTGATCTTATGCTTTTTCCTTTAAAATTGTTGCTACTCTTCTGCTTATCAAAATTAAAGTAGGAATGACACTTTGTATTATACATAATTTACCATGAATATACTTCCCCTCATATTATCTCATTTAAGGAATTCAGATACTCCTCAGGATTTTAAGTAAACAGTCTCCAATGTCATCTATACTCTGGTTTTATTATTACTGTTTCAGAAATTGATGCACATAAAATAATATTGAGCCCATGTTATTATATAAATGTCCTGAAAAGGATGACAAAAATATGTACCATGTTTTATAATTGCTTTCAAGGGGTAGATATTCTGAACTGGCAGTTTTTCTCATTTGTAATGATAAATTACTTACCACTGACTCTTACTGAAAGTCTTGGATTTCTAGCTTTGATGTGGGGCTTTCTGCCCTCTACAATAATGGAAAACTTGAGCTTTTGTAAAACTGTCTGTTGACTTCTATGCATCATGAAGAGGACTTGCCATTCCAGGAGCTCCTAGAGCATAATCAATGCTTCATGTTGGAGTAAAAAAATCCTCTTTGATTTTCCCCAATTCACTTTGTAGTATGGCTATTTATAAAGGTCTGTAGGATGATCTTTTGGGAGTATCCATCTAATATCTCTCTGATATACTGGTACTCCTTAGTACAGGAACACAGCTTAACAGCAACAGCCTGAATAGAAACTGTACAAATGAAAAGACCAATTAATTCTCTCTTGGGTTCATTAAAGTTAGGGCAATTATTTTTTACCAGCATGCAATGGGGAGATCAGCATCCTACCTCTTTTGGGACATATGTGGGTGAATTTCTGTACTAGACTTGTTGTTAAGAATGGTGGTGGCTTAAGATTGAAAGATTGCCTTTTCTTCCTCCTCATTGGGAGGAAGGGGTATCAAGGATATAGCTTATTTGGTTGGATTCTCCAGTGGATGAGGGAGTTTTCTCCATTTGTCCTGGTGGCTATGGCCAAGGGCCATGGATCTAGATTCATCATGCCACATGTCCTGCCAGTTGGATCTGTGACATAGTATTAACAGTATATCTGCTTTCTTAGCTGTAAGCAGCTCCTAGTCAGGGCTGCTTTTTTGTGTGTAGAGCTTCCTTTCTTTTCCACCAACAGCCCTTATGCCATCAAGCCCCCTTTCAATTGCTCTTGACTTGGTGCTCTTAACATTGCTTTTTGTGGAGTTTAAAGAAGAAGATGGTTATCCACCAAACAGCTGGGGAGGAAGTTTTGAGTTTGAAAATATAGATTGGCTCTTATTAAAGATCTTAGGGAAATACAAATTCAAACAATCAGTTACAACTACCCATTAGAATGGCAATCTTCAGAAAGACAGATATGGATAAGGATTGGAGAAATTGGAAACTCCGTTCACTGCTGGTAGTAATGTAAAATTGTGCAGCCATTTGTAAAATAATCTGGTAGTTCTTCCAAAAATTAATCACAGAGTTACTATATGGTTCAGCAATTCCACTCATATGTACATCCTCAAGAAAAATGAAAAGATAAGTCCACCAAGAATTATATACAAATATTCTTAGAAACATTATTCATAATACCCAGCAAGTGAGAATATTCTAAATTATCTACTAACTGATGAATGGAGAAGTACAATGTGATATACCTGTACAATGGAATATTATTTGGCATAAAAAGTAATGAAGTAGTTATACATGGTACAACATGGGTGAAACTTGGAAACATTGTGTTAAGGAAGAGTCTGACAGAAAAGATCACATATTATGTATATTTCCATTTGGGTTAAATGCCCAGAATAGACAATTCTATAGAGATATAAAGTAGATTAGTAGTTGCCTAAGGTTGAAAGTTTTTAGGAAAAATAACAAAATCCTAATGGATATGGCCTTTTCTTTGGGCGGTTATGAAAATGTTCTAAAATATCAGTTCATTGAAGAGAACATGACATTAAGTGTGTGAACGGTTTAGCACAGGTGTGATTGCCCCGGTGGGATGGGGTTCCACCGTTTTTAAGAGATGCTATCTAGAAAGATCACTATTATAATTGCAGTTGGAATATGCATATTTTTTCAAATTAAGAAAATTTTGGGACTGGTACTGTAGCTTAAGTGGTAGAGTACCTGCCTAGCAACATGAATTCAAACCCAAGTACCACAAAAAGAAGGAAAGGAAGGGAGGGAGGAGGGAGGGAGAGAGATAAAGGGAGAGGGGTAGAGAGAGAGAGAGAGAGAGAGAGAGAGAAAAGAAAGAAATAAAGAAAAAAAGGGAAGCAAGAGAAAAAGGAAAGAAAAATTTTTTTGACCTGGTGTGGTGGTGTAAGTCTGTAATCCCAGGAGACTTGGGAAGATGAAGGAAAACTCATCCTAACCAGTTTGAGGCCAGCCTGGACTACACAGTGAGACTCTGTCTCAAAAAAGCAATAAAAGAAAAAAAGAAATTTTCCAGAAGGAAAATATTATCTAGTTGCTGATCTCACTGGAGAATCAGTGTTTTCCAGCCAGCTTCCTCAGGGCACCCTTGACCTCCTTGTTTCTCAGGTTGTAGATGATGGAAGTCTACACAGGGGTTACAACACAGAAGAGCACAGAGACCAGGATGTCCATGTCCAGGGAATAGCCTTCTTTGGTTCTGTCATAATTGAAGGTGGTTGATCGAAAGAAGACACCACCATAGTGAGGTGGGATGCACAGGTAGAGAAGGTCTTGCTCCTGCCCTGAGCAGAGGGAATTCTAAAGATGGCTGAGATGATGAATATGTAGGACCCTGCAATAAACATGCAGGGGCTCAGGTCAATGGTGTCCCTAGCCACATGGAGCACAGATTCATTGACAGGTGTCTGAACAGGAGAGCTTCAGGAGCAATGATGTCACAGAGAAAGTGGTTGATCTGGTTGGTCCCACACAGAGTGAGTGTGGTTTCCAGCACTGTGTGTGTCACAGAGTTCACCAACACACACAGCCATGACCCAGTCACCAAATAAGCACACAGACCTTCACACTCATGAGGACTAGGTATTGAAGAGAGTGGCAAATGGCTACATAGTGGTCATAAGCCATGGCAGCCAACAAGACACATTCAGTGCCAGCATATGTCCCAAAGAAGAAGATCTGGGAGAGGCAGCATTCGTAAGAGATGATCTCCTTTTCCTAGCATGACCTGGATGGTGGACTTGTTGCCAGTGTCTAAGAAGCTCAAGCTGATGAGGAAACAACACAGTGGAATGTGGGAGGCAAGATTGACTCTGATCATGTTTCCCAGAAGAATTAGTCAGATAAATGACCAAGAAGACCAGGAAGAATAGCTCTTGAAATTCAAGATGTTTAGAAAATCTTACGAAGATTAATTCAGTGACTGATGTTGGACTTCCTATTTCTTTGAATTCTTTCTCAACTGAAATGGAAATTGAGAAATAAATTTAAAAACCAGAAGAACTAATGTTTTATACTCTTAACCCTGTGAATAGGGTTTGTGTATTCCCCCTCATTCTTGTATCCCCTTCCTCTGTGTTTATTCTCATGCCCATCACTGTTTTCTATTAGCTTGACTTCCCTACCAATATACAAATTCTATTAGGTAAGGATCTTATCTTTTGTTAGAAAGAAGGAAAGAAATTCAGTCTTTAGCACCAATATTGCAAAAACAGTAATTGATGAATTAAGCTAGAGCTCAAATACTTTTCTTACCAATCTCCCTCTTCCATGAGAAAAGTCACAATACTAATTTCTACTTTATGGAGTGTGTGGATTGCTCCATGTCCTTTACTCTCTGGTGTTACTCAAGTGAATATGTTATATTTCATGGCAAAAGGGAATATGCAGATGTAATTAAATTTATTGATGACATGACTTTAAAATGCAGAGATTATTTTGGATTTTTAAAATGTATCTAATGTAATCATATTAACCCTTAAAAGCAGAGCTCATTCTTCAGCCAAAGATGAAGTCAGAAATTCAAATTTCAAGAGTCAACATGTCACTGTTGACATGAAGATGATAGCAACTATTAAAGAAATGGTAGTTTGGGATTTTGCCAACAACTTGAACAAACTCAGAAGTGAGATTTTCCCCAGTCTCTCCTTGAGGATCCATCTCACCTGTCCTTGTTTCCAGCAGAGGACATAATTAAGCCATGCTGTGCCTGGACTCTGACCCACAGAACTGTGAGGAATAATAAGCAGTTGTAGTTGTTCAAACTATTAAGTTTACAGCAGTGTGTTATGATACCAATAGAAAACAAATACATCAAGCATCCTATTTGGTATATTTTGGGGTACTTATGGCAAATCACATATCTAGAAGCCTTAGAAGTGATTTCACCCCCTATCCTCTCAAATCCGCACTCATCCTTCTCTCTATCTTTGTGTTCCTTCCATTCATGCAGCCTGTGGCCAGCTGTACCTTTCAGAGAATAAAGAGAATACAATTGAAAAACAAATTATTCTATTCAGCTTCCTAGTCAGCAGGTTGAGTAAAAGGCTGTGTGAAATATGAGCTTGGAAATATTTGGAGAGGGATATTTCTGAATTACTTAAAAATTCTAATTAGTTTCTCCCCATTCTGCATGAATAACAAATGTATGTAAAGCTGTGGCATAGCAATCACAAGTTCTAGGAAAGATGAGACCACATTAACTTGCATTTGAAGTTAACTTCATGGGAGATTGTCTTTCAGGAGGCTTTGTGTATCTTGGCATCCCCATTTTCTGTAGAAACTGCTAAGCTGCATATATGTATATCTGGTCAACAACTAAATTTAGCAACTGTCTATTTTTTGAATAAAGTTTTATTGGAAGATAGTCACACCCATTCATTTATGTTCTGTGCTATAATGACAGTACAGAGTAGTGGAGAAATAGCTCACAAAGCCTAACGTATTTACTTTCTTGTCCTTTACAGAGAAAGTCCCCCAACTCCCAGTGTAAGTAATTGAGTTTGAGTGTTTGACATTTGGGTTTACATCAGAGTTTATCATCTGCACAACTTACTTAGCCTCTGTGAACCTCGGTTTTCTCATGTGTAAGATGGGATGCTTGGATTACAGAGCTATTGTGAAGATTAAGTAATGAATAACAGACCAACACATATTATGTTTCTCTACTATGACAATTCTCCCATTTCAAGTTCCCCTTTAAAAATGTTATTTCCCCAGCACACTTATCTACCTTGACCCAAATGCTCTTTAATTTTGCCATCTCAATCAGCTCCACTTTAAGCAATTGATGTATAATTAAATCCACATATTTCTGTCTCATAAAACAATACTTAATGATCCACCATTGAAATTATATCTGCTCATTTTCAATACTTTTAGATAACAGGATTTCTTGTGAAACCAGAAATTAAAGCAACCAAATATATGAGACTCCAAATAACTACAAAGTTGTTAATAAAACTAGACCTTGTGCCTCTAACCTTTGTTCTCACAATATTCCCTAACTTGCAGTCAGAAACGTAGGGGTCATCTTTGTGTCCTCCTTTCCCTTACCCCCTGCTCATATCTAATTCTTCAGCAGGTACTATTGGTTTGTCTTTATCAAGTATAGTTCAAACTTCTGTGTTTGTTTCCATCTTCTTGACCATCACATGCACACTATTTAATGGCTGATCACTTCCTATTATCTGAGTCTCAACTTAAATATTATTTCTCAGAGAAGCCTTCTGACTACAAATCTGGCATCAATTTTTTGAAAAATCTACTGTAGATTCTTATATTTTCCTTCAAAGAATTGAAGGAAAGAAAAGAAAAGAAAGAAAAGTTTTGTCAAGCCAGGTAAGTAATGAATAACAGACCAATACATATCCTGTATTCCATATGTCAAGTTCCTCTTTAAAATTATCATCTCCCTACCACATTTCTCCAGCTTGACTCAAATGCTATCTTCAAATCAGTCAAACAGAAAGTGCCATGTTGGAAAAAGTGGTGATGAAAGTCTCAAATTCACAATTGCTTTGACTAAACTATTCAGTTTACCAATCAATTCAATAAAAAGAAGGGACCTATGTGATGAGTGAGCTTAGACTTATAGAGTAATAATATAATAGTAACAACAGTATTCTGTACTTATTAAATATCAACTAATGCAACTGTATTAAAGGCTTTGCATATATATATTTCCTTCAATTCTTAAAGCATCATTAATATTCTCTTTTAATATGAGTAAACTGAAGCTTAGAGAGAGTAGGAAAATCCCTGGAATCATGTAGTTAATAAAACATATGTTGGAAAGCTGTGAAGACCAAGACTAATGTTCAGCTCTTTTAACTAATCAAAGCATATTTCTGTCTCTGGACATCAATTTTCTCATCTGTAAAACAGAGCTTGACTAGGGTGCTATACATTCTTCATATGCCTGTGATTGTGTGATAATATTTGGTATCTGCTTATTCCTCATACTCCCAGATGAAACCTACACCAGAGCAAGGGTGAGGAAGTGAAAAGTCTCCCAGGGACTAAGCAGTTGCCATTTGTCTTCATGACAGATGAAGATCAAAGATAGAATGAGGATTTTAACATATACGCTGGTATGGTAGACCAAATGATGTACATGCAAGGGGCTCATGTCCCAATCCCTGGATTCTGAGACTATTTTGTGGTATATGCAAAGGTGACTTTGCTGATATATTTAAGACTATGAACTTTAATATAGGGATATTATTCTGGTTTATCTGGGCCAGCCCAATTTAGTTATTTGAGCCCTTCAAAGCAGAAAAATGTGCTGGGCATGGTGGTTCACACCTGTAATTTCAGCATTCAGGAGGCTGAGGCAGGAGAATCACAAATTTGAGGCCAGCCTCGGCTATATAAGTGAGTTTGAGACCAGCCCAGGCTGGTGAGGCCCTGTTTAAAAGGGAAAGATAAAGAAAAAGAAAGCAGGCAAATTTTTTCCAGTGTGAGTAAGAAGAGATGCAACAAAAGAAATGAGACAGAAGGAGCAGAATCAAGAACATTAAAACATTAGTGACTTAATCTACCATTGATGTCTTTGAAGGGGGCTTCAAACCAGGAAGTACAGTCAGCCTCTAGAGGCTGAGAATGGCCACTGGGTGACAGCCAGAACGAAATGGAGACCTATGTAATGCAGCCACACAGAACTGAATTCTCCTAACAACCTGAACGGAACTAGAGAGTCTTCTCTAGGGCCTTCAGAGAGACTCACAGCCCTGGTGACATCTTGATTTTAATCTTATGAGACAGTAAGTAAAGGAACCAGACCAGCCATGCTGTTCCTGGATTTAAGGCCTACAGAGATGTATGATTAAATTTGTGTTCTTTTTAAGCTGCTACATTAGTGGTAATTTAATATGGTTTCTCAGCTGGGGTACTAAGGACAGGTCTGTATTCATATACATGAATTTGAGTTCTAACTCTACTCCCTAATTTTTGAACTTTTGGACATTAAGTCTGGATTTAGATTGATACTTAAGTTCACATTAATTCAAATAGTAACAAACAAAATTCCTTACTCTTTTCTACATTGCTGTGACCAAAGCCACTTGAAGCTCAGTTCAGGTATTAAAATTGTGCATTTTAATAATCAAGTTTTTTGACTTCCACTTCCAGCCATGTTGGAACAACCTCAAATAGATTTTCCTCACAAATGTGAGTAACAAAAAACTTGAAAGATATTGGACTTAGTAGACAAAGACTTTAAAACAGCTATTAAAAAATAGGTTCCAAAAAACTAAAGGAAAGGTCAGGCATGATGGTTCACACCTATAATTCTTGCCATTTGCAAGGCTGGCCCCCACAAAAGTCTCAACTAATAAAAAGCTGGGCATGGTGATATATGCATGTCATCCCAGCTATGCAAGAAGCATAAATAGGATCACAGTCTATACTGGCCCTGGCATAAACATGAGAAAAATATTTGAAAATTCACTGAAGCAAAAAGGGCTGGGGATATGGCTCAAGTGGTAGAGTGCCTGCTTAGTAAGCACAAGGTCCTGAGATCAGACCCAAGTACCATCCCCAAAAGAATTAAAGTAAAGCATATTCAAATACTTAACGGAGAGTGTGAAAATTATGTCACACCAAATAAAGAATAAATAGATAAAAATATAAAAGGCATAATAGATTTTTTTAAGTTAAAATGTATAGCAACTGAAGTGAAAAATGTGCCATGTAAGTGAAACAGAAGTTTTAGCAGACAGAAAAGAGAATTGGGACACTTAGAGATAGGACATTAGAATTTAGGAATAAGAAACAGAAAGAATAATGAGTGAGGAAAAATGAACATAGCCTCAGAGATGTGTGGAACACTGTCAAGATATCAATGTTTGGCTAATGAGAGTTCCAAAAAGAGAGAATATAGAAAAGGATGCAAAAATCTTTGAAGAAATAATATTGTAAAACTTCCCAAATTTGATGAAAAACATTATTCTATACCATGGTAAGCAGAACAATAACCCTCTAAGGGTGTTCATGTGTTAATGAACAAAACCTGTGAATATGTTACCTTACATGACAAAGAGAACATTACAGGTATAACTAAGTTAAGGCTCTTCAGATGAAGAGGTTATCCTGGATAGAGGAAGATCAGAGTAATGCAGTGTAAGAAGGGCTTGAGAAGTAATTGATAGTTTTGTTGATGTAGGAAGGCACCACAAGCTAAGAAATGTAGTCAGCTTCTCAGAGCTTGAAATGCAAGTGAATGATTCTCCAGAAGGAATAAAGTCCTGCTAACAACTTGGTTTCAGTCCAATGAACACAGTTTGGAATTCTTACCCCCTTATACTCCCCCAGGCTGTTTTAAGTCACTATATCTACAGTAATTTTCTACAGCAGCATGAAGAAACTAATATCTATACAGCCAAGAAGCTCAATAAAACTCCAATTTAAATAAATTTAAAAAGATCCATATCTAGATAAATCATTGTTAAATTGTTAAAAGGCAAAACAAAGAGTAATTCTAAAAGCAGTAAGAAAATAATTTATCATGTATAAGGGATCATAAATAAGATTTACAGGTGACTTTTTATCAGAAACTATGGAGGCTAGAAAGCAGTGAGATAACATATTCAAAATGCTGAAAGCAAAAACTCAACCAAGAAATCTATGTTCATCCAAAAATCCATTTTCAATGGACAGCTCAATGAGAGAAATATTTGTCTTTCTGAAATATGGAGAAGTACATTTCTCTGTGGTTTCCACAGAGTAGAGCTAAAACTCTGGATATGCTATGTTAGACAACATAAAATTCCAAAAGGTGGAAAGAAGACAGTTTAGATAGGGATGTTGGGACCTTGAGATGCAAAGAAATACATAGCAATCAATTGCCTGGGTTTTAATTTTGTCTTATGTATTTGAGAGTGAGTGCTGGCAATCTAGAAATACCCCTAGCTACAGACAATAGGGAAAAAAAAAACTTCACCTAAAGGGCCAGAAAAGGACTCTACTCCAACCACACACCAGTGGGAAAAAACTTCAGTTCCACTTGAAACATACCAGCAAAGGCCAAATGGGGAGAACAGACTTACATCATCACTGATGAGACTGTTCTTACCAATATGCCTGGTGGTACTAGTGGAGAGTGAGGAGCTTAGGCAACACCCACATTTAATAACAAGAAGCCCTTCTCTTTCTTGTTGGGCAGTAGCTAAATGGAGAGAGTGGAAGAGTCAGGCCTTTTACCACAACTCAGCAAGAGCAAGGCCACTCATCATAGTGTCAGTGAAGTTCATGTGAATTCACTAATGAGGCAGTAGAAGGCATGCCTGCCATTCCCAGCCAGGATGGTATCAGTGGATGCCTGTAGAGGATTCTAGACTTCCCACTCCCACCCAGCAGTAATGAAGACTCCCTTCAGCACCTGCAGGTACCAATGGAGGCCAAGGGGGAAAACTGCATTTCCACTCTAACTAGCAGTAATGAGGTAGTGCCTTTTTTTACCCCTTCTGGAGTAGTATATAAGAGAAAATACAGAAAACAAGAAGGCTTAAAAGAGATGTAGAGTCTCATAATATATATTTTGTCAAATGTCCAGTTTTCAATAAAAATGTATTCATCTTGCCAAAACCCAGAAAAATCTAAAACTTAACAAGACAGTACCAAGATGATACCAGCACCAAAAAGACATATATGTTAAAAATTATGAAATAATCAGAGGATGTGCAAGTAGAATAGTAGGAATTAACTAATCTCAACAACTGAGAGGAAATAGATTGAAAACAAATGAACAGAGTCTCACTATCATGTGGAATTAAAACAAAAGAGCTGGCATTTATATAACTGTAATCTCAGGAGAGAAAACTGGGAGGAGGGCGGTAAAAAGGTATTCAAACAAACAACCAAAAACACCCCAAATTTGGCAAGAGACAAATCTGTACATCAAGCTGAATGAACTCAAAACAGAATAAACCCATAGAAATCCATGCCAAGAGAAATAACAGACAAACTACTAAAATCTAAAGATAAAGAAAAAAATCTTGAAAGTAGTGAAAGGATATAACATCTTGATTGCAGAAGAAAAACAATTCCAAATGACAGTGGATTTCAAATCAGAGACCATGGAGTCAGGAAGGAAGTGTGGTTGCTTTGGTTTTGATAAGTACCTGCCAAATGACAAAGGCTTGGTTGCCAACATGTGGTGCTGTTGGGAGGTGATGGAATGACGAAGTGTGGCTAGCGAGAGGAAGTTAAGTCATTGTTATGTCCCTGAAAGGGTTATTGGGATCCTAGCCTTATCTCTCTTTGCTTCCTGGTAAGCAGATTCCTTTGCCATGGGTTTCTGCCATGATATAATGCCTTGCAACAGGCCCAAAAGCAACAGGACAACTGACCATGGACTGAAATCTCCATGAAAGTAAGCCAAAATAAACTTTTCCCCCTTTAGAGCTGATTATCTTAGGTATCTTATCATAGTGAGAAAATACAGTGACTAACACAATGGTATAAAGGTTTTCACATACTGAAAGAAAAGAACTGTAACTAAATCCAGTTAATACAGGCAGTAAAATTAATTCTTCAGCAATGGAGGGAAAATCAAGACATTCTCTGATGAAGGAAAACAAGAAGACTTTGTCACCAGATTTACTTTAAAAGAAGTTCTTGCTGGCAGAGTGGCTCAAGTGGTAGAGTGCCTGCCTAGCAAGAGAAAGGCCCTGAGTTCAAACCCCAGTATTACCAAGAAAAAAAAAAGAATAGGGAAGAAGTTATTAAATGGAACTTCTCTAAAAAGAAAGGAAATTATAAAATAAGGAATCTTGGAATACCAGCAAGCAAGGAAGAGAAATGGAAAGAGTATAAATATGAATGAAACTCCCTTTGGGTTTTCTAAGTTATATTTTATGGGTGAAACAAAAACTATATGTAACACTGTCTTATGTAGTTCTCAAGGTATGTTGACCAAACATTGAATACAATTACATAATTAATGGGGAAGGGTAACAGGATGTAAAGGGAAATAAGGTTTCTACACATCTCTTGGAAGGCAACTATACCTACCACTATACCACCAACACATATTCTACACACTTCTTGAACTGATAAAATGTTGACATAGGTAGTCTGTGGCAAATTACATAAACATAACGCAATTCCTAGAACAAACACTAAAAATGTTATGCTAAGATATACATTCAAAACACTATAGATAATTCAAAACTGAATTTTAAATGTGTTCAGCTAACCTAAAAGAAATCAGGGGAAAAATCCAGAGAAATGAACAGACAGAGAAAATAGATAACAAACATAAAATGGCAGATTTAATCTCTAAGTATTAATAACAAGCATATTAAATTTAAATGGTCTTAAGTATACCAAATAAAAGGCAGACTGAGAGAGTAGATTTTTAAAAAAAATTACTTACCAACTAAATGTGTCTATAAGAAACTTACATTAAATATAACAGTAAAGGCAACTGGAAGTAAAGTATGAAAAAGAAAAATATTATTAAAAAGACAGCAGGGATTGGTATATTAATATTATATTTTGGAAATTAGCATTACAAAGGACATTACATCATGATAAGAGCAAATCCAAATGCCAAGTAATTCTAAATTTTGACATATGTATGTATAAAAAACAGAGCTTTAAAATATGTTAAAGAGCTAATAGAACTAAAAGGAGAAATTGCAAATAGAAGATTTTAATACTTTTCTCCCAATAATTGATAGAACCAAATGGAAAATTAACAAATATATAACTTAACGATGTCATCAAGGAGTAGGGTCTAATTCTCATTTATAGAACAATCCACTCAATGACAGTAGATGCCTCCTTCTTTTCAAATGGTCAGAGAACATATATCAAGATAGACTGTAACTTCAGTAAATTTATAAGAACTGAAATCAAATGCAGTAGTTCTCTGATCACAAAGGAATCATACTAGAAGTAACAAAGGTCACAGTAAAGTCTCCAAACACCTGGAAACACTTTCCAAATAGTTCATGAGTAAAAGAAGTCTTGATGGATATCAATAAACACATAGTACAGAATGAGGATAAATATATAACATATCAGATTTCTTGAAATATAGTTAAAGTAGCTGAGAGGGAATGTTAAAGCATCAAACAATTACGTTAGAAAACAGAAGGGCTGAAGTTATTAGTTCAGTGGTAGAGCACTTGCCTAATATGCACCAAGCTCTTGGTTTGATCCCTAATTCTGAAAAAAAAAAGAAAAAGTTTAAAATTATTAGTCTAAACTATCACGACACACATATTAAGCAATGACAGCAATAAAAATCAGAGCCGGTACCAGTGGCTCACACCTCTAATCTTAGCTACTTGGGAAGCTGAGATTGGGAAAGGTGGGAACCAATCTCAAGGGGACAACGCTAGACGTGGTGGCATGCACCTGTCATCCCAGTTAGAGCAGAAAGTGTAAAATAGGAGGATTACAGTCCAGGCTGGCATGGGCAAAAAAACAAGACTCTATCTCCAAAATAACCAAAGTAAAATAGGCTCAGGGCAAAACTCAAGCAGTAGAGTGCCTGTGTAGCAAGCATGAAGCCCTGAGTTCAAACCCCAATACTGCAGCAGGGGTCAGGCAGAGGGAAAAAACACACACTAAACAAGAATAAGGCTAGAAATAATGAAGATAAGAGCAGAAAC
Source organism: Castor canadensis (assembly GCF_047511655.1). NCBI lineage: Eukaryota > Metazoa > Chordata > Mammalia > Rodentia > Castoridae > Castor > Castor canadensis. The sequence goes on along the minus strand of NC_133397.1, from coordinate 101,483,670 downwards.
AAAAGAAATTGAAAACAGGAAAACAACTGAGAAAATCTATGTAAAAGGGAGGAGACACAAATTACCAATGAATGAAACTTGGGATATTGCTACAGACGTGACAGACAACAAGTGCATAATAAGGGAATATAACAAAAAATTCTACAAATATAACTTTGAAAACTTAGATGAAATGGACCAATTCTTTAAAAAGTACAAATTGCCACAACTCATGGGGTATGAAAGACACAATTTGAATAGCCCTGTCCATAATTATTAAGGAAATTAAATTCATAATTCAAGCAATTCAACATAAGAAACTTCCATGCCTACATGGGTCCACTGGAGAATTTTTACTAAACTATTAAAAAATAAATGTCAATTTTACATCATCTTTTCCAGAAAATACAAGAGGAATAAGCATTTCCCAATTCATCTTATGAAGTGGATACTATTCTGATACTAAATTTGACAAAGCAGATTATAGATCAATATCCTCATGAATATAAGTGCAAAATTCCTTAGCAACATATTAAGACAACATATAAAATTAATAGCATATAAAATTCAGCAACATAAGAGGAATTACACAATATTATCAAGTGGGTTTTATTTTAGGGAAGCAAGTCTATTTTAATATTAAAAAAATAAGTAGAATGCCTGCTTTGCAAGTGCAAAGCTCTGAGTTCAAATCCCAAACCCACCAAAGAAAACCAGTATGGACTGGAGCATGGCATAAGGGTTAGAGCACTTGCCTAGGCCCCTACTTTCAAACTCCAGTACCACCAAAACTGTTTTAAAAATTAATCAATGTGCTCCATGATGTTAGGAGGCCAAACAAGAAAAATCACATGATCATATCAATCAATACAGAGAAAGCATTTGACAAAAATTCAATACCCATTCATGATAAAAATTTTCAGGAAAATAGAAATAGAAATATTGTCTTCAATGTTATAGAGATTACAAAAATCCCTTTATCTAATGTATTTAGTGATAAAATATTAATGCTTTCCTTTTAACATCAGCGTAAGACAAGGATGTCTGTTCTCACTTTTGCTATTCAATATTGTGCTAGAAGTTCTAGCCAGTGCAAAGGGCAAAGAAAGGAAATAAAAAACAAGTAGATCAGGAAGAAAGAAATAAAATGGATCCTATTTGTAATAATATAGTCTGTGTCAAAAAATCCTGGAAAGTCTACAAGAAAACCCTCTAGAACAAATGAATGAGTTCAACAAGATTGTAGATCAACAACAAAAAATCAATTATTTACTTGTACACTGTCAATGAGCATATGGAAACAAAATTACAAATATAATACCATTCACAATTATTTTTAAAATGCTTAGGTATAAACATAAAGGAAAATGCATAGGACTTCTCCACTAAAAACCATAAAATGTCATGAAAGAAATCAAAGAAGATCTAAATAAGTAGAAGAACATATAGTATTTATGGATTAGAAGAGTCAATATAATAAAAATGTCAATCCTCCCCAAATTGATATATATGTTTGACATATTTCATATCAAATTCCCAACATGATTTTTATAGAAATAGACAAAAGCATTCTAAAATTTAAAGGAAAAGTAAAGGAATTAGAATATTTAAAACAGTTTTGAAAAAGAGGAATAAAAGGATAGGAAACATTGTATGTTATAAGACTGTTGTGATATTAGTGCAAGGATAGATACATAGGTGATTAAAATAGAATAACAAACCCAGAAATAGACTCACTACTACAGATAACTGATTTATGACAAAAGTATAAAAGCAATCTAGTGGAGGAAGGACAGCTTTAAAATAAATGGTACTACCAATTAGATCTCCATAGGGTAAAAGAAAAACATAACATTGGCCTAAACCATTTACAAAAAGCAAACAAAAATACATCATATGTTTAAATTTAAGACATAAAACTGTAACAATTTTAGAAAAAAAGGCTAAAGAGAAAATCTTTGGGATGTATAATTTGTTAAAGATTTTCAAATACCTGATCCATAAAACAAAAAAAAAAAACCAATAAATTGACTACATCAAAATTAAAAACATTTCCTCTGTGAACACTCAAAGGATGAAAAAGTAAACTACAGATATGGAGAAAATATATTCAAATCATATTTGACAAATGACTCATCTAGAATATATAACAAAGTTTCAAAATTACCAGTAAAAATATAACTAGAATTAGATTTTTAGATATACAAAGAGATATTTCATGGATGAAGATGTACAGATAGAAATGGTATTCAAGATCACTAGCAACGAAGCAAAAGCAAATTAAGACCATGATGAGCTATCACAGTATACCCATTAGAATAGATCAAATAAAAAGAAAGAATGCCAAATACTGGCAAGGATGTGAAGAAACTATCTCTCCAACATTGCTGGTGGGAATATAATGTGATACAACCACTCTGGAAAATAATTTTCCAGTTTCTTTAAAAACTGAATGTGCATTTACCATATAATCAATCAATTTCACCCCAGAGAATTCATTCCTTATAAATGAATACTGATACCCTGTATAGCCATAGCCAGTACATGAATGTTTGGGCCAGCTTTATTTGTAATAGCTCAAAACTAGAAACAACCAACACACTCTACAATCAATGAATGGCTAAACAAACAGTGTACATCCATACTATGAAATATCATGCAGGGGATCTTGTGGGAATGGAATAATTCTGGTTCTCAGTTGTTATGATGGTGATTACATAATAATATAACACAGAACTCTAAACTCATTTTATGTTAATGTCAGTTTTCTGTACTGTTATAATGTAAGATGTATACACTGAGGGAAAGTTGTTTAACACACAGGATGGTAGTAATGGAGGGTCTAAAGTAAATACATTGGAAACAAGTCACAAAACACTAGGTATCATGCCATTTCAATAACTACATTAAATATGACTGTATTAAATACTTAAATCAAAAGCAAAAGGATTTCCAGATTGAATTATAAAGCAGGATCCAATTACACATGAAGTGTTTCTAGAAGAGACATTCTTAAATTTCAACAATAGTTTGACAGCAAAAGAATGGAAAAGTAGACACCATGTAAGCAGCAAAAGAGCTAGAAGGAGTATATTGATATCAGGAAAAACAGTCAACAAAACTTATTTTCAAGACAAAGAAAGACATTTATAATGATATAATGGTCATTTCAGTAGGACATTTTAAATGATTATAAATAAGCAAATTTAAAAACAGAGATTCAAAATGTATGAAATGAAACTAGAAAGTTTTAGATGAAATAATACAATAATACTCTGCAGTCAATAGTGGGTAGAACAACTAGGCAGAAACCCAGTAAGGTTAAAGACAACTTTAATGGTGCTATCCAACAAGAGCAAAATACACATTCTTCTGAAGCACACATGGAATATTTTCCAGAACAGACCACACACGAGGCAATAAAGCAATAATAAAAGTTAAAGGCTTTAAATTATACAAAATATGTTCCCTGTGCACAATGGAATTAAATACGGAACCAACAAGAGAATGAAATTTGGAAGCTCCACAGATATTTAGAAATTAAGTAACATATTTCTGAATAATTAAGATCGTAGAAAAATTACAAAATAAAATAGAAAATACTTTAAAATGAACTATGAGAACATTATATATCAGAGTTTATGGGATTCAGTTAAAACAACACTTACAGGAAAACTTATGGCTTTAAATGCCTATGAGAAAAGAAGAGAACTGGCAATGTAGTTCAATGATAAAGCACCTGTTAAGCCCTGGGTATGATCCCCAAAAGCACCAAAAAGAAAAAGAGAACTATTTAAAATTAAATTATAAGGAGAATAAAAAGAAAAAACTTTATGCCAATGAGTTGACTCTTTCATCTAAGTCATCTAAATTCCTAGAAGAACAAAAACTACCAAAACTAACCAAGGAGAAATAAAACATCTGAATAGATCTAAAATAAGCAAACAAATTAAAATTAGACATTATAAATCTTTGCACAAAGAACTCAGGTCTACCTCCATAGAACTGATGAGTTCTATGAAACAGTTAAAGAAGAATTACTGGATCAAATGGTAGATCAATGTTTAGCTTTTTAAGTAGCCTCCAAATTTTTTTTTCCAGAGTGGTTGTACTAGTTTACATTCCCACCAACAATGAAAGAGGGTTCCTTTTTCTCCCACATCCTCACCAACACCTGTTGGTGGTGCTGTTGCTAATGATGGCTATTCTAACAGGGGTGAGGTGGAATCTTAGTGTGGTTTTAATTTGCATTTCCTTCATTGTTAGAGATGGTGAGCATTTTTTCATGTGTTTTTTGGCCATTTGAATTTCTTCTTTTGAGAAAGTTCTGTTTAGTTCACTTGTCCATTTCTTTATTGGTTCATTAGTTTTGGGAGAATTTAGTTTTTTAAGGATATACCCAAAAGACTGTGACACAGGTTACTCCAGAGGCACCTGCACACCCAAGTTTATTGCAGCACTATTCACAATAGCCAAGTTATGGAAACAGCCAAGATGCCCCACTACTGACGAATGGATCAAGAAAATGTGGTATCTATACACAATGGAATTTTATGCAGCCACGAAGAAGAATGAAATGTTATAATTTGCTGGTAAATGGATGGAATTGGAGAACATCATTCTGAGTGAGGTTAGCCTGTCCCAAAAGACCAAAAATCGTATGTTCTCCCTCATATGTGGACATTAGATCAAGGGCAAACACAAGGGGATTGGACTTTGATCACAAGATAAAAGTGAGAGAACACAAGGGAAATATGAGGTAGATAAGACACCTAAAAAATTAGCTAGCATTTGTGGCCCTCAATGCAGAGAAACCAAAGCAGATACCTTATAAGCAACTTAGGCCAATAGGAGAAGGGGACCAAGAACTAGAGAAAAGGTTAGATCAAGAAGAATTAATCTAGAAGGTAACACACATGCACAGGAAATCAATGTGAGTCAACTCCCTGTATAGCTATCCTTATCTCAACTAGCAAAAACCCTTGTTCCTTCCTATTATTGCTTATATTCTCTCTTCAACAAAAGTAGAGATAAGGGCAAAATAGTTTCTGCCGGGTATTGAGGGGGTGGGAAATTGACAAAAAGGGTAGTGGTAAATTTCCAACCCAGATATTTTACAGAATGGAAATTGTGGAACTTCTCATTTACTTCTGTAATTTGTGACTTGAACAGTGTATTAGGAGTCTAGAGAATCATACCTCTAGTTTTCACTTACAAGAACTGCAGTGGGAATACTGTAGCTTGCTATTTCCTTTAAAGTAAGATGGTCTGTGTATCTTAATTATTCAACTCTTCTACAAAAATAATCTACTAGGCCAAGAGTGAGGTGGTTTCTGCAGAACAAAATCGTGTCTTACTAATTTATTATTTCCAGAGTAAGGAAGGAGGAAAGTAGATGAAACCAATGATTCAGCCAGCAGATATGTATCAGTTATCTAATATGTCCCTGGAAATGATAACATTGAAAACTACTCTAATTCTAAAAATATCTTAGAAAAGTTTTTATGTCAAGATGATTTATTCTGCAACACAATAAATAGTGCACAATTAAGTCTCTCAGTCTAAGATGGTCATGAAACTCTATCAGGAAGTGAAGAAATAGTCAAGACACTGAGATAGACTCCAGGAATATGCAAATTCCTATTGCGTGCGTGAGTCAGTAATATATACTCTATAAAGGAGTCTCTAAAATCAGGTATAGTCCAAGAAAAGTTTCCAAGAGCAATTGGGAGTTATTCTGTAAAGATTCATTCCATGTACTGCCTTGATTTTTAAAAAATATAAGGAAAATATTTTCATTAGCAAAAAGAGAAGTAGAAATGAAGTACAGTACTTGTGGAGACTGTAGCTCCTGGAACCATGTGTGAAGTTCTCACTGCTGAGTGTCAATAATAAGAAAATGGAACAAGCAAAGGACAAGAAAAATAAGCAGGGGATAAGTAGATGTACTGAAAAGGTTAAGGAAGAAAGGAATATGACTGAAAGAAATCAAATCATGAAGTATATGGATAAAGTAATGATAGACTTATTTAATGTTCATGACCTATAGAAATCCAGTAAAGAGGACGGACTAGCACTGTTAACCCAAGTTTAAAAATAAAGAAGGGGTTAAAAACTTAAATTAATAAGGTTATATAAGCATTAAATAATCAAACTGTATCTTCTGCTAGAGTGTGCTTTTTAATCTACTACTCAACCTTTGGAACTTATACCGCAGACTAACTACATACACTCATCATCCCCAACAAAGCAATACTTAAAGGAAATGTAGGTAGCTAGAATGGAATAGAGTTAGATAAGTTGATAGAAAAATTAGCCATAAATACTTTAACGCAAAAGCCAAGGTATGACAATTGAATATGGCAGAAATAAAATAGAACAAAAAAGAAGTCTAGTAAAATACAACTCCTTAGTGAGTACCAAAGAATAAAGGAAGGGTGTCATCAAGATAAAAGTGAGTTAAAGCAGGAAAACTGGGCACAAAGACACTTTCACAATTTTGCATAGAGGTGATCCCCCATGTCTAAAAGGCATAGCAGATGTCTTAAGAGGTTATACACCATTACATCAGTGGTCCAAATCAGTCTCAGTTTTCTCTCTTTAAAGGTTTTTAGAGACTACAATGCTTTCTTTGAAATATTGGGAAAATATAATTCTTTGTAAATGGATGGAATTTGGAAAGATCCCAAAGTTACTAGAAATAAATTGGTTTTGAAACAAATTCGGCAAAACTCATGAGCAATAAAGTTGGGTAATATTATGTGGGTATACAGGGTTCTGAGGCTTGTGTTACTGTGTGGCTAGAAAGTTGTCTTGGAGGGAAACAGGGCTGAAGCCAAGATTCTCTTTAAGACCTACTGATTGGAATTGTGGTCCCACTTCTTCACACGGTCACCCTCCCACAGGGACCAATTGATGGGTAGTTTTTTTGGAAGGGGGTGGATGTTTCATGATTTCCTTCATTGGAGTGAATAATTGAAAGTGAAGAATGATGGGTTAGTGCTTCTTTGAAGGATTTAATTAGGTAATGTCATGCAAGAAGGAAACTGTCATAAAGTTAATAAAATGCAAATGAGAAAGAACTGCAGCACTGCTCATCTGCATCATCTCATTTACAGAATTTAAGATAAAACAATAGATATAAACCAAGAAGTTACATATATTCATCAGAATTGCTGCAGAGTCCTGACCTCTGGCCATCAATCAAAGGGGAGCATCCACTACTGAAAGTTTGTCTTCACTGTACTTGTATCTGAAACAAAGAGGAAGAAGGATAAAAAGTGGTGTGCTGAGTGGGTTGGAAATAATATTTTGGTTATATTAGCAGTTTTTATACTTTTCTAGCTCACAAACTGTTTGAGAACATTTTAACGTATGGTCATTCACACCTGAATTCTCCTGCTCACAAAGATGTCAAGAAAAATATTTTTATTGCCCTTTTCTGAAACCATCTTAATTGCAGGAGTTGAATATATTTTGAAGTCATTGATGACAATATTAGTCACAATTTGTCCAAATGCTCTAAGGATCATGTGTGTATTTCCTGTCACATTTAACTTTTTGACTATTGAATTTATTTCATCAATGTTAAAAGTTGCCAAGCTCTTGTCCCTAGAGATGAGGAGGGGAGAAGGAAGAGAAGGATAAGAAGTTTTTAGATTTCTGAGGGTTTTAGAAGGCTAGAAGTATTTTTGATTTTTTCACTATCAAAATTTATTTTCAGTTATCAAGCACCTACCTTGTTAGGCATAGAAATAATCACACTATCTTCTAGAATTCTAATCCAGGGCCAGGTACAGGTGAGAAAATGTGATGACAAAATTAGTATCAATGGAAAAAGCAGTACACAGAACCAAGAAAACTGGCCAGTGATGATGACAATGACCTGGGAGGGAGAGAAGAGAGAGGAAAACTAGACAGATAGTGTAGGTAACTGAGCATATTCCACTGGTGCAACTGTTGGAGCTTCTCAATTCATAGGTTTTGGTTATGTTATATTTTAGATAATGTCCTATTTCCTATGTTATAAATTCATCAGCTTCTTCTGGATGTTCCAGAAACTAGAAAAATCTGTGTGCTTTCTTGAGTGCTAGCCTTGTTCCAGCTCATTAATAGGTGGATTGTTCTCTAAGGCTGGTCTTCAGTTTTACTCTAGGTTGGTCAACCAAGGTCAAGATTTATCCATATATTCATGGAAGTAGAATTCTTCCAAGAATTATTAAGAAGCCACCGTGCAAAGTCTTTGGAATCTGGACCTCTTGTGAAAACACAGCCAACCTCCTGGCCTGACCAGAGCCTGGGGAACATCATGTCACAGCATTCAACATGAATATACTAAACATTAAACACATCTTCAACTTTTTTTTTTGGTAGCACCATGGCATGTGGGGAACAATTCATATGCAGAATCAGTTAGTCTGGATATGAACCAAAGTTTGCTAAGGACAAACAAAACTATCATCATTGAGTAAGATACACAGGTGTCAACCTAAATAACACACAGAGAGATTCTCAGAAGATTAATGAACTTATTCAGGAGAAGCACTGCAATGGGAATACACCTGCTATTGTAAGCAATGATGTATTCAAGGAGACTGAGGTAGGAAAGGTTTTTAAAGACAAAATGAGGAAGATTACACAAGTTATTTTAATTAATCTTTGGCTATAAAATCAATACAATGAGTGAAATTAGTCTAAGTTTAAACAGGGAGTTGTTGGGAAGACATCCTTACAGAAGGATTTTCTGTGTAATGTACCTGTGACCTTGTGCCAGGTTGTGATTCCTGCAGTTTTTCATGATAATTCTTGTTACTAAGCATAACCATGAGATCCTCTCCTTCACAACCACTTGGCTTTATTTATTATAGTTAATTTTTTGTTAGGGCTTGACATAAGTGACTCCATTTTGATTCTGATAACTTTCATACAAGTGTAATTGCTCTGGTGCAGTCTGTGATCCAGAATATCCTGGTTTCTCTGTTCCAAATGGAAAAATCCAAGAAGAGCACATGGAAGAGGTGAGGTAGTATAGCTTTATTGAGAAAAAGGGGAGTCACCTGTTCTGCCAGGTGAGGAAAGAGAAGGAAGAGGAGGAGGAGGAGGAGGAGGAGAAGGAGGGGGAAAAGGAGGGAGAAGGAGAAGGAGAAGAGAAGGAGAAGGAGAAGCACCAGTGGGTACAGGCGGAGTCTGCAGCAGAGAGAAAGGGTTTTTCTTTTTCAGGTCCCTTTAAAACCTACACTACCCCATGGGAGGGCTGGCCCAGGAGGTTACCACCCAATAATGAATGAGTGGGGAAGCGCATGGGCAGTTCCCAGCCAGGTCAGGATGGTTTAGCACATCCCCAGGCAACCTTCATGAGCTCCCCAACTTTTCCTACTTCTAGCCTGCCTCAAACTCCCCTTGAGAGACAGTATTCCAAGAAATTAATTTTTATGGGAGATTGCTGAAGAGAGATGGTCCATCTTCAGTATCTGCTTCAAGCTGACAAGGGGTAGCAGACCCCACCTATAAAGGGAAATTGTCTCTCCTATTTCTTTCTCTTGGGGCTCATTTGGACACAAGGTGTCTGAATTACTGTCCAACATAGTTAAGGTTTCTCATGGAGATCTGGGTTGTTCATGGAGTTCTCATTCATTTGTTAAGTTCAATAGCTTTGTTGCCTCATGATTTGGGTCCTAAAGGCTTTTATTCCAGAAGAGATAAATCTGATTTAGAAGGCATGACCTGAACATTTAACACTGATAGGAACATCAGAAGGGGCCCTGCCAGGTGTGGCAGGAAGGACAAAGTAATTTTGAAAAGTGACAGGGAGTCTTATGGTTACCTATCGGTGTTTATACCTGTAGCTATTTTTAACCCTTAGATGGCCCTGTACTTGGACTGCAGTTAAAGACTGACTGCATTAGGGCCAGGTGTATTGGGGGGCAGGTGTTAGTCCAATTCAACAGTAAACATCAGTGAGTCAGTTCTATACAGAAAGCAGACTCACAGCATCCCTAAGCAGAAGTTAGGTACCATTGAAAGTTATGTAGCCTTTGTTTAAACAGAAGGCCTTGGCCAAAGACATGAGTTTGCCTTTTGTCAAAAGTCCAGAAGGCTTAAATATTAAAGCACATGTTTAAGAGCTCCCCCTCCTTTAAAATCTCTCAGTTTTGGTTGCTTTTAGAGGTCTGGCATAATTGGCTCCATCTGGATCTGGAGAAGTCCCCTCATGTGTGCAGTCCTTTTGAACTGTCTCAGGTGGCTGAATGCCACTTATTTCCTCTGAGAAGCTGGTGGACACCAACCATTCAGGGGTTGCATCCTCTTAAATTGTTTCTCTGAACAATTGTCTCTGAAGATGTTGCCAATTTGGCAGTTCTGTCCCTCAGTGTGGGAGTGCTCCCCTGGAAAGTCCAGCAAATCAGACTCTGTCCCACAGAGGATGGAAGACTCAAACAGACCAGAAGTCAGTGGCAATGAGACCTTTTTGACTAAATTAAGCAACAGAGAGATTTATTAAGAAGTGGCTCTTAGGCTGGGCTTAATTAATCTAATTGCTTGTTCCACAGAGGACGTACTGACAACTTTATATTGCTGTAAAGTGTTAGCAGGTAATAAATATAAAGTTTTTACAAGAAAAATATAAAAATACCCCAATACTTAAGAAAGTTTGTCCTGGTTGATAGATAAGCACTTGGACTTATTTTTTATGGACTTGCCTGTGGATGTTCTTGAAGGATCAGGACTGTAATGACAAAACTCAAAGTAACCATGGTTAGTTATAATTTAAGCCTTGAATTTTGGTTAGATAAAGTAACAAGTTAGTGATTATCAGCAATGTCAGTACAGTACTGACAGTTAAAAACCCCCAAATTTTCAATTGTTAAGGGAAGGCGTTGTTAGTCATTTCAAATAGCCCCTGTTTTGATGCTCAATTATATATTTACATATAAAATGATATTTATCTAGTCAAATATCAGATAAACCAATGTTCATCTGATGAACAGATGTTAGATAAACCAATGTATAGCTGACAAACAGATGTCAGGCCTAAATAATAGAAATTTGAGCATTTGTCATAAACAGCAGAAATGTGAAAGACCTTAGCAGAAGGTATCTTAGATGAAAAAAAAAAACTATAGCTGCTTACATGTATACACTTCTAACTCTATAAACAATTTTATGGCATGTAAATACACATATAAGGCACTAGAAGTATTATAACTAATTAAGGAATTTTTACTTAGTTTAAACTTAGTTTCTTTAGTGTTATTGGAAAAATACCTTAGGTTTTAGTGTCTGGGATGAGACTAAGCAGGAGGTAAAGAACAGTAAATGATCTTAAATGGGCTATGAAGAAAACTAGTCATCTTATTTTGGTTAGCAGGATCAAAGCATCTCCCAACACTTAAGGATATAGCCAAATGAATATGTTGGCTTTTGCTATGCTGGCTGATGGAAAGAGAGAGAGGGGAAGGCAGGTGTGTGTGTGTGTGTGTAGGGGTTGGGGGGAGAATCCATTCCCCACCATGGGCTCCTAAATGGAATTCCCTATGCTAGCTGGTGGAGAGTGAGAGAGAGGAAAGGGGAGGTGGATAGTTGTTTTTTTAGAGAGAGAAAAACAAGAATTTTCTAGATTCTTAAAGCATCCTTCTTGAACCTTCTGAAAGCCTCTACACAGGTCCCTTCAACATGTTTCTGTCACATATCAGTGGAGCAAGTGACTAGCAGGGCACCTTGGCTTCCAAGCCAACCATTCCCCTAATGGCCAGTCTCATCCAACCCCAACATGAGGTTTTTTTTTGTTTTTTTTTTAGTGGGATGTTGATCCTGAATGTTGACCCAACTATTAAAACACCAGAGCTATTATGACCAGTACAGAATCCAAATTGTACCAAAGCAAGCTTGGTTGATACAAACCTATCACTTGTGGTTAGTTTTATATCAGGCCATGGCGTTGTAGTCAACTTGTAAACAGAAAAATGGGAGAACATGTATAATTTAAACAGCCTTTGTAAAAAACTGAATTTAGATAACACTTTTAAATAAAGCTTTAGTACCTTATAACTGAAAAGACTTAGGAAGAAAATTAAGTTAAACCATCTTTTAATAATAGCATTTCATGAGAACACATGGGTCAATAAACCTAATTATAAGAGTTAAATGTAAATTATACTCATGGTAGAATAAAACAGATTGAGATCATTGTTTATAAAATTTTCTTTAGTCCTAAGGCAGAGAATAATTAGGCCTGATTGGGATTAGAATTTTAAATAACCTTTGAGACAGTGGTGCACATTAAATTTATAAAAGTAGCTGAAGAAAACTCCTAAAGACATCTAAACACACATAGACACATAGACGTTATGACCTAGGCATGCCAATGAATGTAACCACACATAATGCGCTCAGAAAAATAAAAATTAAGTGGTCACAATTGGTAGGAGATAAAGACATACAGAAAACACACAATGACACACAAAACAATCACATTAAGTCACAGTGCACTCTTAAAAACCATTTGTTGTCATTTTTTGAAGATTAGTTAGCTAGATTCCTAAGTAGTTTGTAACAGATCTTGAAGATTAGTTAGCTAGATTCCTAAGTAGTTTGTAACAGATCTTTAACATAAATATTCTCTTTTTGGCCCAATCCCTAACAGGTTAATGTAGTAAAAACAACATGTATAGAAATTATATTAATCTAGAGAATTTTAACCACAAGTTAGTTATAATTTTTCTAGAGTAAGGTAAGATGGCATCACCAATTAGTTTCCTATTCCTAGGGAGTAGCAAGATGGCACTGGAAACATGGTGGCTCCTTCACAGTGGCATTTCCTGTGACCACACTGTCTCTCCAAAGGATCTCTCAAATGGAACACAAAGACATGCTCCATGTACCATACAGGCTCAAAATAGCAGTCTGTTATAGGGATAAAAGACAGCTCCCCCTAAGAGACAGGTGCCCATGAATTAGGCATGCTAATGAAAAGACCAGATAAATTGAAGCAAGCTAAGGTGGGATTTAAAAGCTTTTGTTATTGGCCAGTTTACTCCAGGTGTTTATAATTAGATCCTGGATTTTGTTACCAATGGGCTTTGTCATTACCTAGAAAGCCAAGAATCTAAACCCTGTGGAACCCAACCATTTACAGATCTACAGTTTGGAAAGGACCTTAAATAAGTTTAGAATTTGATACACTATTTTGAGCTATGGCAAACAAAATTTTATTAATTTTAAAACAAAAATGATTAATTGCTAAGAATAAAACCTCTAATTAATTTGCCTATTTGAAATGTTTACATATAAAAACCCATTTTCTTAACCTCTTGGCTGTAAGCCTAATTTTATCAGTAGAGAACAGTTAGAATGTTTTTAAAGGTTTACTGTATATTGCATTTTAGAATAATAATTATGATGGACAGTATTAATTAGAACTATATTTTAGTGTAAAAAGATGACATTGTATTAATAAAATTTCCCTTTTAATTTTGCCTTTACAGTAAATGAATTTTAAATAAGTTACAATACTTTTTTATTATACCTATACTTTATAGGTGACCAATGTTAAATCCTTAAGTGGCACTGTTTTTAATTTTAGAAAACATGTTTCGGAGAACTTAAATGTATTTAACATTTAAGGACAGCAACAATTAACACCACAGCTACATAGATGTAACCTATACGTTAATTTAGATTTTACCTTTGAATGGAATTTAGAATCTTTGGCTAAGATAGGCAGATAGGCAGGTAAGAGAGAGTAAGTCAGAGAAAGAAGACAGAGAAGATTGCAGATAGGAGGAAGGCAGTTTGGTTAGGCATGGGACATTGGTAACCACAGGTGGTGCCTAATCCTCCTTGTCCCCAGGGCCCTGAGCTCCCCTGGATTCCCCATTGGCAGTGGAGCTGCCATGCTTTTACATTTCCTCTCTCAGCCAGCTTAGGCACTGGGAGCCTTATAGCTGGAGGCCGTTGGACAGAGTGTATTGGCCTGTACTGAGCCCTGACCATGCACACCTGTGCGCACCTGTGCACACGGGTGCTACAGCCCCTTTTGCATGCTACAGCAGAGGCTAAATCTATTGCAGCACACATGCTGCTGGTGTTGGCAATAATGGTGCTGATAGGTTTCAGTTCTTACTGCACCCTTAAGCTTCTGTTTTCCAGGGTCACGGTCCTGCCTCAAGTCTAGCTTGAATCCTCCTTCTGCCCCAACCTCCAATCAGCATGAACCATAGGATCCTAACAAATTAGATCATGCTGAGTCCCACTGAGGTGTATTTAAGCCCTCGCCCTTCCTGCTTCTCTCTCTTAGCTCTCTCTTGGCTCTCTCCCTCTCCCACCTGGCAATAAAGAATCTCTCGGCCAGATCACTCCTCTCCACGTGGTCACTTTTGGGGCCTATATTTCCTTACATTTTGGTGCCATGACTCAGATGGTGGCTCCCCACTAATCCTGGTGGGACCCCCATTCTGACTCACCCCACGACCACCCTGAGGACGTTACTGGCCAGGACTCATCCTCCTGATCGCCCTGCTTGCAGCCAACACTGGACATTCTTTGGTGAGTCCACATACCCTTCTTGGGCTCCCTTTGTAATCTCTCCCTTCCGTGTCTCCAGGGTTTTCAAACACTCCCCCTGTTTGGCTATCTCTGGGTGGCTCAGGTGGTAGAAGGATTCCCTTCCTTGTCAGGCTTGGATCCATTTTGTTGTGGGTCTCAGAGACCTGTCATCAAAAAGCCTGGGCCCAGGTGACCCATAGCCCTCAGCCCATCGGAGGCCTACAAACCACCTGAACTCAGTGATGACTGTTTCTCATGTGTTTTGCATTCTCTCAGATATTTGTGCTGCATGAGGATGTTCCACAGTACATAATATCCTCCTCTCCCATTCCAGGACCAGATCCCTCATAATGGGTGTCGCTACGTCTTCTCTGTCATCTGTTTCCCCACTGAGATGCCTCCTCAATAATTTAGACAGCTTGGGTTTGACCCCAGACATAAAACCAAAAAAATTTGATTTTGCACTCAAATCTGGCCCACTTATCCTTTAGACAACCAAAGTCACTGACCCCTTTTTGGGTCTTTAGATCCCAACCATTTATGGGACATATAACTACTGTGAGCGATCAGGATGATGGGGAGAGATTCCATTATGTCCAAGCCTTTTCATACCTCTGTCTAAATCCAGCTTGCTGACTTCAAACCTTCCCTCTGTACTTTCTGTTCCCCTGCACAGATTCTATCAGCCTGTAAACCAGTTTCTAAATCAGCCAATTCCTCTCCAAACGTCCTCCTTCCCCACGTAAACAGACTTCTTGCACTGCTTACCATACCTATCTCCTCCTATCTTCCTGAAAAACTTTCCCTGTCATGGAGTTAAGCAAGCTACTCCTTGCCAATTCTGGCCTCAAGGTGGTTCCAGCTCTGAGAGAGCTCATGCTTTATTCAGTGACAAGAGAGTGGAAGTTTTGTTTTGCTGAAAGCCTGCCAGTACCAATCAATGGGAGCAACCTGGAGACACAGATGATGGCTAATCCCTTAAGTGTGTGTCATACCTCCAGACTCTGCCTTCCCCTCCCTTACCTAAGATGTCAGCACACCTTTCTGCCTCCTCCATGGTCTCACCACGTGTCCTCTGTCTCTGTCTGCCTTCCCCTCCCTGGGCTTACTGGAACCCTGCCTCCCATGAAAAACCTGGAGCATGGTACCTTATGACTTAAGTTATTCCAACTAGTTTGCCAGGACTCTCAGTCTAAAGTAACTTTAAATCAGCTGCTTTACAAAAGCGCTTACAAAAACCTGCAGCTGCCACGCTTATGCTCTAACTCTGCCCCCACAAGGGGAGGAGGGAAAGCAAACAGGTGCACCTGTGCACAGGATGCCGGCTTCTGAACACAGCAAAAACGCCTGCCATAGCTAAGAAAATCCATAGAGAGGACCCAGTACATCCTGGGCCGCCAGCCACATGTGGCGATGGCTGCATCCTGCCGCCACTTCCCCTAGAATAAATGCGTGCAGAGTACATGGGAAGAGGGGAGGGGTGACAGGCCACAGGATCAGGCCTAGGCAGTTAGGGTCATTTGTCCCAGGTGTGTGTGGAGGGAGTGGGGCCTTGCACAAGTTCTGCTCCTAGCCACACCTCACACCTCAGGGCATCAGACCCTTGTGAGTCAATTGTTAACTCAAGGTTATAGTTCCAGAAATAACTAAATAGACATTACTGTGATCTCTAGATTTCTCATTTAGAGAAATATACTTTTGGCCTCAGCATAAATTTTTCCCTCCAAATATTAACACTAGTTGTCCCATATGGCACTGTTATTGGCCTGAAATGCCCTCTGAATGCCCTTCTCTAACTTTACAAATGATTTCTTTGTTAAAAAGGTAGCCTTTATTAAAGAGGCTGCTTGCTTGTAGCTAAAAGACAGGATCCTAACGTTTTGTTCTTTCTAGATGGGACCTGCATCTTCCAGCCTTCTGGCTGGTAGATGTTCAAAGCTTTGTACTGAGGTCAGCCTCAGTATGCCTTGGGTGACCAAGAGAAGTGGCCTTCACAGGGTTCCATAAATTACAATACCATGCTCCAATTAGACCTTTTCTATAAAAGTAAAAACATAAACTGAGGTCCCCTATACAAATTTCTACCTTCTAAGCCACCCCAATACTCAGAACCTCTTAATGAGTGCTTCCCTCTCCAACAGGCAATGGTAGGAAGAGGGCAAATCATATGTCCCCTTCCAGTTATCAGATCTAAGGGAAATTTAAAAACATCTAAACAGCTGTACTGATTATATGGCTCAAGCAGTAGAGTGCTGCTTTACAAGCATAAACTCCTGAGTTCAAGCCCAGTACAGCCAAAGTAAAAAAAAAAAAAATTGGGGGCTGTGGAAGTAGCTCAATGGGAGAATGTCTGCCCAGCATGTGCAAAGCCCTGGGTTCAATTCCCCAGTATTACTAAAAAAGATAAAAAATGGTAAAGAAGATAAGTGGCATTAATGTCACTTCAGCCATCTCAAAGTGGAAAAACATAGTTTAACTTAGACCAGATCCCTCATTCTTCAAGTGAGGAAACTGAGGCCCAGAACAGTTCAGAGAATTGCTCTCCAGAGTGTCAGGTGTCAATATAAAATAACAACTTTACAGCAACAACTTAAAAAAAAAAAAGGAAAAAAATCCTCTTACCTTTCTACAGCATCTTAAGGACACTATCAGAAAGCATACCACAATAGACTCATGTTAGGGTACAAATGTTAGGGTACCTTTGAGGCTTGCAGCCCACTCAGCCTGAAACCGGCCATGGCTAACATGACTCAAGCCCAAGCCACCACTTACTGGAACTAAGGGAAATGGGATGGTTTCTGGGAACAGGGACTGTTTCTGGTTAATCTTGCTAAAACGGTATGTGGTGTTTACCAAATTCCTGATAAATAATCTTCAAGTAATCTTGCCCCACCACCAAGATGTGGGTGATATCAGAAATATGTGACCCCAGGGACCATAAAAATTGCTGTGTGACTGTGACCAATGTCTAAAAAACATAAAATAAGCCTGAACTTTGTATTCGGGGTCCGTGTTGAAACCCACTGCGTTGGGCAGATACCCAGACCCCAACTGGTTGGAAATAAACCTCGCTTTGTTGCTTACATTATCATGAGTGTCTTTTGTTCCTCTGAGGGGTGGTCAACCTCGGACCTCAACACTCAGAGTCACAGGTGAGAGAGGTTCTCCTCAAAGATAAATTTCTAACAGTCAGTCCCAGATATTTGTAAAAAACTGTGCTGAACACTAACAATGAGCAAACTGAAAAAGAATGTATGAAAACAATTCCATTTACAATAGCCTCAAAAAAAATCAAATACCTAGGTGTAAACCTAACAAAACATGTGAATGACCTCTACAAGGAAAACTATAAACTTCTGAAGAAAGAGATTGAGGAAGACTATAGAAAGTGGAGAGATCTCCCATGCTCATGGATTGGTAGAATCAACATAGTAAAAATGTCTGTACTCCCAAAAGTAATCTACATGTTTAATGCAATTCCCATCAAAATTCCAATAACATTCATTAAAGAGATTGAAAAATCTACTGTGAAATTTATATGGAAACACAAGAGGCCATGAATAGCCAAGGCAATACTCAGTCAAAAGAACAATGCTGGAGGTATCACGATACCTGACTTCAAACTATATTACAAAGCAATAATGATAAAAACAGCATGGTACTGGCACAAAAACAGACATGAAGACCAGTGGAACAGAATAGAGGACCCAGATATGAAGCCACACAACTATAACCAACTTGTCTTTGACAAAGGAGCTAAAAATATACGATGGAGAAATAGCAGCCTCTTCAACAAAAACTGCTGGGAAAACTGGTTAGCAGTCTGCAAAAAACTGAAACTAGATCCGTGTATATCACCCTATACCAATATTACTCAAAATGGATCAAGGATCTTAATATCAGACCACAAACTCTAAAGCTGATACAGGAAAGAGTAGGAAATACTCTGGAGTTAGTAGGTATAGGTAAGAACTTTCTCAACGAAACCCCAGCAGCAAAGCAACTAAGAGATAGCATAGATAAATGGGACCTCATAAAACTAAAAAGTTTCTGTTCATCAAAAGAAATGGTCTCTAAACTGAAGAGACCACCCACAGAGTGGGAGAAAATATTTGCCAACTATACATCAGACAAAGGACTGATAACCAGAATATATAGGGAACTTAAAAAACTAAATTCTCCCAAAACTAATGAACCAATAAAGAAATGGGCAAGTGAACTTAACAGAACTTTCTCAAAAGAAGCAATCCAAATGGCCAAAAAACACATGAAAAAATGCTCACCATCTCTAGCAATAAAGGAAATGCAAATTAAAACCACACTAAGATTCCACCTCACCCCTGTTAGAATAGCCTTCATTAGCAACACCACCAACAACAGGTGTTGGCGAGGATGCGGGGGAAAAAGAAACTCTCTTACACTGTTGGTGGGAATGTAAACTAGTACAACCACTCTGGAAAAAAATTTGGAGGCTACTTAAAAATCTAAACATTGATCTACCATTTGATCCAGCAATACCCAAAGACTGTGACACAGGTTATTCCAGAGGCACCTGCACACCCATGTTTATTGTGGCACTATTCACAATAGCCAAGTTATGGAAACAGCCAAGATGCCCCACTACTGATGAATGGATCAAGAAAATGTGGTATCTATACACAATGGAATTTTATGCAGGCATGAAGAAGAACAAAATATTATCATTTGCTGGTAAATGGATAGAATTGGAGAACATCATTCTGAGTAAGGTTAGCCCGGCCCAAAAGACCAAAAATCGTATGTTCTCCCTCATATGTGGACATTAGATCAAGGGCAAACACAACAAGGGGATTGGACTTTGAGCACATGATAAAAGTGAGAGCACACAAGGGAGGGGTGAGGATAGGTAAGACAGCTAAAAAATTAGCTAGCATTTGTTGCCCTTAATGCAGAGAAACTAAAGCAGATACCTTAAAAGCAACTGAGGCCAATAGGAGAAGGGGACCAGGAACTAGAGAAAAGGTTAGTTCAAAAAGAATTAACCTAGAAGGTAACACCCACGCACAGGAAATCAATGTGAGTCAACTCCCTGTATAGCTATCCTTATCTCAACCAGCAAAAACCCTTGTTCCTTCCTATTATTGCTTATACAATCTCTTCAACAAAATTAGAAATAAGGGCAAAATAGTTTCTGCTGGGTATTGGGGGGGGGAGGGAGGGGGGGGAGGGGGGAGAAATGACCCAAGCCTTGTATGCACGTATGAATAATAAAACAATAAAAAAAAAACTGTGCTGAAGGGAAAAGTCATTGAACCAAATAATACAGCTAGCCATGTCTGTATTTATGGCTATGTCTGTATGTCTGGGACCTTACTAACAGGAGAGAAAAAGATAAGACACCATGGCCTCATTGCTGCTCTCAGAGAGGGCCTCACCCGACTGGGGCCTGAATCCTGAACTTGATACCATGGTGGACAGGAGGGGCACTTCTGCAGAGAATGCTTAAGGGGGAACAGCCTGGGAGACAGCCCTGCCCCCAACCAGGACCCTGCCCTCTGCAAAGGTAACCACTGGGGGTCTAAGTGCCCCTGTCACCAGATGGAAGGCGAGGTCCCTCCTCCTATGATGGGTCCAAGCCTCCTGGCCACACTCCACTTCTTGGCATCAATGTTGAGGAGCCATAATGGCAGAAAAACAAAAGGTCATTTTCCTCCTAGACAGTGGAGCCCATTTCTCTGTTTTACCTTTTTCTCCTGGTCCCCGATCCAATGACAAAAGTTATCATTCGGGTCAAATCTGGCCAGCCTCTAGAATGCTAGTTTACCTGGCCTCTGGCCTGCTCTTGGGGAGACCTCCTTTCCTGTCACTCTTTCCTCATAGTACCTAAAACTACAGTGTCCCTGCTGGGACAGGATTTACTAGCTCAATTAAAAGCTCAAATTCTCCTCCCCCGAGGCAGCTAAATCTGCTGCCCCCTCCTTCAGGAACAAAGAAGATTCCACAGTGTAGACTGATGAGATGAGTGTAAGGTGAGCCAGGACAGCCCTCCTTATTCAAATAAAACTCAAAAATCCCTCACAGTTTCCACACCCAAAACAATATCCCCTCAAGCCTGAGGGACAATGAGGCCTCATGCCTATCATAAATTCCTTAAAACAACAAGGGCTACTAATTAGTTGCTCCAGCCCCTACAATAAATTTTAAATTTTTATAAAAGTTAATTTTAAAATACGAGTTACAAAGTAAACAACTGGACAGGATATAGATAGGTAATAAATGTATTCTTTGAGAAGTTAAGGAAAAAAGGAATGGGTTTTTGGATGAGAAGGGATTTTGTAAAGAAGGATTTGTCCTAAAGATTGTTTCAAATAGGAAGGATAAGGACAAACCATCAAAGGGTTTAGTATGTTGTATGAAGGTCTGAGTAAGTTTTTAAAGTGTATAATAAAAAAGCTTCGATGCATGGTCAAGTTAAAGTTGAATATAATCTAAGAATTGCCTAAAAGATTTTTAGGGTCATCTCAAACTAAAATAAAATTCTCTATGTCTATGAAATAACAAGGTTATCTTAATATTGTTCTGCTCTGAGTAACATCTACAAAAACCATTACAGAGAAAGATTTTATCAAAGAAATTATTCGTGTTTTCTGCTGATCTTGTCAAGCTTTAAGTACTACTAAATCAGAGTTCATTTACATATTTGCTTATGTGTCTTAAATGACCACCTTGTAAGAGTGTTATCTAAATATGGTACAAACATTTAAAAGGATAAAAGTATGAATTTATATAAAATAATGAGCTAAAGCTCTCTTTTATCCAAGAGTGTTACATTTAAATCCTGAGAGCCCCTGCCTCCCACAGGTCACCTACCTAGGTGTGGCCTTAAAGGGACAGACTCACTCCCTGAATCATAAATGCATCAACCCAATCTTCTGTTTCCCAACCCCCATACCATAAGACAGCTTACAGCTTTCCTGACAGTTACAGGATTTTTCAGAATTCAGATCCCTAGGTATGTAGTCCCTGAACAGACACCTTTTTATGCTCCTCCTAATATTCCTATTTGGGTCTTAGATAATGTATGGCCACCCATTTCTCTCTCTGTAGTTGGAGGACTCTTGAAATTGTCTAGGGAACATTTCACAGTGGTTCTCCTGGTCAATGCCCATCCTAATGCCTGTGTTCTTGCTCTTCTATTCTTAAGCTTCCTTCCTTGTATCACACTGCATGTCTGCTATTGCTAATCAAAAATGTAACCAGTTGTACCTCCAGGGATACCAACCTCTCCAAAATGCGAGGATAGTTGGCTGATACCCACCATGCAGAGGTCGGATTATTGGCTCGAGACTCTTTATGACCTATGGCTACAAGGGTCCTTCATCAACTTCAGGGAAGAAGAAATCTTCATTTTCGGAGCCTGGGTGTACACCATCATGAGGCTCAGCACCCCAACATTGTTTGCCAACTAACCCTCCCTTCCCCTACGCCGCCCCTTGCCAGCTCAAAGAAGCAAGAGCGAACACAACGCCCCCTTCCTTAACAAACAAAAAATGGAGGAATGTTGGCAATAATGGCACCAATAGGTTTCGGTTCTTACTACACCCTTAAGCTTCTGTTTTCCAGGGTCACAGTCCTGCCTCAAGTCTAGCTTGAATCCTCCTTCTGCCCCAACCTCCAATCAGCATGAACCATAAGATCCTAAGCAATCAGATCATGCTGAGTCCCACTGACGGGTATTTAAGCCCTTGCCCTTCCTGCTTCTCTCTCAGCTCTCTCCCTCTCCCACCTGGCAATAAAGAATCTCTCGGCCAGATCACTCCTCTCCACGTGGTCACTTTCGGGGCCTATATTTCCTTACAGCTGCCACTGTTGCCTCTGAGGTCACGGTGGCTGCACTTTGCCACTGTGCTCCTTGGCTGGCTAGGCAGGGCTTCCAGCATACACCAAGAAGTGGAGCGGGACCTGTGGCATGGGTAGGCCCAAGGGGAGGGATTGGAGGATTGCATGCCCAGTGCTGGATGTTGGGGAGGTGTTCCACCCCAGTGGTGGTAGGTGTTTTAGGGGTCTGAAGCGGTAGCCGCTCCGGCTCTCCAGAAGCATGGCCTCAGGCAGCAGACTTCTGGTTCTCCAGAGGCAAGACTGTTAGGAAAAATGCTGCTCACAAAGAAAGCTCATGAGAAAAGTCTCACGTCTATAGAGCAAAGTTTAATGGCAGGCCCAAACTGCCAGGCTGGCCGGGGAAAAGATGGCTCAGCCCAGAGTCTGGGTGAGGCGTGGCTTTCATAGAAAGGGGAGGTTAAGGAAGTTAGCGCATGCGTGGCAGTCTCTGGTAGGGTGGAGCTGTCTTAGAGTGTGGGAATTTGTCCTTGGGAGTTTCTCAAGTGAGGTGTGAGGGTAAAATGGCTGCCAATTTACAAATGGCGACATTATTGTTCTATCAAAGACTTCCAAAGGCGGGGGCTTCCTTCTGCCCCAAGGGGCAGATGGAGAAAGACACACACATGGCTGTCTGCGTGGCTGCCTCATTTGGTCATCTGGAAAACTGTATGGACGTCATGAACCCTGGTTGTGGTTACCTCAAGTGGCCAACTGGGTACCATGAGTGGGCATCGTTGTAAACCCTGGCCTGGTTTCCTTGAGTGGCTGGCCAGGTGGCCATGCTGCCTGTGCCATGCCATTTATGTCCAAGGGATGTCCCAGTAAGCCATGTGTGCATATCCATACCCAGGCATCAGCAGCGGCCAGGATACTGCACTCCGGATGGGGCAGCAAGGCTCCGTTCCCTGAAACTGTAGGTCAACTACAGATGTAAAACATGTAGTTTTATGTTCCATTCTCTCTTCTCCCCTCACAAGGGGCATGCAAGCCTCCCACCCCACAGGTAGCAGTTTATTTACTCCCTGTGTGACTCCCTCCCCCATTTTTTGAGCAGCCATGCTTTCCCAGGGCAGGCATTTTTTTTTTCCTTTAAAAAAAAAACTGTCACCGGATGGGCTGATGGAGGTGTGTCTCTCATTTGTTGTTTTAAAACTGCCAGTTGGGGGAGAAAGAAAAGAAGAGAATAGAAAGATGGGAGAGGGGGTAGAGAAGTTCATACTAAATTGTGTGTGTGTGTGTGGGGGGGCATTTCTAATTGTCCCTGGCGACGTTGGGGATTAGAGAACTGGGCATAAGATTTTCCACAGTGCAGCGAAGGAAAGGTTGGGGGGAGGGGATTAAGAGTTAGGGAAGGTAGGGTCTAGGGTCTGGGAAGGGGCAGCTATCTTTTAACGTGGTTCATCTCTGGGTTGGGACCAGGGAATAGGGACATGAACCCTATGCCTGGGGCGAAATGTTGCATTCTGCCAATGAGGGTGCAGTCCTCCGTCTATGCTGGGGCTCCAAACCAGTCCTGAGTCTTGCGTGAAGGCCCCAGTGTGAAGGTCCCTGCCACAAGTGGTGTTTGGTTCTGAAGCATCACGGGGTGAGGCATGGTACCGGAGGACAGATAAAGATGGCTTAAAATGATTGGCAGCGATAGCATATTGGGGTTCACCAGTTAGTTTCTCCTGGTTGGCATTGATCCTGGTTTTTGTGTTCCAAATGGAAAACTCCAAGTACAGCACCTGCTAGGTGAAGAAAGGTAAGAGGGAGGAGGAGGAGGAGGAAGAGGGGAAGGGGGAGGGGGAGGGGAAGGGGGAGGGGGAGGAGGACCACCATGGGCACAGTGGAGTCCACTGGCAGAGAGGGCTTTTCTTTATCAGGTGCCTTTAAAAACTACACTACCCTATGCGAGGGCCAGCCCAGGAGGCTCCCCCCAGTAATGAAAGTGTTGGGAGGGGCATGGGCAGTTCTCACCCAGGTGAGGGTGGTCTGGCCCATCCCCAGGCAACCTACATGAGCTTCAAGCTTTTTCTACATCTAGCCTGTCTCATAGGGAACATTAATTCATAGCAAGAATTCTGCAGTTTGTACTACTATAAATTCATATTCCTGATTGACATTGTTAACAACTACATATTGATAAAAAGAAAATTCTGAGATATCCTAAATTTAATGACAAGGATCAAAGGATACAGAGTGGAAGAGATAAGGAAAGTTAATCTGTTAATGGCTTGGAGAAACCAACAGAAAAACTGTCTTGGATTCCTGAATGTATGTTGAAAACTTGACTTAAATCCCACCACACCCCAGCACTGCAAAAAGAAAAAGAAAATCTAATCACAGACAACTTAAACTTTTTAGATTGTTAACTCCAACTAAGCCACAAGCAACAGGCACTTCTCCTTCAGACAACCCTCCTACCCCCAAGATTTCGGTTTGTATTATCCCATCTCTCTTACCTATAGCTAATGTAGATTCAATGCAAACAGTTTGTACTTTCCTCCTCCCTCCCCACTGACCCTCACATTTTATAAAAATACTCTTAGCTGCAGGTCTGGTGGAGATTTTCCAACTGTTACCTAGCCTTGCTGGTGGAAGTTGTGGGAATCTGCCCTAGGACTGGTCCTTTTTTCTGCCTAGCATCTCAATACCTTATTGAGTACCCGCTCAATAAGCTCTTAAGAGTTTTGGTTTAACAGTGTAAACTCAACAAATTAGGACTTAGCTAGCAGTGCCCTTTTCAAGTGCTCATCTTTCTTAGCTAAAACAGCACTAGAAACACCACAGATTAGTGAGAATACTTAATTGCCCATATTTTTTAACAGTACAAACACTAATAGCTAATATCTGTGGTGTCCCCATCATGTACCAGGCTTTATGCTGAATATTTTATATGGATTGTATCATTTAATTCTAACAACAATATCATGAAGCAGATATTTGTATTATCTCCAACATATAGGTAAGAAAAGTGAGGATTAAAGAATTTTCTAAGATCAAACAACAAGGAAGTGATAGAGCTGGCATCCCAAGTCAGCACTACTTGTCTTCTGGGCTCAAAGTCTTGGTCCAGTGTGTCAAGTACAGAACAAGGAGATGAAAACTGAATAGAAATAGAAAATGGCACAATTGGGGCAGAAACTATAAATTGGGTATGCAAAATGTCAAAAGCCAGTTGACTTTGGAAGAAAACAACCATCTCTCCTTGACTTTCCCTAAGGTACCACTAGATATAGAGTTTTCTTGAGCTGCACCTTTTAAAACATGTTCTGTGTTTAAGTTCCTGATCACCATAGTTTTGATATCATAACAAAGACCTTTGCTGTTTGTCCCCAGTTACTGGATAGAGCTCTTAAAACCTTTGAAATTCTGAATGATTGGAGTGCCTTTTGTTATTCACAAAGAGCCCATTTTGACCCTATCTAAGTTTACTCTAGCTGATGAGATGACTTGGGGTGGGGTTCATAGTCAGCCAGGATAGGAAGAGTCACTAGAAATGATAGACTTATTAACATGAGTAAAGTGTTTCCCTGAGTTCTTTAATAATTTTAGGAAATTATTGACACTGAAGAATGGGTAACGGGAACTCCTGATTTATAATCAGTATGTCAAAGTTATGGGAGGTCAGACTTATGAGTGACATCTGAAGTGGGGCTGTTTTGAGCCTAGAACTTCTGGGGTTTGATGCTAATTCCAGGTAGATAGTTTTAGAATTGATCTGAATTGTGAGATACCCAGCAGGTGTCAGAGAGCTGATTGGTATGGGAAAAAATGCACATACCTGGTGTTGGATGTGTTTTGTGTGAAAGTGTACAGAAATACTGTGTTTTCCTTAATGGAGTACTTAGAGAGTTGTACAATCAGAAAAGGTCACAAAGAAAGGTTGTCCCAATCACACTCTCATGTAAACAAGTACTTCATACTGTTTTGACCTAGAGTCACAGGAGAAATTATTCTTTAGAGCCCTGATCTCCTGTATACAAACTGTCTGAGTGTTTTTCCCAAGTGAGATGAAGACTATTATACCACATTTACTTATTACTTTTTCCTTTATTTATTTCTATATGTTTTTTGCTCTTTTTTTTTTTTTTTTTTTTTGCAGTACTGGGGTTTGAACTCACAGTTTTACACTTGCTAATCAGGCGTTCTACTGCTTGAGCCACAACTCCAGCCCTTTTTGCTCTGGTTATTTTGGAAATAGAGTCTTGCTTTTTGCCCAGGACAGCTTGGACCATGATCCTCCCTTTCCATGCTTCTCACCATAGCTGGGATGACAGACTTGTGCCACCATACCCTGCTATTAGTTGAGAAGGGTCTCTTGAACATTTCGCCCAGGTTGGCTGCAAACCACAATCTTCTCAATCTCAGCCTCTCAAGTAACTAGGATTGTAGTCATGAGTCACTGCCACCCAATATCATAAGCTATTTTTGCAATTACTCTTTTTTTTTTTTTTGAAGTGTGGTGCTGAGGTTTGAATTCATGGCCTCACTGCTTGCTAGGCAGGTGCTCTACCACTTGAGCCATTCCACCAGCCCTATAGGCTGTTTTTAATGTTGGGTTTTACTCCCCCATTATATCTTTTCCCTAAAGGGAATTTGTGATGGCAACAATATTCTAAATATTTGAGTCAGAGTAGTTAAACAGCAAAAACTGTTTTGATGAAATAGATGAATGAAAAGAGACATTAAAAGTGATTAACTCCCAGTGTTAATTTGTCAGCAAATTGTCTGGAAGTAAGCACCTTAAAATTCATTGTCAGTATATCTGTTATGACTTTGTGTTAACCCAACTTCTCAGTACACACAACTGAATGAGGGAAAATATATAGAATTATATTCTAAACTCAGTGATGAAATTCTTGCTTTTTAGCCCATAACAGAAGCCATAGAAATAAGATTTGTTTTTGTTTGCTTGTTTGGTTTTTTTGCTTTGTTTTGTTTTGGTCCAAGCTGTCAGCCAAGAGGGTCATATTTGTCCTTAGTTTAGGTAACACACTCATATTGCTATGCATTTAGTGATCCTTGGCCATAGACTTACTGAAAAAGAGACTTGGCCACATCTCTGACTCTCAGAGAAAGAAGTGTGTGTCTGGTTGCTCAGCCCAGGACTGGATGCCCAGAAGATGAAACATGACTCACATGGGAGGCACATATTTTCTGTGGAGGGTATGTGTTTCTAGGCAGGTACTCTACCACTTGAACCACTCTACCAGCCCTCATGTGTTTCTGTAGAAAGCACTCAAGCTTAGAAGTCAGGAAGGACTAGGTCTGAATGCCAGTTTGTCCCTACTATAATTGCATCATTCATGAAAAAAAAAGGACTGTCTCTAATCAGTCCCTAGCTGACGTCTATCTGTCTGCCCTAGCATGCTGTACTTCCCTGTAGCCTCCTCTAATGCAGTTGTCCATTAGGAAAGACAGTCACTGCCTGTTCCCAAGGACTTAAAGTTGCGCTTAGATATGTGAAGGTTGCAAGAAACTGGAAATGGGTAGAAAAATCATTCCACTGGTGAAGCTTTGCTTTTCTTTAGCTACTCTAAGAGTTGCTTTCTGTCCCCTTTTGTCAAGGTAATATGTATGAGATATATGTATAGCATAGCATATGTAATATGCACAGCATTTATAATATGTGCAAGATAATACTAAACAACTGTGTCATTGTTCTTGAAAGCATCATGGAACCCAGTTACATGTTTCTCTGGGGGTTACATTTCTAACAATCACAAACATCCATAACACACTTGAAAAACAGAAGTATTTTAAAAAGGTCATGGTACCCTGCCATACTCCACCACCCCTGCCAAAGACAAGATGCTAAACTCTGACAAGAAATGGTTGCAAGTGCACTGACAGAAAAACATGGCAGCTGACAGCCTTACAACAGAGTAAGAGCCCTAAAATTTAACACAGAGAACAACTATTTTTAAAAAAATAGAGCAATCTGGGCCACTTAGCAAAGGGACAAACTTCCTTATATGAATCAAAAATGTTATGGGACCTGGGGGTGGTGGTGTTCACACCTGTAATCCCAGCACTCAGAAGGCAGAGACAGGAGGATTACGAGTTCCAGGCCAGCCTAGGTCACACAGCAAGATCCTGTTTCAAACACACACACACACACACACACACACACACACACACACACACACACAGAATGGTTATTAATATCCCTGTATTATGATAACAAAGTATACATTTCCCCCCAAAAGATAACTCTGAGACATCAATAAATTATTAAGGCAGTGAAACGTCAAAGTCTATTTTAGAAGATCATCTAGAGAAAAAGTTAAAAGCGGGCTTTCTTCCCTCCTAAAAATACGAATGTGGCTGATGATGTTTTGGGTTTGCAGTTATGAATGTGATTCAAGTGAGAGCAATGGGTGTTTCTCTCTGTCAGTTCTTGCTCTAACTATCTGGATAAATGGTTGGTTGGTTGGTCCTTTGTGTAATCTGTCAGGTTTCATCGTCATCATCATCGATGCATATGCAGCATCTGGATTGTCTGGGATGAGCTCCCTCACAGTCCCCAGGTAAGATGGTTAATGGAAACAAGATTTTTAACCATGTACTATGGGAGCTTGATGGGGCTAGAGATACCTAATCCCAGAATCTTAATTTCAAGATAGCGAAATCAAGGTCCAGTAGTTTGCTCAAAGTATGAGGCTGATGAATGCACAATCATGGTAGTGTAGATCTCCTGGTTCCCACTCCTGTCCAGCAGGTGTCTATCAAATGTGAGATAACATTAAAACAGCTGTGGCATCTTCAAATGTACCTCAGAATTCTTGAGTCCATTGAAAATCAGTATTTGCACTTTTAATCAAAGTTGCTGTTAGACTCATAAGAATGTAAAATAATTTTCATCAGTTAACTCCTCTACAAATGCTTAACTAAATACCTTGCACTGACTGTATTTTTACTGAAGGAAAAGCCAGTAAGAGAGACAAAGAAAACACTGATATGCATGCTAACTACTGGTTGGTAGACTATTTCTCTGACAATGCTCCCAGGCCCATGATCCAAGGCTGGAGGAAAAAGAGGAGTAGGAACCCAAGAGCTCCCACACATGGAACAATTCTTCTGTTATCTGTGTTTTATTTAGAATTCTGCATGAAGTTTCTCTATTAAAAGACTGCATTGCTAGAAATAACATCTGAAGAACCACTTTGTATTAAAAGTATCAAACTCAGTTTCCTGGCTGGAATTCTCCTGCCCTGGAGATTGGACAAGACATCGTGGTACTGAGGCTTTGCTTCCAGCTGCTTACATTTCTGCCTTTCTCTACCTAGGGAGTTTTGAGAATTTTGCTACCTCTTTGGAAATGAGGGCTTTGTTTAGGAGAGGCTTTTAGTAGGGTTTTCCTGCTGCATGCATAAGCAAATATCCTTTACATCTGGTTTTAAGATCCTAGTAGTCTTCTGGGAACCAGTTATTTGTAACCTTTGACCAAGTCAAACCATGAATTGCAATGGTTAATGGAGCTACTTTAAGGATTATCTTCACAGTGTCAACCAGAAACCTTGCATTTGTTTGATAGTTGGCACTATGCAAAAATTTATATTTTTATTGTGGTAAAATATATACAACATGAAATTTACCATCTTAATCTCTTTTAAGTGTACAATTTAATGGCGTTAAATTCACAAAGTTCTGCAATCATCATCATTATTTATTTCTTGGACTTTTTCCATCATCACAAACAGAAACTTGTACTCATTAAACAGTAACTCTCATTTCCCCTTCCCCTATCCTGGTAACCTCTAGCCTACCTTTTGTGTCTATGAACTTATATCTTCTAAGTGGAATCATACAATATTTGTCCTTTGGTGTCTGACTTATTTCACTCATAATGCTTTTGAGGTTTACTCATGTGGTCATATCAGTATAATTTCATTCATTTAAGATCAAATGATAATTCATAGCTTGTATTTTCCACAAGTACAACACAAATGTTGTGTTTTGTTTATCCATTCAACAGCTCATGGACACTTGAACTTGGTGCTTTCCACCCTTTGGCCATTGTCAATAATGCTACTATGAACATTGGAATACAAATACCTACTTGCATGTCTGCTTTCATAACTTTGGGGTATATACCCAGAAATAGAATCACTGGATCATATGGTAATTCTGTGGTTAACTTTTTCAGGAATTGCCAAACTGTTTCCACATAGCTGCACCATTTTACAATCCCACAAGGAATATACAAAGGTTCTAATTTCACCACATCCTTGCAAACACTTCTTATTTTATGCTTTGCTTTTGTTTTTGTCATAATATCCACCCTAATAGGTGTGAGATGGTATCAGTATCATTTTGACTTGCATTTCCCTAATGTTTAATGATGCTGAGCATTTTGTATGTCTTCTTTGGAGAATTATCTATTCAAATATTTTGCCTATTTTTGAACTAAGATATTTTGCTGTCCTTGTTTTGCTTTGTTGTTAAATTTTAAGTGTTCTTTATATATTATGGATATGAATTACTATCTTAGTCCATTCAAGCTACTATAATAAAATTCAAAAGCTTGGTACCTTGTAAGAAATAGAAATTTATTTCCAGTTCTGGAGCTTAGAAAGTCAAGGATCAAGGCATTGGTAGATTTGATACTGGGGCCCTGCTTGTTCGTTCATAAAGTTCTGTCCTCACATGGAAGAGGTGAAGTATGGAAAGGCTCACTGGACCTCTTTTGTTAGAGTCTAATCCAATTTGTAAAGGCTCCACCCTTAAGACCCAGTCATGTCCTGAAGGCCCTACCTTTTAATACCATCACCTTTGAGGATAGGATTTTAATATCCAAATTTTGAGAGGACACAGACATTCGACCACAGCAGTCCCTTGTCAGATTTCTGATTTGCAAATATTTTCTCCATTCTGTGCTTTTGGTTTCACTCTATTGAGAGACTGCCTGGATGCACAAAAGATTTTATTTTGTTTTATTTCCTGTAATTTTTGGTGGTATTGCCTGTTTCATATCTAATAATCCATGGCCAAATTCAAAATCATAAAAAGTTTCCCTTATGCTTTCTTCTAAGAGTTTTGGACTTAGTTCTTATATTTAGATACTTGATCCATTTGAATTAATATTTGCATATGATATAAGGTAAGTATCCAACTTCATTCTTTTGTATGTGTATATCAAGTTTTCCTGTAATCATTTGTTGGAAGGAACATTCTTTTCCCATTAAATGTTTATGGCATCATTTGCTGATCATATATGAGAGGATTTATTTCTGACACTCTTCTTTTGCATGGGTCTGTATGTCTGTCCTTATTCCAGGACTATGTAGTATTGAAGTGAGGAACTGTGAGTCCTCTTTGTTCTTTCTAAAGATTGTTTTGGCTACATGGGACTCTGCAATCCTGCATGAATTTTCAGCAAAAACATTAGGATTTTGATAGAGGCTGCATCGATTCTGTATATCACTTTGGGTAGTATTTCCTCTCTTCTGCTAAATTTGGGTTTGTTTTGCTTTTCTTTTTCTGTTCCCTAATGTACAGTTATATTACTGATTTGGCATATTTCTTCTTTTTCAATGTATGTGTTTACCTCTACAAATGTCCTCCTTCTTAACACTGTTTTTACTGTATCTCATAAACTTTGGTGCTTTTATTTTCATTCTTCTTAGGGTATTTTCTAATTTTCCTTGTGATTTCTTTTTTTGGCCCCAAGTTAGTCAGCCTTCTGTTACTATAACAAATGCAACCCAGAAGGAAGGAAGGTTTATTTTGCTTACAGTTTTAGAGATTTCTGTCCATGGTCACCTGGCCCAGTCACCTTTAGGAATGTGGTGAAACAGTACATCATAGCAGGGAGTGTATGGCAGAGCAAGTTGTGGCCAAGAAGCAAAAAGGCAGAGGCAAGAAGGAGTTGAGTTTACAATATCCCCTGCAAGAAAACACCCCCAATGACTTATCTTCCATCCACTAGGCCTTGACCTCCCAATAACACCATCAGCCTTAGACCAATCCTTGAACACATGGGCCTTTGGGAGACAGCAGCATCCAAACTGCAGCAGAACCACTTGTTGTTTAAGAGCATGTTATTTAATTTCTGTGTATTTGTGGCAGTGAGACTAGTCCAACCCAGGCACATGCAAAAAAGGGCTGTATTGACTAAGGATTTAAAACAGTAATAAAATGTGAACAATGGCCTGCTGTCATGGTCAGGAGTCCTAAACAAGCTCAGTGATAAGATGTTCTTTCTTAGGAAAAAAAAAAAACTTTGTGGTTTTAATAATCTAAGTAATAAGTGTACTTACTATTGAGTTTTTTAAAAAATAGAGATTTATTTCTTTTTCACACTATTGAGTTTTAGTAACTCATTCAGCTTCAGTTAGCAAATTGTTTTTAATCACTTATCCTTTAATATTCTTCATAAATGTTCATTCAGAGAACACCTAGTTACACATTCAGGTTCTTTTGAGGAAGAAAGATTCAAGTTATATTTTTTGGTTTTGCTCATTTGTTTTGTCTTTACAATGATGGAACTTCATTATTTACTTAGAATATGTAGTTTATATGCAAAAATATATAATACCTCAGAGACTAAAGATATAAACTGCATCCAAGAGGAGCTTGAAAATCCCTGCTGTGGTATAGATGTGATTTGCATGTGCACCCCAAGGGTTCATGTGTTGACATTTAATTCCAATTGTGAGGTATTCTGAGGATAGAAACTTAATCCAGCTCTTGTATTTAGAGAAGGTTTGGGAGGTGATTAGGATTAGATAAGATCATCAAGGTGGATCCCCTGATGGCTTCATAAGAAAAGACAGAGAATGGAGGATAAACAGGCATGTTCCCTGTCTCTTGTCATTGATGCCCTGCCCTCTAGAACTGTGAGCCAAATAAACCTATTTTCCTTACAAAGGTACTAGCTTAAATAATTTCTTTATAGTAACAAAAAGTGGACTAATACAATTTGAAACCACCACAAATTTCAGAAGTTTCACCAGGAACAATAAAAAATTATGAAAAACCTGCTGGAGAAATCTAATGGAAAAATTTTTGACTGAAGACAAATTTAAAAACACTACAACTTGTTCTGAAGAAACAGTAAGATGGTAAATATTTCTGGATTTCTAAAATGGTATTTTTTTACGAACTTTCAACAAAATATTCACACACCATGATATATATATATGTATATATATGGTGTTTTATATATATATATATATATACACACATATCACACCATTCATATTTTAAAACAATATCTAAACTTTTTAATCACAATTTAAAAGGCTTGAAATACTGGAAAAGACTAGTCAAAAAGTACAAAAAAAAATGTTACCACTACCAGATGGTTTCCATGCTCAGCGAATATGTAATCAGTGATTCCCTAAACATTCATTGTAACTAACTAATGAAGCAACTCAAAGACAAATGAAAAATGGTAGATGAATTTTTGATGAGTAGTTTCAGATGAATATACTGGTTTTTCCCCAAAATGTTTAATTAAATCATTTCCAACTCTCTATAAGGACAAATTGAGAAAGAATGCAGAGCAAAACTAATTACTCAGAAAAACAAGAACTTAATTCTTTTTTCCACTTCTGAGTATCCATAGGTACTGCTCATATTTCCTTTGGGCATGTTCATGTTGCTAATTTCTCATCTTTCCTTGATGCTAAGAAGCTCCCACTTGGAGTTCCACCACTGGTTGACTGAGGAAAACATAGGACCTGCATCTTTTTCCATTTATTTTCTGCCTCATTAACATTTGCCTACAAATTTTCTCACATCAGTTCTGATTACTGGTTTCATTACCCACACTTACTCTGAATCAAATGTCAGTCACATAGGGATATTTTGATATGGAGTGACTTTCATGTTCTGACACTGGCTGTTTAATCCATTGAAATTTTGAGGTTAGGTCTTACTGTGAAAAAGAGAGGCAATCAGGGCTAGTGAGACTTGAGCAAGAAGTAAGTTTTAAAATGAAGTTTTTCAGCCAAGATGCCCCACTACTGACGAATGGATCAAGAAATGTGGTATCTGTACACAATGGAATTTTATGCAGCCATGAAGAAGAATGAAATGTTATCATTTGCTGGTAAATGGATGGAATTGGAGAACATCATTCTGAGTAAGGTTAGCCCGGCCCAAAAGACCAAAAATCGTATGTTCTCCCTCATATGTGGACATTAGATCAAGGGCAAACACAACAAGGGGATTGAACTTTGATCACAAGATAAAAGCGAGTGCACACAAGGGAGATATGAGGATAGGTAAGACAGCTAAAAAACTAGCTAGCATTTGTTGCCCTTAACGCAGAGAAACTAAAGCAGATACCTTAAAAGCAACTGAGGCCAATAGGAGAAGGGGACCAGGAACTAGAGAAAAGGTTAGTTCAAAAAGAATTAACCTAGAAGGTAACACACACTCACAGGAAATCAATGTGAGTCAATGCCCTGTATAGCTATCCTTATCTCAACTAGCAAAAACCCTTGTTCCTTCCTATTATTGCTTATACTCTCTCTTCAACAAAATTAGAAATAAGGGCAAAATAGTTTCTGCTGGGTATCGAGGGGGTGGGGGCAGAGAGGGGGCAGAGTGGGTGGTAAGGGAGGGGTTGAGGGCAGGGGGGAGAAATGATTCAAGCATTGTGTGCACATATGAATAATAAAAAAAAAATAAATAAAATGAAGTTTTTAAGCAATGAGTTATATTATCAGAATTTAGGATGAAATTATGATGTTCTTTGCATTTCTTCCTTGGTTTGTGGATTTCTAACAGGCATTTGAAATGAGATAAAAATAAAAAATAAGCCAAGCAGGTCTTCAAAAGTAGATATTAAGCCCTTCATGAAAAAGAAGGAGCAGGAGAAAGACTGAGATGAGAGAACTTTATTTCTCCTGTGATCTTCATCCAAGGCACTTCTTTGCAGAATCAGGCGGGGTCCCATAACAGCTTGCCACAGGAAGCCTAAACGCTAATCAGTGGCAATTAAAAGTTTCACTGGGCACTATTAAAACTTTCAAAGTCAATGAATTGAAGTAGCAGTGGCAAATGCGTGGCAATGGGGATTGTTAAATAGTCACTCTTTGCAAGATACATCAGCTGTAGGAGTGTGCAAATTAAAAGATTTCTCCTGCGACACTAAGTCACTGGGAAACTCATTTAATCACATCGCTAAATAATTAGAAGCTCTGTGCATTCATTAAGAACCAAAAATAAGTGCTTGCACCATGTGCAGGTAAATGACAGCAGGGATATGCAAAAGTTGTTTTCTAGTTCAGACTCAGAAAGATTTGTCATTTTTATTGGTTGAAGAAAAAAATTCCCTATAATAATTTTGTGATTATGCTCTCGTTAGGAGCCACCAGAGAGCTCAGGAAGCCCAGAGCTCTCATAACATATCCTGTTATTTCCATCTCCTCCTCAATAACAGTTTTATGGTAAAACTAACATAATGAGACTTAGTACTCTTCAGTCCTTTCGCCTGGGGACTCTCAGTGACATTATACATATTAAGGTAAGATGAGCCTTACACCAAAAATATTGTGTGACTGGAGATACACAGTTTATGCTGAATAGATTTTCAAAGAAATTGTGTCCAAATGTCTTTTGAGGTTGATTTGGAAATGAATGCAGAAGGAATAGTGGGAATGTATTATCTTTTAGCAATTCTTTAATGTTCACATGGCTACCTTTGCTCTCAAAGTGTTGCTGTTGGAATGAGCCTCTGACACAGACACTGACCATGAAGCTGCCTTGAGCACAGCTTCAGTTTGAGTGGAAACAGGAAGAGGTCATTCATTTCCCTCACAGATGTATGCAGACCTCCTCCTCGGGCTCAAGGTCCTGGGATGGGCATGGGAGGTTGGGTTAAAGTGTTGAACCACTTTCAAACCCTGATCTCAAGAGTTTGTGTGTGGTTAGAGAAGGTTAAGTTCCTCAACACTGAGAATGCATTACTAAGTGCCTAAAGGAGTTTTGGAAAGGGGAGGGGAGTGTCTCAAGGGTAGAGTGAGTGACTGCCTAGCAAGTACAAGATCCTGAGTTCAAACCCCATACTGCCAAAAAAAGAGAACAAAAAACTCAAAACCTTTTTAGCCAGCAAAAAACAAGAGACCCTATCTGAAAAAATAAAGCAAAAAAGGCTGGAGGTATGGCAAGCACAAGGCCCTGTGGAAAAGGTGGTTGGGAGTCAGAAGTCAAAGATTGCATTTACAGAATAACAATGGCTTTCCTAGCTTTTACTGACAGCCAGTACTTTACTTGTAAGTATATCTAGCTATCAGAAATTGAAAAATTAAGGAGGTTCTTACTTTCTCCTCTTCAAAAATGTTTTATCTATCATATAACACATATACACAGGAGTGCACAAAATTCAGCTTAAAAATGCACCATAAATCAGACACTTGTATAACCACAACTTAGGTTAAAAAGGAACATCACCAGTCTTTATTACAGTCCACCTCACTCACTCCTCCCTCCCCTGTTGGGTGCATAAAGCACTTTCCACTCTAATTGCAGTCTGTGCCTTCAGGCTAACCTCCCTTTGCTCCACACTTTGCTCCAGCCCAGGAGTTTCTGAACCATGACATCCTTTCACAAGTCTCTGCCTTTCTTTGGTCTCTTTCTATCTTCTTTGAACATCTATCCTCTCTTTCCTCCATCCTTTCAAAGATCTACTGCAAAGCCATTTCATCTGAAGTCATTCTGAGGGAGCTTAATTAGTATT
This sequence comes from Castor canadensis, assembly GCF_047511655.1. Classification (NCBI taxonomy): domain Eukaryota; kingdom Metazoa; phylum Chordata; class Mammalia; order Rodentia; family Castoridae; genus Castor; species Castor canadensis. The sequence goes on along the minus strand of NC_133397.1, from coordinate 101,446,613 downwards.
TGTTGAATAAACAGAAGCTTACAAATGAAAAATGAGGACAGGGTCCCTTGTTCAGTGATGACCTCAGCAGTTGAAAAAACCTCTTCTGAGGTCACCAATGTTTACTTTTACCAATAAGACTAAAGAGCAGGAACTTTGACTCTCTAATGTTAAAACATTTTTCTTTCTTTTTAACACGGTTTTTGTTTGGGGTTTTTCTTTTTGTTTTTTTGGGGGGGTATTGGGGTTTGAATTCAGGGTCTTGTGCTTGTTATGCAGGCATTCTACCTTGTGAGCCATGCTCCCAACCCCTTTTGCTTTAGTTATTTTTTAAATAGGATCTCAGGCTGTGCTGAAGTACGATTCTCCTATTTGGGCCTCCTGCATAGGTGGAATATAGGCATGTATCATCACACCTTGCAATTTTTTTTGCCTGGGCTGGCCTGGAACCATAATCCTCCTGATCTCTGCCTCCCAAGTAGCTAGGAATACAGATGTGAGCCACAACACCTGGTTCTTTTGGGTTTTTTTATGAGACAGAATCTTGCTATGTAGCCCAGTCTGACCTCAAACTTGCAATTGCTGTCTCAGCCTCCCAAGTGCTGAAATTACAGGGATGTGCCACCACACATGGCTTTTTTATATGTATTTGCCTCAATAAAGATTCCAGTCTATGAAACTCAAGAATCTATAGCAACATTTCACTTTCCAAAAGATGAGAGTAAGCTTTTCTCTTTGTACCTCAATATGGTCCCTATAAGTTAAAATAAGTAAAAGTTAAGGAAATGCTATAATAAATCTCTTTCAATGCTTTTAATACAAAGTAGCCATAATTTTCCAAGTTGACTAAGCTTTAAATAATCTCTATAGTGGTGATTGACAGAAAGACAATATCAAATAAAAGCCAAGAATTCAAATCTTTTTAAGGCATGGTAGGCATGCAAAACAACAATGTCCATTCCATGGATTAAGATGTTAAAGACCAGGGTGAATATAATCAAAGTACATTATATGCACGTATGGGTATATGATGACCAAACCCCTTACCATGTACAATTTAATATACACCACTTAAAAAGAGGATAAATAGGACTCAGCTAAGGAGGCAAGATGAAGTCATGGAAGGAGTGCTTATTTTAGAAGTCATTGAGAGTTTCAGGAAAGCCGTAGATGAGAAGGAGGTCCATGACTGGTAGAAGAAGGCCAGAGAGGCATTGCTTTACAACTTTTAAGAGTTGGTAGACACAGGTTACTCCAGAGACACCTGCACACTCATGTTTATTGCAGCACTATTCACAATAGCCAAGTTATGGAAACAGCCAAGATGCCCCACTACTGATGAATGGATCAAGAAAATGTGGTACTTGTACACAATGGAATTTTACTCAGCCATGAAGAACTGGAGAACATCATTCTGAGTGAGGTCAGCCAGGTTCAGAAGACTAAAAATTGTATGTTCTCCCTCATATGTGGACTTTAGATCTAGGGCAAATGCAGCAATGATGTTGGACTTGGATCACAAGAAAAGGGGAGCGCACATACGGGAGATATAGGAACAGGTAGAAAACCCAAAACATGAAAGCGTTTGATGTCCTCACTCCAGAGGAACTAATACAGAAACCTTAAAATGACAGGTTATCACTAGCAGGGGATCAGGAACCAATGTAAAGATCAGTTAGAGCTGAATCAACATGGGTCGTAACACATGGGTACATGAGAGCAATAGTAGGAATCTTTCTGTATAGCTATCCTTAACTAGCAAAAATGCTTTGTCTTTCTTATTATGCTTACGTCTTTTCTTCAACAAAATCAGTCACAAGGGCAGAATGGGACCTGCCTGAAACTGAGGAGGGGAGTAAGAGTGGGGGAGGGGGGCAGCAATGTATGCACATGTGAATAAATGAACAACAACAAAAAAAGAGTTGCTAGCCCCGATGGGGCACCAGTAGCTCACACCTGTAATTCTAGCTACTCAGGAGGCAGAGATCAGGACGATCGAGGTTCAAAGCCAGCCTGTGAGACCCATCTCGAAAAAAACCCATCTCATACACACATACAAAAAAATGGGCTGGTGGAGTGACTCAAGGTGTAGGCCCTGAGTTCAAACTCCAGTACAATAAAAAAAAAAGTAAAAAAGTGGCTAGCCCTGTGCTAAACTCCTGTAGAGAGTAGAAGAAGGAGAGCTAGGATATAATTTGAAGAATGGTATGAGAAAAAATTTAGTGGAGAGGGCCACTGCCAGATTACATGATATTGAGAAGCAAATGCGTAAACAGGGAGTGAAACAGAGCCAAACTGGGTACCGAAAAAATTTAAAACAAAGGGGAAATGACAAAAAGGGGTACCTGGATCAAATAATTATATTTTTGTTTGAAGATAAATGAAAAGGAGCCCATGGGGAAAGAAATTAAAGGCAATTAAAGGGTAAGAATTTATTTGTTGAATTTAGCTTACTGTAAGAGAGTAATAAGAGGTATAAAATGAGGGGTCAGTGCTTAAGGAAAAGCTCTTACTCTGAAACTAGAACATGAGAAATTGGTTGTATTTAGGTAGAGATAATCATGCTATCTGACTGCTACCTGAAATGGGAGAAAAGATTACTCATTAAGAGCAAGATGTGAGCCAGGTGCCAGTGGCCCATGCCTGTAATCCTAGGCACTCAGAAGGTAGAGATCAGGAGCATTGCAGTTCAAAAAAAGTGAGACCCTATCTCAAATATACCCAACATAAAAAGGGGTTGGTGGAGTGGCTCAAGTGGTAGAGTGCCTACCTAACAAAGCAGGAGGCCCTGATTCAAGCCTTAGTACCCCCACAAAAAAAAAGAGTGAAGATAAAAATATGAGGCAATTATGTTGGGACAAGCACTAAAAACAATGAGGTGCTGCTATTATGGATCAACAAGAATCATAACTCCAGGAACCCCTGAAAAGCCATGATAAAGAGTTGAGAAGATTGGGGTTGGGGGGATGGTGGAGCTGAGTGTTGGTAGTAGGATACAGGTGAGAATGTTTGGATGTACATCGTAGGAAGAACATCATTAAAATATTGACCACAATGGAACTGGAGAACATCATCTTAAGCAAAGTCATCCAGGATCAGAAGTTCAAAAATTTTGCATTCTCCCTCATATGCAGATTATAGACCTAAACAAATGCAGAAATACTATTGGCCATGGGCCACACACTAAGGGGAATATGTGTTACAGGAGGAATAGGGAAAGGGAAGGAAACCTAAAACTTAAATGTGGTTGATGGGCCCACTGTAGAGGATCGAATAAAGGAATCTTAAACTGGCAGAGGCCACTATGGGAAGGTGACCAGGAAGTAATGAAGAGGTCTGGTAGAGATGAACCAGTTTGAGATGTAATACACAAGTGTATGGAAGCAATGGTAGGAATCTCTCTGTGTAGCTATCTTTATCTCAAGCTAGCAAAAATGCTATGTCTTTCTTATGTTTTCTCTTCAACCAAATTGGGGAAGAGGGCATGGAAGCGAGGGGGCTGGAGCGGAAGGGGGAGGGGGCAGGGGGCAGAGGGGAGATACGGCCCAAACAATGTATACGCACATGAATAAATGTATAAGCAATTAAAAAATAGTGACCATGAAGACCCACTAAGGAAGGACCAATCCATAAGAAGATTGTACGGGATACATTTCAGGGTGTCAAAAATACCTTTCTTAATTTCAAATGGATATTTATGGATATTGCATATGATGGAAAGTGTGTGTTAGGCAAGTGCCAACTCAAGAATTTGACTGTGCAATCCCTTCCTTGTCCTTCTCATTTCAAGTCTCATTTGGCATTGTCACTGTGGGCTCTACTACACTACTACTAAACCAATCCACAGTGTCTGGGAATCATTCTAAACAGACTGCTACCTTCTGCATGGCACGGATTCTGCTTCTGTAAACACCTGTTTTTTTCCCAACAGGGCTTAGCCTGTGTGTGTGTGTATGTGTGTGTTTTACATTTACAGAATTTTGTAGATAAAAAGACTGAGTAAGTAGACTCTATATTCAGGTGAAGCTGCGAGCAAAGTGGCAGCACATCTGCTTTCTAAGCCCCATTGGAAACAGTGACAAAACTGTTTTTATGAGCCTATATTGCACCTCAAAGGGCCGCTGTTTCTGTTGTGAGGTATAGCTGATACACAAAACACAGAAATATTATTGTTTGTGTCTCTGGTGGGAGTGCCGAGTGCGGGGCTATATCAGGATTGTGTTTACTCTTCAGAATGTGCTGTCAACAATAAAACTTCCATCAAATATTGAAAAAATGTGGTTTTTCTGGTGGTCTACAATGAGCTCAAGAGAGAAAATGAAAATATAGGGGTATGAGAAACAATGAGACACACACGCACAAACACACGGGGAGGAGGGAGAGAGAATGTCTGTCTGTGAAGAACAATTGTTGGCTTACTCTTGAATGTTACTGAATGAAATTTAAAAAGAGATTGAAAAAAAGAAAAAGTAGGCATATTCAGAGGTTAGAAGGAATGATATTTCTAAGATGGCAATATTCCCCAAATGATCTATAGATTCATACAACCTCTATGAAAATTCCAGCCATTTCCTTTTTTTTGCTGAAATTCACAAGCTAATCCAAAAATTCATATAGAAATTCAAGGGACTCAAAATTATCTAAAACAAAGTGGAATACTCATACTTCCTGATTTCAAAATTTATTACAGCCAGATATCGGATGCTTATAATCCAGTGTTTGAGAGGCTAAGGCAAGAGGGTCATGAGTTCCAGACCAGCCTGGGCTACATAGTGAACCTGTCACAAACAAACAGACAAACAGACACATATTACAGAGCTTCAGTATGCAGGACATTTGGATAAATGACATTTAGAATTGAGAGCCTAACATTTACTGTCAACTGATTTTCAGTAGGGTGCAACACAATTCAATAGCAGAGTGGGAAATAGTCTTTTCAACAAATGTTGCTGGACCAAATGGGTAGTCAGATATAAGAGTAAGAGCTCTAAACTCTTAGAAGAAAATATAGATATAAATCTTCATGACATTGGATTATACAATGGATTCTCAAATATAACACCAGAAACAAAGCATAGCAATAAAAGAAAAATGTAAAAATCAAACTCTTTCAAAATAAAAAGCTTCTGTGTTTCAAAGATCACCATCAAGGAAGTGAACACAACACAGAGAACTAGAGAAAATATTTTAAAATCATATATCTGATAAGAATATATATAACACCCAGGGGAAGGGGGAAGGGGAGATAAGAGAGGACAATAGGTGGAAGAAGAAAAAAATATACATATGTGTTTGTCAATATTTTGTCAAAATATGTATTAATTGTTAAAAGAATGGATGTATCTTAAAACTGAACAATAAAAAGACAAATATGCTAGCCTAAAACAAAAAACCGAAAAGAAAGCTTCTTTCCAATTCAAAGTATTTTTATAAAAATAAACTGTCTTCATAGAAAAGCCTATGGCATCCTGAGAAAAAAAAAGTGGCACAGAATATGTATCTTATTATTATAGCACTAATCATAATAGCCAGGATATGGACTGAGAGTAAATACACAAAAGTCATGTTGTCTTGTCACTAATCTATTTTCTATCTCTATAAAGTTCCTTGTTCTGGATTTCTTATATAAATGGAATAATATATTATGTGGCCTTTCACGCTGGCTTCTTTTACTTAATGTAACATTTTCAAGGTTCTTGTATATTTTGACATGGATCAGGACTTCAGTCATCTTTTTTTTTCTTTTTGGTGATACTAGGGTTTGAACTCAAGGCCTTGCACTTACCAGGCACTTGAGCCATGCCCACATCCCTTTTTGCTTTGGCTATTTTTGAGATAGGGTTTCAATTTATGCCCTGGCTGATCTGGGACTCAATCCTTCTATTTGTGCTACACATGAGTCACTGCTCCCAGACATTGGGCAAAGTGGAGTCTCATGAATTTTTTGCTTGGGCTGGTCTTGAACCTCGATCCTCCCAATCTACACCTCCCAAATGGGCATAGACGGACTTGAGTCATTTTTATGGCCTTAGGAGGACATGTAACATTTTGTTTATCCATACATTAGTTAATGGACATTTGGATTGTTTTCTGTTAGGAATACTAGAGTATAAATTTTTGTGTGCATGTGTTTCATTTCTTCTGGGATAGTCTTAGGAGTGGATTTTCTGGGTAAAAACTCTAGCATTTTGAGGAGCTGTCAAATTGTTTTCCAAAGCACAGCACCACTCTACATTCCTGCTGGTAATGTATAAGGTTCTGATTTCTCCACATCTTCATTCACCAAACTCATTACTATCTTTTCGATGATAGCTGTTCTAGTAGATTAAACATGGTATCTCATTGGGCCCATGATTTTCTTTTTCCTCACTACTACTAGCAGCCCAGGCTGTCCTCAAACTCTAAATCCTTGTACCTCAGCCTCCCTAGTACTGGGATTACAGGTTTGAGCCACCATGCCAGGCTTGAAAAGGAACATTCCTGTTGAAGTTTACTGTTTTTTTGGTAGTATTATGGTTTGAACACATGGCTCTGCACTTGCAAAGCAGACACTCTACCAATTGAGCCATACTTCCAGTCCTGAAGTTTACTTTTTAAAGATTAAAGTTAGAGCTGGTGGCTCACGCCCATAATCTTAGCAACTCAGGAGGTAGAGATCAGGAGGCTCATGGTTCAAGGCCAGCCTGGGGCAAATAGTTCATGAGACCCTATCTCAAAAATACCCAACACAAAACAGTGCTGATGCAGTAGCTCAAATGATAGAGTGCCTTCCTAGCAAGCATGAGGCCCTGAATTAAAACCCCGGTACCATAAGTAAATAAACAAATAAAATAGATTAAAGTTAGAGGGAAGCAATGTGGGAAAAGTTACAAGCTAACAAGATAAAATTGTGTTTTTGGGTTTTTTTAATATAAGTGTTGCAATAAGCACAAGAGTCCAGATGCTTTTTCCACTTGTTGAGCTTCTTTTCTCTGGTTATATACCTTGTGGAGAGATTGCCTGATTTATATTTGAATTAAAATATCTCATTGTACATCACAAATATTGCAATAGTTTGAATATGGAACATTTCCCACAGGTTCACATATTAAAGCCTCAGTCCCCAGGTTGGCATTATTGAGAGGTTGTGGAATCATTATGAAGTGGGCCCTGGTAGAAGGTCTTCAGGCCATTGGGAAAGTAGAACCCCAACCCCTTCCTTTCTCTCTTTTTCCTGTCTGTTAACCTTGGCCGTGAAGTGAGCAGCCTTGCTCCTTCATGCACTTCCACCCCAGTGTGCTGTCTGACCACAGTCCCAAAGCTATAGGGCCAACCAGTCATGGGCTGGACACTCCTAAACAGTAAGCCAAAACACATTTTTTATTCTCATAAGTTGATTATCCCAGATATTTCTATAGTGTTGGAAATCCAACTAACACAAATACTTACAAATATTATGTGTCAATCAAAACAAAGAAAGTAAGCCCGGCATGGTGGCACACACCTGAAATTCTAGGACTCAAGAGGCTGAGACAGGAGAATCATGAGTTCTAGTGTGTGCTAAATAGTGAGATTTTGTTTCAAAAAAAAAGCAAGAAAGAAAATTAAATTTAAAAGGAAGGTAGATTAGTCATTACTAGGGGATGGGAGGAGGAAGGGAAGGTAGTTGACTGCTAATGGGTATGGATTCCTTGCTGGGGTGATGAAGTGTTCTGAAATTATATAGTGGTGATGCTTACACAGCTTTATAAATGTCTTATATGCCTCTGAATCACACACTTTAAGAGAATAAATTCAGGGTATCTGAATTATATCTCAATAATTTTTAAAAGAATAATTTACCCTTGAATTTGAATTAGGTAGGGAGAAAATAAAGCAAATCTATTGCTTGGTTACATTATCTGGTTATTTGACTGGATAATGCAGCTTTAGCTGGCCAGTTTGGTCAAACTCTTAACAGGTCCAACACAACTTTAGTCAGAGGTAGAAGACAGAAGGATCACTTTGTGTCTTGAGTGCCTATTAGACTGTATGCTATAATGGCTGAGGCAGGCTCTTTTTATTGCACTTGTAAATATGATTGAAGCTCTCAAATAATGGGCAGAGTCAATAAACATAATGAATAGATTAATAATGAAACACAATCATGAAAGAAAAGAGCAAATGACTGGCATGCACCCTTGTCAGAACAAATTCACTGAAGTGAATAAAAAACCCAGCCTGTTGAATTCAACTGTTAAAGAATAACAATTTATTTAGAAAGCAGTTGCCTTTCCAGAAAGGATTATCTGCTGATAAAAGTGATGAATATGTATAGATGAAGAGGAAGGAGGACTGATTAAAGATTGGCCCAGGAGAACTCAATCGATTCCTTTCAGAATTATGCAGTGAGTCAGCATTATGGGCAGGGGCTGTGCTTGTTGGTGGCAGTGTGCAGTTGAAGCACACTTTTTACCTGGCTAATAGCAATCTACAAAGTAAGAGGAAAGGCTATTTTTGGAAGGATTCAGGATTGGGATATGTCATATTTTTTCCCAGTACTAACTTATTTATGAACTCAAATAATCATTATATTCCTTTGAACTGCTTATTTGAAAAGGGGGATTCAAGAGAAAATCTTGGGCTGGGGGATGTGGCTCAAGGGCAGAGGGTAGAGTGTGCCTGCCTAGCAAGTTCAAGGCCCTGGACTCAATCACACTACCAAAAAAAACAACAAGCAGGTCTTACATCATGAGGTACAAAGAGCCATCATGCATAAGGTCTCTGCAAAAACTAAAACCAAAACCAAACAAAACAAGACCCACGAAATTAACCAAATAAGCTTTTACCACCACCACTCCAAGGGTGAGTAAAATGGAGAGCTGTGACAGAAACTATGGGTAGATAAGAAGCTGCTATAATTTGGAGGTTGAATGCCTGCTAAAGGTCCATGGTTTAAGACTTGATCCCCAGGATGGCACTACTGGGAAGTGGCAACACCTTTGGGAGGTGGTGCCTAAAGGGAAATCCTTACTTAGGTCAATGGGGCATGGCCTTAAAGGGGATTGTGGGAACATAGTTGCTTCCTTATTTAAGAGGTGAGCGATTGCCCTGCTACATGTTCCCATCATGATGTGCCACCCTTGTCTGAGGCCCAAAGCAACAGGGCTACCTGGTCTTAGACTGAACCCCCAACAACAAGCCAAAATAACCTTTTTTCTCTTTATAATTTAATTGTCTCAGTATTTTGATTTAGCAATGGAAAGCTGACTAACATGGAAGCCCCTCCTATCTTCCTGGTTTCTTTTATTGGCCTTGTTGACCCTTAGATAAAAGGACAGAACTCTCAGCTTCTCCCAGGGAGAAGAAGTCTCTTCTTCATTTGGAAGAGCCTGAATATTGTGGGCTAGAACCAGCCTCTCCCTACTCTTGCCAACTTCCTCTGGCTACATCCTCTTGAGTAATAACTCCAGCCAATACCTATGAAAGAGCTGAGTGGAGACAGAATAGGATTCTGAACCTAGGTCTATATCCCAGTCCTGAAAACTACTTGACCTTGGCCATGGTATAAACTTTTTAGATTACAGCGTCCTCATCTGTGTAACTGAGATAATTATAGTATTTAATCTACAAGAGCATTAGGGGATTACATGAGATGAATGGAGTTTTGGACACAGAGAACTCAGTAAATATAGCTATTTCTTCTTTCCTAAGTATTCACCCTACATCGAGAGAGAGAGAGAGAAAGAGAGACAGATTTAGCTATTAGTATCAAATAATATCATATCAAGTGATATCTAGTGATGAACATAGGTAACTAGAAAAGGAATGACCTTTTTCCTGAAACTTCAGACTCTATTTGGAAGATAGGAACTTTACTGAATTAATAAATAAATTTTCTTTCTGGAATTCACTTCCTGTGGAATTAAGTGGATCAGTTTAAGAACCCACAAGGCAGATACAGGTGACTCTGGAAAATCTAGGGATCAAGTCCTGCACTGACTGTCCTGTGTCCTTCAGACTCCAAGGGGAATATGCTGAATGCAGGAGGCTGGGAAGAAGGTGGCTGTCAACAACACTACTCTGCTCCCGTGAGAGATGCTGGTTGCAGAGGAGGCTGATCAGTGTCCCAAGGGTGGACACAGGGTTCGCTGATCCAGTGGTCCACCAGGCGTTTTGCTGACAGCTTCAGCACTGGTGTAGTTTCCGAGTTGGGTGGGGAAATAACATTAGAAACCAAAAATACACGGATGTTTGCTGACTTTCCTCAAGGAGACTGTGGTGAAACGGGTCATTGAGTTGTTATGCATTCCTAAACTTCCTATTGCACTTATAAAGGTTTGTCTTATATGAAAAGGTACATGTTTCCTTTAACTGGAAGTACTTTTTTCTTAATAACTTTGGGGAGAAACTGCTTTCAGAAGTCATTTTATGCACACTTAAGGGCTTCCTGGTGAGGAAAAGCTGTTCTGAGAGGAATAGCTCCCATTCTTTTTCTGAGGAGAATAGAATATTACTTGTTTCTGAAAAAGATAGTCACAGAGGTTCATACTACTAAGAGTGACAGCTAAGATGACTAATTGTTCTCTTTCCCTTTACGCTGTTTATAAGAAAAGAAATAAAAGAAACAACAGGTGAGTCAGAGGAGAAGGAAATGCAGACTTTATATTTAGTCTTCACAGTCAGGCAGGATAAAGAAACACCTGTGCTTGTGATAGATGGGTAAACTTTTGACACTGAGACAGTATCCGTTTAGATGAAATAATAGAGAGTTCCTTGAACCAGTATAATATAAAAAGAGCATTTTGTAGAAGGATGCAGTGGGTCCTCTTGAAACCTAAGGGCAAGAATGTAGTTGGGCCTGAGGAAAGAGTTGAAAGAGAGAACTTTCTTGTATCTTTGCTCTTGCTTCCCACTTGCTTTTTATCAACTAGCTTTCCTTCTTTGTCCACAGAATGGACAGATTCCAATTTTACATGCTCTATTTTCAACCCATTTGCTAACTTTCAGACACATTTCCAAACCCCAAGAGAGAAAATCTGGTTGTCACAATTTGGGCAGGTACTCATCTCTGTTCTAGTCAGTCAGAGAAGTGGAGTCATGGTACAAAGATGACAGCTAGCAGTGAACTACTGTGGATCAGGAGCATTGTTCCATATTGTGATCCAGATAATTAATTACAATACTTTCAAGATAAGTAATCCTCACAAGTGCTTTTTGGATAAAAAAAAAAAAAAAGACCCCTCTGGCCTCTAAGGATTTAGCTAACTCATAGATAGATTATCTTGCAGAGGCATTTCAAAAGCCTAATGGCTGTGGAGACCCTAGGTTCTCTGTATTGTTTGTACTGTAGTCCAGAATGAATGAGACAATCAAGGGAGAGACTCTGCTTTGAAAGTACATAGTTCCCAAGGGGGTGACTTAGAACCTAAACTGGATGCACAGTCTGGAGTCAGTGTTAAGTTTCCACTCTTTCTTCCATGCAGGGACTATTCTTTGCCTTCCAGGCTGTGCTATGCTTCAGACATTCTCAACCTTTTGTGCATGCACATCAGAAAGCTGGAAAGCTTGCTAATATTCAGATCTCTAAGCTCAGTTTCTAGTAACTCTAGTGACTACCTGCAGTACCTAGGAATCTTTATCTTAAACAAGCACCCCAAGTGATTCTGATGCATAAAGCCTTGAGCCACACCTTGAGAAATTTTGCATTATAGGGTTGATGATTTCAGGGCCCTAATAATATAATCAGGTAAGTCATTCCTTATAACTGTATCTAACTTGCTTTATATGCCTACATACATCAAGTTACTTCATTTGTTAACTCAAATTTGCATTAAATGCAAAAACATATATTTTTGATATTATGTTTTATTTATACTTTCCAATCTCACTCTCAACATTGAACTTGCCACTTCTTAACCATTCTAGATGAGTGCCTCTGACTGTTATCTTCTCAGCAAACCTTTCCTTTGTAGAAGGCTTACTGTTGGCAGAATTCACCTGATGATTTTACTGTTTATGTCACTTGGCTAACATGGTTGTGAAGGGAGGATAAGGGACATAAGTTTTGACCTAAGTAATGTTTACTCTTTTGATTAGAGGCAAAGTATAAAAACATGCAATAAATATCAAGCTGAGTAATAAACTGAGAATTCAGAATTCCAAATTACCTGTAAATTCCAGAAAGTAATAAAATCCCAGCATTCCAGAGGTGGTAGCAGACTTAGAGTACGTCTTAATTGATAATTAGGTTGGCTGTCAGATAAATACTATTTAGGGCCTTCTCAGTATAGGGTATTTTAAGTGCTTTATGCACATTAGTTCATGTAATCCTCACAATATCACTTGAAGGAAGGAACTTTATTCCTAATGGAACCAGCATTTAAAGGTGCATCTCAAAAGACTTAATCAATGGGAGTAATCACTGAATAGGGATAAACATAAAGTCGTTTACCTTGTTCCTAAAACTCGCCTTAGTCGGGGATGGGTAAGACTTCATTTACATCATGGCAATTTACATAAGGAGACATGAGGTTTCTGGTACATAGGAGCCCATGGATATACTGCCAGGAAAGCTAAGTGCATAGAATGCATGAGCAGAAGCCTTGTCCAGCTCTACTCTGTGCTGGGTTTGCCTTACTGTTGTGCGGAGTTTGTTTCAGGCTCCAAAATTTATGAGAAATGTCCAACCAGACCATCAGAGGAGAGGCACAGATCTTAGTATATTTCTCTGAAAAAACATGAAAATATGAAGGATGTTAAACCCAGATAGCATGAAAGCTGCTTCAACTACTTGAAAGACTGTAGGATGGACTGGTAAAGGGACTATATGTGGCTTTGAGAGCAGCAAAAGCACATTGGGTAGACATCACCAGGGCAAATCCCAACTTAGTATGAAGAAGCACTTTCCAGCATTGGCAGAGCTTATGTGAGGCACAGGCTCCTCCACAGAGAGGATAAGTCCCATTTGCCCTGAAGGTTTGGGAGGAAATTCATTCTTGGCTATGGGGCAGTATCCTGGGATTTCTTGGGTCCCTTCTAATTTTGAGAATTTGTTTTTTTGGTGTAACAAATAGGTATTAGGCAACTTCTATGCAAAATATACTATATTAATACTTTGAAGGACAAAAAATTAACAAGGCATGATTCTGGCCTTCAAATGACTGACTAGTGGTTAAAAAATGATTAAAAAGTAAATATAATAATGAATTGTTCAAACTCCCCTTTATAGCTGAGATTAAAGTTAATTAACATTTACGTAACTTTATTTGTTGATGAGGGAATTTAGATTTAAGTGATATGGACCAGGCACTGCACATAATAGAATGGAGATATATTAGGGGCAACACTGACATGGAATTAAAATGGTATTTAATTCAGGAGCTCTGGACATGATTAAACCTTAGCCCTGAACCTGTCACCTCACCATTAAGAGATTCTGAAGGCCATAGACAAAGGACAATGTAAATCAAAGCAAGGTAAAGTAACACTGCACAATATTTGTAACTTAGTTCCCAATGGAAGATTCCAGTGGCCTAGTCTGTACCACTCAGAGAAGTTATTTCTCTGAGATAGGTTCACTTGAGTGTACTAGAAGCAAAGCAGGCTACTAAGACCACCTCTGTGTACCTCTCACAAACTCAAATTCTCATCCCAGATCCTTCAGCTATAATGGGAAATAAGGAAAAGATAAATCTCTTCTCTGTTTCCTTACATGGCCTTGGCCTCTGCTGCCTGCTTTGGGTCTTCTCCCTCCTGAGCACTAGACTCTGCCATCCTGTGGGAGGAAGGAAAGAATCATGGCTCAGGCTGCCTGGGAAGGAAATAAAAGGGGAGAAGAGGAAATATCAAGTCCATGTATGCTGAGGCTCCTATTTAAGAGTTTCTGCTGATAACAAATTTGGCCATTTAAATGTGGACTCCTCCCTAGAGAGAGGCTTCTCCTTAATCCCAAATCATCCAGATGAGAAAAAGGTCAAGAGAGCTTTTGACATGTTTCTGGAGGTCAACATAGCTGTTTTTATACCACAAAGCAAACACAGCTTGTTTCCAAGTTACCATACAGGTCCATTTGGTGTGTTTATCACCTGTGAGCTCATCGAAGAAATATGTAGTTGAGCTATGGCTTAAGACTGAACATTAGTACAATCTGAGAAAATATTTTTTTAAATGTCAAGACAAGAATTGATTGAGCATAAACTATGTAGCAGGACACCTGCACCTACTAATAAATTTTAAAACTTACTCTTATAATAACTCTATGGCTTAGGGGTTCCAACTAGAATAATAAAAAACATTTCACTTTCTGTCATATTTCAGTTTCACACAAATGTACTTCTGTTCAAGCTGTGGCAAGCTGTTTAAGTGAAAACTTCTGTGAATGTAGTTCTTAGTAATGTGAGGTGTGTTTGTATTTCACAGGTGTGTCTGATCTACACATATTTTGTGTATCTTCTTTACCAATACCAAGCCCTGGATAAGTCCTTGTGTCTGTTTTTCCTAATGCCATTTCCAGGCTGCTGAGAATTTCTGTGAGAAACCGTAAAGCCCTGCTCTTAGAGTCCATTCTGATGCATGCCATTTCTCCTAGGCTGTACTGCTCAGTCACTACTTATCCCTCATTGAGTCACTGATATCTCCTTTATAGTATCTGTTCCAGTTTTTCTCCACACTGCTTAAGGCTCCTCCCACCTCAACCCTACTCCTTCTCCAGGGCCACTTCCTTCTTAGCAGATGGCCATTCTACTAGAATATTGCTCCCCCTTTCTTTCAAATGGATGCTCCCCTGCCTTCGCTCCAGAGAGCCCCAGTCACCATGGCAACCACTGCTGGTTTTGGTTCATTTCCTCAGAAACCCCAACTGACAGAGCTGGCTGAATCAGGGAACTTTTGCAGGGAAATTATGGGAGTTTTTGATACTGGGGGCTGAAATATCAAAGGCATCTTTAATATAAATAACCAGAAAGAGGGTGGTCCATAAGCACAAAGGAGAAGCAATGGGTGGAACGACAATCTCTTTTCCTATTAGCTGCTTGAGGGGAGTTATGGGTTCTATGAAAACACAGATGTATAGGTCAGAGACCCTGATGTCAAAAGACATTATTAAGGGCTGGGTGCATTGGCACACACTATGGTCTTAGCTACTCCAGATGTGGAGGTGAAGGTAGGATGTTGGCAGTCAGAGGTCAGCAGAGCAGTCAATGAGAGATTCTATCTGAAAAGCAAACTAAAGGTAAAATGGCTGGAGGTGAGGCTCAAGTGGTGGATCACTTGCCTAGTAAGCATGAGGCTCTGAGTTCAAACTCCAGTACCACCATCACCACCAAAAAAAAAAGAGACATCATTGTGCCCTGTTTCATTGCTTTGAATGTACGTTAAAGTGTGGTACAAACTTTAAAGGAAGAAAATAAATACCTAACATAGCTTCTTCCTCAAGTATAACTTCAAATCTGATTTATGGAGTCTTCTGGGAGGAGTGTGATCATTTAAGCCTATTTTATTGCCATCTTCTCTGTGCCAGCCACTGTGCTGTTATGAAAAGTATGATTATACTATAGACTGTGCCCTAATGGGAGATACCTACACACTTGGGGATTATTAGACCACAGCCAGCCTTCTGGAGGCCCTTTTATTACAAAGCACAGCATTTGCAGTCCTGCATGGAAGTCCCGTAAATTTGGAGGTTGCTATCCGTAGAGAACTGCTTAGCCTGCTCGGCACATCCATATTATTAGAGCAGCTCATTCTACTTTGAATCAGTTCATGAGGTCATAAGCTCTCCTATAAGCTCATCCTTCACTGATTTGGGGTGTTTTTTCTCTCATCACCCTCTTCTTATTTGCACAGTAGTTGAAAAAGATGATTTCTCTTGTCCAAAATTTGAGGACAACAATTTGGGATTACACAACAACTACCTATTAAAATGTGGTCACCCAGTAACCCACATAAGAACAAAAAACAGTGGGAATGCAGAAAAGAGAACAATTTATTTTGCTATAGGGAAGTGAGAAAAGAATGGTTGGCAAAACCTTCACAGAAGAGAAAAATATTTGGGCTGTAATGTGTACTTATCCTTTATTCCTAGGTGATATTTTAAATTATATTCTCCTTTTGGAAAAATTAAAAATAACATCACTTGTCTAGTGTAAGAGAAACATCTATTTATGGAAGTTAGAAAAACATCCATCCTTTACTCTGCATGGGTAGATGACCAGGAAGCTAACAAGGACGCTCTGTCAGTGATTTTGTGTACAGAGGGCTCAGAAGACATGTGATGAAGATAAGCCTTTGGTATAATCAGGCCTTTAAAAATAAAAACAGAAACAAAACACTGAAAACAATACTAAATATGAATGGGAAAGTTGAAAGAGGAGGAAAACTATCCCCGAAGCTGATCCCTTTACAACTCTTGCAGTCTTAGTCCAGACTTGCCAGAGGACCTTTGCAAGGTTATGGAGTTAGGAGTTTTTTATTAAGGACTGTTTGAGAGAGAGCTCTTTTCTTCCCTTATCCCAGAAGGCAGCAAACAGTCACTGATTCACTCCATATCCCTTAAGCTTACATGACTTAATTTCTTCTTTTCCCATTAAATTGGAATAAAAAAAATCTCTTATTAGTTTCCTCCAAGGGTTTTGGAAAGATAAAGGAAATCATTAAGTCTTAAGAGTGTCATAAACCTTGGGGACACACATGCACTCAAATACTAGAGATGATGTCTAAATATATCATTTTAAAAAATGTCTTTCATTATTTTGCCATGTTCTGAAATCCCATAAAAGCACAACTGAAATGGATTTGGGAATTTTTACTAAATTAAAATTTGTAAAGAAGAAAGAAGCATGATGGTGTCCCTGATTTTCATTATTGCTCATTCCAAATTCCAGAAAAGCAAAATATTAGTCAAGATACACAATTAAATGAGTCTATATAATAGAAGCCAAGGCTTAAACTTAAGAAGGTTGATGAAAGCAAAAATAAAATCAACAGTCAAAATCTCAAGTCTTCCCTTGGCAGCATTTTCTGTGCTACCCCTAGGTTTCCTCTTATTAAACTTAGGGTCATCAACATTGCTGAAAGCTCTTTAAAGATATTAATCATCTGACCTGCTGTCTTATTAGCTACCATGCATACTCTGGAGAACTGGAAGGGGATGGTACCATGAACCCCTCTGATGACAGAAACCAAGTGACAAAGAAGAGGTGATTTGTCCTAGGATATCTAAAAAGGGAGATTGGAAATGACAGCTAGACTCAAGATTGGTTCAGCCCAAAGAGAAATGCTACTTCATTCATTGATATCAAAATACTTCCACCTGCACAATGACTTTTTTTTCCTTAGTTCAGCCTCAGAGATAACACTAATGATTGCCAGTGATGGTAGTAGTGAAAGCCAAGCTTAATCACCATAATTGACAATTAAGTTGGGTAACAACACAGAGACAGGTGATTTCACACAAGGCTAATGAAAATGGGCTATTAAAATCCACACACGTTTGGCAGCAATTATGAGCTCCTGGAGCCATTT
The DNA here is from genome assembly GCF_047511655.1 of Castor canadensis. Classification (NCBI taxonomy): domain Eukaryota; kingdom Metazoa; phylum Chordata; class Mammalia; order Rodentia; family Castoridae; genus Castor; species Castor canadensis. Next base: position 101,429,153 of record NC_133397.1, on the reverse strand, counting down.
GCTTTGAAATGTGCACATTTCACAGGCGGCTGCCTGCCAACAAGACAACTCTAAGCAGGACCAAGAAAGAAAGAGGAAAAGACAGAATTGCTGGAGATTCCTGTAAGTGCCATGTCTTTTCAGTGACTTGCTGGATCCTTATCTACATGCTTGATATTTTAAAGCCAAAGAAAAATGTGAAGTTCACGGCTCTAGAGAATGATTCCCATTTCCATCAGAACTACAATGTTACAGCCTGAGGACCAGGGAATGTGTTTTCAGGGATGCAAAGCAGAGGAAATCCCATGGAATAAGTGGTGGGCCATATGAGAGAGGGTTGGGCTTCCTGTCTACCGAAGGCACTTATTTGAACAATTTTCACAAATTGTAAAATGATGGAATAGTTAATCCCTGATTCCTAAGGACGACAGAAGAATAATTAAATGAGCTCAGGTCCTTAGAAAGCATTTGGGTTCAGAAGGTGAAGTTACTTTACTATAGTTTCATCCATCTCCTGGCCCACCTTTATTCCCTTACACTCAGCCTGCTGCCATTCTGTCAAAAGCCCTCTACTTTAGCTTTAGTTATCAGCAATACCAGAGAGGAAGGAAATTAATCAGCTCTTTTTAAAAAAATAACAAGAAACCAAATAACAAAGAGCTATGGTAATTTATCCCAAAGCAGTCTGAGAATGACATTTGTATTCAGATACAGCAGGCTAAATGTTTATTTTTTATCCACTGTGATAATCATCTTAAAATAGTGCATTTAGTTTTGTATGCATTGCACTTTTTTTTTTTAGTCTTTTTTGTGCCTTCTGGTTTTATATGATTCAATTTTATCTTCTCAATTAGTATATACTCCCTTAAATTTTTTTTTCTCAGTGGTTGCCCTATAGTTTACAATATACATTTATGATTCACATACCACCTATTCATGTGTAGTACAGGTACCATACAGTAAAGCATTCTCACTTCTTCCCTCCCAACTCTTATGACACTGTAGTCATTCATTTAACTGGATTGGAGGTGTGGTTCAAGTGGTAGAGCACCTGCTTTGCAAGCTGAAAGCCCAGTCCCACCAAAAATGTTTTTTTTTAAAAAGTTAAACAAAAAACATAATCACCCAATGCATTGTTACTTTTCAACAAAGATTAAGAATAAGAAAGCCATTTTATTTTGCCTTCATTTATTCCTTCATTGATACTGTTCTTTATGTAGAGCCAAATTTCTGATCTATATTATTTTCCTGCTTCATTAAGAAGTCCTTTACTGTTTCTTGCAGGGTTGATCTACTGCTGATGAATGCTCTCATTTTTTGTTTGATAGAGACAGAGTCTTTAGTTCTCCACTTTCAAAAGCAGTTTTGCTGGATATAGAATTCTAAGTTGGTGGGGGTGTTTTCTTCAATAGTATAAGTGGCTGGGCATAGTGATCCACATCTGCAAGCCCAGCTATTCCAGAGTCAGATACTGAAGGGGGAGAACAGAGGCCTGGTCTGGAAAAATAACTAAAAATGACTAATGTAGAAAAGGGGTTGAGATATGGCTTCAGTGATAGAGTGCCTGCCTAGCAAGCCTGAGGCCCTGAGTTCAAATCCCAGCACTACATCCCCCCCAAATTAAAATATTTCACTCCATTCTTTTGCTTACCAGCTCTCTGATGAAAGGAGGTATTAATTTTCCTTATAGATTTGTGATTTTTTTTTTTGGCCCAGCTTTTTTTTTTTTTTAGAGGTTTTTTTCCTTGTGTTTAGCTTTTTAAAGTTTGAACATGATCAAACTATTTTTTTCAGTGCTGGAGATCAAACCAAGCACCTTAAGTAGAATAGGCAAGCACTCTATCACTCTATCATGGGAACTACACCCATGGCCATGTTCTCTAAATTTATTGCATCTGAAGTTTATCTGTCTATCATCATGTCGGAAATTCTTGGCCATTTTAATTCCCAGTTGATCTTCTGTCATTTTCTCTTGTCCTTGTGGTATTCCAAGTGTGCTTGTTACACTCTTTGAAATTGTTCACAGTTCTTAGATATTCTGTTGTGATTTTTCATCCTACTTATTGTATTTATCTGTTTAGGAAATGTCTATTAACCTATCTTCAAGACCACTGATTCTTTCTTCAGCCATGTTCAGTCTACCACCTCATCAAGAAAGTCTTCATTTATGTTACATACTTTCTTATTTGTTGTTTGTTTGTTTATTTGATACAGGGTCTTGCAATATAGTTCAGGCTGAACTTGAACTCATGATTCTCCCTGCCTCAGCCTCCCAAGTGCTGGGATTAGAGACATTTTACATGTTTTTTTATTTATGGCATTTCCTTTTGATTCTTTTTTAGTTTCTATCACTTGTTGCCCACTTTTCATTAGAGCCCTTAGCATATTAATCATAGTTATTTTAAATTCCCAGTTACTTTAGTTTCCACATACTATGTGTTAGGTCCCTGGCATTCTTGGGGCAGGCGGAACGTCCCGAGGCTAGCACTGAAACCAGACCCCCTGATTTATGACCACTTGCCAAACTCCTCTGCTTATTTCTCTGATTGTTTCTCAGCTTGCAAAGCAACTCAGGAACTTCCAGTTACTCAACTAGCCAGGCATGTCGACCTGTTCCATCTGGTGATCACAGATAATCAGAGACCAGAGACTCTCTCCCTGCCCCATGGCTTGGCCCCTCCTATAAAGCCCACTACCCAGTTCAGCCAAGCCACTTCACTCTGAACCCGAGAGTGACGGCCCTGCGGTCTGGACCAATAAACCTTTCCTTTCCACAGGTGGCATGGTCTTAATTCAGCAGTACCTTACATCTGGTGCTAAAACCCAGAAGAGGTTAACAGACACTTGGGCCCAGAGCTGGTCCCTTGGCCTTTGTGTCCTGCCCTCTCCTGAACCCAGACTGCTGAATTGACCCCATGTGCCTCCGTACTGTGGATTTCGGCCTTACTGCCTTGTCGGCTTTCCCATCCATCATTAGCCTTTCTCTTCCACTGCTCTCCACCTGACCTGCTCCTCTCCTCAGACTTGGTAAGTGTCACCCTCCTCGGGGCTGCCTGCTCTCTTTCTCTCTGCTTTCAGAAGTCGCAGGCACTGTGCCAGGCACACCTCCTACCCCTGCTTGGGGTGCCCCTCCACTTAGCACAGGGATGCCTGGCTAACCTGTTGGGCATTTTCTGTCAGATGGCAACCCAGGCTGGGGATGCCTGCCCTTGGGAATCCGTTCAGGTGACACTTCCCCCTCCCTTTACTCTCTCACTCTCTCTCTCTCTTGCTTCTCTCCCTGTTTTCCTTTCCTCTGCCTAGGGTGAGAGCTCAACAGCCCTTCCAGCTTACTTTGACCAAACGGCAACCGGACTTGAGACAAGTAAAAGGCCCAGCTCTTGACAGCTGCCCTGAGGCTACCACCTCCAACTTCTAGATGGACCAGACAACAAAGCACACCTCCAGAGGCCTGGACATTGGGCAAAAAAACCTGCCCTTCACCTCGCCCGCCACCAGGACCCTCTCCACAATGTAGCCAGAGTGAACACTGGAAGGACGACTTCTCCTCTTTGCCTCTGCAAGTTAGGTCAGTCTCCCACTCCCACTTTCAACAGAGTGATGGCCTCATGGACATATTGGGCCTGGCGGCAGAAGACTGATGTGGCCCTGGGACTTCAGCCCCCTTCAAGATCACCTTGGAGGAGCCCAGGGTAACCGTCCAAGTAGCAGGTGGGCCTCAATCACCTACTTGGTGCTACCTGACTTCTCAGGTAAGCTTTATCCTTCACAGATCTTTGTGGTGGGGGTGGATGGTCTCATCCACCAGCCAAAAAGGAAAGACAATTTTATTTAAAATTTAAAAATTCTTATAAAAGTTAATTTTTAAAATACAAGTTACAAAGTAAACAACTGGAAAGGATATAGATAGGTATTGAATGTATTTTTGAGAAGTTAAAGGAAAAAGGAATGGTTTTTTGGATGAGAAAGGATCTTGTAAAGAAGAGTTTGTCCTAAAGATTGTTTCAAATAGGAGAGATAAGGACAAACCATCAAAGGGTTTAGTATGTTGTATGAAAGTCTGAGTAAGTTTTAAAAGTGTATAATAAAAGCTTCAGTGTATGATAAAGTTAAAGTTGACTATAATCTAAGAGTTGCCTAAATGATTTTTTTAAGTTCATGTCAAACTAAAATCATATTCTCTATGTCTACAAAATGACACGTTTACCTTAATATTGTTCTGTTCTGAGTAACATCTACAGAAAACTGTTATAGGGAAAGATTTTGTCAAAGTAATTACTTGTGTTTTCTGTTGATCTTGTCAAGCTTTAAGTACTACTAAATCAGAGTTCATTTACGTATTTGCTCATGCAAAGGTCTCTTAAATGACCACCTTATAACTGTGTTCTGTGTCTATACTTTATCTAAATATGGTACAAACATTTACAGAGTTAAAAGTGTCAGTTTATGTAAAATAATGAGCTAAATCTCTCTTTTATCCAAAAGTGCTACATTTAATCTGAATCCTGACAATCAGCTTCTGTTTGCCTTTAAAGATCCCACAAATCCTTCATAGCAACTAACCTGGTCAGTCTTGCCACAAGAATTTAAAGACAGCCCTCATCTTTGTGGATAGGCCCTAACTAGAGACTTATTAGATTGGCACTACCCAGAGGCCACCCTTCTTCAATATGACTTACTTCAGTGCAGAGCCACAGTCCCCCTCATCTGCAGGGTGACTGAGTCCTTTAAAAAAAAAAACAACTTTCTGGCCTCCAGGAATATAAAGTCTCTAAGGACAAGGCTCCATTATGTCTCCCTCAGGTCACCTACCTAGGTGCAGTCTTAAAGGGACAGACTCACTCCCTAAATCATGAATGAGTCAACCCAATCTTCCGTTTCCCACTCCACCATACCATAAAGCAGCTTAGAGCTTTCTTGGGATTTACAAGATTTTACAGGATCTGGATCCCTAGATATGCAGCCTTTAGCAGACACCTTTTTATGCTCCTTCTAATATTCCTATTTGGGTCTTGTTTGTTCCATTTCTCTTAGGAAACTTACCTCCAACAGACTCTGCTCCTCTGGCTGACTATCCACCTTATCTTAACCTCCTCTAGGAACTTCTCAGACAGCAGGCAGACCAGATCCTGCCCTACCCCTCAGAGGGCCCTGTAACAATTTCTGTTAAACCAGGGGATTTTGTTCTCCTCAAGGACCTTCAACCTTCTCCATTTGGACCTCAGTGGACCAGCACTCATCTGGTTATCCTCACAATGCCCACCACTGTCAAAGCTCAATAGGACTCCCCAATGGCAGCACCTTTCAAGGATAAAACATTGCTCACCAACCTCAGACTCTTCCACTACAGCAAAGGATGAGTACTCTTGTGTACCACTGGGCCCCATGTGGCTACACCTCTCCTGCAAACTCTCTCCCTCTTCCACTCCTGCATAAGTTCTTAGTCCTCATCTGGCTCTCGATCTGCTTTCCTTTTGCAGCTCCGAAATCCTCCCCTGGTGACCATGCATGTGCATTGCATGGGCAAGAAGTATTGTTACTAAGACTTTACTGTTCCACATTTACTATTCCTGTGCAGGCTCTGTTATCAGATCATGCACTCATAATCACACCATCTATCAAATGTGATAATCAATTTACCTGCTTCAACCCCACTTATCACCCTGTGGAGCAGTGGTTAGAACTTAGGAGTGGCTACCTTGCTGGGAACATCGTTACTCGCAACCAGATGTTCGATCCTGAAAAACTAGCATCATTATTGTTTGATGCATGTGCAGCCATAGACAAACTATCTGGAGGTATAGGCTGTGGCTTGTGGGGGCCTGGGTTGGGAAAGGACCTGTACATCAAATGAAAACTATATGTGCTGGGGAGATAACTCCTGGCCGTGTAATAATGAGGGTTATCATTTTTGCCCTTACTGGAGTTGTGTTTCATGGGCCACATGGCATGGGGCTGCACACTTAGCCCTCCTTCAAAAGGCACTACTACCCCTAGCTGCAGTCAAGGCAACTGTAACCCTGTAAATGTCACTGTATTTAAGCCATCTGATTGGACACAGGGACAGATAATTAGTATAAGGATAGATGGCCAAGGCTTTGACCCCAGGACTCTGTTATACCTGAAGTTAACAACTGTTACCCATGAGAGTTCCTCATACCAGGTCTTCCACTCCTTTTATGAGGAAATGCCAGATAAATTCCCCATTTCTGTTACAACTAAAAACTTGTTCCTCAAACTGGCCAAATCTACAGCCCAGACACTAAATGTCACTTCATGCTATGTGTGCGGGGGAACCAACATGTGAGACCACTGGCCCTGGGAGGCAAGGGAGTTAGATCTATGAGTGCCTTTCAATGAAAGTGCCTTCCCACAACACAGGACAGGCATCTGGCTCCTTAAAACTCCCATTATTGGGAATTACTGTATCTCCTGCCATGGAAAACAATTCTCCACCCTAGTGGGGAACCTAACTTGTCTAGGAAAAAATTTTACAATGACACAGCCAAAGAGACTTAGTGGTGGGGTACTCCAAACCATATGGAACCCCAGCCTCACCCGCTGGCCAACTTTTCTAATCTCAAAACAGCATGGGACAATCTTACTTCAGATATAAACTGGCAGGCTCCCAGGGGGCTATATTCAATCTGTGGAAGGCAAGTCTATACAATGTTGCCTGGAAACTGGTTTTGGTCTTGTGTGCTGGGCTCCATCAGGCCACCCTTCTTCTTGTTCCCCCTTGAACAAGGTGAAAATCTGGGAGTCCCCATATATGAATAAAGACTGAATAGAAAAAAACAGGGAATCTTACAAATAGGCACTTGGAAGGATGATGAATGGCCTCCTGAGCAAATCATCCAGTACTATGGTCCTGCTATCTGGGCAGAGAACGGGTCTTGGGGCTACTGCAAGACCCTATGTATATGATAAACTGCATCATCAGACTGCAGGCTGTTGTTAAAATTATTACTAATGAGACTGCAAGAGCCCTCAATTTGCTGGCAAAACAAGGCATTAAGATGCACAATGATATCTATCAAAACCACTTGGCTTTGTTCTATTTGCTAGCCTCTGAGGGAGGAGTTTGTGGAAATTTTAACCTGAGCAACTGCTGCCTGCAGATTGATGATGAAGGAAAAGCCATAGAGGAGATCACTGAGGGAATGACAGAGCTTGCCCATGTCCCCATCCAGACTTAGAAAGGATGGGATCCTAATAACTTGTTTGGAGGATGGTTTTCTTCCATAGGTGGATTTAAAACACTGGTGGGGGCAGTGGGCCTAATTCTGGGAGCATGCATACTACTTCCCTGCTTCCTTCCCTTGGTTATACAATCTATTAAGTCCATTATAGAGGCTACTATAGAAAGAAAGACAGCTGCACATGTAATGATGCTATGGAAATACAAACTCATAAACCAAAAAAAAAAAAAAAATGCTCTTTAACCCAAGATGCCTCCAGGATCATTCAGGGAACTCAGCAGACAGACTTCCCTCTAGATGCTACTACAACCTTCTCTCAACAATTGGTCTTGTCCGCAGATGAAGCCTGGGAAAGACCATAAGCCTCCATTCCTGGGGACCTCACAAGTTTTCAAATTCCAGCTGAACCTCCCCCTTAATGATGCCCCCACTCAGCACAAAGCAGCTAGATCGATTGGCACCCATAATACCAACAGAGGCTGGAATGTCAGGTCCCTGGCATTCTTGGGGCAGGCAGAATGTCCCAAGGCTAGCACTGAAGCCAGACCCCCTGATTTATGACTGCTTGCCAAACTCCCCTGCTTGTTTCTCTGATTGTTTCTCGGCTTGCAAAACACCTCAGGAACTTCCAGTTACTCAACTAGCCAGGCAGGTCGACCTGTTCCATCTGGTGATCACAGATAATCAGAGACCAGAGACTCTCTCCCTGCCCTATGGCTTGACTTCTCCTATAAAGCCCACTACCCAATTCAGCCAAGCTGCTTCACTCTGAACCTGAGAGTGATGGCCCTCCAGTCTGGTTCCAATAAATCTTTTCTTTCCACACATGGCATGGTCTTTATTCAGCAGTACCTTACACTATGTATGTATGGAAATTTCACAATAAAAGCCCTTTGTACAATTAATATATGCTAATAATTAGAAAAATAAATCCCCACTAAAATAAAACCAAAATCTGTGTCATATGAATTTGATCCTAATGTTTACATTATCTCTTCAGACTTCTAGCATGACTGGTAATTTTGTTGTTGAAAGCCAGATGTGAAATATTGGTAATAGAAATGCAGGTAAACAGGACTTTAGCTTGATATTTTGTTTATCTGGCTAGGAGTTAGGCTGCTTAGTGTTTTCTGTGGCTGTTGTGTCATAGCCTTCAACTTCTTTCAGTGTTCATGTTTTTGTCTTTGGGTTTCTCTAGAAATGGCTTCTGAATTAGAATCTATGTCATAACAATATTTTAAGGCAATTTTATTATACTGGATCCTTGTCATGGTGTGAGGGAGGGGAAGAATTCTACCATCTTCTCATTGAATCTCTTTGTTTATTTTATTTTTCTGAGCAAGAATCCCTGAGATGTAACTTCCAAAATTGTCTCTTAGTCTTTATTTTCTTCCTAATGTGAGACAGGATGACTAGAGGAGGCTGGAGTTATATAATTGCCCTTTTGATCAGATATGATAAGAACTGCCCTTTCTGGAGCCAAAGCTGCTGCTGGTTTCACCCCTTGCAGAACAAAGCCCCCTGTTCCTTTATCTCCCACCACCTTCCTTTGCCCACCTCTAGACCTTACTTCAGCAGCTGGTCTTATCCCTTGCAAAACAAAGCCCACTGTTCCTTATCTCCCACCACCTTCCTTTGCCTGCCCCTAGACCGTGCTTCAGCAGCTGGTCTCATCCCTTGCAGAACAAGGCCTCACTGTCCCTTATCTCCTGCCACCTCTCTTTGTTCATCCCTAGCCCTTGCTTTCTCCCAAATGCTACTTAAGGCCAGACCCACTGAGAGAAGCTGCTGCACCATTTTCTCTTGGCCAGCCAGCCTGCTTATTAAACTTTTGGACATGAGATAACTTTTGTGAGCCTCCTTTGTTTGTGTGCAGTGTGCAGCATTTTCCTAACATTTGGTGCATGGGCCAGGAACAGGTGAGCTTCTGGCATCAATCTTGCTCTCCCAGTCAGTGATTTCAGGCCCTCCTGATATATGCTGCGCTACCAAGCCTACTTTGGCCACAAGGCAGACATCCCCTGTATAGGGGTGCCTGGCCGAGGGGTTATATTGGCCTGCCAAAGACACGTAGGTGGGAGCTGCCTTCCTTAAGCCTGGATAAACTTACTGGGATCTGAGCTGCTTTGTTGGGACCCCTGATCCCAGACTAGTGCTGCCATTGCCACTCTTGCTCACAGGGCACCTCCTCAAGGCCAGAGCGCTCCCATTACTTGCTCACCACTGGTTAATTTCCTTGGTCCTTCCTTGGTGAGTTCCCTCATGCTGCTGCACCATGAGTCATGGTTCTCTCTCTCTCACAATTGGGAAAATCCTAGTACTAGGTCCTGACTCACTCAGCTCAGGAACTAGGTTCCTGAGGCATGGGCAACTCTCTCAGTGAAGACATTCCCTTGAGGTCCTCCACTTCTCTGTTTCATCCAGGAAAGCAATATCTTGGGGATGCTCACCATATTCTTCCTCGGACCAGGTCTCATCAAGGGGGCTGGACCTTCCAAAACTCCCTCAGACACCCCTCTGGGCTGTCTATTGGCCAACCTCAAGCCCCTACGGCTCTCGCCTGACCTAAAGGCAAAAAAAATTCATTTTTCTTTCCCATCAGGCTTAGCCACAATACCAATTGGACAATGACTCTAAATGACCACTAGATGGCACACTTGACCCTAACAGTTTCAGGGATCTCTATAACTTCTGTGAACACACTGGAAGGTGGAAGGAGTTTCCCTATGTCCAAGCCTTCTCTTATCTCCACTCTAAGCCTTCTCTCTGCACCTCTTGCTCCCCTGCCCAGGTCCTTCTGGCTTCAAAAACCCCAATTACCCTCCCTGACCCTGATGCTTTCCCTTCTTCGATCCTGCTAATGAGCCTCCACTGTTCAGCAGCTGGCCCCCAGTGCTTCCCTAATCACTCCTTCTGCCTCTCCTCCCGCTGCTCCTTTCACCACTTCCCCTACCTCTCCTTCCACCCCTTCCTCCACTCCTCCTTCTTCTCCCCCCTTCCACTTACCCTCCCACCAATCCAAAACTACAGGATCCCCTCAGTCCCCCACACACTCGCTCCCATGGCCCCTCCAGCCAGCCAGTTTCCCTCTCTGGGAGGTGGCTGGTGCCGAGGGTATCATGCGAGTTCATGTTCCCTTTTCTCTCACAGACCTATCTCAAATTCAAAAATGCCTCTGTTCCTTCACAACTAACCTTGACTCTTATATTAAAGAATTTCAATATTTAGCTCAATCTTATAGCCTCACCTGGCATGACATTTATACCATCCTCTCCTCAACCCTCCTCCCAGAGGAGAGATGAAGGGTCTGGGACACAGCTAAGACACATGCAGATGAGATTCACCACACCACCCCTGCCCACCCTGTGGGAACGCTGGCAGTTCCAGAGGCAGAACCCCATTGGGACTATCAAACTAATGACCTAACTTCCAGGGACCAGATGGTCATCTGCCTAGTGGCAGGGTTAAAAAGGGCTGCCCAAAAGGTTGTTAATTTTGATAAACTCAGGGAAATTCAACAAGAGGAAAAAGAAAATCCAGTCAGTTTCTTGTCCCAACTTACAGAGGCATTATGACGCCAAACAAAAGTTGACCCTGAAACTAAGGATGGAACAATCATCCTTATGACCCATTTTATCTCCCAGTCAGCCCCAGATATAAGAAAAAAAAAACTTAAAAGGCTGGAAAATGGCCCTCACACTCCACAGGCTGAAATTCTAAATGTGGTTTTTAAAGTCTATAATTATCAAGAAGAACAACCAAGTGCTGATAAGGAGAAGAGAGATAAGATCAAATTCCAGATGTTGGCCCAAGCCCTCCAGCAAAACCCCCCAGCTCCCAACTCACTAGGCCAGGGAAAATCCTGAACACCTCCCAGCCCATGTTTTCAGTGTGGCCTTGAGGGACACTGGGCCTGTGCCTGTCCTAAGATACGCCGCCCACCAGGAGCATGTCCTAAGTGCAAACAGGATGGCCACTGGGTGAGGGACTGCCTGCCCCTCCACCTCTCAAGGTGGGGAGTCTAGACCCCCTCAATGTTCCTCCTTCCTAACTGTTTTTCTAGGACTAGCAACTGCAGCAGAAGACTGACAGAGCCCAGGACTCCCAGGCCCGATGACCATAATTTCATGGGAGCCCAGGGATAGGCCATTGATGGTAGGACTCTCTCTCTTGTCATGGACACCGGTGCCAGTTTTTCTGCTTTGCTGGAGTTCTGGGGACCTACCAAGCCTTCTTCAACCTCCATAGTTGGGGTGGAGGGAACTCCTACCCAGCCCTTAATGACCTTTCCCTTAACTTGCATACTGGGAGACACCCTCTTTACCCATTCCTTCGTAGCGCTACCTAATTGTCCCACTCCACTCTTAGGTAGAAACATCTTAACAAAGTTTCAGGCCACCCTCACCTTACACCCATCCCCACAAAAGCCATAACCCATCAACCCTCATCTCCATCTTCACAGTCCCTCCTCACTGTCATAGGTGCCTTGCTTTCACAAGCTTCTCCCAACTCCTTGCCCTTACTGGCAACATTAGTGGGCCCCATTGTATGGGATCTCAAAAACCCCTCTGTTGCCTCACATCATGAGCCAGTTGTCATTACTCTCAAAGATCCTTCTACTTTCCCAAACCAATCTCAATATCACATCTCTCTAACTCACCTACAGGGACTAAAGCCTATTATCTCGGAGCTTCTCGCTAAGGGCCAGCTTCGCCAATTCACTCTCCCTATAACACTCTTATTCTGCCTATAAAAAAGCCCAATGGGTCTTACTGGCTGATGCAGGACCTCCACGTAATCAACACGGCAGTGACTCCTATACACTCAGTGGTACCTAACCCCTACACTGTCCTGTCTCTCATCCCCGGTACCACCACCCATTTCACAGTCCTGGACCTAAAAGATGCTTTTTTCACTATCCCTGTCCACCCACAGTCCCAAAACCTCTTTGCCTTCACCTGGACTGATCCAGATTCTCATACTTCCCAACAATTGACCTGGACTGTTTTGCCTCAGGGGTTCCAGGACAGTCCCCACCTTTTTGGCCAAGCTCTGGGTAGGGACCTCCTTACCCTCCATCTCTCTCCAAGTAAACTCCTCCAGTATGTAGATGATCTCCTGTTCTGCAGCCCCTCACTCGAGGATAGCCAACAACACACTGCCCTCCTGCTTAATTTTCTAGGGAAAAAGGGATACTGGGTGTCCCCTAACAAGACTCAAGTGTCTCTCACCCAGGTAACTTACTTGGGCCTGTCTATCTCCCCTACTCATAAGACTATCACCATAGATCATAAGGCCTTATTAGTCTCTTTCCCTGCTCCCACCAACAAGGCTGAAATTCTCTCCTTTCTTGGCCTGGCAGGCTACCTCAGGGTCTGGGTACCTAACTTCAGTCTAATGGCCAAACCTCTATATGAGGCATCCAGGGGCCCCATCCAAGAGCTCCAGCCCCTAGACCCTTTTTGGCCTGTGTCAGGCCATTTCAAGTCCCTCTTACAAGCCCTGACACAAGCCCCAGCCCTTCGCCTGCCGGACCTCACTCATCCTTTTTTCCTTTATGTCTCTGAGAGGCAAGGGTTTGCCTTAGGAGTTTTAGGACACAACATAGGGCCCTCCTTTGCTCCAGTAGCATACCTCTCAAAACAGTTAGACTCCACAACCAGGGGGTGGGATCTATGCCTCAGGGCCCTAGCAGCTGCTTCTCTCCTAATTCAAGACAGTAAAAAGCTCACCTTTGGGTCCCCCCCTTACTGTTTATTCCTCTCATAGCCTCTCAGAGCTCCTCACATATAAGGGACTTCACTCCATGCCCCTCTCTCGTATCCTGTCCCTCCAGGTCGCCTTGGTTGAGGACCCCACACTAACTTTCATCTCCTTTCCCCCACTCAATCCAGCCACACTTCTTCCTCTCTTCAACATCCCTAATACACTCCTGCCCTGAGATCCTTGAGGAGCTCCTCCCCTGCCCAGACCACATTCAGGAGGGCACCCTTTCTCAGGCTGACTACACTTGGTTTATTGATGGCAGCTCCTTTATTCACAATGGACAACGATGAGCAGGATATGCTATTGTCTCTTGTTCCACTGTCATTGAGGCATGTCCTCTCCCTTTGGGTACGACTTCCCAAAAGGCTGAACTAACTGCCCTAGTCAGAGCTCTGACCCTAGCAAAAAAACAAAACTATTAATATTTACACCAACTATAAATATGCCTTTCACACTTTGTTGTCCCACTCTGCAATCTGGAAGGAAAGGGGACTCCTTACTACAAAAGGAACCCCCATCATTAATGCTGCCTTAATAATCCAGGTCCTAGAAGCCTCATGCCTCCTTTCCCAAATAGGCATCACCCATTGTTAAGCTCATCAGACTGATTCCTCCATTGTTACCAAAGGAAACAACTGAACAGACACAGAGGCAAAACGAGCAACCCTCCAACCTACACCCCAGACCATGTACCCCCTTACCCCGGCCTCCATTCCCCCTCTCGCTAAGCTTTCACTCCCCTCTTCTGAGGTCAAAACTCTTCTCTCTTATTTACATACACTTTTTCATCCTAATCTTCATGCTCTCTGCACCTTTCTCTGTCAGTCTCTTTCCCTATCAACAGAAGACTTAACAATATTTTAAACAGATCACCCAGTCTTGCTCTATCTGTCAGCATACAAATCCTAACTCCAATGTTAGGCCCCCTCCCTTTCCCATGCACCAAGCCAGAGGATGCCTCCCTGCCATGGACTGGCAGGTGGATTTTACCCACATGCCCCCAGTAAAGAAAATCAAATACCTCCTGGTACTGGTCGACACCTTCACAGGATGGGTGGAAGCCTTCCCTACAACTAATAAAAGGGCGTCCACAGTAACAACAATTCTGGGTCACAGATATCATCCCACGGTTGGATCTCCCATCCTCCATCCAGTTAGACAATGGGCCCGAGTTTGTTTCCTCTATTTCTCAAAAACTGGCACAAGCCTTTAACATCCACTGGAGAGTTCACAGCCCCTACCACCCCCAATCCTCAGGCAAGGTTGAGCGTGCCAATCCTACACTCAAAAATACTCTCACCAAACTCTCTCTCCAACTCCATCTAGACTGGACGAAGCTCTTGCCCTTAGCCCTTCTCTGCCTCTGGGTTCTCCCACAGAGACCAGTTATGCTCAGCCTCTTCAAGCTCCTCTATGGCCATCTGCTTCTCCCTATCGCAGTTCAGCCAAAGCCTTCCAACATTCCCCACTCTCTCCTCAATCCTCTCATTACCTTTCTTCGCTCTCTCCTCTGGTCTTATAATCATGACCAACTACCACAACCCTCTGACGCTACTGAAGTGCCTCCAGTTCTCCCAGGTAGGAGATCTTGTCTATCTAAAAGACACAGCCACCCCTGGCTGTCTAACACAAAAATGGAAAGGTCCATTTAAGTTCATCCTTACCACACCTATGGCTGCAAAGCTAGCAGGATTCTCCTCCTGGGTACATGTTCAAAATCTAAAACTGGCAGTCCCACAAAAGACCTATCAATCTCTTCTTACAGGACCAACAAAAATAAAGATATCCTGCCTCTCTAGGATCCCAGAAGACAGACAGACAGACAGACAGACACACACACACACACACACACACACACACGGAGACTCCCAGGACATAAGCAGGAGCCCTATGCCTGGGGACCTGGCATCTCGCCTACTCACTCTTTATGCCTCTCCTCTCCCATTCTTTCCTGTCAGTGCCTGCCCACACTTTTACTCTTTCACATATACACTCTACTTTGAGGTCTTAGACTTCCCACCCTCCAACACGATCACCTCCCTCCTTTCTCATACCTCTTTTACCCTTGTTTTATAGATTGGATATCTGATTTCCATCTCCAGGGTACACTCTCAGACTTTACTCCTGAGGAGATCTACCCATTCTCTGGCATTCTCTTTGCCCTGTTATAAGCCATACTGCTTATGTTTTCACTACATCCCTTCCTACGGATGATTACGGTCCTCATTCCCCTTGTTTTAAGCATAGGCCTATGGACAACTTCTTCACCCAAATGGAGCTGGCTCAACTGCATGGTGCTCTGCCTCGGGTATCTCGCCCTCTGTGGCCTATTTCTTGTACTTTCCTTATTCTTATAACCTGGATCTTTATTACCCTCCTGGTCAGTTCCCTATCTCCATCATATCTCTGGAGGTTCCAGATCCGAGAAACCTATAAACCAGACTCAACTGACATCACACATCATGTGGGCTTTGGGGACTGCCCCCCTATGGAGTGTAGTTGGACTCTCATCATCCTGTTTACACCTAAGTCCACTGTACCACATCCTGTGGGGATAGACATCAACCTCCTTTATATCTGCTTCCTCTTTGATCAAACCCAACCATACTGTTGGGTTGGAAGAATATGGGGGCTGCCCATATTGGAACTCCAAAAAACATTGGATCTCAGGAACATTGGATCCAACAGGTAATACGGTAGGTGCCCATTATAATGACTCAGGTTTCTTCCTCCACATCCCCAATCCCTGGCATCAGCGTTGGCAGAACGGGGTCAAAGGCTCCATGTACTACTCAGGTGCTAGTTTATGACACTCAGGAACCCTCTTTATATCTAGAGAATGGGTTATGGCTCCCCAGTCACAGATAGAACTCTCCTCAAACATCTTAAAGGCTGAACAGACATTCCAGGACCAACTCTCTAAATGTCCTACACACACAACCCTATCATCCTGGATCCAAATTATAGAAACCTCTATACAGTTTCTTAACTCCACCAGTTCCATAAACAATACCCACTGTTTCTTGTGTGCCTCCCTACAGCGCCCCCTGCTGGTGGCAGTACCCATCAACCTCTCTATCCCTGCCCCCACCTCTATATCCCAAAGCTCTAAGTGCTGCCCCCTTTGACTTCTATACCTCTGTGGGAAACTGACCCAGACCAATACTCATTTCCCTCTTACACCTGCTATTACACCCCTGTCCACTCCTCTTCTGGGGCTAGTTTCCTCAAGTTCTGTCACTCTAATGTCTCTATAACTACTCAAACCTTCCCACCCTCTGGACTATACCTCTGGTGCAACGGCTCCTTACACACCTGTATAAATGCCTCTACTCCAGGCCCCTGCCTCTCAGTAATAACAGTTCCCCAACTTACTCTCTGTGGAAAGGCTGAATTCTTCTGTTCATATTTGCCCCAATAACCATGAGCCGCCTTCCTACCCATTATGGTTGGGATTAGCCTGGCCTCCTCCATCGCTGCCATTGGGTTTGCAGGTGGAGCCCTGGGCCATAGTGTCATCTCTGAAAAAGATTTTGAGGAGCACCTACAGGTCACTCTTGAATCAACCTCAGTTTCTCTGGCCTCCCTTCAGCGACAACTCACCTCATTAGCTCAAGGTGCCTTACAAACCCCAGGGCCCTACATCTCTTAACTGCTGAGAAAGGAGGCACCTGCCTTTTCCTCCAAGAGGAATGTTGTTACTATATTAATGAGTCAGGCCTAGTAGAACAGAATATTGATTCCCTGTCTCGCTTAAGTGAAGAAATCCAACTTCACAGAACTAAAAACTCCTCTTAGACTGGACTCAATCTCCTCTGCTGTCTTGGCTCTTGCCTTTCCTAGCACCCCTTATTGTTGTCTTTACCCTTCTGAGTTTTCTTCCTTGCATTATAAAAACTTCACAAAATTTTTTACTAGATCGCATATCTGCAGCCACCAACCAAAGATTCAATCAACTCCTCCTCCAAGGATATCAACCTCTCCGGGGCCATCAGGGGGACACCCACACTAACCCTTACAAAGACACCACACCCTAAGGACCCCACCTGAGAACATGTGCTGCCCCCCACCAGCCGGAAGCAGCCAGAGGATCAAACTGTGCCCTAGTACCCTACTCTTTTCCTCTCCCTCTCTTTAAGAAACAAAAAATGGGGGAATGATAAGAACTGTCCCTTCTGCAGCCTAAGCCACAGCTGGTTTCACCCCTTGCAGAACAAATTCCCCTGTTCCTTATCTCCCACCACCTTCCTTTGCCCATCTCTAGACCTTGCTTCAGCAACTGGTCTCATCCCTTGCAGGACAAAACCCCACTGTCCCTTATCTCCTGCCACCTCTCTTTGTCCATCCCTAGCCCTTGCTTTCTCCCAAATGCTACTTAAGGCCAAACCCACTGAGAGAAGCTGCTGCGCCATTTTCTCTCAGCCAGCCAGCCTGCTTATTAAACTTTTGGACATGAGATAACTTTCGTGAGCCTCCTTTGTGTGTGGTGTGTGGCATTTTCTTAAGAAGATAAGCTTATGACAAAGTAGTTTCTCTTGAAAAGGGTTATTTTATCCCTCCCTGATGTCCAAAACACAAGGATTTTTTTCTTCCACTTTTCACTGTGAAAACCTGGTTTGTTGTAGTCATTGATAAATAGAAAGTTCAGATTCTTTGCATCTTACATGGAAGCATCCAGGCAGAATACATGGATATAGTAAGGGAGGTAGTAGAGTTTAAAAAGGTTAGGGAAAGGAGTTACAAAATGTCATGATGGGCCAGGTATGAGGCAGAAGCAGAGTTTTCTTCTTGCATCCTGGTACTTTGAAAACCTGTGCTAGAGTGGGAAGGGGTTTGGGTGGTCCCTGGGCTAGGGTGTTGTTCTAGCTGTCCTTGGGCTAAGGTGTGAACAATCTGCACATATTTTCAATTGAAAGGAGCCTTGGCAGCTATTAAAAATTTTGCAATTGAAACAGAAGTTCAGAGTGAGAAAAATTGTTCAATCTAAAATATAATATTAAGTCATAAGAGTCCTGCTCTCTCCCTATCTTAGCCTGCCTCAGTTTGCTTTTTGGAAGTAAAATTCTCTCTAACACTAAATCACCAGGAATTTTTATCTCCCAGCTAGTCTGCAGTCAGTATTTGGCCATTACTAATGAAGTGTTCCTACAAGGTACTGGTTCAGTTTCTGCTCCTGGTAAGTTGTAATTCTGTATTTGCCTATCTCCCCATTTCCTGGGGTGGTGGTTTGCCCTGTAACCTCAATTTTCTGATGAATCTAAGAAAAGTTGGTGGTTTTCAGTGTGCTCAGATTTTTTTCTTGTGAGGACAGGAGTGACAATTTTCAAGCTTCCGTGTCAGAACAGAAAAGCCCATAATTATCTTAAGTACATGCTTAGGCGGTTCTATTGGGTTTCCTCTAGGATCATCCTCATTAGCAACTTAACCTTTCTAAGTCTTGCCTCTTACCTCAGGAGGTAAGAGGTACATGAGGGATTTCCTCAACTTCCTATCTGTATCTGCCCCTACTTGACTATGTCAACATGCCAAAGGAAGAGAGGTCCTTTCTAAGGCTAACCACCTTGTGTCTCTAAATATTACTACTTCCCATCTTTTCAGGAACTCTGTCCTGTTAGGTAGCAACTATTTAGGAGCATGGGAGGCAGGATAGATAGATGAGAAAATAGGGAAATTAGATTATTTTGATAAATATTAAAAGGGCCAGATTCAGACATTGGAATGTGGAAGTTAAAACTGAAAAGCCAGAGCAGCTGGTCACCTTCCATTTCCTTTTAGATGCTAAGTTACAAGAATAGGGAGACATAAGGGGGCTAACTGCATCTGCCTTCTTTGAGATGTTAACAAGCTGCAAAGATCCTTGAATGGGTAGAGGGACAAAAATAGAAGGCATGTCTAGCTAAGGGCAGCCCTAAAGCATACCTATTGTCCATGTGTTTTGGATGGGTCTACAAGTCTTAGCACCTATCTTAGCCATTATCTTAATGATTAGAGGTTGCTAGACATGACCATGTGTATTCCCCAGATAGGAAAGTATAAGACTAGTGAAGGGACCACAATTTTGAGTCTTTATTCCCATTTCCTGCTTGGGGAACAGGAAATGTTTCTCTCTCCTGACCCCATTTCTCCCTGCTTTTATCTTGTTATACTAAATTTCTTTCCTAATAAACATTACTATCCTTTTCACTACATTTTCATGTTGCCTGAATTCTTCTCTCACCAGGGGCAAGGTTTGAGGTAGATACCTGCACTAAACTTTCCAGTAACATCTCTCTCTCTCTCTCTCTCTCTCTCTCTCTCTCTGTCTCTATTTCTCTCCCTCTCCCTCAATCATTGCAACTGTGTTAGTCAGACTTTCTGTTGCTGTGATAAATACCTGAGAGAAATAATTTAAGGGAACAAGGAATTATTTAGCTCCTGACTTCAGGGATTTCCAGTGCATCATGGCAAGGAGGCTATAGCAGAGCAGAGTAGCTCACCTCATGGGGGCAAGGAAGAAAAGAGAGAGAATGCGTGCAGTGGCAGGCTTCCTCCTTCTTTCCCCTTTATTCCACCCTGGTCCCCAGCTTACTGGATGATACTGCCTGTTAGGTTAAAACTATTTAATGAAGCAAGGATAGATGAGAAAGAAAATGAACTGACCTCAACAGACTGGATGGGCCTTTATTAAAAGCCAGAGAGGGGCATCAAATATGCCCGGATGAATCCAAAAGTAAGTTGTGCATGGTCCTTAAGTAGGGAAGGAGGAGGAAAAAAAAGGTTACCAGATAGTTGGTTCCAGGAAGGGAGAACAGGTGTCTGGGTGGGTGAAATATGTTGTATTACAAGTCGTGCAATGGTTCAGGGAAGGAGAGAAATTTTGAGGTAACCTCAAGGCAGGGTTATTTGTTCAAGTCTATCGTAACCATTCATTATTATTCTAGACTCTAAAGGGATATAAGAAGGAGCGGGGGTGGCATTACCATATTCTGGCTGATTCCTGCTAACTGAGGGGTGCAGATGACACATGGGGATCCCTTAAAGTCTGGAGGATGACCATGGTCTTGACTTGTTCACATGTTGTGGTCTGGGATATGGCGGTCACTCGACTGATCAAAAATCTTTGCAGAAGGCTAATAAAGCAAGGAAGAAAAGTTAATAGTAACAGGATTACAACAAGAGAGGTGATAACAGGCAGAAGACATGTGGGGAGTTTACCAAAGATAGTGAGGGAGCTGGTGCTTCGTGGTCTCAAAAAACTGAGTGACAGGTATGGGGAAGATTGAGGCATCAGTGGTGTAGGATAAAAGGGGGAAGGTGTGCCAGAGTACAGATTTCTGTCCAGTTAGGGGGCAAGCATATGTAAGCCTGACATCTGCAAACAAAAAATATTCCCTGTTTAACTCCAGGCAGCTCCAGATGTAATCTCTACCTGGATTGTGTTGATCTCTCAGAGGTAGGAGCTGACAGTGGTGTTCAGATGTGCCACTGTGAGGGGTTGTACCTGTTGTGAGCTGGTGGAGGTTACCGGCTTGCCAATCTTCCAGTTTTTTGGTGGAGGAAAACACAGGTGTTGGAGGGGGTGGTAGGACATAACCTACAGTCTTGGGGTGAGAACAGGTCCAGAAAGGAGAGAGCAAAAAGGGAGATAGTCCAGACATCGGTGGGTACAGGAGTAAAGAGCCATTGGGTGGTTGAGGCCCAGTGCAAATCCAGCACATTGACCAGGAGGGGTTAGTTTCAAATAATAATGATGCAGAGGAATTCAGGATAGGAAGCAGTGGTGGTGCTGGTTGCACATTGCTTGGTGAGAATGAGGCAGTTAGCTAGAAAACAACAAACGTATAAGGCAAAAGGGAATAGAAGGTTATGTGATCTGGGATGCAGTAGAGGAAATTTCCCTGGAGCCATAAGTCCTCAAGCAAATCTAGGGTCTGTGAGATAGAAAGGTTGAGGGAAGGAGAGTAGAGATTTTGAAGGTCAATACTAAGGTCGGTTAAGAATTGTAGAAAGTGGGGAATAGAGAACATTAGCCAGGGGTTTCTTAATATTCCAGGATGAATGGAAGCTGAGAGATCTTCAGGGAAGAAGGACCTGCATGGGTGGAGTGATATGAATGAGAGGGTATAGTTTAAGTCTAGATATGTGGACCAAGGCTGGGTATCCTTTCAATTTGGCTGTTGTGGGAGTGGCTAAGATAATTTTGTATGGTCCCATCCATTTGGGTTTTAGGGAAGTGCTAGAGTGAGTGAGGAGAGATAGACTGAGTCACCTATTTTGATAGAGAAATGGATCTCTGTGGAGGGCAGAGGCTGGGGAAGAAGACAATCTGAGTGGGCCCAAAGGGCAGCTCTGAGATGAGATAGGAGCAGTTGAAGCAGTGGTGGGGGCAGAGTGGCTGGGGGAGAGGGTAAAAGCCCTGGTATGAGGAGAGGTCACCCATAGAGAATGTCAAAAAGGCTGATTTGGAGGGGTTTCTTAGGCATGGCCCTTATTTTGAGGATGGCAAAGGGTAGTAGCTTAATCCAGTCTAGGTGGGTTTTAATGGCCAGTTTTGTTATGGTGTATTTTAAGGTCCAATTGGTGTGTTTCACCTTATCAGAAGA
Source organism: Castor canadensis (assembly GCF_047511655.1). NCBI lineage: Eukaryota > Metazoa > Chordata > Mammalia > Rodentia > Castoridae > Castor > Castor canadensis. Next base: position 101,407,624 of record NC_133397.1, on the reverse strand, counting down.
TTGTGGATGGTAGGGAATATGGAATTTCCAAGGGATGTTTAGATATTGGGGCTGTTAAGGTAGGAAGCTGGATTTTTGAGGGAGATAGTATGGGTTTATGATGAGAGGCTACTGTGGGTTTGGTTTTCTCCAATACAATAGGGTTAATGAGTGGGTGGTCTGGTTCAAGAGCCCTTGGGGAATCAGGGAGAGGCTTAGAGAGCAGGCGGTCATCATCAGAGACTTCTTGTAAAAGAAACATGGTGGCAGAGGCAAGGGGGGGAATGTAAAGGGAAGCTCCTAATTTATGGAGGTCTCTCCCTAGGAGAGATATAGGGTACTGAGGCATGACAAGAAAGGAGTGGGTCAGTGTGAGATCTCCCAATGTGCATAGAACAGATGGAGTTATGTGAGGATATTTAATTTTTTCTGAGATTCCCATGGTGGTTGGGAGCCCTTAGGTGAGAGGCCATGCCACTCAGTGAGAAGGGAAAAAGTTGCCCTAGAGTTGACCACAAAGGTGAATGATTGGCAGACCACTGTCCCCGTGATCCTAGGCACTCTGGACGCACCGTTGTGAGTGGTAGGGGTGAGAGAGCTCAGGCATCCTCATTCCAGAAGTTGGGTGTAGGGGGAGGTTACTGGCTCCATAGGCTGAACCAAGGGCCAGGGTGTCCAGCTTTGGGGACAGTCCATTTTCTAGTGCTCCCATTGTCTGCAGGTCAGACATGGCTTGGAGGGAGTCCTGGTGTTAGGGTACACCTTAGCCCAATGCCCTGGATTGCCACAGCAGAAGCAGGCACTTGGGGGAGTCATAGGGGCTTGGTGGGATGGACTTGGGCTGGGAGCCTTATATGGTCTAGGGGCCTGGGGATTTAAAGCTGAGGCCAACAGTTGATATTTGACCATTAGATGTTTTTCCTTCTCCCATTTGGCCTTGTCCTCCCTGTTATTAAAGGCTCTGAAGGCAGCATTTAGGAGGTCCTGCTGGGGTGTTTGGGGTCCATGATTGACTAATAAATTGACCATGTAAAAAGAGGGTCCCCATGGGAGTAGTGAGGTCTAAGTTGATGTACTTGTTGATGGCCTCAGTAAGGTGGGCCATAAGAAGGGAAGGGTTTTCATCTGATCCTTGAGTAATTTCTCTGATTTTTTAGAAAAAGGGACATGGACTCTGACAGTACCCTCTGCTCCTGCCACCTCTCTGAGGGGAAACATGTGGTGGGGTTGGGGCTGGACTTTAGAGTAGGTGGGGGAGAGAGGAAGAGGGGGAGGAGTTGGGGGGTGAATCAGGAAGAGGGGGATAGTGTGAAGAGGAGGGGGTCCTTCCAGGGGAAGACTGGAGAAAGTTATGGAGGGAGTTCATCTGCTGGGTCAAGATCTGAGAGGAGGAGGTAGAAGGGGGTTGGGGCTTTGAAGGTGGAGTTGTATTAATAGTGGGGGGTTTTCTTGGAAGAAATTTTCTTGGGTCTCAGCAAGAAGCTGAAACACAAAACAAGACATACAGAGAGAAGATCGAGATTGGAGTAGATAGAAAGCTTGAATATAGAGAACCTCTGACCACTTGCCATTTTGTTGGAGGAAGTTATTGAGGTCATGTAAGAAACTTGGGGTCAAATGTTCTGTATTCAGGTCTGTAATTTTGGTTGTCTAAAGAATATTGAGGTCAAATTTGTATGCAGAGAGTGAAGTTTTTTGCCTGATTCCATAATGGGGTGTAATGGAGGGAGGGCTGGGGCAGTAACTTTCATCAAGGCATCCCTTGATTCTGGTAGTGCCAGGAAGAAAACCTCCTGAGGAGCGATTGAGTGATCCCAAATCAGCCACCAGAAGGGGACCTCCGGGGTCTGGAAAAGGAGAGAAGTCTGTCCTAGGGCACCACTTGGGAGAGCCTGGAGGCTCTTACCTCAGGAAACAGGCAGAAATGTGGCTGGTGGTGGTCTGGAAGTCCGTCAAAAGAGAAGAGAGAGAGAGAGAGTGGGAGGGAGGGAAGAAGAGGGAGAAAGAGAGAGAGAGACAGAGAGAGTGAGTCTGAAGCCAAGGGCCCTCTTCCTGGGTTTCTGCACCAAATGTTAGGTTCAAACTGTTTAATGAAGCAAGGATAGAGGAGAAAGAAAATGAACTGTCCTCAACAGACTGGATGGGCCTTTATTAAAAGCCAGAGAGGGGCACCAAACATGCCCAGAAGAATCCAAAGTAAGTGGCACACGGTCATGGCAAAGCACGGTCTTTAAGTAGGAAGGGAGGAGGAAAAAAAATGTCAGTGGGTAGTTGGTCCCAGGAAGGGGGAACAGATGTCTGGGTGGGTGAAATATGTTGTGTGGCAAGTTGTGCAATGGTTCAGGGAGGAGAGAAATTTTGAGGTAACATCCCAGCAGGGTTATTTGTTCAAGTCTTTTGTAACCTTCCACTGCCCACACTCAGGATGGGTTTTCTTATGTGGAAATGCCCTCATAAACATACCCAGAGGTGTGCTTTGCTAATCTCCTAGGCATCTATCAATCCAATCAAGTCAACGATCAAGATTAATCATCATAGCAACTCTATTGGGTTTTCTTTCCAATTTCATGTTTAGAAAACTCAAGTCTCTCCCATATTAAAAGTGGAAAACAGAAAGCAAAGAAAGGGCATTTTAACAGTTTGCTGTTTTGAGTGTAAACCACAGAGAAAGTTGACAATAGGAATCATGGCTTTTAAAATAAAAATATGATATGATTTATCAAGTTTAATTCTAGCAGTGTATCATTGGGAAATAATCTGGGATGTGTGGTCATTGTATACCTATTTTACAGGGCTGTTGTATACCTATTTTATTGCTGTTATAATAGCAATAGTTATAATAGGAGAAAATGAGAAACAGTTTAAATATTCAATAATAGAAGATTGGTTAAGTTAATTATAGTATCTGCTATTTAAAGTCATAGCATTGAAAAATTTAAATGAGGATTTATGATACATTCAGTGGAAAAAGGAAAATTACAAAATTTATTTTTAAATAACGAAGCTATATCTATGTATAAAACTGTGTGTTACACACAAATGTATGTGTACTTCATTTGTATACATTTGTGAATGTGACACACACACATATACATACTAAAGACAAAATTAGAAAAGTATGTCTCCCAGTGGTTATGTCTGAGTGTGTTATCCGATGATTCTTTTCTCTTTGTGTTTTACTTTATTTTATTTTAATTAACATATATTGCTTTTTGTTTAACCCTTTATACACATTTCTTTCTATCTGGCCAGTGTGCTGATAGGGCAGCAGGAGATGAGAAATTCCTAGAAATGAGATGGCAGGATTCTCTTTTTTGGTGATGGTATTGGGGTTTAAACTTAGGCCCTTGCTAGACAGGTACTCTACCACTTTAGCCATGCCTCCAGCCCAAGAAGGCAGGAGTCTGATTTAGGACAATTTACTTCCCTTTATATCAATTTCCATTCTTTTTCTTTGTTGTTGGTGGACCACTTAAATAGGCAAGATATGTGACACCCCATCCATCCCACTTTTTTAAAACAAAGAACTTGATAATAGATTTTAAAGGATCAAAATGAACATACTGATATGTTTTGCTACTAGTTTTTATTATTACTTTAAAAGTATAGAATATGCTTATAAACCATGGCTCTAGAGATTTAAAAACAACCAAGAAATTATACATACACTGAGTGTATGCCATAACTTTTCTTAGTGTCAGACTTATTTTCAAGCTCAGCAGCATACAGTTTGTTGATGAGCCCATTAAAGGCATTCTTTATTTCTTGTGCAGTGTCTTTTATTTTTAGGGTTCCCTTTGAATTATTTCTTGGAGCTTCTGTCTCCCTGCTTATATTGCCCATCTATTCTTGCATATTTTCTTCTTTTTCCATCAGAGTCGCTAACCTATTAATCATAGTTATTTTACATTCATTCTTCAATAATTCCAAAAATCTGTGTCATACTGGAGTCTGAATATAATATTTTCTCTTCAGACTGTCTTTTAGTGTGCCTTGTAATTTTTTGTTGGAAAACAAACACAATGTATTAGGTAATAGGAACTAAGGTGCAAGCTCTAGTGTGAGGATTTATTTTAATATTGCCAGGATCTGGGCTGATTAGTGTCTTCTTCATTGCCAGAAATTTCAAATTCCTCCACATCCTTGTTGTTGTCTTCTCTGTAAACACTGGCTGTGCCTTGCTGTTCTTTCATCTGTGGAAGACTGATTGACATGATGATAAGAGATGAAGCAGAAGCATCTAAATCTCAATCTCTTAGTGGGTTTGTGTCTCTAGGCTGTGACTTCCAGAAGTGTCTAGCTTCCTCTTAGATGAGACAGGAAGGCTAGATATGACTGAAGGTAGTAAATGTCCTTTTCTCTACGTGGATTAAAGTGGATAAAGCCTTTGCCCTGGCAAGTAAGTCTTCATTATGGAGAACAGCTGGAGCCATGGGGAAATTTTTTTTCTTGCCTGTCACCATGAAGACCTAATAGTTTCTGGAGTTAAAAATCCAGGCAAATGTAGCCCCCCCCCAAGTCTGTGGCCTCAGTAGCTTCTCATTCACCTAATATCACTCAGATTCCATCAAAATTGCTACTCTAAGGTTGCTGCCAGTTCATGGCCGCAGAATCTTCAGATGAGGAGAACTTGGCTGTGATTTTCTGTATTTGCTTCTCTCCAGATTTCACTGTGGACTTTACCTTGCTACCTTAATTCTCTGATGGGTCCAAGACATGTCATTTTCAGGTTTTTTTCTTATTGTAAGGATGGGAGTAATATTTTAGGAATTCTTTGCATGTTAGAGCTAAAACTGTAAATCCAAATATTTGATTTCAATTAATTTGAATTCAAATATAAAAATTGATACTTGACTCAGCTGTTAGATAAGTTTAAGTATGTTTGCAACAACTTGGGTCTGGGAATTTATTTTTCAACTATAAATTCTATTAAATCTATGTATAGATTCTGTGTTTCCAGTGGCAATTTACCATTCAAGTAGATATGTGCTAAAGTCTGAAAGACACACTAGATTTCAAACTCTGAGTGTGAAAAAAGAAACTAAAGATATCACAATATTTTTGTGTTGATGACATATTGAAATGGTAATCAACATGGGTTAAATAAAATCATTAAAATTATTTTTTATCTGCTCTCTTTTTAGATTTTTGATGTGGCTGTTAGAAAATTTCAACATATATATGTTATTTCCCCTTTTCCAGACTGCTCTAGTTTAAAACATGCATCTTTGACTTCTTGATCTCTGTCTTAAAAATTGCTGGGATTACAGGCATGAGCCATTTTACTGGGCTTAAAGTTTTTATTATGATAGATTTTAGATTGCTTGGTATGTGTGTGTGTGTGTGTGTTTATCTTGCTTGAGGTTCATTGAGATTCTTTTTGTTTTTGAGACAGGGTTTTGGTATGCTATATATGCTAAGTAGCTCAGACTGGCCTCAAACTTGAGATCCTCCTGCCTCAGTCTCTTGAATGCTGTGATTATAGACATACACCACCATGCCCAGCATTTTTACCTGTTCCTGTGTGTGTGTGTGTGTGTTTGTGTGTGTATGTGGGGCAGGCTATGCACATTTTGGGCAAGTACTCTCCCACTGAGTTACATTCCTAGCCCCTGAAATTCTTTATTCTGTGCTTATGGCTTTCATGAAAGCTAGAAAATATTGAGTCATTATTTCTTTAAACATCTCTGATCTCTAATCTCTTCTCATCTCTCTCTGAGACACCAGTTATGCATATGCTGTATTACTTTAACATTCCCACAAGTCATTGTGACTTCTTTTGGTATTCTTTAATGATAACTTTCTTCTTTAGTCTCTGACCTGCTCTTAATTGTATTCAGTAAAATTTTCTTTTCTGGTATTTTACTTGTCATCTCTAGGAGTCCTATTTTGTTCATATTTACATATTCCATTTTTATACGCATTATACTCATGTGTCTTTATATTTTGAACATGTGAGCATATTTATAACGTATGTTAACATCCTTGCCTGCTAATTATATCTGCTCTTTCATTTCTAAAGTCTATTTCTAGTGTGAAATTTTTCTCTTGGTGATAGGTCATGGTTTCCTGCCCCATGTCTAATATGTTTTATTAGAAGTTGGATGTTGGGATGGGAGTATGGCTCAAGAGGTAGAGCACCTGCCTTGCAAGTGTGAGGCCCTCAGTTCAAACCTCAGTACCACCCCCCACCAAAAAAAACAAGTTGTAAATTACATGTTGTTTGTTGCTGGATTTTGTTTTTTGCATTTGTTGGGCTGTGTTATCAGCAGTTTTTTGTTCAGTTTGATTCTTCTGAGGCTTCTTTGTAGGTTCTTTAAGGGTAAATCTTCAGTGACTCTCCAAGCCATAGTTGGCCCATGTCCAATGCATGGTCTTTTGGGATCTCTCCTGGACACTCTATGAACTCAGGGTGGTTTCCTGTGGTTCCACTCTGGCTAGTGGCAGCTGTAATGATCTCCAGCCTAGTGTGATCTCTAGGAATTGTGCATCTTCTTCCTAGCAACTGTTCTTGCAAGCTTATAAAGGTTTGCCCTACTGCTTACGGGTTTCTCTTCAGTTGATTCATGGTGACCACTATGTGTATCTGTAAAATGTCCCTCTGTGTATCTCCCTCCTCTTGGCATTTTCACAAAATTCAAGCCTCTATGAACTATTGTCTCTTTTCCTCAACAATATGCCATGTTTTGTTGGGTTCTCTCCTTGCACCAGAGTCCAGAAACTGTCCAGAAGAAGAAAGCCTAATATAGTGAAACAATTTTGATTTTTTCTTTTTCTCTCAGGGCTTCCCAATGTCCAAAATCTGTTAACTTTTCTAGTTTTCCTTGTCTATAGTAAGAGGATAATCCAGGTCTCAGTTACTCCCTTAAACATGGTACAGCTTACAATATTTGGACCAGGTTCTCATAAAACCCACCCAACAACTTTTACCTACATTATTACTAACCATGACGGTGACTTAGTGACATGGCCACTTCTAACTGCAAACACAGCCAGAACCATGTCTTTGTTTAACTGGATATATCACACACACACACACACACACACACACACACCCCAATAAAAATCAGTGTTTTTTTTACATGATAAAGAGGAAGTTGCTTTGGCAACTAACAGTTCTGCTACAATTCTCTATCTTGTTTTATCAGCGATAATGTAGCTTTCAAGTAGATGTATCATTTATTTTGACCATTCCTCCCTTGTTAATGACATTCAACTTCTCAGCAGCTTGTGGCCACTTCAAACCACACACATGTAAAGTATGCATACATACATGTATTTATTGCATACTGGAGCAGCATGTGGAACCCAGCCACACACAAGTTTCATCACCTAATAGAGCAGGTGCCAGCTGTAAACAAACAGTATGGTCAGTCTAGTGCTCCATAATGAATATCAGCTGTGCATTCATATGTGTAGATATGTTCTTTACTTATTTGTGCTTTTATATCTGTTACACATTCTCAGGATTGAGAACACGTGGTGAAAGGGTGTGTGTGCTTTGAATTTTAAGTATCAGTATCAGATGTTTTTCAAAAAAGGTTGCAATGCCTCTCATTTCCACCAAAAAATGTAGGAAAGTAGCCAAAGACTATGTCACTGTCTACAGTAGACATGTCACTAACTCTTGGCAGAATGAGTGAGAAGTATATATTGTTACTTTGATTTTATCCTTGACAGCTAGTGAGGTGTCATGGCTATTTACGTAATCACTGGCCATTTGGACTTGCTCCCTTTTTTTTTTTTCCTATTTACTCCTTTTTCTTATGATCTGTTCTTTATTTCTCTTAGTTTTCTACTTTTTAGGTCAAGGTTTTGGTAATTAATATTTTCACAAAATTCATTCATTGCCTTTTTACCATACCCTAGACCTAGTAATGTAATTCGTACAACCTTCTCCATATGTGTGTCTGCGTGGTTCTCCTTTTTTTCTTAATAAAGCTTGCTTTTATTTAACTTTTCTACCTTTTTCTATTTCACACCTGAAATTTTACCTTAGTTAATTCTATTTTGATTTACTTTGTTGTTCATTTGTAACTTCTTAAGATGAATACTAAATTCTTTCACTTTCAACTTTTTCTTAAAAAAGTGATAAAGAAATTTAATGCTATAAGTTTTACTTTTAATACAAATTTTGCCATGTACTACAGATTTTGGTGGAACATGGTACTTTCCATTGCTTTCTAAAATCTCATAATTCAGGTTTGATATGTTTTTTCACTTCAAGGATTATCTTGAAATGTGTTTCTTAATTTTCAGGTACAGCTGGCTATATGTATCTGCAGTTTCAACCAAACTTGGATTAGAACTATTTGAGAAAAAAACCTGTGTCTGCACTGAACTTGTACAGACTTTCTGGTCATTATTCCCTAAGCACTACAGTATAGCAATTATTTACATAGTGTTTATTTTATGCTAGGAATTATGAGTAACCCACAAATGATTTAAAATTACAAAAGTATGTGTGTAGCATATATCCAGATATCATGTCATATGTAAGGGACTTGAGCAACCATGGATTTTGGTACCCATGAGAGAGTTCTGAGCTCAATCCTCTGCAAATACCAAGGGAGAACATGTGATTTTTTGTCTTTCTCAGTCTGGCTTATTTCACTTTACGTGATGATCTCTAGTTCTTAATTTGTTTATCGTTTTGTGGTTTTTATTTCTAAGCCTAGGGGATTATAGCTAGAGAAGATAGAGAGTGTTTCATAAAGGATTCTTTTTCTTTCCTCCTCCCTCTCTTCCCCCTCCCTATCCTCCTTTTCCTATTCACTCTTCCCTGTTCTTTCTTTTCTTCCTTTTCTGTTTTTCTTTTCTTTTTTTTAAGTTTATGACTTTTTCTAGAGCCATAATCAACTTTTGTAAATGTCTCATGGTATATTGTATTTTCTTTCTTGAGGAATGTTATCTATTGAATCAAATTTGCTGATTGGATTGCTCAATTTATGCAAGTTGTTCTTTGTCTAATAGCTGCAGTTAATTCTACAAGACTTCTTTTTTAATTATCCTCTACAATTATATTTTTATTCTGTTTCCTTGGATTTCTATCAGTTGTTTTCTTTACATATTGAGCTGCTGTGGGTTTTTTTTTAATACAAATTGGTTTGTGTTTATTTTTAAAATTGTTTTTATTTTTTCTATAAGGTGTATGTTTTATCTTTATCCTGTTTGGTGATTTTAATCTTAAACTCTATTTTCTCTAATTTTAGTAGTATTATTTCTATGTTCTGTCACCAACTGGGAGTCCTACAATTAGATACAATTCTCTCTCTCTCTCTCTTTTTTTTTGTTGCCATTTTGTTTTTTTGTTGGTATTGGGGTTTGAACGCAGGGCCTCAAGTTTGCTAAGCAATTTAAGCCATTCGCTCAGCCCTTTTTACTTTAGTTTTTCAGATAGGGTCTTCCTTGTATATGGGATTATAGACATGCACCACCGCACCTGGATTGTTTTGTTTAAATGGGGGTCTCACTAACTTTTTTTTGCCAAGGCTGTCCTCAGTAGTTTCATTTCTGGATATATATGTGTACATATGTGTGTTGTTGTTTCTTTTTGGCAGTACTGGAGTTTGAAGTCAGGGCTTTGTGCTTGGCAGGCAGGTGCTCTACTGCTTGAGCCTACTATATAGAATTAGTGTCAGGTGCCAGCTCTAAGTGGATACCCCAGGCTACACACTTCTGTGTGATTTGACTACAAATATGGGGGTTCATAGGCTTGATGATTAAGTAGAATGCCTCACACTGTATTTACAGTTACAGTTGGTTACAAAGGACACAACTCAGAGGCAGCTACAGAAGAGGGAGGCACAGGCCCAGGAAGGGCCACAGAGCTTCTTTGCCCTCATGTTGCTCCCTGACAATATGCTCACCAGCCAGGAAGCACCACTGAACCTCAGTGTCCTCACATGTTTTATTTGCAGTTTCATTATATAGGAATGATTGATTATATTGTTGGCCATCCTTCCCTTTGCTAGAGGTGAAGCAGTTGAAAGTTCCAGTCCTCTAATCACACAGTTGGCTTCTCTGACAGTCCCCATCTTAAAGCTATTTTAGGGCTCCTCCTAGAGTCACTCCATTAGCATAATAAGGACATTCTTATTATTCATGAAATCCGAAGGGACTGAGGACAAGTACCACACATTTCTTTGTGAGTCCCTTTAATTTCAATGTTTCTTTGTAACAATGTTTTAACAAGAAGTACTATAAATAATATTTGGTAAGTATTTTAATGCCTTATTTGACATTCTGTCTTTTATGGGAGAATTCAGCCATCTTTATTGTTCTCATTTTTTGTTTTGGTGGTTTTGGTGGTACCAGGTTTGAACTCAGGCCTTGCACTTTCAAGGCAGGTTCTCTACCCCTTGAGCCATGTCCCCAGCCCTCCATCCTTGTTTAATATAATGACTAATGTAATTGATATATTATCTTTCTCTTATATAGTATACTTTGTTAATTTTTTTCCTTTTTCCTATCATTGCCAGTTTTATCAAATTTCTATTTATTCTTTTTGTTTGTGTATGGGAATCAAACTGCATGCAGTGCTATACCATCTGAGCTATACCCCCACTCTTTTCCTTTTGTATCTTTTGCTTCATCTTTTGAACATTTTTATTAGCATATACTAGTTATACAAAGGGTTTTCATTTTGGTATATACATACATGTATATGATGTATCTGGATCAAATCCACCTCCTTATTACTCTCCTCAGGCCCTCTCCCCCTTTCTTAAAACAAAATTAAACACCAAAAGAATAAATAATATAATCAGTAGGGAAATAAGCTGAATAATTTTCAAAAGAAGTAGTACAAATGGTTTATAAATACTTAAAGAAATGTTCAATATCCATAGCCATAAAAGAAAAGCAAATAAAACTACTGAATATCTTATCCCACTCAGAATGGCAATCATCAAGAAAACAAACAATGACAAATGCTGGTGGGAGAAAAAGGGAATGTAAATTAGTGTAGTCATTATGGAGTTCCTTAAAAAACTAAAACTAGAACTTTTATGTGATCCTGCTGTATCAACTCCTGGGCATATAACTGAAGGAATGTAAGTCATTTCTTAAAACAGTTTCAATATTCTATTTTTCATACATCTGTATAAAGTGCTTTGACCATATTCACCCCACCCCTTTACCCTGCCGTTTTGCACTCCCCCCTCCTGTTGGTATCCATCCCCAAACAGAAACTGTTTTACATTTTTGCCATTCATTTTTAAGGACTTGATTCTGCATGTCAGAGAGAACATGTGATTTTTGTCTTTCTCAGTCGGTCTTATTTCACTTTACAAAATGATCTCTAGTTCTAGTTCTATACATTTTCCTGCAAATGACATAATTTCATTCTTCTTTATGGCTGAATAATATTCCATCATATATATATATATATATGTTTTTTTTTTCTTTACACATTCATTGGTTGATGGGCACCATATTTTGACTATTGTGAATATTGCTGCTATAAACATGGGTGTGTAGGTGTTTCTACTGTGTATTGACTTACACTCCTTCAGTTATATGCCCAGGAGTTGATATAGCAGGATCACATAGAAGTTCTAGTTTCAGTTTTTTAAGGAACTCCATAATGACTACACTAATTTACATTCCCTTTTTCCCCCACCAGCATTTGTCATTATTTTCTTGATTGCCATTCTGACTGGGGTAAGATATTCAATAGTTTTATTTGCATTTCTTTTATGGCTATGGATATCGAACATTTCTTTATATATTTATAAGCCACTTATACTACTTCTTTTGAAAATTATTCAGCTTATTTGCCTATTGATTATATTATTTATTCTTTTGGTGTTTAATTTTTGGAGTACTTTATATACTCTGAATATTAATCCTTTATCTGATAAAAAACTGGCAAATAATTTCTTCCATTCTGTGTGTTTTCTTTTGGTTCTGGTAATTGTTTTCTTGTTGTACAGAGCTTTTAAATTTGATGCAACCTAATTTTTCAATTCTTGTTCTTATTTTCTGAGCAGTTGGGGTTCTATTCAGAAAAGCCTTACCCATACCTATATCTTCAAGGGTTTTCCCTATATTTTTCTCTAGAAGTTTCAAAGTTTCTGGTTTTACAGATCTTTGATCCATTTGCAATTGATTTTTGTACAAGGTGAGAGATAAGGGACTAACTTCCATCTTCTACATGTGAATGTTCAGGTTTTCCAACACCATTTGTTTTTCTTCATCATAGGTTTTTGAAGCCTTTGTCAAAGATCAGATGGCTGTAGGTATGTGAGTTTATCTCTGAATCTTCTATTCTATTACATTGGTTTATAAGTCTGTTTTTATGTCAGTGCCATGCTGTTTTTGTTACTATGGCTCTATAGTATAGTTTGAAGTCAGGTTGTGATATTTCCAGCATTGCTCTTTGTTGCTTAAGATTGCTTTGGCTAATTGGTATATTTTGTACTCCCAAATGAATTTTAGGGTTAATTTTTTTCTCTATGACTGTGAAGAATGACATTGGAATTTTGATGGCGGCATTGCATTGAATCTACAGATTGCTTTTGGTGGTCTAGCCATTTTCACAATATTAATTCTGTGGACCATGAACAGGGGAGGTCTTTCCATCTTCTAGTGTCTTCCTTTACTTGTTTCTTTGATGTTTTATAGTTTTTGTTGTAGATGCTTTTCACCTTCTTAGATTTATTTCTAGACATTTAATTTTTTTGAGGTTATTGTGAGATTATTTTTCTGATTTCGTTCTCCACCTGCTCATTATTGGTACATAGAAAAGCTACTGATTTTTAAAATTTTGATTTTTGTATCCTGCTACTTTGCTGAAAATGGTTATCAGATCTAATAGGTCCCCTGCACTCCCCCCCTCATGGAATCTTTAGGGTCCTTTAAGTAAAGGATCATATCATCTGCAAATAAGGATAATTTCACTTCTTCCTTTCCTAATTGTATCCTTTTTGACTTCTTTCTCTTGCTTTATTGCTCTTGCTAAGAATTCTAGCCCTATATTGAATAAGAGTGGAGAGAGTAGACACCCTTGACTTGTTCCTGAGTTTAGAAGAAATTATTTCAATTTTTCCCCATTTAGGACCATGTTGGCTATTTGTAATATATAGCCTTATTATGTTGAGATACAGTCCTTTTATTCCTAGTCTCTTCAAGGCTTTTAGCATGAAGAGATGAATTTTACCAAAGGCTTTTTCTGTATCTATTGAAATTATCATGTAATTTTTGTCCTTTGTGTGGTATGTTACACTAACTGATTTGCATATGCTAAGCCATCCTTGTATCCCTGGAATAAAACCAACTTGACCATAGTGTATGATTTTTCAAGTAGGTTGTTGGATTTTGTTTGCAAGTATTCTGTTGAGAATTTTTGTGTCTGTTCATCAGGGAAATTGGCCAATGATTTTCTTTTTTTGACATGTCTTTATCCAGTTTTGGTATCAGGGTAATACTGGCTTCAGGGTGAGTTTGGTAGTGTTCCTTCACTTTCTATTTTATGGAATAATTTGAGGAGCACTGGATTAAAGGTCTAGTAGAATTCAGCAGTGAATTCATCAGTACTAGCCTTTTCTTTCTTGGGAGACTCTTTATTGTTGCATCAATTTCATTGCTTGTTGTAGATCTGTCTAAAATTGATTCAATTTTGGTATGTTAAATGCATCTAGAAATTTATCCATTTTCTCTAGATTTTCCAGTTTATTTAAATATAGGTAATCACAATATCCCCTAATGATCCTTTAGATTTCATTGGTAGTTGTGATGGTCACTTTCTCATCTCCATTTCTATTAATGTATGTCTCCCTCTTTCTTGTGGTTTGCTTGGCTAATGGTTTGCTAATGTTGTTCATGATTTCAAAGAACCATTCTTTTGTTTCATTGCTTCTTTGTATTATTCGTTTAGTCTCCATTCCATTAATTTCTGTCCTGGCTTTTATTATTTCTTTCCATCTACTGCTTTTCAGTTTGGCTTGTTCTTGTTTTTCTGAGGTTGAGATGCATCATTAGGTTATTTATTTGAAATTTCTTTGATTTTTTAAAAATGTAGGCAACTCATGGCTATACACTTTCCTCTTAGCATTGCCTTTGTTGTGTCCCAAAGGCTCTGGTAAGTTGTGTTTCATTTGCTTCTAGGAATTTTTAAAATTTCCTTCCTTCCTTATTTCTTCAATGATCTACTGATCATTTGGAAGTGAATTGTTCAGTCCCTATGTGTTACAATATTTTCTGTAGTTTCTTTTATTCCATTATTATCTGATAAAAATACAGAAGGTTATTGAATTTAATTATATTTGTTAAAACTTGCTTTATGTGCTCAAATATGATCTATTTTGGAGAAAGTTCTGTAGGCTGTTGAGAGGAATATGCATTCTGTGGCCATTGGGTAGAATATTCAGCAGATGTCTAATAAGTCCACTTTATCTATAGTGTCAATTAGTTTTAAAGTTTCCTTTTTGATTTGTCTATATGACCTATCCATTGGTGAGAATGGGGTATTAAAGTCACACATTATTATTGTGTTGGAATCTGAGATTTTATGTCTAGCAGTGTTCCATTTATAAAAACTGACATTCAGTGTGTTTATGCTTACAAGTTAAATTCTCCTGATAGATTGTTCCTTTTATCAATATGAAGTAACCTTCTTTGTCTTTTCTGACTAACTTTGAAGTCTGCTTTGTCCTTTGGCTACTCCTGCTTGCTTTCAAGCTACATCTGATTGATGATTTTCCAACCTATTACTTTAAGCTAGTGTTTGTCTTTGTCAGTGAGGGCATTTCTTATAGGCGGTTCTTATAGGTTGGGTCTTGTTTTTTAATCCAGTTCACCAGTCTTTGTTTCTTGATTGGAGAATTGATAACATTAACATTCAAAGTTCTTGACTGTTAATGTTATCATAACAGAGGTATGTATAATTCCTGCCATTTTGTTGTTTTTGTAGCATTTGATTCTTCCCTACTCCTCATTCGCTTACATACTCAACTGGTCAGATTTATTTTTCCCTAATTTTCGTGGTTGAGTTTTTCTTCAACCATGTGTAGAATACTTTTGAGTATCTTCTCCAGTGCTGGTTTAGTGGTCACAAATTGCTTTTTTGTTTATCATGGAAGGTTTTTATTTCTTTTTCAATTATGAATGATATTTTTGCCAAACAAATTAACCTAGGTTGGCAGTTATTTTCTTTCAAAGACTGAAATACATTGTTCCTTGCTTTTAAGGTTTCTGTTGAGAAATTTATTATTCTGCTGGGTTTGCCTTTATAGATGACTTGGTGCTTCTCCCTTGTAGCTTTCAATATTCTTTCCTTATTGTCTATGCTTAATGTTTTGACTATAATATGACATGGGGAGGTCTAGTCTAGTCTTGTCTATTGGGTCCTAAAGGCTTCCTGTCCTTGGATAGGCATCTCTTTCTCAAGGTTGGGATAGTTTTCTGCTATTATTTTATTTAATATGTTTCCTATGACTTTAACTTGCACCTCTTCTCCTTCTATGCCCATAATGCGTAGATTTGATCTTTTAATGGATTCCCAGAGTTCTTGAATATTACATTCATACTTCTTCATTCCTTTTTATTTTCATCTGATTTTTTTTATTGATTCTACCTTGTCTTTAAGCCTTGATATTCTGTCTTCCATTTGACCTAGTCTACTGAAGAGGCTTTCAACTGAGTTTACTTAGAGGAGGAGAGGCAGTCCAGAGTTTGAACACAGGGCTTCTCACTTGCTAGGCAGGTACTCTATCACTTGAGCCATGCCTTTAGCCCTTTTTTATCTGGTTATTTTTTGAGATAGGCTCTTTCTTTTTTTGCCTAGCCAGCATGGACTGCAATCCTATTTTAGGCTTCCTACTGTAGCTGGGATGTCAGGTGTGTGCCACTATTATCCAAGCCTTTCCTGTTGAGATAGAGTTTCACAAACATTTTTGTCTAGGCTAGCCTGAAACAGCAGTCTTCCTGATCTCATTATCTCATGTATCTGGGATGACAGGTGTGTGCCACTGCTCCCAGCTATTCATTGAGATAGGGTCTCGTGAACTTTTTTTGTTAGGTTAGCCTCAAACTGTGATTCTCCTAATCTCATCCTCCCAAGTAGCTAGGGTTAGACTTGAGCTACCATGACCATCTTCAACTGTATTTTTTATTAAACTTATAGAGCTTTTCATTTCCAGAATTTCAACTTGATATCTTTCAGTATTTCTGTATCTTTATTGTACCCTTTTATGCCTTGCATTGTCTCTCTTATTTCATTTATCTCTTCGTGTGTGCTTTCTTTGAATTTGTTGAGGTATTTATACATGTCCTTTTTCATTTCATTGATAATTCTTATTATCATTCTTTTGAATACAATATTTGAGATTTCACCCACTTCACAATCATTTGAGATCCTTTATTGTGTGATCATTGACTTTTTGTGATTTCATGTTGTTTTTTTGTATTCTTATTTTTCTGCATTGAGATTTGCTCATGTAAAGTCAAATCATTGGTTAGAAATTTTAATCACTTAAAGTCTTTCATTTTAATCATTCTCTATATTCTTGTAGGTCTGAGTAGCTGGGGGTTGATGTGCCATTTCTCATTACTGGCCTGGGGGATACAACTCAGCAATAGCAAATCTACAAATTCAAAACCAAAGCACATATTTGCATGAAGTAAAAAAGAATTGGTGACAACAACTATACCACCAATTATGTTATATTTGAAAGGACCTAGAATTCTTACATGGCACAGTAGTGGGTTAGAAAAAAAATATATGGTGTGTGTAGAAATTAAAAATAAGATAGCAAAAATAATGGGGTGGTAAAGGAAGAAAAAAGGACAAAGGAAGATGGGGAGGCAGGGGAAGATTTTGGGCTAATGGTAAACAAAATAATAGTTTACAAGAATGTAGGTCAATTATTGTGGAGAAGGATGATATAATTAAGGATTGCAAAGGGACAGAAAAATAAGAAAAGTTAAAAAGGGAGGTAGGAGAAGCTACTATTTGAAAAGTTTATAAATGAAGCCTAAAAAAACTTCAGCATTTCTTATTGAGAATGTATGCCAGCTGGGCTCCATCAGTGCCATAGGAGTTCTCTTCCATTCTCTGACACTCATCCTTCTGTCTGTGACTGTCCTGTTGAATTTACTCACAGATCCCCTCTGGTTCTGCAGTTCTCTAGGATTATCCTCTGGGTGTAGCCTGAGTGTAGTTTTTCTATGGTTGGTTAAGGACCTGGACCAAGGGAGAAGCTGGAATGAGATGGGGTAGGTTTTGTGATGGGGTAGGTTTTGTGGAGTAGATTCCAGTAGGGGTTGGGCTGTTCAGCTGGAGTTCTGGGGTGGTTCCAGTCATGTGAAGTAGTCATTAGGGGTACTGGGGCCTCTGAACACAGCTAATGGATAAGGAAACACTGCCAAGTACACTCACTCTTAAAGCCAGTGCCTTGCCCTACACATGGGATCCAGTGGCAGCTTTGGTTTGTCTGCAGCAAGTTTTTTTCCTTTTTTTACCTAGGTTTCCAGTTTAATGTTTCATTTACAAAGTGAAGGAAAATGGCTCTTGTAACTTGTATGTATATGTGTGTATATATATACATGTAGGTCTAATGCTGTAGGTCTTGCTCTTGTGCCCACACTTTGCCTTGGGCAGGGGAACTCAAGTCACTGAGTGTCTTTACTTGACCACTGGACCTGAGCAAAGTGTGTGTGTGTGTAGGTTCTGATCAGCTGTTATTCCAAGAGTAGATAGTTGTATATACTTATACACACTGGGCTGGAAAGTAGTCTTAGGAGTATAGTTAGAGGGAGCTCCACCTGACTCATTCCTGCACTCCCACTTTTTCTGTCGGAGACAAGGCTCCCTTTGTGAGCCATTCTGTCTTGACCTTGCCCACGGTTGTTTGTCCCAACTTCTCCACCTCCAGCACAAGATGGCGCCGTCCCTGCTTCTCTTCCGGGAGTTTACCTTGCCACCGGCGTGAACGTGCACGCTATCAGAAGTCCTATAGCAGAAACAGCCAACCAGCCTGCACCTCGTCGTACCCCTCACTCCCTCAGCACATAAATACCCCTGTGTGAACAATAAAATTTTGCAGCTTGATCAGAACTCTTGTCTTGCTGTCTCCTTCGTGTCTCTTGTCCCTTCATTCTTCCCCTTCTAGGTTCGCTACCCACGCTGATGTGTCCTGCAGGACGGGACATCTGGCGCCCAACGTGGCTGTAGCTATTCCTGTGATTGCGGGGAGAACACCGTCCTCCGGGAAGACTTGGGCGCCAAGCAGAGTTCGCGATCGCCTCGGCTAACGCAACCGAGAGACAGATCCAGGAGGAGAGTGAGGACGGCAAACGGTGAGTGACCCACCATGGGACAAGCAGTGTCGTCACATGATTTGTTTCTTTCAGGCCTCAAGGAGGCCCTCAAGACACGAGGGGCGCGTGTTAAGAAAAAAGACTTGAGGTCATTCTTTTGTTACGTAGGAGATTTATGTCCTTGGTTTCCTCTCGAAGGAACCATTGATGGTAAAAGATGGCTCTGGGTCGGAGACTGTTTAAAAGACTATTATGAATCTTTTGGCCCCGAAAAGGTCCCTGTGACCGCCTTTTCTTATTGGAACTTGATTAATGACATTCTCAAAAGTGCACCCTTTGATAATGGTACTTTAAAACTTGTTAAAATTGGGCAAAATGCTATGCAGATGGCTTCCCGCCCTCCTACAGGGGTCTCTGATGGTGGAGGACCCACGGATGCTGTCAAACATCTTCAAATAATCGAGCTTTTAAAATCCCAAATTCCCGAACTCACATATCACCCCTTAATGTTGCCTAAATCTCAGATTCCAGATTTAGATCCCAATACATTAGATATTTTGGGAAGTACCTTCTCCTTGCTTAACACTTCCAACCCCACCCTTGCTAAGGATTGCTGGCTTTGCATGACCACAGGAGCAATAATGCCCATGGCAATACCTGTTAACTCCACCATAAATAATCAGGATACCTGCCAATCTGGACTTCCCTTTAAAGTACAGCCTATGGATACACCTACAGTATGCCTTCAAGACAGGATGCAAAATAATTCTTATGATATTGACGTTGGGGTTAGTTCTTTTGGAAATTGCTCATCAGTTCTAAATTATTCCTCACCCACCCCAGCTCTTTGTCCCCCCAATGGTACAGTTTTTTTGTGTGGAGGAAACTCAGCCTTCCCCAGGCTTCCAGCAAATTGGACTGGTGGCTGTGTTGTTGCCTTATTACTCCCAGACATTACTGTTATTTCAGGAGATGAACCTTTGCCCATTCCTAGCTTAGACACCTTAATTAAAAGACATAAACGGGCAATACAAGCCTTGCCGCTCCTTGCCAGCCTTGGAATAACAGCAGCTATAGGCACAGGTACAGCTGGCTTAGGCACGGCTATACACTCTTACCGTTGCCTATCTCAACAACTTATAAATGATGTACAAACTCTATCTGGAACCATTAAGGATTTACAGGACCAAATAGACTCCCTGGCAGAAGTAGTCCTTCAGAACAGGCGAGGCTTAGACCTGCTAACAGCCAACCAGGGAGGTATCTGCTTGGCCTTAGGGGAAAGATGCTGCTTTTATGCCAATAAATCAGGCATAGTACGCACCAAAATTAAACAGCTTCAAGAAGATTTAGAAAAGAGACGAAGGGAGCTATTTGAAAACCCCCTCTGGACTGGACTTAATGGAATTCTACCCTACCTTCTTCCACTATTAGGCCCCTTGCTAGGTCTACTTTTAATTGTGATCATAGGGCCCTGCATTATAAACAGGCTGATACAATTCATTAAAGAACAAATTAACACCTTAGCCTCTAAGCCTATACAGGTCCATTATCATCGCCTGGATATGGAAGACCGTGCTCCTGAGACCTTCCTTTCAATAGAAACTCGCTAAATGCTCCATCTGGGTTTCCAAATTTTCTCTCTGCCACCCCCTCTTCTTATATAACATTCTTGACCACTCATCGCCCATTGGGCCCTCCTCCACTGGGCCCCTCTGCTTGGGGGAGGCAGCACCCAGGGAGAGTGATCATAAAGGCTTTTCTAAACGAGGGTGCAGGTAAGACTGCAGGAGGGTGGATCCTAGGATCCCCAGACCCAAGACCTCTGTATGACATGCCCTGGTGCATGGCGGTTGGCATGCTCCTAAAAAATCCGCCTCCTCAAAAAACATGCCGAGGAGATTCTCTTGAGAACTTAGCAAGGACGCTTGCTTACAAAGCAAAAATGATCTCCACCCTGAGGAACTGGGCCTCTGTCATCCCCTCTCAATAAGCCGACATATTCTGGTCATGTTTGTATAAGAATAAGGGGGAAATGTCAGAGACAAGGCTCCCTTTGTGAGCCATTCTGTCTTGACCTTGCCCACGGTTGTTTGTCCCAACTTCTCCACCTCCAGCACAAGATGGCGCCGTCCCTGCTTCTCTTCTGGGAGTTTACCTTGCCGCCGGCGCGAATGTGCACCCTATTAGAAGTCCTATAGCAGAACCAGCCAACCAGCCTGCACCTCGTCGTACCCCTCACTCCCTCAGCACATAAATACCCCTGTGTGAACAATAAAATTTTGCAGCTTGATCAGAACTCTTGTCTTGCTGTCTCCTTCGTGTCTCTTGTCCCTTCATTATTCCCCTTCTAGGTTCGCTACCCACGCTGATGTGTCCTGCAGGACGGGACATTTTTCTGTGCTGGAGACCTAGTCACTGAATGGTTTCACCCAACAATGGGACTGAAGCCAGGGGTGGAGGCCTTTGCTCAGCCTACTGTGTAGAAAGTCTCTCATAAGCAGTTATATTTACTTATACATGCTGGGCTGGGTGGTGATCTTAGGGTTGTAGCGTTAGAGTGAAGTCTACCTAGCTTGCTTGCTCCCATGCCCACACTTTTTCCTGGGTAGAAGAGATGCAATCACTGGATGGCTTTTGTCAGGTAGCTGGGCAAGGCTTACCAGCCTGCACTTAGCCCTCCATGCAATTGTTCCATGTGCACAGTGCCATGTCGGTGTCTCTTGCCAGAAGCAAAAGAAAAGAAAAAAAATACTGGGCTAGAATGGTTGAGTGGTGATACAAATTGAGTTTTACTTCCTTGAGGTAGTTCTAGGCTCCACCAGAGCAAAGTTTTCTCCTTAAATTCAGTATTTTAAAATTTCCCCTGGCTACTATCATCTAGTCTGTTACAGGTGCCCTCCCCTGATTTATGAACTTACCTGCCTTTCCTTAGCCCTGTACCTGAGGCTTTATTTCTGACTTGTGGAGACACAGGAATGTGGTGCATGTCTACATCTGCCATCTTTCTCTCTCTTATTTCTGTATTTTGTTTTGAGACAGGGACTGGCTGCTACCTTTGCCCAGGCTGGGCTCAAACTGTCAATTCTCCTGCCTCCACTGCCACCATGACTGCTATTCTTTTTTGTCCTATGTTGATTGGGGAATTTTTGTTTTTGATTTTCAACTAAATGGTTACTTTCTTTCTCCCAGCAGTAGTAATCAAATGTATTGTTCTGTCTTATACCCAAGGGAGAAACTCTTTTCTCCTGTTAAAGAAAAGACAGCAAGCCTAAAATGGGTCACTCATACTAAGGTTTCATTTCATCTAACCAAAACCTAAGATAATAGTCCCTACCACAGAGCCAAGGTTCCCTACAAGGAAAGTAACTTTGAAAAGACTAGTCTGTTTTTCTTCCCCTTGTTTCTTCTTTGTTCAGCCTTTTCTCCCATCCCTCAATCAGTGCACTGGAGCTCCTGTTTTGTAGGCAGTGCTTTCCAATTCATGAATCCCTTATAAAAGCTGTTTAGAGCTTTAAAACTCAATTTGTTGAAATTTTGTTCTTTTGATACCTGTCTAAAAATTCCTATTTTCTACTGTTCCCCAAAACTACTCCCAAATAACATGAGAATACTTTTATTGCCACCATTTCACCCAACATCCCCATACTCCACCCTGATTTGCTGAGATGGTTTGGGATATTTTGTGCTAGAATAATCTTAGAATTTTCTATGCAAAATGTCTCTTATTTCGATGTCCTTAGTTGGCACTGATAATGTGCTAATTTCCAGAGACTACCACAGTCCATGTACATTTAAATATGCATGTATGGGATATGGTGAAAATATTATGTATTATGTACTTAAATGAAAATGGAAAAATGAGACCTGTTGAATGAAGAGAGAGGGGATAAAGGAGAATGATGGATGGGGTGAATTCAACTCTGATATAAGAATTTTTGTAAATGCCACAGTATACCCCCAGTAGAATAATAATTTTAAAAAGGGAAAATATGCATGTATGTGATGGGGAGATAAGAGGAAGAGACAGAGACAGAGAGAGAGAGAGAGAGAGAGAGAGAGAGAGAAAATTTTTTTGTGTATTCTTTCTACTTCAACATACTTTATCATGAGATCTGATTTTTAAAAAAATTTTTTTTGGTGGCACTGGGGTTTGAACTCAAGAATCTCACATTTGCTAGACAGGTGCTCTCACTGCTTTAGCCACTCCACCAATCCTTTTATGTGTTGGGTATTTTCAAGATAGGGTCTCAATAATTATTTGCCCAGGGTTGGCTTTGAACCATATTCCTGCAGATCTCTGCCTCATGAGAAGCTGTGATTACAGGCATAAGCCATCAGTGTCTGACCATGAGATCTTTTTGAACACTTGTTCATTTGTTTAGAACATTCTGTTTTGGTTCATTCAGGCTATTATAACAAAATACCATATATCATTCAGGGTCCTCCAGGGAACTAGAACCAACAGAATATATTTATTTACATAAAAGGGTGTTTGTTAAGATTGACTCCTATGATCACAGAAGCTGAACGTTTCCACAATGGTCAACAAGCTGGAAAGCCAGGGAAACCAGCAGCTGCTTGATCTAAGAAGTCAGAATCCTCAGACTAAGATAGCCTAATGATGCAAACCCCAGACTCAGGACCAAGGCTCAAGAGCTCCAGCTCAACTCCTGGGCCACTGGTGTAGTCTGAATCCACAGGGTGAATAGCCTTCGGTCTAAGGGTAGGAGCAGCCTACCTTTAAATATTGTGCCTGCTCAGTATTTAAAATTACGAATGATTATTAAAGTTTGTTAAAGTCATTTTCAGCATATTTCGTGATAATATAATCTTCTCCTTTAATTTTGTTAATGAGACAATTATCTCAATTTATAATAATATACATATTTAAAGCTATAGTTGTAGGTACAAAAAGTTAATGACAGTTACATTGGTCTTATACTTTTTGTAAGAGTGAGGTAACTTTCTTTGATGCTTTGTCTTGAATTCTCCTTTGTCAAAAGTTAACACTTGCCAAGTCTGATATCTTGCTGTTAGCACTGGTATATATTTTCCATATAATTATTTTATTATAATAAGAGCAGTAATTTGCCATCTCATATAGTGCTGTTTGACACTTGTGAAATTTTTTCTTGGTGACAATACAGATGTCAGTTGGCTTTCTTTCAAGTATATGCCAAGTATACTATGCTTCTGGGATAGAATCCCTGGAAGAGCCAGATATTCTTTGTTCATTATACTTAATATTTGCAAGTGTAAAATGAAATGGCTATTTTCTCCCTGTCTGTATTAGTTTTTGTTTCATAAACTAAACTGCAAACTTTCACTGGTATATAGTATGTTTATTTCACTTGTGGTTCTACATAAACTCCAGGGAGGCACTGCTTCAGGTTTTACAACTGCTGTGGAAGTTTTTTTAATGTTAGCAAGTGGTATGGTTGTACAGTTTGTACCAGTACCTCTGCTCCCACCATTATATGCCAGAAATATTATATAAACTGATAAAATGTGTACAAAAAGTTGGTGTCTTAGGAAAGAGTCACCCAAGATGAGTTGAAAAAACTTACTATCAAATTATGTGTGAGCAAGATAATTGTAAAAGGTTGATGGGGAGAAACCATTTTTTAAAATCCAGGAAAATGCACTCAGGTGGCAGACAAGTTTTAAGTTCTCTTACTTGGTAAATGATGAGAATAGCTTTTCTAATAATCTATTAAATAAAAAGCCAGTTTAACTCAAATTGGCCAGTACATGTTGTTGGAATTGATTTGTTACATTGTTTTCCTGTTGTAATCTGGCATTTGGTTGATTGGCCATCTATTTTCACTGTGGTGAGAATCTTCACCTGAAAGTCATTGTGAGAGGTATGGAGAAGCTACAAAGAACAGTTGCTAGTCACATGCCCCGATGACAAGTGTCTGTATTCTCAAGTTTTGTATTTAAACAGTTCAGCCATCTCAAGGTTATGATTTATGGTGGAAGTCTAATACTTATCACAAATTGATAGCTAGGCATTCCCATAGCATTTCAACTCAAAAATATTTGAGTGACTACAAATTGCTTTGATATGAAAAATAAATGAAACATGATCTTTTTCAAATACCTCAGTATCTAGGCAAGAGTTAAGTGAACACATGAGTTTAATTATTTTTTAAAAATATAACTGTATAACTTGTGCATATTAATGGGGTTCAGTGTGATATTTACACACACACATTACAAGGTGCATTAATCAAACTCAACTGCCCTCCTCGCTTTCCCAATCTGTAGTAATCACTATTCTACTTTCAAGTGAACTGTTTTTTAACCCGATTTCACATATGAAAGGAAACGTGTGGTACTTGTTGTTCTGTTTCTGGCTTATTTCACCTAACATGATGACTAGCTAAAGGTTTATCAAATTTTTTAATCTTTTCAAGAACAAACTCTATTTTGTTGATCTTTTTAAATTGTTTTTTAGTCTCTATTCATTTATATGTGCTCTAATCTTTATTATTTCTTTCCTCTTACTAATTTGGGATTTGGCTTGTTTTTACTTTTCTGGATTCATGAAGTGAATCATTAGGTTGTTTACTTGAAATCTTTCTTTTTTTTTTTTGATGTAGGCTCTTACTATTATAAATTTCCCTGTTAGTACTGATTTTGCTGTGTACTATAAGTTTTGGTATGTTGTGTTTCCATTTCATTTATTTCAAGAAATTTAAAATTTTACTTTTAACTTCAACTCACTGTTCATTCAAAACTGTGTTGTTTAGTGTCCATTAATTGTATAATTTCTAAATTTTCTTTTGTGGTTGGCTTCTGGTTTTATTCCATTGTGATCAGAAAGGAAATAGGATAGTTCTAATATTTGACCTATTCTAGACAAAGTTTCATATGCTGATGAAAAGAATGTGTATTATGCAGTTGTTGGATGCAATATTCCCTAAATGTTGTTAAGTCCACCTTTTCTATAGTATAGTTTTAACTCTGATGTTTCATCATTGATTTTTTTGTCTGGATGATCGCCCATTAATGAAAGTGAGGTTTGAAATCCTTCCTCTGTTATTGGAGTCTATCTGTTACTTTAGATTTAATAGTATCTTTTATAAAACCAGGTGCTCTGACATCAAGGGCATATAGATTTATAATCACTACATCTTTTTATTGAATCAAACCCTTAGTCATTATATAGCAACCTTGTTTGTTTCTCCTTACAGTTTTTGTCTTAAAATTTATTTTTGTCAGATATAAGTATAGCTACTTCACACTTTACGTTTCCATTTGCTTGAAATGTAGTTCTCAATCCTATCATTTTCAGTGTGTGTATGTGTCTTTAATTGGTAACTGAGTTTCTAGTAGGAAGCTTATTTTTATTATTTTTTTAATCCATTTGGTCATGCTATCATTTAATTAGAGAATTTAAGCCCATTTACATTCGAGGTTATTACTGATAGGAAAGGAGTTATTCCTATCTTTTTGTTGACTTTCTTCTAGGTATTTTGAATATTCTATGTTCTTTACTTTCTTGTTTATCTTTGTGGCTTGATGGCTTACTGCATTGATATTTGTCCTTTTTTTTGTTTCTCTTTTGTCTACTCTTGTAATGGGATTTATACTTTCACTTGATGTCACAATGATAGTTATCTTTCTTTCATATCTGGATGTAGTATCCTTTAAGTATCTTTTGAATGGCTGGTCAGGTGGTAATGAGTTCCCTGTTATCTTGGAAGGTTTTTACTTTTTCATTTCTAAAGGTTAGCCTTACTGAGTAGAGTAATCTTGGTAGGCAATTATTTTCTTTCAGGAATTGGAATACATCCTTCCATGACCTCCTGGGCTGTAAGGTATCTGTTAAGAAATCTGATTTTAGTCTCATGGGACTATCCTTAAATGTGATCTGGCATTTTTTTCTTGCAGATTTTAAAATTGTTTGTCTTATACTTTTGACAGTTTTGACTATAATATGACATGGTAAAGATCTTTTCTGGTCATGTCTATTTGTGGCACCATAAGATTCCTGTATATGAATAGCCATGTATTTTCCTAGATCTTGGAATTTTTTATTATTATTTCATCAAATAGGTTTTCTATGCCTGCATCTCCTTGCCTGTAGGCATTCTAAAAACACAAATGTCTGTTCATTTAATGGCGTTCCAAAGGTCTTGAACACTCTTCATTTTTAATTTTTTTCCATTTTTGACTGAATAGGATATTTTAAAAGACCTATCTTAAAATTTTGGTTTTTTTTTTTCTCCCATTTGATCGAGTTTTTGTTGAGCCTTGCAACTGTATTTTGTTTGTTTGTTTATCTTTTGCAGTACAGCACTGTGATTTAAACTCAGGCCCTACACCTTGAGCCACTCCACAGGTATCACAACTGAGTAGTTTTTCAAGAAGGGTCTACAGCTTTTCACAAGGTAAATGCAAGTTTACCTTTCATTTGCTAATACCTCACCTATTTGTACTTTGTACTTTGGCTGCTCCTGAAAAGCACAGCAGCCTACCTCTGGAGTAGGCCAGGTTTCAGGGTTTTGAGTTATAGGAGAGATTTTGGATGCAAGTAAGAGGTTAAGGGTTATTAAGAACCTACATGCTCCTGCATGCCCATGTTCACTGCAGCACCATTCACCATAGCCAATGTACAGAATCAACCTAGATGTCCACCAACAGGTGAATGGATTTAAAAAATGTTCCTTTGTCCTGATCAAGAATCTTACTTCTTGCTGGTGGAGTGGCTCAAGTAGTAGAATGCCTGCCTAGCAAGCATGAGGCCCTGAGTACAAAACCCCAAACCACTCCCCCACCAAAAAAAGAAATAAGAATCTCACTTTTTAAAGGCATAAGTTGGTAAAGAGCTTCCTTTCCTTAGAGCTTCCCAGTTCTACTGCTTCTCACATCTCCTTAATCCAGATAGGCTTCTGTAGCTCTCTGTAAAGAAATTAAGACTGACTTCTTGAGGGGAAGAAAACTAGATATAGGGGAAAGAAAGCAATGAAACTACTAGAGTCAGAAAATTTATTGTTATACAAGCAGTCATGCAAACTGAGGCCAAGGGACTTTCCCAAAAAAGTGGAGAATTGCTGTATGACAGGTACCAGATCAGAGTAACACATCCAGGAGAACAAATTAGAATTCAGAAAACCTTCTGTCTCAGAGATCCACTAGGTCCAGACTCCTTCTTGAAATGCTGTACGACAGTCACTCTGGGCAAGTGTCTTACTAGCTGGTTTCTAGAGACTGGATCTAACACTGGGAAGATTTTGCTAAGGCACCAGCTATGTTGAAGATGAGGACTGTGAATGAAGGATAACAGCCTTGCTTCTAGGAAAGTAATATCTGATAAGGATGGTCAAGGAAGACATTTTACAGTGTTAAATTCAACTTTTCCAAAACTGCTAGTTCTCTAGTTTAGTAATATGGAAATCACCATTCTAGGAGTATGTCTTAGTTCTTTTTTCTGTGCCATAAATACTTCCAATATTGTTAGGACTCATCACTGCTACTTATCTCTTGTACTAAAACTCTTCAGAGTCATCTGCTTAAATGTTTTAGGCACATAAAACATGACTTCTACTAAGTTTTTAATCATTTAAGTATCTTTTCTCTTTTTTGTTTTTTTGGTAGTACTGGAGTTTGAACTCAGTGTCTTGTATTTGATAGGCAGGCACTGTACCTACCACTTGAGTTTGTGCTTTAGTTATTGTTCAGATAGGATCTCACATTTTTGCCTGGGCCTGGTTTCAGACCACAGTCCTCCTACTTATGGCCTTTCCTGTAGGCAGGATCATGGGCATGAGCCACCACACCCAGCTATGATTCAAGTATCTTGAAGAGTATCACTGCTGAACTAACCTCAGTAAAGACCTAAGTAAATACAATGGAGTTTCTATGATTACATATGGAAGGAGGGGTCAACTTGGTTTCTTCTAGTGACTTTGGATGCCATATAATGGCTCAAAAATGCTAATTTACACAGCAAATTGAGAAAATAATAGTTTACCTAAAGTAGACTATGACTTAATGGTCAGAACGAATTTCATACTGCCTCTTCAGAATATACCAAAAAGGGGTTAGGAGTGCAGCTCAGTGGCACAGAACTTGCTAAGCATGAGACAGGCCCTCTATGTTCCATCCCCAGAACTGAAAAAAAAAAAAAAAAAATCAGAGAAATCTCAAAATAAATAGTTCATGTATTTAAATTAATCATTTATTTTAGTGAACAGAGTGAAGTACTTAGAATTAGGCCTTAGTCCATATATCTGAAGGATCTCTAGAGAAGTGATGAGATAATAAAATATTCAGAACAAGTAGGGCACAGTGGCTCAACATGTAATCCTAGCTACTCAGGAGGCAAAGATCTGGAGGATTGCACTCAAGGCCAGCCCAGGCAAACAGTTAGTGAGACCCTATCTCAACCAATAAAAAGCTGGGTGTGGTGACACATACCTGTCATTCCAGCTACACTGGAAGCATAAATAAGAGGATCATTCTCTAGGTGAGACAGGACAGAAACATGAGACCCTATTCCAAAAATAACTAAAGCAAAAAGGGCTTGGAGTATGGCTCAAGTAGTCAAGCGTGGCCTAGCAAGCACAAATCTCTGAGTTCAAACCCCAGTACTGCCAAAAGAAAAAAAAAAAAAGCAACCTAAGTATTTTACCAAAATACAGTTGTTCAATTAACATTCCCCTACATATATCTTTAAATCTATCTCTTGGCATCCAGAAATACTCAGGTGGGTTTATCTCCTTAGGTGTATACACAGGATATGTACAAGTTAGACAGTGCTTCTTAAGTTTTTGTCTCACTGAAGATGGCAGAGTAAAGAACATGGCAGGAAAGGATGAGGCCTTGGATTAATCAGCAATATCAAGAAACATAACACATGATTCCTCTAGAATTGGAGAGAACATACTATTAAGACTACAAAAGAATACATGTAGGTTGGGATGCCTCTCGCAGCCAAATGTTTCCGAATAAGTCGTTCAGTACCATACCAGTTAAAACCCTTCATGGCATGTCCAATGCGTGGAAGATGAACGCTTGCTATTAAAAAGAAAAGAATAGATCATGATGCCTTCACTCATCAAAAGATGATTGATGGGTAAAAAATATTTGAAGTACACAATTACCATGTCAAAAATATTCTGGGAAAGGACTGTGATAAGGAAAAACTAAGTTATTCTGTTGAACACAAGGACCCACAGGCTGGGGATACAACAAAAATAGAATATGATTGATGGCAGACTCATAGTCAAGCAGAGTCTATAATAAGCCAAACCATTTGACAAACACTGAGACATACTGGGTTTAGAAACAATCCATGCTTTTTGGCATAGAACTACTGTTATGGTGGACTATGATTCTCTAAGAGATACAATTAATCACATTTCTCAACCCTTCATGAATAAGTGACTTCATCTAGTTGTCTGATTCCTTGTCTTAAAATCATGATCAAAAATATCCAGTAACATTGTCCTCTCATAATTGGTCCATCTTATTTTGTTGTAACTCTAAATAGGCTTTTCTTCCTCTTTTAAAGATATATTAAAACCAAAGACCAAAACATATACTTTCTAAATACTCTAAAGTGTGAAAAATTCAAATATGAATTAAGCCCTTGGAGAAAGCAAGGTAGGTGTGGTAAGTAAAATTCCCTACAAGTATTCCAAGTGACAGGCAAATAGCAGAGGGGGATTGGTTCCTCTCCTTTGCTTATATGGCTGGCTAGAAAGCACAATCTTTTATATAAAATTTCATGGTCCACAGAGATACTGGATGCAAACTGATTTGCAAAGGCAAAGAGACTACACAAATGCAAGATGATAAGGGTATCACCTGTGTGACTTACCTTCACCATGCAAACCTCACCTACCTTGACCTTCCTCACCTCCCTTCGAAAGCCATATCACATGACTAGAAACAGAAATTCATCTCCTCCAGATGGGAAAGCTCACCTTTCTTCTTCTTTGCTGCTAAGAATATCTTTTTTAGGCCCTCTTCTAGGGCTGCCATCCTAATGCCAGATAGGACATTGGAGCGATCGCGATGCTGAGCCACAACCAACGCCAACTAGGAAGAGTAACTGTTAAACAATGAACCTAACACATAACAGCCCCAAGTGACCTCAAAGAAGGGACACAGTGTTTCATGGGCCACTAGAGCTTGGCTCCATTTCTACTAGATGCTTTGCCTGAACAGCATCCTACTAAATGTCCTATTAAATGTATGACTTTGTGCCCTCTCATAATTGGTTCATCTTATTTTGTGGTAACTCTATATAAGCTTTTCTTCCTCTTTTAAAGATATGTTAAAACCAAAGACTAAAACATATACTTTCTAAATACCCTAAAGTGTGAAGAATTCAAATATGAATTAAGCCCCTGGAGAAAGCAACGTAGGTGTGGTAAGTAAAATTCCCTACAGATATTCCAAGTGACAGGCAAATAAATAGCTATGGGGGATAGATTGGTTCTTCTCCTTTGCTGGCTAGAAAGCACAATCTTTTATACAGAATTTCATGTAACCCTCAGAGCATCATGCCTTCTTATTCATTCAGTAAATGTTCTTTAAGCATTTCCTATGAGACAATGCCATGTGGGCACTAAGGATAAAAAAACAAATAAGAATTCCTGTACATGGAGTCTCCTGCTTTCTAGGCCAGGGACAGAGAGGAAGTAGAGGGCAGTGCTCTGGGGGCTGTGATGGATCTAGCCCTGGGACACAGAGAAGTGAAGTGAAGGGTATTGCCCAACCTTCCTTCTTGTTAAGGGGTAGATTATGTTCTCCCAAAATTCATATGTTGAAGCTCTAACCCCCAGTAACTCAGAGTGACTGTATGTGAACAGTCTTTAAATAGATTATTAAGTTAAAAATGAGGTTTTTAGTGTGGGCTGTAATCACACCTGACTCATGTACTTTTAAGAAGAGGAAATTTGGACACACAGAAAGATAGGCATCTACAAGTCAAGAAGAGAGGCCTCAGGAGCAACCACACTTGCTGACTCTCTGATCTTGGTCCTGTAGCCTCCAGCACTGTGAGAAAATTTATTTCTATGGTTTGTGTTACTCAGTCTGTGATGCTCTGTCATGGCGATCCTGGCAAACTACTGTATTAGTACAGTAGGTGGGGGTAGGAGAGGTTTCAAGAGAAGTTGATGTGACCCAAGCTTCACTGCTGAAAAGTAATGTGGATTTTTTACTTACCAAATCCTTCCCTTTGTCTCTGGACTCCTTATCATCAATAGGAAATAAAAGGACACCTCCCAAACTCAAGTCTGTGATAAAAAAAAAAAGAGAGAAGTAGCAAAGAGAACATTGAATTCACTATGTCCAACTGAAGGTGGCCTATTCTGAATCCTCTTGTGTCTTCTCTTTTCCAAATCTAATCAGATTTTTTTATTTTTGTTTCTTGGCAGCACTGGGATTTGAACTCAGAGCCTAATACTTGCTAAGCAGGTGCTCTACCACTTGAGCTACTCCACCAGCCCTTCTAATCACATCCCTTCAATCTTTCACAGCCTTTTCCCAAGCTCCTGCCCTCAGGCACCGCCTTAGAGAGGCACTCACTTGCTTCTGTCCAGAATTCTGATGCTCTCCTAACTCAATGTTCTTCTGAAGGAACAAAGGCCAGAGGCCTCTGGGACATGGGGTGGGGAGGAGTTTCATGAGTTTGAAATTCCCCTGGGAGTCTCTGTCTTCAGTCGTTCAAACATTGCATTCTAATAGTTCTAATTCTATGTATAAATTTTCCTATCCCATTCAAATCAAATTAAACTAATGGCTATAGACAAATGTGCTGATATAATTCTGATCTTTACAAAACCCAGTTTGAACTTTTTGTTCAAACAAAAATGATAAATATCCTGCATACCCCAAACTCTTAAGTCATTTTAAAATACCAGCAGTGCTAAGGCATTCTTCTCATCAAATTTCCCAGTGACTAGCCTTTATCCACTGGATACTTAGAAAGGCATATCCCTAGAAAGGCTGTTTATGGTCTCCTATGACACGGCCAAACCTCCCTTCAAAATGTAGTTCTTCTCTGCTCTTGGCCTGAACCCCCTTCCCCGGCCTGCTTGGTTTATGAACATGGGATGTATAACTGCCTGGATCCTTCAATTCTCACATCCTGGGAATGGTAGGTGTTGTGGGGGAACCAAACAGAATGAGACTCTGTTAGGAGAATCTCCTGCCATTTCTCTTTACCTATTCTAATTCAACCCAAGATAACTTTCATTACCTATAATGAACCTTCATTGCCTTCCCGGTAGCTTCATCCCTTCTAGCCCAGCTTCGTTCCTTCTGTTGTGCCCTCTTTTAATCCTTCTTCAGAGAAGAGGAACACTCCATCTCCACTTCCTTACTGTAAATCTGTGTAACCAGGTCTTCACTAAAGTGCTCCAAGGTCATGTGACTGATCTTGGGTCAAATCCCATGGCCTTTTCTTACCCAGTTCTTACCCTTACTTCAGTGCAGACCACTTTGCCTTCTTTACATCCTCTCTTCCCTTGTAAATGTTCAGCATTTCTAATCCAAATAACCAAAATGCTCCAAGATCCAAATTTCTGAGCTGTGACATGAAATCCCAAGTGGAAACTTCCACAGCTAACCTCATGTGATGGACTGTAATCAATATACAGGTGTACTAGCTAGACACCGGTGGCTTATTCTTATAATCCTTAGCTACTCAGAAGGCAGAGATCAGGAGGATCGAGATTCAAAGCCAGCCTGGGCAAACAGTTTCATAAGACTCTATCTTGAAAACACCCATCACAAAAAAGGGCTGGTGGAGTAGCTCAAGGTGTAGGCCCTGAGCTCAAATCCCAGCACTGCAAAACAAGCAAACAAACAAACAAACAAAACAACACAGGTACACTAAAAATATTGTATAAAATTATCTTCAGGAGATGTTTCTAAGGTGTATATGAAACATAGTGACTTTTGTGTTTACACTTGGATGCCATCCCTATAATGTTTTATTATGTATGCAAATATTCTACCCCAACACCCCCCAAAAATATCTGAAACTCTTCCAAGCATTTTGCATAAGGGCTATTCAACCTTTACCTCAAAACACTACCGTCTCAAGGTTCTCTTGTTTTTCTGATAACCCCTTCTTGCATCAGCTCCTAAGTGAAGTTTTCCATGTTGTTCTCTGCCATGGTTTCAAACAAGGACTCCAAGCAGGGGCTCTTTTGTCTGCAACTCTGGCTCTAACCTCTCCCCAGTTCTCTCCTTTTCCAACTGCTCAATCAGTGTCTGAGCTGACTGTTTCTACACATACTAAGACCTTCTCTCAGCACTCTGCTTTACTAGAAAGAGTATCCATTCTATGTCTTTATATCCCTTTCTAGAGGATAAAGAACTGGGCAGAAGAATTCGAAAAAAAAAAAATCCTAAGAGAGCTGGAGGGCCCTTCTCTACTGGACAGGCCCTTTGATCTCTCAACTCCCCCAGAAAACCACAATGACAATTTTATCTACTTGCCCCATTATGATTTCCACATGTAAAAGCAGGTGCTTTTCCTTTTCTGTGTCAAGGAACAGTATTTTATTATTATTATTGTTGTACTGGGGTTACATTGTGACATCTACAAAAATTCTTATAATATATCATAGCTGAATTC
The DNA here is from genome assembly GCF_047511655.1 of Castor canadensis. Lineage (NCBI taxonomy): Eukaryota > Metazoa > Chordata > Mammalia > Rodentia > Castoridae > Castor > Castor canadensis. The sequence continues at coordinate 101,373,771 of NC_133397.1, read as the reverse complement.
ACCCCCTCTATCATTCTCCTTTATCACCCCTTTCCCCACTCCTGGAATAGTTTCAACAGGTCTCATTTTCCCATTTTCATAGATGAATACATATATCCACCGTATTCACCCTCCTACACCCTTTCCTTGTATCTTTCCCCTCCCACTGGTGCCAACCCATAGACAGGACCTGTTTTACCTTCTTGTTCTCCATTTTTGAAAAAAAGACATTTTTATTTAAGATAAAATATATACAGGGAGTTTCACTGTGACATTTCCATGTATGTATGGTTCATTCTTGAATTGGTTCATCCCCTCTATTTTTCTCCTTTCTACTTTACTTCCCTTCTTATGGTGATTTCAACATGTTTAAAAATTCTATGTTCATTCTTGTACAGAAAGTACACCAATCATATTCACGTTAACTTCCTTCTTTAACCCTCCCTCTACCGTTAGTGACCTCCCCTTAGCATGATCTGTTCAAGGGATAATATTTGTTTAGCATTCCAAGTTCCCCTGGCTCCAAACAGCTTCTGTTTCTAGAAATGTTGAATCTCCAGCTATAGTGATCTCACAGCACACCCTCTTTCCCCTTAGCACCAAACTCGAGCTGTTGTTAGCCTGTTAATAGCATGTCTGATTTCTCTCTAAGGGCTCTGACATTTTCATGAGATATTCCCTTATGAAGATGGGATGAGCTGGGAACAATGAGGTAATCTTCATTCTAATACCTTAAGAAGCATGCAGCGATTGACATTTTACAAAATACTTGCACATTCATTATCCTCAATATAGTCCCATGAAGTAGGTAGAACAATTATTCACAAATTACATGTGAGGAAACAAGCACAGAAAGGACAAAGACTGTCTCACAGTCACATAACTAGCTAGTTGATGAAAAACTCAGGCTCCATTCAGGTCTCCTGACTTACCCAGTGCTTTGCAACCCACCTGATACTATCTTAAGTGTCCTCTCCTGTCTTATTCCATCCCTGACCCTCCCCACTGCTTTGTTTCTTACCTTTCATTTTCCCAGCTAGCTCATATATTTTTCTTGGCTCATCTGATCGTGTTTCCAGAGCTGTGAATAAACCACCTCTGCCCCAACGGCCAGAGTCATCTGACAGAAGAAAAAGAAAATTTTCATCTATAGGAGGCAAAATGCAGCCCACAATTTCAAAAACCAAAGGCACACAAAATGGGCTGAGGAAGAATGATTTTCCAAAGGTAAGTAAAATATATCTGATCTCCTAGGAATACCTAGTTGGACTTCTAAATATGTTTAGGATTTCTGGGAGGCCACACATGGCTGTCTGAACAGGAAACCACCTCAAAAATTAGTGTTCTAAATGAGCAGAATCTCTGGTGCACTGTAACTCCTGGGAGGTGACTGAGGAAGGATGGATAGTAGATGGAACTTAACAGGGTGGGCATTGGTTATTACTTCTGCACACACTCTCATGCCACAGGTAAGAATAAGAAAAGTTAAAGGTCTTATTCAAGCTGGTACTAACATTGCTGTTCAGTACCTTGAATCTACACTCTTTCATACTACAGATGTGTGTACTACATGTCAGGCACTATTCTACACACTAGGGTTATAGCAGTGGACAAAAAAAATAACCCTGCTCCATGAAGCTTACTTTCTAATGCATTGGTAGTCAAATAAACAAGTATATACGCTAATATGTCAGGTATTGATACACCTGGCAATAAAAATAGGGTAGAAAGAGGATAGAGAATAAAAGAGGTGGAATGGAGATTGTTTTACATAAGGTGATTAGAGAAGACCTCTCTGAGAAGTAGACATTTGAACAATGCTCAATGTGGGTATTTGGGAGAAAAAGGGTTGAGGATTCCAGGGGGAATGGAGGCATGGCTCAACTGTAGAGTGCCTGAGTTCAAACTCCAGTATTGCAAAAAAAAAAAAGAGGGTTCCAAGCATAGGAAATACAAAGTGCAAAGGTCAAGAGGGGGAACACACTTGGAGTTTTGTTTTTATCTCAAAGCATGCTTTTGCATTCCACATGTGGCCTTATTTCACCTTCATATAAACCTGTACATAGGATGAAGCAAATATTATCCCATTAATATGGACAAGGAAGTTGAGGCTCTGGGAGGTTGGCTAACTCAACCAGTTAAAGGGAAGAGCCAAGAGTTAAATTCTCTCTCCTGATTCTAAAATCCATGCTTTCCTGATTGTATAACACTACACTGGGACCATCACCCTTTGTCACAATTTTGCCTCATTTTCCCCATTTCTTAGCCCCATGAAGACTAAGGTATCCTCTGGTTTCCAGACCACTTCTCTTACCCACACAGTGTACGATGAGTGCATCTTCTGCCCCAGCCTGTGGGTGGGTGACATCACCAATAACATATTTAATGGAGGTGGAGTCTGGGTCTCTACCATCTAGCTCAGCAGCATCTTCATCTTCCTCATCCTCAAGGTCCTCAGGCTCACTGTCCTCAGAGGGCAGGCAGAAGGACTGGTAATTGTTGGATTCCCACCAGGCCATCCTTCAATAGGCCAGAGAGAAAAGGAAATTAATCTTCCCTTGGAGCACACTTTGTACTGCGATTCACAAACAATGACTGTGAAGTGGAAATGCAATTAGAAACTCACCCTGATTGATGTTTTCTGCTTATTTGTAAATAAACAAGTCTTACTGATTAGCCTAACTGCCTCCTGACTACAGTTCAATAGTGAGTATCCACCAAATTTCCCTGTTCTTCAAGAACATGACTAAAAGCGACTGTTAAGTAAACGACTCCTTGTCAGACAGCTACAATAAAAATTTAAAACTTTTTCTTTTAGTGTATCTTCTCTGCCCTAGGCTCTCAGGGCTTCTCACTAAAGGACTAAATGTTTAATCTTTAAAAATACATTCTGGAGGGAGGTGGCCCAAACAATGTACACACATGTAAGTAAATGTAAAAATGATAAAATAGAAGAAAGAAAAAAAATAGATATATTCTGATACAGACAGGTACTGGTAACTTGACAGACATTTTCTGTGTTTTTAACATGATGTTAGCTATGGACTCATTATACAGAATGGACTTGTTTACCATCTATGATCCAGAGGGCTGGGGATGTGGTTCAAATGGTAGAGTACCTGCCTAGCAAATACAAGATCCTGAGTTCAAACACCAGTATCACTAAACCCCACCCCCTAAAAAAACCAAAAACCCCAACTGTGATCCTGAGTGTAGTTAATAATGCAGACATACTTTTTCTTATGTTCAGCTTCTTCCTTTTCCCTCTTCCTCTCCTCTATTAGTCTCTTTCTCTTGGCTGCTGCTTCTTGTCTTTTCTTCTGTCTGTCCTCCAGTTCTTCTGGGCTCAGTATACGCTTCCTTTTGGTGGATCCCTCCACAAGGCCTGGGATAAGAACCTTAGGAAGAAAAGACCCACAACCAGAAAAGTCAGAAGCCGCCTATTCCTCCATGAGTCTCATTGACCCCTGAAGCACTCTGCACAAAAGCAACATGCTGAGTATTTCACAAACCATGCATCTCCAAGCCACCTTGTATGGTGGGAAATACTGGCAAGACATTTCACTTTACTGTCCATATGATACATCTCATAGGCACGGTGACCACTGTGTGCTAAACTTAGCCAAAGTACTGGCATGGCAGGTACAGTCATTTTGATTCATTACGAACAAGGTACTGCAGAACAGCAACTTTTTCTCTTGATTGAAAGCATACCCCACACGATGACATTTTCAGTTTAGCCAATTTTAATTCCAATCTTTCTACAAACCTATTACATAATTCCTTTGCAAACAGAATAGTTCAATGTCATGATTATTGCAATAGTATCTGGCATTTAGTGAGCACATGGCAGGCACCAAACACTGTGAACATTACAGGTATCATTTATGATTGCCATCTTCTGTTTACGGTATTGGGTCACCATTGTCAATGTCGGGATTTGATGGCCCCTTTAGGGTGGCTTAGAGGAATAACGATGCTTTTACCTGCATCAAATCATACAATACATTCACCTTATTCATGTTTTTATTACAACATTTTGCATGGTTTTTATACTAGGGTTCAGTTTATTTATTACATTCAACAAATATGTACTTCTTAATAAATCATCTTAAGAGAACAAAATGATCCTAGCATCTTTTTTTTTTTTTCATTCTCTTAGGATGATGGTTTGAAAGAATTTATGTTTTTTTGTAAATTAACAGTTCTTACACTGCCTTTCTTTCGGAGTGACCGGCCCTCCTGATTTGCTTTCTCCAAAAGAGTTTTCTGAAGATTCACCAGTTGTTCAAATGATTTTCTGTCTTCCTTACTGGGCTCTTTAGAATAATCTTTACCTTCAAATAGGTACATATGGTTTTCTAAGAACATAGAAAGACAAATATTAGACATAGAAAAATAGATAATTGTTACTCAAAGCAATAACTAGGGTGAATAAGAGAGCAGCCACACCCTAAATGTGCTAAGACCTGCTTGTGACAAAGGGATTTCATTTCATATCATGCTGACACAAATGGGTTTGGGTTCCACATGAGGGTCCCATACATTCACTTTTAAAAAGGACAAAACATGGCTTAAAACCCTTTTGGTCCATGTAGATAATTTGTGGATCTCTGCTGAGTCTTGAATTTCTCACTCATCCACAGCTATTCCTCAGCACAAATCTCACTGATCTTAAGATTCCCCAATAAAATCTCCAGTTTTTCATTCCAAACATACTTTAAATAATCAACTCCTTTCCCCCTTTTCATAGTATTAAAAGAAACATGTGGCAAATCCATGAGAAAATGAAAAATCACAAACACAATCCCTAGGATTTTCAATATTCTTTACAGATCTCTTGATGTACTTTCATGATCCTCACCTCAATCCTGGCTAATTAACCTCATGTTTGAAAAAGGGAAGCTGAGGCTCACACAGGAATTAAGGGATGCCTCAACTCTCACTGCTGATAAATGGAAAAGGCAGGACTTTCTGATTACAATGCCAGTGTGCTCTTTTCAGTAGATTACTGTCCACAGAAAAGCAAAAATGAAGCAAGCTAGCAAATAATAATTATAGTAATAAGAGTAAGTACAATAGTGTAATTTTAAGTAACACTTTCTGCTATCAGAGCACTTGCACACCTATCAGCACATTTGATTTTTGCAAGTGTGTAAGAGGGTAAAGCAGACATCAGTAGCACCATTTTTACAGATGAGGACACAAAAATTCAATGAGGCTGAGTGATTTGCCAAGATCATGAATCAAGGGATAATCATCCAAGACCAGCAACCACAGATAGGTAAGATAATGATTTGACAGTGAAGTATATTTTATTGCACGTTACCAAATAATGTATTTTCACAGCATTATAAAATCAGCTATAAGAATGTTTTCTCTAGAGAATATGAAAGCAAAACATTTGCATTCTCAAGAGATCAATTGCTTCACACTTGTACCCAAATTTAACCAGCTGTAATTCTAATTGGCATTTGCTAATTAAATCAGCAGGGGGCTTTCAATGAATCACTCTATCAACAAGTGAGAAATAAAGCTGAGAAGTGTCAAATATGATCAACATATGTAGCTTCATACTGCATGAAATTCTCAACTTATAATGTAAACCTGCTTTAAAAAAAACCCTGGCATCAAGATAAAGCAACCCTGCCTTATCGCATAGGACTGCTTTAATTACTAGTCTCTCATATTCCTTTATGTTATTTTCATTTGCACTCCCCATCTTAATTCTGTGGCCAAGAGGAGGCCAGCACCCACAGGTCTAGACCATCTTCTGCATCCTGCCAGTGGACGATCTGCTACACAGGAAGCCTAGACCCATTCATCAAAGACAATATTACCAATTTTAATCCAACACGGGACTCCTTCCTGACAGTTGGATTAGCTGAAAAATATATAATGATTCTAAGCAGTTGGATTAACTAAGAAATATAATCGTGTTTCTGAAAACACTGCAATTTTATTTTGTTCTAGGAAATATTAGGAAAGTAGGCTGGAATTAATCTAGGTGCGTGTGGAAATGGATGTAAGCTTTGGTATTTAAGAAAATCAAATATAACTTAAAAATATGACCACATACATCTATTACTTACCTCACCTGAAACTGCTAAATGACAGTAAAAGGATTTTTAAAAAGATGTATGAGAGTTGGGCACCAGTGGTTCATGCTTATAATCCTAGTTACTCAGGGGGCAGAGATCAAGAGGATCATAGCCCAGGCAAATAGTTTGTGAGACCCTATCTCAAAAATACCTATCACAAAAAAAGGGATGGCAGAGTGGCTCAAGGTAATGGCCCTGAATTCAAGCCCCAGTGCTGAAAAAAAAAAAAAAAAAAAAAAAGATATACGAGGCAGTGGTAAATGAGAAAGTTCAATAGCTCTTTGCAAAGTGGAAAGTAGCCTGGCAGGATAACAGATTAAGAAGAGTCATGGAACCAAAACAACCTAATCCAAGGCTGACTAAGGAAACAGAGACCCTCCCAACCCTCCAAAAGTTTAGGACTCACAAGTACAGGGCACCATGAGGTAGGGGAGCTGAGAAATCTGCACACAAAACAATGGGACACCCCAGCCATACTCACCCATTGGTTCTGTAAGCAAACAGGTTTACTCTGCCTCACCTCCCTTCATCTCTGGAGAAAATGAATTGCTCAGTAAAAAGTCTTCAAATACAGGTATCTGGGAAGGCTCCTGCAGTGTGAAGGCTGCCTCACCAACCAGCCATGCTGGGAGCAGGCCCCAGGGCCCATCTACCTGCTCACAGCAGGGCTGTCATCAACTCATGGCACGTCACCAGCACTTATAGTCAGGCAGACCAAGGATATCAGACAGTTCAGAAAAGCTACCAACAAGAAGAACAAGAGATTCTAAAACAAATTTTTTAAAAGAGGGAGAAACAATTGGAGGGAAAAGAGACAATGCGGTGGATAGAAGAATCCTTTTTTAAAAAGCTATAATAAAGGCCCTCAGGGAAGATTCAGGGAGAATATTAGGCCCTTAAAATGAGAGCAGGATACAATTAAGACAAGCAAAGAATAGGAAAGTGTTTTTGAAGAATATAAATGGGATATTATTATAAAGAACTTAAAGGTAAAACATGACAGAAGTCAAAGAACAGTATCATGCAAAACAATACCAGCTGCCTAAATAAAAACCATACACATCAGCAATGTGGACAAAACCACGTCAATCCAGGCCTACTACAAAATTAGGTGTCAGGAAATACTACAAATTTCCACTGTCAGGTAAGTAGAGAAATAAATACCCCAAACCAGCTGAGCCAGCTGGGAAGCACAAACTAGAATGGAGAGTCAGGCAAAGACTGAACAGGAGGAAGGGCAGTGAGGTTGTAATAGTGTCAGAAAGATAAAATTTACCCCCCAAAATGAGGGTCTCACCTGCTGGATGCAGCATTGGCTACCAAGAAATTAAAAGAAAAGAACTAAAACTAGATGTAACCAGAAATTTGGGAAAGCACTGCTTTTGGGGGTTGGTGGGGAGGGACAACTTAGAATAAGGAGACATCCCTTAACATTTTTTGGCAAAGGGAAAGAAGAAAGCAAGTCATGGAAATTCCTAGAGAAACAACAGAAGTCGCATCCAGCCCACTCCCACCAGACAGAAAGCTCCGTCTAGCAAAGGCAGAGTTCTCTGCATGGACGGGACAAGGAATGCGTGAATTAAGAAGCCCAGTAAGATTCTCTACTCCTCACCCTCTTCCATATGACTCCCTGCTCCTGCTGGCACAGGAAAATAGTCACTTGAAAATAACCAAGAGACACTAGGGAACATCCATACACAGTTACATTGATAAAACAAACAAAAAAAATTTCAAATACAAAATTCAGAATAGAAAAGAACAAAAAAGCCAAATGTTTATCAAATTCAGAGTAAGGAAAAGACAAAATCATCTTCTTCACACAAGGGGTCCTGTGGAGATAAATGGCACATGACACAGCTTGCACTGTGAGTGAGCACACAGTGAGACCTCCATTGACAAAGCAAGTCATTCTGCCCAAAAAGGACATCACTATGTGCAGAGAACCCCTGTAAAGACACAGGCCTGAGAAGATGCTTGGAACCACACAAAGGTACTCTTTGAGGTTCAGATGAACATAAGCATTTATATCATGAGTTTGGTTCAGAGTTCAGCTACAAAGAAATAGCCAGATACAATTCCAGTTAGTCCAAGAAGAGTTTTTGTACCAAGCAAATTCTGAAGAGTATGCCCAAGAAAGCATTAGGGTTGGGTAGGAAAAGATGTCTGGGAGCAGGCACAGAACTCTCCATGAGACTCATCTCATTCATGCCCTAGCTTGGTGTGGTTGTGCCATTTGCTATATCCAGGCCCCCAACTCACTTCCTTCCTCTTGCTCTCTGCTCCCTCCTCCTGCTGCAGGCAGGGCATCAGAGACCCACTGGCCATCTTTGGTTTCTCCCAGGATGGACTCCAGGTCTGTTTCTTCCATGGTGCTGCCCTCAGAGGACAGCAGTTTATCCAAGCCAAATTTGAGGATCTTACTTAGCTTGAATGGAGAAAATAAAAAAAGTCCAGTTAGTTCTTATGAAAATAAACATCAGGACATGGGTGATTTGCTAAGAGCCTCCAGGCACATTCCTTCCCTGACAGACAGCCTTTCTTCTCCACCAAGATGACACCAACCAGGCAGTTTAACAGTTAGATGATGGGTAAGAAAAGAGGTGATAAATGATGACCAGAGCTTTTGACTCTGGCAATTCTCCATAACAACAACAAAAACATTTATAAGCCTCCAGTTTTTGGTAAGAATAACAGTAATTTTCAGCATTTTCCATAGCACTTCTCACTAACTCCTTTCTCACAGGCATTCCCTGCAACTACAAGAGAAATCAGAGACCCCGTTAGCTGCTTTCCTAACTTTTCTACAGCCAAATCTTAGAAAGAGAAGGCTCCGCTAAGTACTCTAGCTCACCATATGCTGACTCTTTTCCTTTGGCAATTTGCTTCCTATCACAATACTCTATGGAAAGCACATGGCTAAGACCAGTGACAGCTCCTGGTCATCAGAACCAAAGGCTATTGCTTAGTCTGAATCTTCTTGACACTCCTGGTACTCATCCTCCTGTTCTCTCCCCTTTTTCTTGTGTTTTTATGAGAAGCAGTATATTATAGCAACAAGGGCATGTGGCTGGAGTTTAAAGAGTGCTTAGATCTGGAGTCCTAAACCTGAATGACCTTGGGCTAACTACTTAAGATGAAGATAAAGATAGCGCTACCTCATTCTGTTGTTATTCGCTGAAACAACTGGAAAAGAGCACTTTAGAAAATATGGAGCACACAGTACATGTGCAATAAATGCTCACTCCATCTGTGTCTGCCTTTCTGTTTCTGTTGTGCTGTCCTTGTGAGATTATGAGCCTGCTTCCCTCCTTCGGGACTTCACAGCTCCACACTGCTTAGACTTATCAAACAGAACCACAGCTTTTACTGTTAGATTTTTTTTTTATTAAAAAAAAAGAAAATCATGTCTGGAGGTGTGGGTCAAATGGTAGAGTGCATCCTACTAAGTGTAAAGCCTTGAGTTCAAACACTGGTACTGCCAAAAAAAAAAAAAAGAAAGAAAACAAAAGAAAAAAAAAACCCAAAACAAGCAAACAAAAAACACAAAAAGCAAAAAAAACATCTCTGCTTTCTTTTGAGACAAGGGCACTGGGTTATTACCTTTGTTTTTGACAACCACAAATAACTCAGTAGAGTCTGGATGGAGAAGAGAAAATTCAGACATTAGCGCCAGGTGCAACTTTCCTACTAGTAACCAGGAGATGGGCAGAAAGTGCCACAGGGCCCCTTAAACAGCCAGCAGTCTATAGTCCCACAGTATTTGTCCCCATGACAAGGAGTCACGTTCAACGACGTTTCACAATGATGTACCAGCAGCCCATGTCACAGGGACACCCTAATTGAATCCCTGGAGCTCCCTCTACTGCCACACAGTTCAAGTACCTGTTAAGAGCTCTAAACTACCAGAATGTGGCCTTTCAAGATCCCCAAGGGAGTACCATCTCTCAAAACTCTATGGAGAACTGTATTTAGGGGTCTCTATAAGCTATCATCTCTCAAGCTACCTCTCTCTAAAGCTATCATGTTATATTTGTAATTGCCTCTTTAATCATGTGAAAACAAAATACAGCCTGCTCTGCCACCATGACAGATGAGCAAGCATGGGACATCAGTGTCAACAGCAACAACAAAATGGAAAAAGAAAAAAATAAATAAAATAAAATAAAAATTCCACACCTACCCCTCTAAGATGGACAGCAATCAAACAAATGAAGGAATAAAACCCAGGGTTTTATTTCTAGTCTAGTTCCCAAAAAACCACGAGCCTTTCCTGCAAGTTATTGACCATCTAACAAAAACAGCATGGTTTGCATCTCTGCAATGCTACAGCGTAAAACCACTGCTGGCCTTTGGATATGTGTCAGAAAACTGCTGGTTATTAGGAGTAACCGTAAACTTGGTAACTCTGCTACCTGTAGCACTGTGTAATGCTTCCTTTTCATATACCTTTATTTGCTAAGTTAGTCCTTTTAAAGCCTGTGTTTTTCCTTGCAAACTTTTCTAAATGAAAGCCTTTCACTTTGTCTCTGAGTCTTTCCCTAACAATCATTTATGTTTATATTGCATTTTTCTTTTCTTTTTTTGGGGGGGTAGTGGTGGTGGACTTGGTGATTGGACTCAGGACCTCATGCATGCTCTACCTCTGGGCCACACCCCCTTTATGTTGTAGCTTTACAACAAACTGTGTTTACTAAAGCCTACATTATACTCACCTTCCTAAATTCTGCCCTTCCTCGTACACCTCCTCTCTTCCCGATTCTATTCTCACCGCATAGGCTTAAAAGCTCACAGCTGTGTTTGCCAGTTGCCCACTTCAAAACAGTAGGCAGCTCCTGTCAGTTCTTCTCTGCAATGTTCCTTACTGCAGACCTTTTCACACTACTGCCCTTGCCAGACATTTATTACTCATTTCATGCCAGGATCTTTCTAGAATCCTAGGAGTTGGTCTCTCCACACCCAGGCCCTCAAAAGAACCTGGATATATTATACCACAGGTTCTAATTTTAACTCAAGGGCTGCTATATGATGACTATAAGCCTCTTCCAAAAGAGAGCTCTCTCTAGAATCATCCAAGACATCATGTGACTCCCATCTAAGTTTCCCTTCCTCAAGCAATTATCTCTAGTTCTTTTGTCCCCTTTTCTGATGGCACAGTTTTGAATCTTGTTTGCCTCCTTTGAGTCTGAACTGAGTAGTATAAATCACTGATCAAAGGATCTGGGATTAAGAAAGAGATAAGGAATTAAGTGCCATGGATTACATCAAGTTCTTTCTTTAAACTTAATTCTTTTAACCACCCTCATAGGTAAACAGTAGCATCTTCATTTTTAGAAAAGTAAAAAAGAGCGTAGATCTATGAGATCTGGAAATCTGAGTGTAGTGATTTGCGGATCATGAGTTTGGGGCCAGCCTGGACAAAATTAGTAAGTCCCTATTTCAAAAACAAAATAAAGGGCTGGGGGTGCAGTTCAGTGGCATTGTGTTGCCTACTGGCATGTGCTAGGCCCTGAGTTCAATACCCAGAACCATGAAAAAAAATTTTTAATAAATAAAAATACAAACAAAAGGGCTGGGGCATGGCTCAAGTGGTAGACCGCTAGCCTAACATGCACAAGGCCCTGGGTTCAATTCCTAGTACTGACAAAGAAAAAAAATGTATCTACTTAAGGTCACACAGTCAATGAGTGATGAGGCTTGGATTTGAATCCAAGCTAGATGTCTCAAAGCCAGTTTGCTTTATTCTATAGTCTACTGCCTTCATGTACCACTCTCATTTTAGCTCCTCCAGCACCCTGCATGTGTCAGTACTATGGTGGGTATGAGTTAGGTCAGGGAATGAATGTGTGGTTGGGGAGAGTGGGTGGTTACATCCTCACTCAGAGAGCACTGGCCACAAAGCAAGGCTTTCCTAAGTAGAACTGTGTACTCTACCTGGAGGTCAGCATCGGCTGAAGGTTTCTGAGCTCCCAAAGTAAAATGGCCAGCTTCTATAATCATGTTGGTGAGCTGCAGTTTGGAGGCTGCTTTCCTACAAACAATTTCTTCCACAGTGTCTCGGCCGATCAGCCGAATAACTTTAACAGACCTGTATGTAAGACAAATGACAGCAGTTGTGATAAGCATCTGCAAAGTTGGGTAAAAGTGTGCCAGGTAGGTACACCCAATGGGAAGCCAAGCCAAACACCACACACACACACACACACACACAGTACAATTAAAAGGATATCCTTGGGCTGGGGTGTAGCTCAGTGGCAGATAGCACATGTAATGCCTGGGTTCTATCTTCAACACCAAAAAAAAAAAGACACTGTGTCATTCAGTCCTGAGCATTTGCTGGAGAGATGTGGTCTCAAATTCTCTCTGAATTCTCCAAAAAGTCAAGAGGTAACCATAACTGGGATACCTCATCCCTGGCTAAGGAAAATCCCTGACAGAACATATTGTCCTTAGGTCAAAAACATCCATCTATTTGGCAAAGTTCCAGAACCCCTTTTAGCCCAGTTTTTAATTGAACCAAACCTTAACTCAAGATATATTCTTTGAGTTAAATAACTTCTTAAGAAGTTAAATCTTTTCATAATGTGACCTGTATCTAATAAAATAAGTCTGGACTAATGTGACCCATCCAACACTTCTCCAGGAGTCAGCAGCAAAGTGGGGACAGAACCTGGGGTCTCTCGCCTCCCTATCTGACACTGTCACCAGGACCATGCCCTTCACCCTCCTCCACAACCCAGGCAAGCCAAGGAAGAGAAAAAAACGCCAATGATTCTCACTTGTTCTGGCCTATCCGGTGAGCCCTGGCAGCTGCTTGCAAGTCGTTCTGAGGATTAAAATCACTGTCAACAAAAATAACGGTATCTGCTGCTGTTAAGTTCATGCCAACTCCACCTAAACCAAGACAAAAAGGAGTGTGAGCAGCAGCACAGAGATGAGGAACTGGGAAATAGATACAAGGCTAAGCTGGTAAACTGAAATCTATCAAATGGACTGGCTTCATCTTTCAAACCAACACCTCATCACCAATTCCAGAACCCGGTAGTAGTCAGACATGGTCCCTGACTTCACATTGCCTGAGTGGGGAACATCTAATTACTGAGTATAACAGAATGAGGAGAGTGGGGGCTAGTAGCAAAAGAGGACGCTTAAGGTAGTGCTGTGAAGTTACTTTAAATCTCCCTGTTTAAAAACCTTGTTGAATTGTGCTTAGAATAGTCTTCCAAAATGCTCTTTCAGAAAACAGCTCTCTACATGTGAGAGGCCTGCTGTGGGCATTAGTGAGAGAAGAACACTTGATCACACTTATGAGCTAACAAGCAGAGGGAATGACACACTCTCAAGCAGAGTGGGAAACAACCTCCCTCTGACTGGAGAAAACCTAGAAAGTCTTTCTGTACTCATTCCACATTAATCAAAGGCAATGCAACACACCAACTCAAGACAAAAACAGGCCACACAACAACCTCTGGTTTTACTTCAGTGCTACAGGACAAGGGCTAAAGAGGGACTTTGGTTGTAGGAATTAAAGAACCACAAAGGCAAATTACAGCCTTCTCTTTGATTAATGTGAATACCAGTAAGAAATGGACTCACTCTTGCCAGGGTCGTTAGAACTCGTTGGTAAAACAAGTGAGCCTACAAGGGCTTGTTCCAAGAGCCTGAATTAAGGACTTTTGAGGAGTACTAATTCACAGCTGGATTTCAAGATAAGTCAGGCAAGAACATTCTAATTAAAGCCTTCATTTAAAAGTAAAGTTGGAATAAAGAGATAATGACTGAGTAATGAAAAGCTAAGTTATACCCAACGATAGCTACACACAGGCTTTGTTTACTGTGTGCCAACTGTTGTTCTGACACTTTGCATGTATTAACTCTTCTACCCTGCACACAACCCTGAGTCCTTGCTATCTCTACTTTGTAGATATTGAGATGGAAACAAAGATAAAGGGATTTATTTGAAGTTGCCCAGCTAGCAGATGAAAGAGCTAGGATTCAGTCCCCCATGGTCTGGCTCCTATTCATTGAAATAAGGTTTCCTCGATATGTTGCCCAGGTTAGGCTCAAACTCATGGGCTCAAGTAATCCTGCTTCAACTTGCCAAGTAGCTGGGACTATAGGCCACAAACCACACCTGGCTCTAAAACCTGTGCTTTTATACAGTATACTCCAATACTTCCCAGGCACTTATTTCACTTAAAAATGTCCTCCATAAAAATTATCTTCTTCTGCTGGGCACAGTGGCTCATGCCTGTAATCCCATGTACTTGGGAGTCAGAGATCATGAGGACTGCAGTTTGAGGCTAGCTTGGACAAAAAGTTTGTGAAATCCAATATCAATTTATAAGCCAGACATGGTGGCTGTGATTCCCAGTATGCAGGAGAACATGGGTAGGAGAATCATGTTCTGAGGCCAGCCCAGGGAAAAAACATGAGACCCTACCTGAAAAATATCTAAAACAAAAAGGGATGGGGGTGTGGCTCAAGCAGTAGAGCACCTGCCTAGCCAGTGTGAGGCCCTGAGTTCAAACGCCAGGACAGCAAAAAATCCAGCTCTTCTTCACTACAGTTGATTTTTTTTATTTGTTATTTTTGGTGCTGGGGGTTGAACCCAGGGCCTTGCACATGCTACGAAAGTACTCTATCACTGACCTACACCTCCCTTGGATGATGGTTTGTTTGGGACAGATTCATGAGCTATCACTGCCATCTGGTGGCAATATGACTCAATCACAGAAATATGTGAAAGTTGGAGGGAAACCTGTTAAAAAAAAAATGCTACAAAACTATAGCAAAAACATGATAGCAAACATGGCAGTGATGCGGAAAACATTAATGTCTAGGACTAGACTAATGTCTAGCTCCTACAGGGTCTACCCCAAGTCCTCATGCATATTTACTGAAAGGCAAAGACCTCTTGCTTCCCAACTTCAAACGTTTTGAACGTAATACTGTTCTCTGATGCAGAACTCTTTAAAGCACAAATGGAAATGACTTCTCAATGCTATAAGTTGCCCCGATCCTTGAAGATTCCACTAAGACTCCCCTGAGACAGCAGATCACATGAATGGTGGCTGAGATGCAGGGTGTCATCTGTGACCTTGGAAGAGAATGAAGCCAAATGAATCTGCTATCTTACATTATTTTCTTTTTAGAGAGGTAAGACATAAACTGATGATCTTCTATGGTTAAGGATTATATCTAAAACTTCTTTATTTACATACTCTTATAGTACTGAGCACAGAATAAATGCTTCTTAAACAAAACTGAACTCTCTTTTCATTGAGATACTGATCACTCTTTAATATACAACACACATTCCTTTTCTGTTCCTTGTCTATTCCACCAGGATTTAGGCAAAAATAAAATAATAAACTAAGATTATGAGTTCAATGCTTAATTTAAGCTCTCTACTCAATCCAGGATGTAAGAAAAACTTCGTTTCCCAAAACTGATTTCAGATTATTTGATATGACATAAAAGCACTCTGTAACTATTATGTACAGCACCACAAATTTCATGCATATTATTTATGATTTATGTTGCACAGAGACACGGTTATAAATAATTCTAAATAGCTGGAAGTTTCATTGCAATCACATTTTTAAGTAACAAAATGTCTGTTAAACTTGTAAAACACTATTCCCAGGGTACTTTTGGAGGAAGGGCAACTAGCAAAGAGGCTTTCATGTTTACAAAATTCATGGTGGAGCAACATCACTCCAAGGGATATATGCAAAGGAATATAAGTCAGTTTACAATAAACACACCTGCACACCATGTTTATTGCACTATTCACAATCACTAAGCTACAGAAACCGCCAAGATGCCCCACTACTGATTAGTAGATTAAGAAAATGTGGTATTTATGTACAATGAAGTTTTATTCAGCCATAATGAATGAAATTTCATTGTTTGCAGGTAAATGGATGGAACTGGAGAACATCATCTGAAGTTAGCCAGACTCAGAAAGCCATATTTTCTCTCATATGTGGAATACAGATACAAGCAATATTATGAAAAACAAGTCATGCTAAGGGGAGGTCACTAATGAGAAAGAGAGGGTAAAAGAAGTTAAAGTTAAAAATGTTTGATGTACTTTGTATACAAGAATGAATATAGAATTTTTACACCTGTTGAAATCAACATAAGAAGGGGACTATTGTAGAAAGGAGAAAAATAGAGGGGATGAACGAATTCAGGTTATAATACATACATACATGGAAATGTCACAAGGAAATACCCTGGACAGCTATCTTAAACAAATAAGTGTCTTTTTTTTTTTTTTTTCCAAAAAAGGAAAACAGGAAGGCAAAACAGGTCCTGTCTTGGGGGTTGGTAATAGTGGGAGGGAGGAGGATATAAGGAGGGTGTAGGAAGGTGAATATGTTCAAAATATTATGAACTCACGTATGTAAATGGAAAAATGAGACCTGTTGAAACTATTCCAGGAACTAAGAGACCGGTGATAAAGGAGAATGATGGAGGAGGTGAATTCAACTATGATACATTGTAGGAATTTTTGTAAATGTCACAATGTACCCCAGTACAACAATTAAAAAAAAAAAAAAAGAACCTGAAACTATCAGCTGTAACAAATGTACCACTCTGATGGGGTGTGTTGATAATAAGCATGGCTATGAATGTGTGGGTGTTGTAACTGTATTTGAAAAGTTGCTGTGTTTTGCTGTGAATGTAATACTTCTTTAAAAAGTAAAGTCTATTAAAAATAAAAAAGATTCTGAAGCCTAGAGAGAGAAAAAAACAATAATAACAACAACAAAACAAATTCATGGTGGGAAGGACAGTTGCTTCCACTTGAATGTAGGTAAAACTTTCCACAGAAATCTTTTAGGAAATTGCCAGGCCAAAGGTAAAGCAGATTAGTGTATGTTCAACCCCAAACTTCAGCCTCACTTCTTTGGTGAAATCATAGCTTAGATATTGTGGATAGAAATGTTGCCATGCTTCTAGAAGTCCAGGTCCATGGAAAAGTGTGGCAATGACCTCAGTTCCCTCTTTTTTATACTCCTTGGTAACAGCCTCACCTTTAAGAGAATTATGGGAAAATGTAGTAATGGATGGTATGTAAAGTAGTGTCCCACCTATTATTTGTGTGCTTCCATTATACCTAGATGGCCTACCTGCTCTGGTACTCAGGAGAAATATAAAAATGGGTTGCTGTCCAAAGTTCTTAATGGCCAGGTGTCTCTCTTCTCCTCTCACAGAACCATCCACACGCTCATAGCTGTAACCTTTACATAGAGGGAGAAAAATAGAGACATCTTAACTTTTTTCAAACACTCTTGGGAATAAAAACAAAAATTCAGTCCAAAACCAAACACTAATTTTGTCCCTCTCCATATATAGGCATTCCCCTACTTCAACTAAATCTCATGGAAAAAATTTAAATTTAGGGAGGACAATTCAACATTTTACAAGGGAACTGACCATACCATGCTGCTCTGGGAATTTATGGAGTTAGTACTCGCTGTGATTCTTCCTGTGCCACCTGACTGTCCACTCTATGGCAGTTTGTATTTCTGGGAAACAATTCTTATTCAGGCAAGCATGAGCCCTTGGGAGCAGAGAGGGAGCCTGCCTGAAGGCCCAGCACACACCTGTTGATGAAGCACGGGCATTCTCCATCTGTCACCAGGCATCGAGTCAGAAAGGGGAGTCATGACTTCATATGGGCTTGGGTATCAGGGACTCCCCAGTGTGACAATGGCTTTCCTACAGGTAATCACTGGACTAGACACACTGTCCTGGGGAGCATCTGGTGGATCTGAGAAAACTGCTCTGGACTAACTTTTAAGGTCTGGAACTGATACTTCTGCACCACTGGGCTTAAAATCAACCAGTTATAGCATTTCCCATCATCCCAGATACATTTTATTATATATTAAGGAGCGTTCTCAGGTAATAACCTACTTTGCCTACTGTCTATATAGAAATGAATGATCTTATCTTTTCCCTGCTTGATTTGTGGGATCTCTACAATTTCAATATTCATCTGTTTTTTTTTTTGTTGGTGGGATTGGGGTTTGAACTCAGGGCTTTGTGCTTGCAAAGCAGGTGCTTTATCACTTGAGCTACACCACCAGTCTATTTTACTCTTGTTATTTTGGAGATGGGACTGGCCTCAAACTACAATCCTCCCCATCTCAGCCTCCCAAGTAGCTAGGATTACAGGTGTGAGCCACTGATACCCATCAATATTCATCTTTTTACTAATCATGAATAAGTGCTCAACTGTTCAGTCAAATGTTGCAAGACACCAAAAGTTCTCATCACTGAAACTGTACATTTTCAAAAGCACTCAACATTTTTGCAACATTTGCTCCAGTAACCACAATTTTGAGTCACATAACCCACAGGAATACAGGCATTTATTTCCATCCACATGCCTCTACCCCACTGTCAATCCCTACTTCACACACCACTCCCCTCACTTCTCATCTTCTTTTACTTCTGAGCAGTGTTCTTGTGCTGCTTTTCTCTGTAACGTTCCAACCCCACATATTATTCTTCATGGACCTGTCTGGCTGTTAAGTCTAAAAGGCTTAGGAAGCTTGGTAGCCAAGGGGAGTCACCTCTGTAATCCATATAGTCTTGGAGAATATCCAACATCTGGGTCATTTGGGAGAACAGTAAAACCCGATGGCCCCTGATAAGAAAAAGAAAAGGAGAAACTGTCAACTCTAGCAGTACTTAAGGTGAGCTTCCCTCAGGTGAAACACACCAAAAAATATAAGTTTATAAGTAAATGAAATGCTAAAGTAGAAATATAAATGTCATATAATTTAAATACTTTCTCAGAAACTCTAAACACTTTACCTAAAGAATATTACCTCTACATGTACCTGTCTTCTTTAGAGTGGTTGATCTTAAACTAGTGTGGGGATTTCTTGGGAGCATGTGTCAATGGGTATGAGAGGACCTACAATAACCAGGATCTCTTTCTGGGATACCAGTTCATTTAATCAAGAGAAATATAAGCTTTCATTTTAACAGCAACATAAATATTCATATGTGAAGAGTAAAATGCAAAATTCAAATACACATACACACACACACACAAACCAAGACCCTGATGAACTTGTGGTCAGCCATCTACAGCTATTCCTACTTGAGAAGGAAGTCACTATCATCAACAGCTATATTGACTGAAGCCCGAGAAGCATCATTTTAGAGAAGAGGCAAAAGAAAACTTATGTGCAGTAGGGAGAGAAAAGAGAAAAGGAGAAGGCAAAATGATGGCTTGTGTCTAGAATGAAGTCAAGTCTTGTTACCTTTTTCTTTACATAAAAAAGCATAATGCTGTCAAAATAGTATTTTCGTTAAGAAAACTAACAATCTAAATGTGCAACAAACATGTCAGAGGAACAGCTATGGATAACTCTTGCAAGACTTTACTTGCAAATGCGTGGAAAAATTGAACTTTAAGGTGAGGACCTCAATGCTAATCTCATCTCTGCTGGCTGTGTGACCTTGAATAAATCACATAACCTTTCTTGGTCTGTGAAATGAAAGAGTTGGCAAGAAGGAATTTTGGTTCTTCTCCAACTCTAATACACTTATGGTAGACATATGGATATCAGAGTCAATAAAATACAGTAAGAAATGCAATTATTTAACTTGTACATTCCAAAGATTGGGCTATTTTGTCAAATCTGAAGCTTTAGGTTAGCTGAGGCCACACCTGGGGCAGTCTTCCCATAGGGACAAACAACTCTGAAATCCTGAGAATCTGGGCTTTTCCTAGATCCCACTTTTCCTCAGATGACTAGGAAGACCAGGTCTAAGCTGGATACAGGTCACTGAACACTAACTAAACCTGATCTTTGATGCTCAACTCATGTCTCTGGGGAAGAGTCGCCTAGAAACTTGAGTTCCCCTTGAGTTGAAATGAAATCCCACAGGTTAACAAAAAAGAATGTTTACCAAGCCCTTATGGTGTGCTGATTCAATGAAAGATGCTAGCGAGCAATTATAAAAGAAATGTTCAATGTTGTCTCTGTCCTGAGGTTAAGATGCATGATTAACCAGACAGCAGAGTAAGGTCTACAATTGCCAGTGCAGGATTTGGATCCTAAGTGCTGTAGTAATTCAGGAAAGAAAAGGATGATCGTGGAGTGGGAGGCAGGCATATAGTTGCAGATTAGGTAGAACCTTAATCATGGTGCTGAAAAAGGGAAAATGTGATTTAGTCTCAAGAAATCAGCAAGTTCCTCATTATTCAGGTCTGAACCGTCACTAGCCCGGCAATAAATGTGAACCTGCTCCTACCTGGAATAAAGGAATGCCAGCAGCTTATCCAGCAGGTGAAGTTTCCCGCTAGCCTCAATCAGGTGGTCTCCAACTTCAAAAGGCTCTGGTTCCACACCTGGTAAAGAGAAAAATCCACTCCCAATAGTGTGCCCTCAGTTAGGATACACTCCTTAAGAAGAAAGCCAATATTTAGGGTGCAGCAAGAGCATCCACACTTCTTTAGTTGTGGAAGGTGCCCCAGTCTCATCTCTGTTGCTAATCTGCTTATAATTGCTTACATGACAATCTCAGGGCTGCTGATCACCTATCACAGAGCCTAGCACACTCAAAGAGCCTAACAAATTCTTATCTAAGGAGCAAACCTCTTCAGGAAACTGAGGCACAGGGAGATGCTAGTACTTTAGAAAATCAAGAGGGCTAGATGTGGTGGTGCACTCTTGTCATCCAGCTACTCAGGAAATGAAGACAAGAAGACTGGTTTGAGTTCTGCCTGGACAAAAGTTAGCAAGACCCTATCTCAAAAAAAAAGTCCAGAAGTTAGGGGGTTGTGGGGAGGAAGCATGTGAGTAAACATAAAAACAATAAAAAAATAAAAAAGATATTAAGAGAGAAAACACACACACACACACACAAAACCCCAATCTGAGTGTGTTGGCACACCCAGGCACCTAACTGAAAAATAAACTAAAAGGGATGGGGGTATGGCTCAAGTGGTAGAGCACTTGCCTAGAAAGCTTGAGGCCGTGTGTTCAAACCTCAGTACCACCAAAAATAAATAAATAAATAAGCTGGAATGTGCATCTATTTAAGACAAAATTCGTATCATTACTTGGCAAAGATTTCCTTGAAATTACTATAGCAGACTTCCACATTAATCCATTCTATACTTGAAGCTCCATGGCCAGAGGTCCTGGAATTGTCCCAAAGGCTTCCATGAGAGAAAACTAATAAAGCCCCGGTTTAAGTGAAAACAAAAACACTGCACATCAAATTTATAGGAGGGACCTAAGAAGTTCTCAAGAGGAAACTCACAGAAGTTGGTAAGATGAGGGGAGGCAGCAAAGGAGATTGAGAAGGAAAAAGTGCTCCACAGAAGCTAAGTGCAGAAAGGGCTTCCAAGAAGAAGAGGCTAACTGCACCATGAACTGACAACCACTGGCTGGGAAACACAGAGCACTGGAGAACTTGGCAGAGTGGTGACCAACACAGTGGGAAATTGGTTGATGAAGAAATGCTCATGCTATGACACATTCTGTAAAACCACTGGCTTTGATTCTCCAAAAGTTTCAAGATCATGGGAGACAAAAAAGTCAAAATGAGAAAGCTTAAGAATATTTCTAGATTATAGGAGAATAAAGAGGTCTGACAAATGCAATGCAGATCTATGACTTGATCTTAGATTAAAAAAAGTCAAAGAAAGCCAGGGGTGGTGGTGCATGCCTGTCATCCCAAGCTACCTTGGAGGCAAAGATAGGAGGATTACAGTCTAAGGCCAACCTGAGGAAAATCATGAGACCCCATGTGAACAACAAACTGAAAGCTAAAGTACTGAAGCGTGGCTTAAGTAGCAGAGCGCTTGCCTGGCAGCTTGAGGCCCGGAAAACAGAGAGAAAGAGAGAAATGGGAATAAACAAAGTATACATAGTAAATACCAGCAATTCTTTTGAAAATGTTTTCTATGATTCTGACTACAGAACTGTTCACAAAAAATAATACAAGAAAGGGTACTGGTTTACCATCAAACAAATATGGGTGATCCACACACTTTCGAAGCTGGGACAAGATGTTCTGAAGTTTAACTTTCTTTGCCATCTCATTTTCAAATGCATCTGAAATTTTAAAAAGAGAAAAACATGAACTATCAAACCTTCCCCTCAAAGTTTCCATAAATAACCTTACTAGTTTCCTCGTATACTTCTCAAATCATATTAAACTAAACTGCACTGAGAATTAACAGCACAACCTTAGGAAATTTACCATTACTTTGTTTTGAGAAGGAAACCCATATTGAATTTAGCAGTGCTTTGTTTTTCTTTTCCCAAAATTCTAAATTCCCTTCTTTAACTGTTCTGAAGTCAAGTGACCAAACCAAACAAACAAAACACACACACACACACACACACACACACAACCAAACCAGCAAATAGACTGTTCCACTCCTGCCTCTCCCTTCTCACTTTCATTTCCTACCAGTGAATTTGATTCAACAAAAATATTTTGCAATCTGTTAAGTATCTGACAGAGTGTAAAGATAAAAGGCATAACTGGGACATTTAAAAGCATGTGCTTAATTAAGGCAATAAGGAAAACTGGGTGAAAGAAAAAAATTTCAGGATTTGTAACAACCAAGTCTAAGATACTCTTGAGATAATCTCACTGCAGCTGACCTGAGTAACATTCAGAATACAAAATTGCACCCCACATTCTTCTTATACAAAATGAGTGGAATTATAAAATACTTCTCTGCATGAAAATAACATGCTCATTTAGTTTCTAAACAGAAAATGCCTTCTGATTACCAAGATCTTTCATCAAGATGGCCTTGTAGTATTTTTTCTGCAATGCTGATATGCCATGATATATCACTACTTCTGTCTTCTTGGGAAGCTTGGTAGCTACCTCAGCTTTCACTCGCCTCAGCAGAAAAGGCTGCAAGAGTTTGTGTAGTTCACTTGCTGCATAAGAAAAAAAATACAAGAGTGTGTAGCAAAAGCAGGCAAGGCACTGAACTACTACAGAACACACTGCAATGTTTTGTTATTGTTGCTTACTATCATGCAAATTCTGTGTTTTTCACAGCACAGATGCTCCTGCTTTTACAATATGATTATGGTCCTATAAACTAATCACATGTACAAATGTATTTAACATATCTAACCTACCAAATACCATAGCCTAGGCTAGCCTAGCCTACCTTAAAAGTGCTTCAAACTCTTATAGTTTGCCCAACTCTACAGTTGGGCAAAATAATATAAGAAGAAGCCTATTTTACAAAAAAAAAAAAAAAAAAAGAAGAAGAAGTGTTGAATTATTTTGTGTAATTTACTGAAGACCTGCATGCAGACAATGCTGGTAGCACAGTACACTGTGGGGGATTGGTCATTCATCCTCATGACCATTGGCTGATCACTGGTGCAGCTCAGGAGCATAAGAGTTTCTTACCACATACGACTATCTTGGGAAAATATCAAACTCATGCTTCTAGTATGTATATATCAAAATTTTTTTATTTATCATATACTGGGGACATTTAGTTTCATGCCCTATTATGAACAAAGCTACAATAAACATGGGGGTGTAGGTATCGTTGATATTCTGATTTCTTTTCCTTTGGCCATATACCCAATAGCAGGATTGCTGGGCTGTATGGTACTTCTATTTTTAGTTGTTTAAGGAACCTCCATCCTATTTTCCAGTATGGATATACTACTTTACATTTCTACCAGTGGTGCGTAAGAGTTCCCTTTCTCCATATCCTTGCCAGCATTGACATTTTTTCTTTTGGGTAATAGCCATTCTCACTGGGGTGAAGTTGTACCTCATTGTGGTTTTAATTTCTATTTCCCTGAGTTAATCACTACCCAATGTATATATAAATCAAAACATTACACTGTGCCTCATAAATATGTACAATGTTATATGTTAATAAAAATTCAAAGATGGTTTATACTGAAAGTGTATTGCTTTTATAACATCATAAAGTCAAAAAATTGTAAGGTGAACCATCGTAAGTGGAAAACCATCTGTATTTCTTTCTTCACTGAGTTCTTCTTCCCAACTTCTGGAAAAGCGACTGGCTCTTAACCCAAGAACTAGAAACACTCAAGAACTTGATCCTTAATAGTAATTTCATTTGATTACAGGGTATTTTTATTTATTTATTTATATTTTTGTGGTACTGGGGTTCAAACTCAGAGCCTGCACCTTCAATTACCACACCAGCCCTTTTTTGTGATAGATTTTTTTCGAGATAGGGTCTCATGAACTATTTTGCCTGGGCTGGCTTTGAATTGCAATCCTCCTGATCTTTGCCGCCTGAGTAGCTACGACTACAGGCATGAGCCACCGACATCCTGGCTTATAGGGTATTTTTGCACCTAATCTTATGGCTAGCATAACAGTTTAGAAATGTAGGGCAAGTAATATTACCCCATTTTTATAGCAGAGTTAAGTAAGGCTCAGAGAAGGAAAGCATCTTCTCCAAGATCACATAGCTGAATGTAAATGTTGCCAGCATTCAGATTTGGTTCTTTTGACTTTGAATCCCTTGTTCTTTCATCAAGTATCGTGAACTTCAAAACTTAACCTAAGCCAGAATTACACTACATGTAGGATTACCAGATATAGAAACAAACAAACAAACAAACAAAAGCAGAAGGAACCAGTTAAATTTGAGTTTCAAATAAACAATAAACAACATTTTAATACAGTATGTCCCATGTGATAGTTGATTGGGTGTCCTGTATTTTATATGACAACTCTAAACATGGGAGTGACCAGAGCAGGTTCCCACGTCATCTTTAGCCTGTTGTGTGTAGATTTTTGCTATGAAAGGCCCTCTGACTAACTTAACTAGTGCCTACAAAATCACCAGTTGGCATGCTGCCATTTATTTTGAATTAACATCAAAATATCACAGAGATACTCAGAAAATTCTATAAGGCAGAGGGGAAAAGGTACAAGATTAGGCAGCCACCTACATGAATGAAGAAGACTCCCTCCTTCACTTGCACTTCCCATCCATCTCAAACTCTTGGTCTTGGTGCAATGTTATAAAGAAACACCAGTGCTACAGAATGCTGAACGGGGTTTGAGACTACAGCACCCTCTTAATTTCTGCTTCAGGAAATGGCATTGAAAGCCTTTGGGGGGAAATTATAACTTGGGGGAAGTCTGCAAGTCAGCAGGTACTTTCTACTTCTGAAAATGAAGCAAATAAGCCTCACTATAAAATTATGTAACAAACAAAAAGAGTCATGAGTAGCAAACAACTAGAGACAATATAAAGGATCTAACTTCTGCTTTGTATTTGTGGCTCTTTATCTACCTAGAAGATGTCCTCTTGTTATCACTTCTCTTCTATCTATAGCTGTTATGCACTAGGGCAGTTTCTGTGCCAAGTCCTCTTGGAGATATCTAGCAGAAAAGGAACTTGCCTGATTTGGACTCTTTCTCAATATCCTGGTAACGTTGAACAAAATCTTCCACCTCCTCCTTGGAAAAGAGATCAGGCTCCACAAAACTGAGGAGGGAGTAGAGCTCTTGGAGGCTGTTCTGGATAGGAGTCCCAGTCAACAGGAGACTGAAGACCACTGAGAACTGAAATACATAGATAAACAAAATCAAAAATCCCTAACATTGGGAAGCAACATTGAATTACCCATCAAAACCTGTGTTCATACAAAGAGTGGTATGATTTAATGGGATGACCAAAGCACATGAAAACAGAAGACTAAGGCTCAAGTTGCATGCTCTGATTGATATAGGAAATTACTCCTTAGGTTCAACTGTAAGAAAGAAGATAATAACCCTTTGAGGAAGACACTGATATAAGGATGTAAGCAACAGCCCTTTATGAACTCTGAAGTACTACATGAATATTCAGTATGGTTACTGCTATTCAATTTATATGGGGATTCAAACTATGTGTTACAACCTAAGTGGAGCTCACAAAGCATCTGAGACACAGTAAGTGCATATACACGGAGTGTGAGAAGCCCAAATTACAGCATCAGACTCCTCCACTATGAGCAAGAAGCAAGATCTAAACTAAAAGTGTATCCTTTTGGAATATTTGCAATGCATCAGATGTAAGACATGAAGACTTGTGGATGTTTCTGGACATTGTGCCACACACAGTCCCAAATGGAAAGAACTTAAAATTTTAAGAAATGAGAACATCAAGAAAAAGAAGCCTCTTATTAGTAATTAAATGCTAGTTAATTAGTAATGAAATAAAAGGTTAGAAAAAAAACAACAGATATTAGGTTAAGCAAGGTCAACCTCTGAACAGACATAAAGAGTTAACACCAGACTAACAGACAAAAATGGGAAACCAATATTCTCTGTATGTATATATTAAATATCAAAGTATAGTATGTATATGTATATACACATATACACACACACATACATGCTTTATTTTGATAATCAGTATTTGTATTCTGAAAGTACGAATACATGTATGTTTGGGTTCATATGTGTATAGAAAGGTTATGGCAGCATATGCCTACATACCAAAGTGTTAATGTAGGAGAAGGATTATTGCTGCATTTTCCTTTTCTTGTCTTTTTTATTTTGATTGGGGGGAATAATACGAAGACATTTCTTTTGTAATATGAAAATGTGATAGAGGAAATGACACAATCAACTAAAACTGATTAAATCGTTTTTACAATTGCCCACTTGTTTCTTCTTAAAATGTTTAATTAATGTCTACTCATTCATGCTTACTCTGCTTATTGATCAATGTTTTCAAAGTACTTCAAATATGGGAACAGGTTTTTAAAAAAATGTGTCCAATAACTGATCACAATTTATATGTTCAAATAAACAGCTGAGGTCACAAAGATGACTAAGGTCACCAGTCACTACAGTCAGTCTGTCCTATGACATGAATTAACTTGTTGATTCACAGTAATGTCCATTTTGGCATGAAAAGTTATAATTGGGTATAAAAGATCCAGAGACAGTCTCTATAGTATTGTGTTCTTTGTGTGTAAAATACTTTGCAAACTTATTCCATATGATTAAGTACTGCTGTACATAATTTTTCATGGCACCCTTGCTTTGTAAATGCTCTATAAGGATCCAGCATAGACTATATGACCAATTGCCTCAGTTTCAAATTTAGGTTACTTCCAACTTATGCAAGCAAACTGAAAATAATGTTAAGAAGGACAAAAACCAAAAAGAACTCCCTTCCCACCTCTCAACCTAATACACAAACATTTTTTTCTAACCATCCAGCTATCTTCAAACCTTACCTAAAAAGGAAAGCTGAGAGGACCGGAACAATCTCCCCATGTCATCCTCTGAACAAGAAATGGCTTTGAAGAAGACTGCAACAGAACTCAGTATCCCCACCTCAAATTCTAGTTCTTTTACACCTGTGTCTCTTCTCCCACTGTATATTAGTATACTGGTTTATTTTATGAAGCAGACTTTTATAAGGATAGAGCCCAGGAAGACAAAGATTGTTACAGTTTTGATTGTGTTGCCTCCAAAACCCAGGTTGCCAATGTGATGGTCATAAGAGGCAAGTCTGTAAGAGCCTTTGGGATTAGGACACAAAGACTCTTCCCTTGTGAATGGTATCAAGGCCCTTTTAAAAGAGTCATTATGAAGGAATTCCAAGATGGCGGCTAGAGGTAGGAAGCAGAAAGCGACCCTCCTATAGTGAAATCTTGGAGAGACGCTGGAGACACACTTTGCAGGCATAATCACCAAGAAAAGGCACAACTTTGACCCCTCCACATCTCCAGCCGGCACAGAGAATCTCCACTTCATGTTAAACGGAGAAACGAGGAGGGCCCCCGGGGCCGCCAGTGGCCGGCGCCCATACGGCTTGGGAAGACGCAGACCAGGTGAGCTTCGCGGTACCGCGGTAGCCCCACAGACAAGCCTGGGCCAGAGCAGCATAGCCCCCTGGACAGACTGACCTCCACCGGGAAAAAAAAAAAAAAAAAAAGAGAAACTGAGTAATAAGCAGTAAGAACAGTTAAGACACGCTGGAAAGAGGGTGGGGCGCCCTGAGTGCTGAAGAATGGGGGAAGGGAATCCTTCCAGGGACTGTACATAAACGAGCCGGGTGGGCAGGAGAGGCTCTGGCGGGAGCGGGGCGCGCACCCAGCAACCAGGAGTGGGGAAGCTTGTGAGAGGAGGGAAGACCCACTGCCCACGTGAACTGTAAACAAACATGGCGGCCGGCAGGAGCAGCAGCACCGCCCAGTTAGCAGGAGCAGGAAAACTTCTGAAAGTGGCAGTGGGAGGAAAACTGCACAGGAGAGGGGGGAAGACCCACCTCCCACATGAACTGTAAATAAACACACAGGCCTGACAACGCGGGGCAGTGTCACCTTTCCCAGTGCTTGGAAAGGGGAAAGCCTGTAGCAGAGGCCCCCGCACAGGAGAACTCTGAACAAACAAAGCCAGTGGGGCCAGGTGAGTGCTAGCTCACCCCAGAGAGCTGCATAAATAACGCCGCCAGCTACAGGCTGAGAGCAGCAGGCAGGCAAGCCACAGTTGCAGATACCACTCTCAGAACTGTCTCCAGACGCTTTTTTTTCTTTTTCTCCCTACCTTTGATGAGAGAACAACTGAATTACACCTGCAAGCCGAAAAACTTACTGAAACTGTATTGCATTTGAACTGGGGACACTTGGTGGGGCTTTTTTTTTTTTTTCTTTTGTGTGTGTGTGTGTGTGTGTGTGTGTATGTGTAGTTTTGTTCTACTTTATGCATCCCCTTTGATGAGACAACTACAGAACAACATCTGAGGCACCAACTCCAGGACTGGAGATTGAGACGGACATCCAAATTATTAAGACTGAAACTGCATTGCATATAAACTTGGAAGTTTTTTGGTTTTTTTTTTTTTTAATTTTCTATTTTCCATTTTATTTTAATTCATTTTTATATATAGATATTACTTTCATTTACTTATTTTTTATTTTTTTTATCTTTGATTTTCAGTCCTCTCTCTGTCTCTCTAATGTCTGTTCAGCTTACTGTCGATTAGTACACTAACACTCCCTGTTTATACCTTTGAAACTCTCTTGTCTGATACCTTGTTCTGCTTTCTCCCTCTTGTCTGGATATTTGTTTTCCCCTTTTCTTTAACTTCTTGCTTTCCATCTCAGCTCACTCTTCCATTCTCAATATTACCATTGTTATTATTACAAGCTAGAAAATACTTAATTACACACAGTACAGGGACAGTAACAACACCAAGGACAATGACGGGAAGACAGAAAAAACAGGGAAACCAGTTTCCCCACAGCAAAAAATTAGTACAGGAACCAGAGGGGAATGAAGAGAACAGAAACTCAGATCCAGACTCCAACAAAATGAAGATAAACTATGCCAAAGGACCCAATGAAGCCCTCAAGAATAATTTAAAAGAAGACATACTACAAGTACTCAATGAGAATTTTATAGAGATGATACTGGATAGGGTCAACCAAAATGTACAGGAGACACTCAAGAAATTCCAAGACAATAAAAATAGAGAATTTGAAAAAGCAAAAGAAGAAATAAAGGAAACCATAGAAGCACTGTATAAACACCAAAGTGAAAGAGAGAACACAATGAATAAATGGATAAATGAACTCAGGACAAAAATAGACAACAATAAAGAAGAAAACTGCCAGGAAATGGAAAACCTCAGAAAAAAGAACGAAACAGAACTGCAAAACAAAACGGAAGGCCAATCCAGCAGAATAGAACAAACAGAAGACAGAATCTCAGAACTTGAAGATGAAATGGTAATTAAAGGAAAAACCGAAGAACTATTAATTAAACAACTCAAGACCTGTGAAAAGAAAATGCAAGAACTCACTGACTCCATCAAAAGACCAAACTTGAGAATCATGGGCATCGAAGAAGGAGAAGAGGTGCAAGCGAAGGGAATGTGCAATATATTCAACAAAATAATAACGGAAAATTTCCCAAATCTAGAGAAAGACATTCCCATACAGATGCAAGAGGCCTCCAGGACACCAAACAGACCAGATCAAAATAGAACTACTCCACGACATATCATCATTAAAACAACAAGTTCAGAAACTAAGGAAAGAATATTGAAGGCTATAAGAGAGAAAAAACAAGTAACATACAAAGGTAAACCCATCAAAATCACAGCAGACTTGTCAACAGAAACATTAAAAGCAAGAAGAGCGTGGGGTGAGATCTTCCGAGCACTGAATGAAAATAACTTCAACCCCAGGATACTCTACCCAGCAAAGCTATCATTCAAAATAGATGGAGCAATAAAAGTCTTCCATGATAAGCAGAAACTAAAACAATATGTGACCACAAAGACACCATTACAAAAGATTCTGCAAGGGATCCTGCACACAGAAAGTGACACCCAACTTAACCATGAAAAGGCAGGCAGCACCAAACCACAGGATAAGAAAAAGCAAGACAGTAGAGAGTAACATCAAGCTAGGTACACACAATCAAACCTTCAAACAACTAAGATAACTAAATGGCAGGAATCACCACATACCTATCAGTACTAACGCTTAATGTTAATGGACTTAATTCACCCATCAAAAGACACCGTTTGACAAAATGGATCAAAAAAGAAGATCCAACAATTTGTTGCTTACAGGAGACTCATTTCACCGACAGAAATAAGCATATGCTTAG
Source organism: Castor canadensis (assembly GCF_047511655.1). Classification (NCBI taxonomy): domain Eukaryota; kingdom Metazoa; phylum Chordata; class Mammalia; order Rodentia; family Castoridae; genus Castor; species Castor canadensis. Next base: position 101,343,046 of record NC_133397.1, on the reverse strand, counting down.
GATGAAAGGCTGGAAGAAGATTTACCAAGCCAATGGCCCCCGAAAACAAGCAGGAGTAGCAATACTTATCTCTGACAAAGTAGACTTCAAACCTACATTGATCAAACGAGATAAAGAAGGACATTCCATACTAATAAAAGGGGAAATAGACCAAAAGGAAATAATAATCATCAATCTGTATGCCCCCAATGTCAACGCACCCAATTTCATCAAACATACCCTGAAAGACCTAAAAGCATATATAAACGCCAACACAGTGGTTGTGGGAGACTTTAACACTCCATTATCATCAATAGATAGGTCATCCAAACAAAAACTCAATAAAGAAATCCAAGATCTAAAATATGCAATAGATCAAGTGGACCTAGTAGATGTCTACAGAACATTTCATCCAACCTCTACACAATATACATTCTTCTCAGCAGCCCATGGAACCTTCTCCAAAATAGATCATATCCTAGGGCACAAAGCAAGCCTCAGCAAATATAAGAAAATAGAAATAATACCGTGCATACTATCTGACCACAATGCAGTAAAAGTAGAACTCAACAACAAAAGTAAAGACAAAAAACATGCAAACAGCTGGAAACTAAATAACTCATTACTTAATGAACAATGGATCATCGATGCAATAAAAGAGGAAATTAAAAAGTTCCTGGAAGTCAATGAAAATGAAAACACAACCTACCGGAACCTATGGGACACAGCTAAGGCAGTCTTGAGAGGAAAGTTTATAGCCATGAGTGCATATATTAAAAAGATTGAAAGATTCCAAATCAATGACCTAATGATACATCTCAAACTCCTAGAAAAACAAGAACAAGCAAATCCCAAAACAAATAGAAGGAGACAAATAATAAAAATAAGAGCTGAAATCAACGAAATAGAAACCAAAAAAACCATACAAAGAATTAATGAAACAAAAAGTTGGTTCTTTGAAAAAATAAACAAGATCGATAGACCCCTGGCAAACCTGACTAAAATGAGGAGAGAAAAAACCCAAATTAGTAGAATTAGGAATGCAAAAGGGGAGATAACAACAAACACCATGGAAGTTCAGGAAATCATCAGAGACTACTTTGAGAACCTATATTCAAATAAATTTGAAAATCTAAAAGAAATGGACAGATTTCTAGATACATATGATCATCCAAAACTGAACCAAGAGGAAATTAATCACCTGAATAGACCTATAACACAAAATGAAATTGAAGCAGCAATCAAGAGTCTCCCCAAAAAGAAAAGTCCAGGACCTGATGGATTCTCTGCTGAATTCTATCAGACCTTTAAAGAAGAACTGATACCAACCCTCCTTAAACTGTTCCATGAAATAGAAAGGGAAGGAAAACTGCCAAACACATTTTATGAAGCCAGTATTACACTTATCCCAAAACCAGGCAAAGACACCTCCAAAAAGGAGAACTATAGGCCAATCTCCTTAATGAACATTGATGCAAAAATCCTCAACAAAATAATGGCAAACCGAATTCAGCGACACATCAAAAAGATTATTCACCACGACCAGGTAGGCTTCATCCCAGGGATGTAGGGGTGGTTCAACATACGAAAATCAATAAACGTAATAAACCACATTAACAGAAGCAAAGACAAAAACCACTTGATCATCTCAATAGATGCAGAAAAAGCCTTTGATAAGATCCAACATCATTTCATGATAAAAGCTCTAAGAAAACTAGGAATAGAAAGAAAGTTCCTCAACATTATAAAAGCTATATATGACAAACCTATAGCCAGCATTATACTTAACGGAGAAAAATTAAAACCATTCCCTCTAAAATCAGGAACCAGACAAGGATGCCCACTATCTCCACTCCTATTCAACATAGTATTGGAATTCCTAGCCAGAGCAATTAGGCAAGAAGAAGGAATAAAAGGAATACAAATAGGTAAAGAAACTGTCAAAATATCCCTATTTGCAGACGACATGAACCTATACCTTAAAGACCCAAAAAACTCTACTCAGAAGCTTCTAGACATCATCAGTAGCTATAGCAAGGTAGCAGGATATAAAATCAACATAGAAAAATCATTAGCATTTCTATACACTAACAATGAGCAAACGGAAAAAGAATGTATGAAAACAATTCCATTTACAATAGCCTCAAACAAAATCAAATACCTAGGTGTAAACCTAACAAAAGATGTGAAAGACCTCTACAAGGAAAACTATACACTTGTGAAGAAAGAGATTGAGGAAGACTATAGAAAGTGGAGAGATCTCCCATGCTCATGGATTGGTAGAATCAACATAGTAAAAATGTCGATACTCCCCAAAGTAATCTACATGTTTAATGCAATTCCCATCAAAATTCCAATGACATTCATTAAAGAGATTGAAAAATCTACTGTGAAATTTATATGGAAACACAAGAGGCCACGAATAGCCAAGGCAATACTCAGTCAATAGAACAATGCAGGAGGTATCACAATACCTGACTTCAAACTATATTACAAAGCAATAACAATAAAAACAGCATGGTACTGGCACAAAAACAGACATGAAGACCAGTGGAGCAGAATAGAGGATCCAGATATGAAGCCACACAACTATGAGCAACTTATCTTTGACAAAGGAGCTAAAAATATACGATGGAGAAATAGCAGCCTCTTCAACAAAAACTGCTGGGAAAACTGGTTAGCAGTCTGCAAAAAACTGAAACTAGATCCAAGTATATCACCCTATACCAAGATTAACTCAAAATGGATCAAGGATCTTAATATCAGACCCCAAACTCTTAAGTTGATACAAGAAAGAGTAGGAAATACTCTGGAGTTAGTAGGTATAGGTAAGAACTTTCTCAACGAAACCCCAGCAGCACAGCAACTAAGAGATAGCATAGATAAATGGGACCTCATAAAACTAAAAAGCTTCTGTTCATCAAAAGAAATGGTCTCTAAACTGAACAGAACACCCACAGAGTGGGAGAAAATATTTGCCAACTATACATCAGACAAAGGACTGATAACCAGAATATACAGGGAACTTAAAAAACTAAATTCTCCCAAAACTAATGAACCAATAAAGAAATGGGCATGTGAACTAAACAGAACTTTCTCAAAAGAAGAAATTCAAATGGCCAGAAAACACATGAAAAAATGCTCACCATCTCTAGCAATAAAGGAAATGCAAATTAAAACCACACTAAGATTCCACCTCACCCCTGTTAGAATAGCCATCATCAGCAACACCACCAACAACAGGTGTTGGCGAGGATGCGGGGAAAAAGGAACCCTCTTACACTGTTGGTGGGAATGTAGACTAGTACAACCACTCTGGAAAAAAATTTGGAGGCTACTTAAAAAGCTGGACATCGATCTACCATTTGATCCAGTAATACCACTCTTGGGGATATACCCAAAAGACTGTTACTCCAGAGGCACCTGCACATCCATGTTTATTGCGGCACTATTCACAATAGCCAAGTTATGGAAACAGCCAAGATGCCCCAGCACTGACGAATGGATTAAGAAAATGTGGTATTTATACACAATGGAATTTTATGCAGCCATGAAGAAGAACTAAATGTTATCATTCGCTGGTAAATGGATGGAATTGGAGAACATCATTCTGAGTGAGGTTAGCCTGGCTCAAAGAACCAAAAATCGTATGTTCTCCCTCATATGTGGACATTAGATCAAGGGCAAACATAACAAGGGGATTGGACTATGAGCACATGATAAAAGTGAGAGCACACAAGGGAGGGGTGAGGATAGGTAAGACACCTAAAAATCTAGCTAGCATTTGTTGCCCTTAACGCAGAGAAACTAAAGCAGATACCTTAAAGCAACTGAGGCCAATAGGAAAAGGGGAACAGGTACTAGAGAAAAGGTTAGATCAAAAAGAATTAACCTAGAAGGTAACACACACGCACAGGAAATCAATGTGAGTCAATGCCCTGTATAGCTATCCTTATCTCAACCAGCAAAACCCCTTGTTCCTTCCTATTATTGCTTATACTCTCTCTACAACAAAATTAGAGATAAGGGCAAAATAGTTTCTGCTGGGTATTGCGGGGGGGAGAGGGAGGGGGCGGAGTGGGTGGTAAGGGAGGGGGTGGGGGCAGGGGGGAGAAATGAACCAAGCCTTGTATGCACATATGAATAATAAAAGAAAAATGAAAAAAAAAAAAAAAGAGTCATTATACCCAGGCCTGGTGGCTCAAGCCTATAATCCTAGCTACTTGGGAGGAGGAGATCAGGAGGATCATAGTTCGAGGCCAAGCAATGGCTAGGTGTGATGGTACACACCTGTCATCCCACCTTTGTGGGAGACACAAATAGAAGAACAGCAGTCCAGGCTGGCCCAGGCATAAAGCAAGACCCTATCTTGGTGGGTACACATCATTACACAGTTGTCCAACCCACATAATCTACAACATGAAGAGTGAACCCACAAATTATGGACTCTGGGTGATAATTTACTGTGCTGGTGGAGGATGTTTATAATGGGGTGTTGTATATGGAAAGGGGTAAGGGAATATGGGAAATCTTTGTATCAATCAATTTTGCTGTGAACCTAAAACTGCTCTAAAAAACAAAGTCTATTATAAAGGGGGGAGAGTATATAAAAACTAAGCTTACCTCTGAAAGTGTCTTATGTAGCTGGGAGCTTTGGTTTTTTAGTCTGTGAGCTTCATCCACAACAAGAACACTCCAAGAGAAGCTGTGCAAGAAACACCAAGCTTTCAGTTTCGTGTAACTGAAATGAGTATCCCACAATCAAAATTGCAACTATTGTTGACTAACAGTAAACCTAGCATATTAAAAACACAGCTGAACTACCTCTATATCTGAGACGCAACCATATGCATAAAATAACATCTGGATAAGGTAGTAAAAGAAAATATTTTTCCAAGGTAGGAAAAACCTACACAGAAAGGAAGGAGATAGAAAGCCTCTACTATGTGGGGCTTGTGTCTATGTGTTATTTAGTCCAAAAGAATATGGCATGCAGACATATTTCAGCCAACAAGGAAACTAAAGTTCAGACAGGTTATGTGACTTGACTGAAGTCATAAAGACAGAACTGAGTTTCAAACTCACCAGATTAAGAGACAGGGGTATCACAATAGTTAAAGAAGTGGAATTTTGCTGGGGGATAGTGGTTCAAGCCTATAATCCTAGCTACTTGGTAGGCAGAGATCAGGAGGATCATGGTTTGAAGCCAGCCCAGACAAATAGTTCAGAGACCCTATCTCGAAAATACCCAACACAAAACAGGGTTAGTGGAGTTGCTTATGTGGTTGAGTGCCTGCCTAGCAAGCATGAGGCTCTGAGTTCAAACCCCAGCACACCAAAAAAAAACACAAAAGTGGATTTTAAAATGGGGACATGGTGAATAGGATCAAATATTATACAGATGTTCACGGCCGAGGAACCTGTGAACACAGAGGTCATGGTGACTGCCAAAGTATACTTTAGAGTGAACTGAGTTACAACAGCAATTTCTCAAGAAGTTCCAGTCATAAAAGCATATTTTTGATAGACACTTGGGATGCTATTCCAAAAAGAAATCCAAAATATAGAAAACATATGCATGGATGTTCTAAGAGTTATTAATTTGAAACAGAAAAAAAAACTGAAAATAACCTAAATATCTAATAATAGGTAAGGAAATATGCTGGGGTTTGAACTCAGGGCCTGTGCTTGTTAGGCAGGTGCTCTACCAAGTGAGCCATGTCCACCCCCACCCCAGCCCTTTTTGCTTTAGTTATTTTTCAGATAGGGTTTCATGCTTTCAGACCAGGGCCAGTCTCAGATCCTCTGCCTGCCGAGTAGCTGGGATTACATGTGTGCTCCACCACACCAGGTTTTACAACATTTGAAAAATATGATTGTGCTATAAACAGGGACTATATAAAAACTCAAAAAGATATAAATAGTGTATGTCCTTTTGTAAAGTATGAAAACTGTACAAAATGTAACAGCAGAAGTTAAAGATTTTTTAACCTTAATTTTGTTTGTAAGCACTATGCTAGCTTTATGTTTAAAAACTAAGTATACATAATACAAGTGAAATAGAGGTTATGGTAGGAAAATTCCCCCCAAATTAGAGGCAGAGCTTGTGCAGAGAAGCCTTCCTTCTCTGAAGCTATGCAAAGTTCAGAGGACAGATGAGATCATAGGTGCATCCTGCTACCATTCACCTGCTGAGACTGGTGCAGGCAGAGGAAGAACTGGGGTCCAAGGAGAGCACAGGAAGTCCCAGGATAGTACAAGAGTATGCATGTAAGGACAACAGGAGTGAGGGTGCATAGCAGTCAAGATAAGCTTTGTGTCTCTGTAGTACAGAGCCATTCAAAACAGGTTAGATTCTATTACCTCATGAAGGACAGGACACTTAGGTTTTTACATACACAGATCCAAAAATGCTTTTTCCAAGAAAGGTGGATTGTAGACCAATAAAAGGAAGTGGGTAGAATCATTCATCAAAGTACAATCTAAAGGGTGCTCCCTGGAAAGAAAGAGGTGAATGGAGTTCCAACAGTGAATGAGAATCCAAGAGAACTTCTAATTCTCTCAATCCAAAGATTTTCCAAATCTAGTGTCCAAAAGATTTCAAATTTCTTATATTGTTAACATCATAGCCTTCACTGTCCATAATAAATCTCTTTAGTGCAGAGATTATGTTTCCTTACTGCTTTTGGAATGTGCAACACAGAAGTAGACAATGTAACTTTAATAAACATATTGAAAAATACATCTATGTTGCTGGGTTTTCAACTATGAGTTAATAATATAAATGTCCCTCTGTGACTTAGGTTCTTCAAGCCACCAAGAAATGCATTAAGAAGAGATGATCTGAGATAAAATGACCGTATTTCTGCTGAATGATATGACATGCAAGTGTGTTTAGATACTTTGAGAAGCTATCTTATAAAGAGGCTCCATAGCACTGAGTCTGCTTTGCCATTTATTAAGAAATTAAGGTGGCTTATGTCTGTAATCCCAGCTACTTGGGAGGAAGAGAGCAGGATGATTGTGGTTCAAAGCCAGTAGTAGAAGGATTGAGGTCCAGGTTGGCCCCAGACAAAAAATTAGAAACCCTATCTGAAGAATAACTAAAGCAAATAGGGCTGGGAGCATGCCTCACATGGCAGAGCACTTTCTTACTAAGCTCAAGGTCCTGAGTTCAAAACCTATACTGCTAAAAAATATAAAGAAAGAAAGAAAGGAATTAGCCTTAGTGGGTTGCCTAACCTCTTATTTTCCTCATCTGTAAAGTTAATAATACCTGCCTAATACGGTTTTCAAGAAATTTATGGGATGATTTATATAAAGTATTCAAGAACATTTACATTCTAATCTTATTGCCTTTTGAGACTGCCCTGCTCTGTGGGTATCTGGTGCTTCTTATCCCTCTACTGCATTTTATTTCTTCTTAGGGGTGCTGCATGACTTATTTTCCTGGTATTGCCAATAATTCTCAGAACAGTTCTTTTCCAGTGAGAGAACAACAAATGTTAAATTAGATATTAAGAATAAAAAGAGAGCTGGGGGCTTGGCTCAAGTGGGAGAGCATCAGCCTAGCAAGCACAAGTCCCTGAGTTCAAGCACAAGTACTGTTTAAAAAAAAAAAGAAGAAAATAAAAAGAAGGGTTGGGAAGGGTATCTCAGTGGTAGGCACTTGTCTAGCATTTGCAAAGCTCTGGATTGGATTCTCAGCAATGCCAAAAAATAATAAATAAAAAGAAATGGGTAAAAAGAAAAAAGAAAGGGAAAGCATACAGTCTTCTCATGAAAAGCAAGGTAACAGGCTCACTTAAATGAAACAAGTAAAACAAAATACTGGACAGAAGTAATAAAACCTATGACCTAGTCTTTAGGATTTCAAAATTAGAGGAATGCAGATATGCACTCACAAAAATCTGGCTGAGGAAAAAAAAACATTTAAGATATTGATAAAGTACTTTGAAAACAAAAACTTTTGAACATTAAAGATGCAGAACCCCCACCTAACCACGTCATAACTACATGGGTCATGGAGAATGAAACCCTGCCCATACATCTTCCTAATTCCTCTCCCCAAAACCTGACTAGTCTTTAAATTACATCATAACTGTTGTCTTGACATTATCATATATTGCAACATGCCATTCCTATTATTAGCTGGTAGTAAGAGCTTGGGTTTGAGCCAAAACGAGGCCCAGAAGTTAAGGAATTAGAAGTGTACTTCAAACTCCCTTTTTACAAAGTTAATTTTATAACACTGATTGCAACGTTAGCTTATTTCCAGGAAAAAGCTCACAGGATTCACCTTGTATAGAATAAAATCTCCCAGCTACAGTCTTGAAAGTTGTCTGTGCAAGTTTCAGTGTTAAGAATTTAGTCTCTATTAACTACCATCCATGTATGTTTCATCTCAGTTCCCACAGCTGTCAAAGGTAAGACACTTAATAATCCCATTGTACAGATGAAGAAGCAAAGTTGACAGAGATCAATAAGTCAAGGACTCAGAGATAAAGAGAAAAGGGCTAGTATCCAGGGCTCCAGCCACGTCTGCCAGTTCACAAACAGGACTCATAGAAGACACAGCAGACACATCAGGAAAGATGCAAAGTACCAGTGTGAAGGAAAGACACAACTTTCATGATTCATTCAACAGTTTCTGAAGTAATACAGTGTACTCACGATTTCAGAAAGGAGGCATCTTTTAAGCAAATCTGAAAAATTAAGGAAGACAATTAAAAATGGTATTTTTCTGAGATGATAAGCTAGTTGCTTGTTTCCTATTAATGTACTACATTATAGCATTTATCTAAGTCTGACCTGTTTGTTATGTAAAAAAAAGTTCTGATCATAATTTTTTGTAGCACTATCTTACAAATTGAAGACATGATTGAGTGAAAGGTCTTAGTTACCCAGTCTTAGCTTAAAGAACAAGGACTTAAAATAAGACTGGAGCTAAGCGTCCTCCATCCCTCTGTTCCAATTAGCAGATGTGAACCCTCAGGACATGATCCTTGTCCCATGTGCATCAGCTAAGAGGTGGCTCAAGGGCCACTATCCTAAGAAGCCACCTGGTTAATCTACCAAGAAAGAGAGGAAAGGTGCCTCGCTAACTTGATGCACCATGAGTCTTTCCTTCTTTGTGTCACAGCCCCTTTGTGAGACTGTGAAGGTAGACTCTCTTTCCAGAAAAACATGTGCTCTCAAAAAAACTTTTTAAATGAAATTTCAGAGACTTCAACACCTTATAAGGAACCAGGTTGGGAGTTCTTTCTAGAAAGGAAGGAAGGAATACCTCATAGGTGGTCAACAGCACATGAAAACTTGACTCCTGCTTTAGGTCTTGCTGAAGGCGCGCTCTCTCCTCCTTGTCACCTACATATGTTACACAGGAAAGACCTGGAGCAAATCTGGATCCAAGAAAAGAGGAAGATGAGTCCAAACACTAGAGCCATGGGACAGGGTGTACAAATCTGGAAAACTACATTTCATAGAAGGGTTGCAATGTGTATACCCCAACAGGACTTGCAACCAGAGAGTCCTGGGGCTCCAAAAGTATCTAGAGTTAAACCTCAGGGTAAGGTACCATGTAAATAGGTAGGAGGATCTAAGAGGGCCGTGGCTGACTCTAAAGCTTAAACTGTGTTTTAAATGTTAGTTATTTCTTATTTCACTATAAAACAATAGTGGTTTCTTTCTTTCTTTCTCTTTTTTTTTTTTTTTTTTTTTGCACTACTGGGGACTGAACTTGCCTTAGCACTACTTGCTAGGTAGCCCTTTTGAGATAGGGTCTCACCAGCTTTGCCCAGGCTGACCTGGAACTTGCCCTTCTCCTGCCTCTGCTTCCTGAGTAGCTGAGATTATAGGCATGTACAACCACAAGAGGTTTATTTTCTTTTTTAGTTCAACAAAATTTACTAAAAAAGAGAACTGGTCTTTATATTGCCAAATTGTGCCAGGCATGATGGTGCACATCCATAATCCCAGCTACCTGGGAGGCAGAGGCAGGAGGATGGCAAGTTCCAGGTCAATCAAAGTTATTGAGACCATATTTCAAAAACAAAATATAAGCAAAAGGGCTGGGAGCATGACCAAGTGGTAGAGTGTTTACCTAGCCAGTACGAGGTTGTGGGATTCAATTCCCATACCACAAAGTAAATAAATGAATGAATAAATAAAAAAATAAACGGTCAAATAGTAGCAATAACATCCAGCAGACCTCCCCCATCACATCCTCAGTGTCTACCTACCTTGCTTCAGTTCAGGGCTTTCTAGACTAAGGAACCTCATCGATCGTGACAAGTTACTGTTACATTTTACACATCATCAGAAAACTATCTTAATCAATATAAACAATAAAATTTCAACTAGATCTATTCTGTACCTCTCCATTTCTTCTTTCCAGTTGCTCAAAACAGACAAGGGACAAAGAATCAGAAATGGTCCTTCATCATTCAATCTTCCGGCCAAGTAAATGAAGAGAGCGATAGTCTGGAACCCAGAAGAAGAAGCCAGTTTGGATCACATCTCCCCATAAGAAACAACCACAAGGTGCCCACAACCACAGAGAACACAAATTCTTATATACAACTTATTTTGCTAGAAATGATGTACAGTCTTGTACACATTAGGAGAGTAATTCATTCCCAGAGAGAATTCATGTAAGCCTCAGTAAAGTTGCCAAAGGAATTTATGGTGTTCAGTTACTTTAGAAGTTATCAAGCAATGAGGCTCCATATTTATGTAAATTGGAAATCAATGAAAACAACTCACCTGATAGACAAGATCAGGAAACTGAAAACATAAAGCATGAAGTGCCAAGCAACACTGTGAACATGATCCACGCAAGGTGGCTCTCCACTGCTCATGATGCTCATAGATGGGGATGATTCCTTTCTTCCTCTGTGCCTCCCTTCCCAACTTCCTTTTTCCTTCCCTTACTGTTTTCCTATCTTCCATGTGTATTTGTACAGTGTGTTCTATTGGTGAGGTACTCTTCTAAGCTCCAGTTATACAGCAGGAAATAAAACAGACAAAACCCTTTGCTCTCCTGGAACACATTCTAGTGGGAAAAATGAACAATACATTACCCTCACAAGCTGAAGGAAGGGCATAAAATGAAAGTCTTTATGAAGCCAAATGGGGATTCTTCAGGAGATGCCTGTAAACAATTATGATTTGTAGCTGGTATGATATACAGAAAAAAAAATCTTTGTAAAACAAAAATGTGCGAGGAGCCTCCATCCCCAAATGCTGAGTTATATCTGAGAAAAATCTATCCTAAGGATATAATTCAAAATCCTGAGAAATGTATATGCCCAAAGATGTTCATGTCAAGATTAACTTAAATAGCATAAAAAGTAGGGAACTCACCATTCCTCATCTGTGCAACATTTAAGTAAATTACAATAAATTCTCTTGATTAATGTAGCTAGTAGAACATGACTGTGTAGAACATAATAAAATGCAAAGTTACACTGGCAGAGTTAGATTAACAATATACAAAGTATATGGACTATATGAACACTATAATTATCAACCTTGTAAAACAAACATTGCTACTCATGCCGTGGTGAGAGTGCTATGATGACAGAGTAGCAGGTAATTTAAAAAATATGACTCTATTAACTTTATAATGGAAACATGTTTTAAATTACCTATAGCTTCCTAGCCCAACTGTGCCCAGAGCAACCCTCTAGGACTAAACTGGATCAAAACCATTCTGTTTAGCTTTCTCTGAGAATACAATTTAGAGAGAGTTTACTTTTTATTTCCATAAGCGAAATACGCCTACTAAGAAATCTGGAGTCACTAGTAAGTTCTATCAAACATTTAAGGAAGAAATGATGTCAACTCTATATGAATTCTTTCAGAAAACTGAAGGGGAGATAAAACTTCTCATTCTATGAGCCTGGCTTTAAACCAATACTAAAACCAGGGAAAATTTTGCAAGAAAAGAAATTATAGGCCAATATCCTTCATGACATAGATACAAAAAATTCAAAACAAATTTGAATTTTGAGAGAAATCAAAATAGTGAAAAAGCAAAGGACAAGTGGCATTAGTTTGCTCTGAATGAAGTGAGCAGGGCAATTCCAATGACTGAGGCACACTGGCTATAGGGAAGGGCTGTTACTGGTCCAAGGGCTGTTAACTTTACTTCTAAAGAAACTGATCTTTGTTATAGTTCCCAGTTCTCTGTTCAGGAATCTACTAGAACCAGGTCTGTCTGCCTGAAAAAGCCATGGGGTAAAAGTGAAACCTCTCAACAAGCTCCATCAGAGGTCATACTGAATTCTGAGTAACTGAGATTAATGAGGTATTCCTGGCTAAAACAAAGTTGTCTCCAAAATACAGTCAGACTACACTACATGCAGAACTGCTCCAGCCTAAAGTGCACACACACACACACACACACACACACACACACACACACACACACTCACACACAGTGAGCCTTGGAGTGGGCAGCTGAGCTTCTAGAAAGACTCATGAGATCCTTACTCATTCTGTATTGTCACTGGGGGTAGGATTTATCTCCCTGGTTTCTGATCAACTTGCCCAGGCTGTGAATCCTGACTGTACTGACTTCCTCAGGTATCCTACAGCTTAAATAAACCCTGTGTGATTACAAAAGGGGTGCAGTGACTGGACTTTCCATTAACACACGCCCATCAATGACACCTGCCAACCTAGAGCAGTACTGCTGATCATCTTGACAGAAGCATCAATCTCAACACACCACCTGATTAACAATGCCCAAGGAGGCCACATCTGGTTCTCCAGGCTTTATATGGCCTCCTTTCAAGGCCAGTAGATGGCCAAGTCATTTTGGAAAACGTAGGGTACTTCTCTGCACATCTCTGGCACATCAGAGAAATAGGAAGTAACCCACTCCAACTGAGGAAGGGAGATTCAGTCAACTACATAAAGCATTGCTAAGGAGGTGAAAGTCAATTTGATCTTTGGGCAGGTATATTTGCTTTATATAGAGAAAAGCCCTGGATTGGACCCATTAGCTGGACATCTAATGTGGCATGGCTTCTCACAGATACAAGTCATAACTCAACCTTCCCTCCACAAATAGCAGAATCACTTCCAAGGTTACAATTACTTTAAAAGTGCAGGCATTTCACATCCTAATATAAAAATATTGTAGCTAGCAGCTAAAGATAGTAATGAGCTGGGAAGTGGTATTTGAGTGAGATGAACAATTAGAACGTACCTGGCATGTCTTACCGAGTCCCATCTCATCTCCTAGGATGCAACCATTTTGAGAATGGAAGCATTGGGCTAGCCAGTTGACTCCCTCCAGCTGATAAGGGTGAAGATGAATCCCTAAAAATAAAAAATACAGCCAATCCAAAGAGTAGACATTTCAGCAGATACTCGGGCTAAGTTCTAAGACTGAATGAAGAACATGGTTTAAATACCCAAAATCCAAACTTTACTGACTTTTTTTTGGCTGACAATTTCCAAATATATAAACATTTGCTGATTTCCAAACCTTTTTGTAGCAGATGTAGCTACCATAAGACACTCATGTGACGTTTAAGACAGCCTGTCATTGTAAACTAATCCACTCAATAGATGAGAAAGTCAAGTTGAGTTTTGGCCTCTGTACTGTCTGAGTCTCATGCCAGTATCCATTCCTGGAAATGAGGCATTACTGATGCAACTTAACAAACAACACATGGATTGTACTTGTGCTTAATTGCACCATCCACACTAAAGGGGCAAATGTAGACAGGACGACTCTAAATTATGCTTCAACAAAGAAGCAGCACTCAGAATGGAAGTGGCACTTCATAAAGGGTGTTCAACAGTGGCAAGAAACATAACTAGGTAGGTCAAAAGTAAAAGGATGGAGTGGCAGGCAAAACAACGGCCTCATAAAAATGTCCAAGTCCTGACCCAAAATCAGTGAGTGTGTTAACTTATCTGGCAACAGGACTCTGCAGGTATTAATTAAGGTTAGGGGCTTTGAGACGCAAAGATTACCCTGAACCAGCCTGGGTTATCCAGGTGGGCCCAATCTAATCACATGCATCTTTAGAGGAGGGAACCCTTTACCTGCTCTGGATAGAGAAGGCAATGACCACAGAGGATGTTTTGAGGATGGAGGCCAGGGGCCCTGGCAAGTCAAGGATGTGGGCAGTGTCTGGATTCAGGAAAGACGGAAATATGTCCTTTCCCAGTGCCTCTGGAAAGGATTGCAACCCAGCTGACACCCAACAACAGTGGAATATATGTGCTTTCCAAGGGCCATGGAACATAAAACATACCCAAGGCCTTAAGACAAAACTCAACAAACTTAAAAGAAAACTGAAACCATACAGAGTGTGTTCTCTGATGACAAAGTTCAGGGGAACAACCACACTGAACTCAAGGAAAACACAACACACCCAAACTTTTAGGGTAAAAATTAACTCAAAATAGGCCACAGACTCAATTGTAAAGGTATAAAAGTTTTACAAAAAATAGAAACTCTTTAGAATCTAGGAGCAGACACAGTCTTACAGTTGATGCCAAAAAACAACAAAAAATCGTAACAGGAAAAATTGATAGACTGACAACCTTTAGCCAAAACTTAATTCTCATGCAAACCTCATATCCATGAACAATCGTACTATTCAGAATATAGGAAGAACCCTCAAAACTCAATAGTGAAAAAATAAAAAAAAAAAAAAACAAAAAAACCAAAAACAAAACCCAACAATTTAAAAATGGGCAAAATGGGCTGGTGGAGTGGCTCAAACAATAGGTGGGCTGCCTAGTGAGCACGAGTCCCTGAGTTCAAATCCCAGTACCATCAATGGGAAAAAAATATTAAAAATGAGCAAAAAACATGAAAGAGAATAAATATATAATATCCATATATATTATAGCTATTATATACAATATATAATATACAATTTTGTATACACACACACATATATATAAATACATATGTATATATCATAGCCATAAGGGAATCTGTATTAAAACCACAATAAAATATCAGTAGACATGTATCAGAATTAGCCCAAACAAAAAAGTGGTAATATCAATATTGGCAAGGATGAAGACTGTATCACTCAAAAACTGCTGGTAAGAATGAGAACTGGTACAGCCTCCCGGAAACAGACCATCAGTTTCCTTAAAATTTAAACATACAAGGGGCTTGGGGTATGGCTCAAGTGGTAGGGCATCCGCCTAGCAAGTTGAAGACCCTGAGTTTAACCTCAGGAACAAATAAAACCCAAAAAACAAAAAGGATTGTGGTATGGCTAACTGGTAAAGCACTTGCCTAGAAAGTATAAGGCCTGAGTTCAAACTCCAGTAGTGCCAAAAAAAAAAAAAGATAAATATGTAACTACCACATGACGTAGCCACAGCACTGCTAGGCAACTGTCTCAGAGAAATGAAGATTTATTTTCACACACAACCTGAACACAGATGTTTATAAAATCTTTTTTGTTTGTTTTTGACAACAGCTTTAGACTAGAAACAACCCAGATATCCTGTGGGTAAACAGTGGTACCACACCCACACTGTGCAATCCCACTCAACAATAAGATGAAACAAACTATTGCTAGAATTATGCTGAGTGAATATTAGCAATCTCCAAAGTTTACATGCTGTGTAATAGTAATTGTATATCATTTTCAAAATGACTAAACTACAGAAATAGAGAAGCCTGGGCAGAGGATATAGTTTACTTGCAAAGTGCTTCCCTAGTACGTTCAAGGCCTTGTTCAGGAGCACTGCCAAGAAAATCTCTAGGTAGCACTAGAGGAGGAGGAGGAGGAGGGAGGACAAGTGGGAGAGGAGGTCGAGGGGAGGAGAGAGAAGATTAGCGGTTGCCAGGGGTTAGGGAAATAGTGGGCAGAGAGGGAAGTGAGTACAGATATCGAAGAGCAGCTGCAGGGTCCTTGGGGATGGAAATGTTGGGGTCTTGACCATGTCAACATCAGTGTCTGGGCTATCCTATCCCATTTTACAAGATGTTACTATTGGGGAAGACTGGGTGGAGATTACATAGTATCTCTCCATATTATTTCTTACAACTGCATGGGAATCTATAAATACTATATGATAAAAAGTTTCAGTTTTTAAAAATGATATGAAATTACATCCACAAAAAAAGCATTTAAGAGGCAACTGCAAATATAGAAAGGACCCTAAGTAGTATCTGTAGAAGAGGACTTAATATAGGGAATTAGGTCACCACATAACTGAAAGACTTTCAGGTACCTTGGCTGAACCAGCAGCACAGAACCTGTCCACCAAGGTCCTGGCTATCTCCATGGCCAGGAAGCAGGAACCAAGGAGGCCACTGCACTTGCAGCTCCAGGCACCTGTCACCTCACACTGCAATCCAGGCCAGCAAACAGATGCCCTATATCCTACCCAAGACCCACAAAGTAGTGGCCTAGAGGGGAGCAGAAAACCCAAACCTCCCTCAAATTGTCTGTGGCCTTTTCCAGTCAAGTGCTTGGAAGGGAGTATGGGGAAATGTACTTTCTGTTTTGTAACCTCCAGGACTCAGATTCTCGGGCCACTCTCAGACAGATGATAAGTAGTGAAAAAGCAAACAAAACAGCCTGAGGTGTCAGATCTGCATACTCCAAAAACAAGAAAGTCCTAAAGAACCATTAAGACCCAAAGATGAACAAACAGGTACCCATCAGTACTAGGAGCCAAATAAGCATGAAGTTAAACAAGAAAACAGCAGTTTTAACTTCTCAAATTAGAAAGTACCAGTGTTGCAAAGAAATGTGGGAAAATTTTTCCAACTCTTTGATCTAGAAATGCTGCCTTTGAAGAATTAAATATCCACAGCTATAATAAACATTTGCTTATAAGGGTATTTATCATTATGACTTATAATAGCAAAATAAAATAAAAAACTAAGTAAATACCTTTGCAATGCTACCTAAACTTGGGACCATGGATATATGAAATCATTCAAAATTATGATCTCAAAAACACATGTACAGGAATCTCCACTTTTCACTGCCCCAACTCCCAAAGGAAGTTATACACAGACACAAGCAATTCACATGAATGTAGACCAAAGACTGGCAAAACAGGAAACATGTTAACAGTGATAGAACTGCAGAGATTAAAATTTCTTTTCTTTAGGCACCGGCTATTTCCCCAAATGTTTCACAGGAAACATGTACTATTCCTGCAGAAAGAAAAAAAAAACAAAAAAAACAAATAGACTCACAAAGAATAGATTTAGAATATTAAATTTATTCTGGCAAAAGGAAATAGGAATTTCAAATTATAATATTTAGTAGTTATTTGTTTGGCTTTACTTATTTTCTATGCTTCTTTCCCTCCACTACATACTTCTGCATTTACTCTATCCCATCCATTCTAATTTGCGGCCTCTTATACTCCCCAGAAGGGATGGGTGCTTCTGTAAATGAAGGAATATTTAAACTTGTTACTGTAGTTCCCAGTCATTAAAACTCACTGTGCTTGCGCCTAAGGCCAGGGACTGAACTAGAATGTGTGGCTGTGTGGGGACTGCACAGGTTCCTTAATTAACCTAAAGTGAAACCTTAATGTGTCTGTGAGACTGTTCATCTAAACACTGCTACTATATTCCTGTTAGAACCTCTGCATGTGAAAACTGAAGTCACTGAACTTTGTAGACAGACAAATGTTGTTGTTTAGGTGAATGCATTTTTCATCTGTGTACTGCATTTGTCAGCTTTGTTGAATAAACTTACATTCTGAGTATTGCATTGGCAATTTCAACTTAAAATGTTCATCATGATGAAAGGTATAGGCTCTTTAGAGAAAAAATTACCATGCGAGAGGGTAATGGCGCTGGAAAGAAATCAACGCGGAGCTCAGAAGTTAGTCTGTGGGTTAGTTAAAATAAGCTTTTTAAATATCCAAACTAAAAACAAGAAACCCTGCAACCTCTTGCCTCCTCACCTTCATTAAAACAACACTTCCTCATGTAGGCTTCTTCTGGTGTATTATCCGCAGCTGGGCATCTACATGCACACAACCTGAGCCCTGTCACACACACACACTTTCTTTGTGTTTTCAAAGTACCATTCCCAACGCCATTTGCAAGGAAATAGGTAAGCACTTAAACCTATAAACTTTCCATAAGATAAGCTGACCCAGAAAGGCCGGCCCATCAATTACACTGGACACACGCTGCTCTAGACTGGTCGGCTCAGGAGAGCCTTTTTGTCCTGCGTGACCGCCTCTCCATCATCTGCAGCTATTTCTTTCCCAGAAGAACAAACCCTCAAGCTCTCAGGTTGTGGGCACACAGCAGGAGTTGGGGGAATACTTCCTGACACTTCTGAAGCACTCGTTTTCGCGCCTAGAAACCCTGGGTCCCTATTTGTTCTGCTCACGTCTGCAGCAACAACCTGACGGTGCTAGGTTGCATCCAGTACGTGACACTTAAGCGGTGCGTTCTGCAGGTGCGCGCTCCCTTCCGGCAAGACAGGAGGAGGAGGTCGGGACGCGGGGGGCTCTCCAGCACCTGGCGACCGGCACGCCGCGCTTGGAAGGCCAAGTGGGTTCGATCTGCCGCACCTCCGGCAACGAGCCAACAAACGTGGAAACAGCAGGCGGAGCAAGGACCCCGCAGCGCTGCCGAGAAACCGCGCGTGCGCGGCTGGCGGAAAGGGCGGGCGAAGCTGCGCAGGGAGTTTGCAGAGTTTAAGCAGAGAGAGAGCCTGACCTGCCCCCACCGGGCGTCCGCGCGGTCCTTGGCCCACACCCCAAGAGGGCGACGCGGCCTGGGGGGACAGGAGCTCAGGCCGACTTTGCATCGCCGCTCACCTGTCAGGCCCCACTGCCCTAAGTCCTGGGCCTGCACCCGCGTCTGCACCGCCTCAGGCCGGCCCTTAGGCTGCAGCGCCTGTAGGAAGCCCGGCTCATCGCCCGCCATGGCAGAGAGAGGCCCCGCCCCAGGTCCCGCGCGCCTCCCCGCCCTGCCGTCCCTTCCCTTCCCGGCTCTGCCGCCAGGGGACGCGCGCGGCTGGGTTGCTGTACCCCAGCAAGAGCTTGGGAGTGACGCCGGCATGCTGCCTGCTACCTTTGCAGATGCTGGAAGGGACTCAGCACTCTGTGCACGTGCTCCTCTAAGGAGCACTAGAGACCGCTGTTGCTGAAAGCATGGAGTCTCGCTTGGGGCTGCAGATGCCCAAGGGTCACTAACAGCAAAACAAAAGGTTGGCATCTCTATCTTTATTTCGCTTCTGACTCCTTTTATTACCCAAAACTTTGGGCCCGAATCCTGAACAGCTCTACACATGCTTATTAATCACCGAAGAATGTCTGTTCGCAAACCAGTAATACAAGGCTTGAGTGGCCCTAAATTTACCTAATCTCTCTTGTCTCCCTTTAAGACTGAAAGCACCAGAGAGGAAATAAGAGAGTAACAAAATTCAAGGAACAGCCTCCTAAACAGGAGCAATTACCCTCTGCCAGGAACTGAGGCTGCCCTCTGCCAGGAGCAATCATCTCATCTCAGGACAGAATTGACCTCTAGCCGCAGGGACTTCTCCAGTTCTCACAGAACCGGACCTGAGATCATAATCAACCAGATGGAGATTTCTCCCGCACCCAATCCTGTCCCTAGTGAAAACTGTAGCTCATGTCAGAACCTTTGAAGATAGGGCTGGAGTCCCGTGGTCCCCCTTGTCTCTCGATACAGCTTTAATGAATGAATTCCTTTCTTCGCCATTGCTTTTTCTTTTTGTTGTGAAGCTTGGTTTGTTGGGAGTCTAGGAAGTTGAGATACCCTCTGGTCTAGGCCTCTGAGACCTCTGGGAACACTTCTCAACCTGCTCCTATATGCCCAAGGCATGGTAGCCTGAATGCTCACTGTGGAGTTGGCATGGGCAGTGTGTGTTAGTCATTTGTTATTGTTATGTGCCAGATCTGCTGGACCCTAGGAGGTGTAAAGTTCAGTAACACAGTCCCTGCCCTCCAGTGCTCACAGCAAACAGTGTAGCTGCTGAGTTGGGTTTATACTAGTAATAAATAGGTTTAGACCATGAAATCCCCTTACTAACTTCCTATTAGCTGTAAGCCAAAGTGGGAAGCCTCTGAATGGCAGTAAATTAAGATCATCAAAGGCAACATGTTGCAGTGGGTATTTCGAGTGAAATATGTATGGGGAGCAGATTCAAGTTAGGGATCACCCAAACTCAATATCAGGTTTGAGTGGATTTGTGATCCACTATACAGCTAATATAACCATTATCATGAGAACAAAATAGATGAATGTACATCTAGTTTCTGCCCTAAAGACTTTTCTGTAAATTTTCATATTTAACACTCAACAGCCCTACAAATAGGTCCTATTTACTGCCACTTGGAATGGTCAATGGTAAAGCTGCAACAGGAACTATGTCATCCCGTGTGATGTCATCAGATCACTGTTTCCACTTACTCACCCTGTGCTTCCCTCTTCCACAAATCCATTTTAAAGATGTACGATCTCCATTCTGAGCGCCCCTAAAATAAATTCACTCTGAGTCACAAAAGCGGAGACTTCGGGTTGGCTTATTTATTAAAAAACAAAACAACAAAACCTCTAGTCATTGCTTAGTGAAACTTGTTTTGTGTCTTAAGTAATTCTTTGAGTAGAGATGGAACCAAGTACTCTGTGCCAAGCCCTGGTCATGTTCACTGGAGATAATCTCCAGGCAACAAACAAAACTCAGACAAAAGTAAAACAGTGTCACATGATGGGGCCACATTGATTTCACATAGCAGCTTTCCCACTTGGGTGTTTTCTCAAACCCTTACAACCGATATTTATCCTTTGGTGGCTTCTCTAAGAAACCCTCTGCCCTGTGTGACTGCTTGTGAGAGGTTTGTACATCTGGTGTCCATGTTTGATTTGTTTCCTTCCAGATTCTAATCTGCTAAACATATCTGCTAATACAGCAATGTCAACCACCTGTCATTTAAACAAAAAGGGTTTTTAATATTTGTTAACTTAAAGTTAAGGAGACTGGTGGTATATTGAGTCTAGAACCTAAAATACAGGTAAGAAAGTGAGCTGAGAGACTCCAGGTCTGGACTCAGTTGTAGTCTGGAGGCTGAAAAGAAGAGCCTGTAGAGGAGCACGTGGAATAGTCTAGGCGGGAGATGACCATTTGGGGGCTACATGCTTTATTAGGTAGAATCCACTATTCACCGATTGATCATCCAGGAGAAAAAGAGGTATAAAGGATTGTTTTGGGGATTCAGCCTGAGGATATTGCAGAGCAAACTTGCCACAAGGAGAAAGAAAGACAAAATAAGCTCTGGAGAGCATCACGAATTCATGTTTGAGGCCATGTGTGGTGGCCCACGCCTATTGTCCTAACTACGCAGGAGGTGGCCATACAGAGGACTGTTATTCAAGACCAGGTCAGGGAAAGACTTAGTGAAATCCCATGTCAACATATAAGCAAAGTATGGAGGTACATGTCTTGTGTTTTTTACCCAAGGCCAGCCTAGGCAAAAAACACAAGACCTTATCTGAAAAATAACTAGAGAAAAACGGGCTGGAATGTGGTTTAAGTGATTGACTGCTGCGTAGCAAGAAGGCCCTGAGTTCAAACCCCAGACTACCAAACCCAAAGCATTCATGTTTGTGCTATGGGATGTGTGGAGAAAGGGGAGATCTCAATAACTGCTGGAGGGAGTGTAGACTGGTACAGCCACTATGGAACACAGTACAGAGGCCCCTCACAAAACTGGAAATAGAACCGCCATCTGATGCAGCAATCCCACCACTGGGTACATATCCAAAGGAAAGGAGATTCCTGAGTAAAAGAGACATCTGTGCTCCCATAGTCACAATACGAAAATATGGAATCCATCAGTGGATGAGTGGATAAAGAAGATGTGGCATATACACACCAGGGACACACACACACACACACACAGCTCAGGCTGGGCTTCAACTCATGATGCACCTGGCTTAGCCTCCTGAGTGCTGGATTACAGGCATCAGCCACCATATCCTGCTTTGTAATGAAATATTGTTCAGCCATAAAAAACAGAATAAAATTATGTCATTTGCGGCATCATAAATAAGCCTAGAAGGCATGTTAAGTGAAATAAGTCAGGCACAGATAGACAAATACTGCATGCTTTCAATTATGTGGAAACTACAAAACGTGATCTCATAGCAGTGGAGAGCAGACTAGTGCTTACCAGAGGCTGGGAAAGGGGATGGAGAAAGGATGAATGATGGGCACAGAGGTACAAGTGGATAGGAAGAGTAATTTCTAATGTCCTCTCGCACAGTAGGCTACCTATGGTGGACAACAATGAATTGAATATTTCAAAATATCTAATAGAGCGAATTGTGAATGTTCCCATCAAAGAAATGATAAATATTTGAGATGATGAATATGCAATTGCCTTGTTCTGACCATTACACATTGTACTCATGTAGTGAAATACCACAATGTACACCACAAGTAGGAACAATTATTATGTCAGGGGAAGTTCTTTTTAAGATTTTTGCATTTTACTGAAGGCATTCTTTTTTTTTTTTTTTTTTTTTTTAAAGAACTCAGTTTGGACAGGGTAGAGCTCAGGGGAGAAGTTGGAACTGGATATAGAAATGTGGATGCTATAATTCAAGGATAGAATGTCACTCAGATTCCTGGATGGAACCACAAAAGAGACAAAGCTTTAGATAACTAAGTCCAGAAGATGAGGAGGAAGCAACGGAAAACGCTAAGAAGACAACCGAAGAGATAGTATGACAACTAACATTTATTTTCCTGAGGCCAAATGAAGGGGAGTTTTTAGAAAAAGTGATGGTCTGTGTCAAGTGCAGCTGAGAGCTGCAGCAAAGCTAGAACAGAGAAATATCTACTGTATGGGGCAATGTGACAGTCACTGATAACCTTGACAGCAATGATTTCTGTGTATTGGTTCAGCCCAAAGCCTGATAGAAACAGATTTAAAAAGGGAATGAGAGGGAAGAAAGTGGTGGCAGACTGTCTCACACATCTTCCAAGAGTTTTGCTACTGTGAAAGAAAGCACAAAAGTGGCAGCATAGGTATGGAGTCAAGGGAAGGTTTTGTTGCTAGAGATAGGCAGTATTAGAACACTTAAATGTCAGGCTACTAATTACTCAAATGTTCATGGGTCAAAAAACACTGAGCATAGACAAAGCATCTCTCCTCTCTGCCACCTGCTGACAGAACTGTGACAGAGCAGCCACAGCAGGAAAGCCTCTAGGGGCAGCAGGAAGTTGGATGTAATACACAACCATAGAAGGCACAGTGTAAGAACAGATTTGCTGGGGACAGTGCTTGCTCTCTTGATTCCTTCTGTTGTCTGAGTGAAATAGGGACTAATGTCATCAGATGAGCTTGTGGGTACAAGTGGGGGATAGAGATTTGGCAGTGGGGAGAAATGGTTGTCTAGGGGTTGCAGAGGAAACTGATTGGAGGAATATGGTAGCAGAGTCAGGCAGCCACAGGGGTCACGTGAAGGCAACAGCCATGAAACCGATTAACATGGCATGTGGTGCATGTAGGTAGGAAATTATTAAAGAGTTGAGTTATAGCAGGGTTTGATATTTGTCACATGAGTACAATAGTGATTATACTAGCTGGGTGTAGTGGTACACACCTGTAATCCCAGCTAGTCAGGAGGCAGAGGCAGTAGTTTTGCAAGTTCAAGGCCAGTCCAGACAAAGGTAGCAAGACCCTATCTCAAAAACAAAATAAAATCAAAAGGTCTTGGGCATAGCTCAAGCAATAGGGCACTTGCCTAGCAATTCCTGGGTTCAATCCCTGGTACTTCAAAAAATGGTGATTACACTGGCTGAATATCCAGTGTGTAATATAGAAGGTCCCTGTACCATTGCAGCAGAGACAGACACATCAGACACACACACACACACACACAGAGAGAGAGAGAGAGAGAAATTTTCAGGTAGTATATTGCTAAGAAAATATAAAACAGTGTACGAGATTGAGAGTGGGTCTGGAGAGCAGTTCTGGATAGAAGGGGTTGAAGAGGAGAACAGGATGGCACTAAAAAGACATTTGAGCTAAAATATGATTGAGGAGAAGACAACTTTGTGAAATCAGGTGGAGAGCTGTCAAGGCAGAGAGAACACCAATGCAAGCACGCTGAGACAAGATTAGCGAGGGAGTGCTGGATTGTGAAAATCAGTGAAGGTGCCCCTGAGGGGACTCCACCATTGATTAATTTAGGACTGAGGGAAAGCTAAAGTCCAGAAAGACACCAGAGGCTGCTGCATGAATAACTGGAGGGACATTGTTACTGCCACTGAGATTACAGCATCTTCTATCTGGAAGCTGGTTTGAGGAAAGGAAGATAATGAATTTACCTTTTGCATTTGTTGGATTTATACGTAGAACAGTGGCAAGCCTCTTGGATTGCTAGATGTTTGTGTGAGGTGCCTGTGCAGTATTCTGAACTCTAGTCCTATGACTTTGTAACCTTGAGGTGCAGAGAGAACGCTTCCTAAGTGAGCAAAATAAACATAAAAAGATAAGAGACTTTTTAGTAGTGAGTCCATATTAACTGACAGAAGAAAGTCTAGCTCCAACTCTTTTCATTCATTGCTCAGGTTATAAAATTGTGATGTTTATATGAACTCTCCATATTATTTCTCTGCAGAAGTGGCAAATACTCTGGCAACAGTAGCCTGATAGGGTCAATGGTAGCCAGGTTACCCCATCAATGGACATTGTATTTGCAAACCCTACCAAAACCAAAATGTGAAGCCCTGGCAGGAAACAATGTTTGCTGTGCAATGAGTGCCTGTTATGTTGGGCAGCAATAGGACACTACCTGGCAGCATCTAGTGAGTCAGACATTGTGCTTCAACAGACCTTGGATCTTTGGACTTAGATTAGGAATATGTCAGTGCCCACAGTGGAAAATTGTTGCACTGGAATGAAAGAGCCTTATAGTTTCCTTCTCCCAAAAAAGAAAAAACTGAATTTTGACTTTGATGTAATTATACATTTTTGGCATCAAATACTACATGATAAGTTTTAAAATAAAAAAGCCAGGTAAAATATACCAAAGAAAAGGCACACTGAAGAATAGCAATAAGCCCTGTGGTGGTAACTCATGCCTGTCATCCCAACCAAGCAGGAGGCTGAGACAGGGAGGATCCGGGTTCCAGGCCAGCCCAGGCCCCAACCCTAAAAAAGTTCCTGAGACTCCATCTCAACAGAAAAACCTTCAATGTGGTGGTATCCACCTATCTTCCTAGTTATGGTGGGAAGCTTAAAACAGGAGGATCTTTTCTAGGCTACTTGGGCAAAAAGTGAGACTGTTTTTCCAAGATAACCAGAGCAAAAAGGGTTGGACATATGGCTCAAGTGGTAGAGTATCTCCCTAGTGATTAGGAAGCCCTGTCTTCAAACCCAGTACCTTCACTCCCTACAAAATCAAGGAGACTTGGAGGGATAGTGCTTTTTTTCTTTCTCCCTACCAAGCATTGCCATCAAATTAGTCATAAGCAATTTCACTGTTATTTATCCAGCAGTACAACTTCTATGCAATCCACATCACTTAGCCCCTGGAGCTTTTGAATTTGTGAATTCTGGATTTGAACTTTTGTAACCAATTTCCACATAAAGAGTAAGTTAACTCAACAATACAATCAAATGAAACCAAAATGTTTTCCATGAGTCAGACTATACTGGCATGTTTTTAGACACTGTAATCTCTCTCCCCAAAACTACAATCCTCGAACTGCCTGTGACCTTCCCACCTTCCTTTTTTTCTGGGTGACAAGACCCAAAGCCATCTTATGCCCTGTTACTATGAAATCTGGATCTTAGGTTTGAAAAGTGAGCATACCTGTTGCACACATAAAAGTTTTCCTGACACAGTGGGAATGTTGAGCCAAGGGAGTTCCCCATCTCCCTCCCCCCAAACTGCTCAAAAATTGACATGTGCAATAATATTCATGATCAGTTTTAAAAGAGAGTGCTTTTGAAAGGCCCATGATGCGTAGTTATTTATGAGGATAAATAATGTTGTGAAAATTAACTGAAACATTTTTATGAGAAGCTAACCCCAAATTTGCCCAGAGTGCCAGGGTGTTGTGAAGGACCAACAATTTTTATTTGGAAATGAGCCTGGGAATTACTCATGTGTCTGTATTTTACCAGAGAAGATGCAAGTAATCGAGAGCAGTCCACATTGCTGAGGTTCCACAGTAATCTAATCCACTTTGGAGGTCTACAGCATAGCATTTCACCCACATCTGTGGCCCGTGCATGTGGGCTTTCAAGGTAGACAGAAACACACACACACACACACACACACACACACACACACACACACACAGAATGGTATGTACACCCAATGATGGGGTCATGGATGGCCAGCTTTGGTAGATTGTATTGCTATTTGCAACGATCCACACTCTCTCCTACACGATGTTAATACATCCAAGCGCCTAGTCATACGACTTCCAGTGTCTCTCCATGGGATGGGCAGAGCCCATGTGAGTTGTTTTAGAATATGAATGGATACGTTATACTCTATCATATGAAGTGAGGTTTAAAAATGCTTGCTTAGCTTGTTCCTAGCCTCTATCATGAAAACTATAAAACTGAATAAAGGTTGCACTGGTTAAACTCTTTTCTAAACTTTTCATGTCAGTATAAATTTAAGTAACTTTTAAAAGACATATGGATGTGTATATCTATGTAAATGTCTATCTACCTACCTGAATAAATTTAGTTTGTATTTAGTAGCCCATAATAATAGAACTCTTTCTCCTCTCGAACATGAAGTCATTTGAAATTTTTCACTACTAATGCTAACTAATACTTGTTGAGGTCTAACAACATGCCAGAACATGTATATCTTCTTTCTTCCTCATAGCAAATTTACAGAGTAGGTCATATCCCATTCTTCATTTTTAGATGATACAAGTGATGCAGTTAACTCTCTAAAGTCAGAAAACCAGTTAGTGGTAGATTCCACATAGTCTGACTCTGACACCTAAACTATATCCCAAACACACTGAAATAAACATTTTTGTTGAAGCACATGTGCACTTACCTCTTTAGGAAATCTTGCAAAGGAATTGGTGGGTAAACAAAAGTTACAATTTGGGGAAATGCTGATAAATTGTTCACCATGAAGTCTTAATCAATTTCTCTTCCACCCACAGTGTATGAGAATGTCTATTTCCCTCACTTCTCTATCTAAAGAGGACTAATCGGGAGTTTTCTATTCTCATGCCTAAAACAGATATCTCATTGTCTAGAATTTCTCTGATAACACATTGGGTTGAATGTCATTTTATAAACTGGTTGGTTATTTTTATTTCTTCTTTTTAAATGGCTTATTCATATCCTTTGCTTATTTTTCTATTACCTTTGTTTGCAGTTGTGTGTAAGCTGTTCATTCACCTTTCTTGAATATGTTACAAGTATGTTATCCATAAGGAAAATAACATAGCTTTCCTTTATACCCTGTTAAATATTACTGATGGACAAGAGTTTTGAATTCCTGTGTGCAAAATTTTCCTTCCAGTTCTTGGATTTTACCTCTTAGTACTTTTTTATTAATCAAGTATTTTCTCCTATGATTTCTCTAGTTTTGTTTTGTTTTTTGCTGTGCTGGGGTTTGAATTCAAGGCCTTACAGTTCCTAGGCAAGTGCTCTACCAGTTGAGCCACTTCACCAGCCCTTTTTTGTTGGGTATTTTCGAGATAGGGTTTTGGGAACCATTTCTGCAGATTGGCTTGGAATCATGATCCTCCAGGTCTCTACCTCCTGAGTAGCTAGGATTATAGACATGAGCCACAGGCTGGGATTTATTTTTTCTGGACACTATAAAGTTAGTCAAGACCTAACTTTAACTTTTCCTCCAAATAGGTAACAAGCATCACTGACTGATAATTTCCTGCTGTTACTGAAATAACTCCTTTATTAAAAAACTAAATTCCTTTGTACATGTGAGTGTATTGTTGAGTGTTCTGTTGTTCTAGTTGTCTTTTTCTACACAAACAGCACACTGCTTCTGTCATTATAATATATAGCTTGCTTTGAGAAATTTCTGCCTTTTGTCTTCCTTAAAAAGTTTTAATACATTTCATTTTTTCTAGAAAATATGTATTTTTGATTATCCAAAGAAACATTGTTGGTAGTTATTTGTTCATGAGAAATATGTACAACATCTTTCAAAAGATGAAGACGGCATCATGAAGGGATCAGCTGGAGTTACAAACACAGCTATATCATTGAGCATTTCCTGTTCCCCACTAGACTTCATTTAACCATCTGAACTAGGAACTGTTATGTCCTATTTACAAGTGATGAAACTGAGGCCAGAGATTAAGAATCTTGCCCAATATTACACACCTGCAAAAACATGGGAACATGATATAAAGAAAATTTACAATCAGATCCCATTCCCATCTTTGTTATACCTTTTGTTCATTGTCACATTAAGATTTCTATTCCTTTGCTCTCCATAGTAAGAGCAGAGATGAATGAGCTGGCAGTGAGAGTTGTAGAAAATGATCTAATGTCAATTTTCTTGAGAGCTTAAAACTGTGTGGCTTTTAATGCTTTTCTTCTACCTTCTTACATTAATTTAGTAAATACATATTATGTTCTGTATCTCCAACCAGTTACTAGGAGCTCAAAGATAAAGGAGGCAGACAATTCCTGCCTTGGTGGCAGTCAGAGCCTAGTGAGAGAGAGACAGTTGGACCAATGGAAATGGTTAACAACTTAGCTAGAGGAAAGCCAATAATCACGTGTAGAGGGGAGCTATTAATCAGGTGCTGTTTTTAATTTCCTTGCTGAGGGAGGTTTAGGAGGGAGTTTGGTTCTCATAAAGATAAAAGAACAGAAGGAACCAAACTAGGATACGGTCAAATGATTGTGTGGATTGTGTTGATTGTGTTCATTCATACCGTAGATAATAACATTGTCTCATTTCTGTACCTTAAGAAATAGCCATTGTCTCGCTTCAGTACCCAGGCTTGATTGCTTCACAAAGATTGCCTTGGATTTTTGCCTTATAAACTCTGCTAAAATTTGGAACAGGGCTGCTCTCTGAGACTCAACAACCTGTTGGTCAGAGCAGTCACAGCAGGCTAATAAAGACTCTCCTTTGAAATCTTTCTTGGGTGGTCGTGCCTCAGTTGACTCATAACAAAACATACAACATTATGTCTCTGAAGACCAGTGGAACAGAATACAGGACCCAGATATGAATCCACACAGCTATGCCCATCTTATATTTGACAAAGGCGCCAAAAACATACGATGGAGAAAAGACAGCTTCTTCAACAAATGTTGCTGGGAAAAGTGGTTATCTGCCTCCAGAAAACTGAAACTAGATCCATGTTTATCACCTGTACTAGTATCAACTCAAAATGGGTCAAGGATCTTAATATCAGACCCGAAACTCTGAAGTTGGCACAGGAAAGAGCAGGGAATTCTCTGGAAGCAATAGGTATAGACAAGGACTTCTTCAATAGAACCCCAGTAGTTCAGCAACCAAGAGAAAGGATGGACAAATGGGCCTACATAAAATTATAAACCTTCTGCACAACAAAAGAAATGGTCTGTAAACTGAAGAGACCACCCACAGAGTGGGAGAAAGTATTTGACAACTATACATCAGACAAAGGACAGATAACCAGAACATATAGGGAACTCAAAAAACTAAACTCTCAAAATCAATGAACCAATAAAGAAATGGGCCACTGAACTAAACAGAACTTTCTCAAAAGAAGAAATTCAAATGGCTAAAACACACAGGAACAAATGCACACCATCTGCCCATAAAGGAAATGCAAATCAAAACCACACAAAGATTACACCTCACCCCTGTTAGAATAGCTATCATCCAAAACACCACCTACAACAGGTGTTGGTAAGGATGTGGGGAAAAAGGAACCCTCTTACACTGCTGGTGGCATGCAAGCTATTGAAACCACTCTGGAAACCAATATGGAGGCTTCTTAACAACCAAACATAGATCTGCCATGTGATCCAGCAATCCCACTCCTAGGGATATATCCAAAGGAATGTGACTCAGGTTACTCTAGAGGCACCTGCACACCAATGTTTTATTGAAGCACTATTTATAATAGCCCAGTTATGGAAACAACCAAGATGCCCACCTGCTGACAAATGGATTAAGAAAATGTGGTATTTATACACAATGGAGTTTTACTTAGCCATGAAGAAGAATGAAATCTTATCATTCGCAAATAAATGGATGGAACTGGAGAGCATCATCCTGAGCGAGGTTAGCTAGGCTCAAAAGACCAAAAATCGTATTTTCTCCCTCATATGTGGACTTTAGATCCAGGGCAAATGCAGCAATGTTGTTGGACTTGGGGTCACATACTAAGGGGAGAGCACATACGTGAGGAATGGGGATAGGTAGGACACCCAAAACTTGAAAGTGTTTAATGTTCCCACTGTAGAGGTCCTAATACAGTAACCTTAAAACGATAGAGGTCAATATGGCAAGGTGACCAAGACATAGTGAAAAGATCAGGTAGAGGCAAATCAATTCGGGTTGTAATACACTTGTGTATGGAAGCAATGCTAGGAATCTCTCTGTATAGCTATCCTTATCTCAACTAGCAAAAATGCTATGTCTTTCTTATTATTGCTTATGTCTTCAACAAAATTGGAGAAAAAGGCACAACAAGTTCTGCCTGGAAGTGAGGGGGGTAGAGAGAGAGGGAAGGGGGCGGAGGGCAGGGGGGAGAAATGGCCATACAATGTATGCACATATGAATAAATGAATAAAAAAATTATGTCTCAGGGGTTAAGAATTTTGATCTTTATCCTGTAAAGTAAAGCCACCAGACTTTTTTTTTTTTTTTTTTTTTTTTACAGTTTGGAAGATTGAACTGAGAACTTTGTGAATGCTAGGCAAATGCTTTACCCGAGAGCTACGCTCCCCACCCCCTGCCTCCAAAGACTGTTAAGGAAGGGAGAAACATTTGTGTGGGCTGGTGTTCCCTTCTCTAATCAATCTGAGATTACACAGAGATGTGCACAGGCGGAGGCAGTAGGGATTGAATAGAGATGCAGATTTAAGAAATTTTTGAAGTTGAATGGGTAGCCAATGAGACAAGGAGGGAAAGGAGGAATTGGAAGATGACTTGAATTTTTGCAAGAGGTAAGTGGGGCACACTAACTGGAATGAGAAACAAAGTGGTTGGGGTGACAGGCATAGGACCCAGCATGTTTGATGTGCTTGAAGCCTAAGAGACAATTGCAGCAAGTTTCTGATGCTCAGGAATGAGGTCTTGTCCAGAGATGGAGACTTAGGTTTCATTAGTAGAGAGTGCTGCCAGCTCAGAAGATGATCTTTAGAGGGGTTTAAGGTTGTAGCCTGACATGAAGTGGTCTACACAGAAGTCCTAAGAACTTTACAGGTGTAGTAGCTAGAGGTGATTTGAAGCATGTTAAGTGGAACAGACAACTACAAACTGAATTGAAGTCTGGTGTGCTATTGCACACCTGTAATCCCAGCATGCAAGAAGCTGGCAGTAGGACTTAGAGTTTGAGGCCAGCCTAGGCTATAGAGTGAAACTCTGTGTTAAGAAAATGGGGAGTAGCTCAGAGGTAGAGCTTTTGCCTAGCATGGTGAGGCCCTGGATTCAATCTCCCAACACTGCAGGCAAAAAAGAAGGAGGAGGAAGAGGGGAATAAATTGAATTGAAGTGTAAGAATTGTTTTAACAGAAATAGCAGATATTAGTATAGAAACAGCCTTCTTCCCTTTGCCCTGAAACTGGCTTGGTGCCCTGGAAGTTCTTCGTACCAGAGTACTCCAGCTAGACACTCTCTGTCGTTGGAAAAATGAAACCTATTTGCCATTTGGGGACCATATGGAAGAGGGTTTTGGTGTCAGAGTAATAAAGAAATCTCCAAAGTCACTTGTGCTTGGCGTAAGACACTCCTCTTGTAACCCATCTACTTCCATAAGTAGGAGTGATGAGAGAGCCCTGGAGCTTGGTTCTCACAGATCTCTCTCTTCTTCAGTGTTTACTGCCCTTCTTGCAATCTCTGGGCAATCTCCTTGGGCCATTTGTCCTTGTCTCTGCAGTCATCAGAAGCAGCCCAGGCTCCAGTAACCCTCACTCTCTATATTCTCTTCCCCATGTGGCTGGGCATATATACACAATAAAGGCATACCCATATTTTTCTATGATGTGGAAGAAGACAAGGATGTCCACTCTCATCATTATTATTCATGTTACTGGAATTCTCAGCCAGAGCTTCAAGCTAGACAGGGCAGTGCACACCAGTGTTCCCAACACTAGGGAGGTTGAGATAGGAGTATCCTGAGTTGACTCCGGCCTGGACTACACAGGGAGACAAGGTCCAGGAGGGAGTCATGGCATGCTGTTGATCGCACAGCACCAAGACTTGTGCTCCACAAGGGAGCTCGCCAAGCAGTCAGTTCCTTTGGGCTGAGATTGCTGGAGGGAGAGCTAGTCTATGGCAAGACCTCTCTTACCTGGGAGAGAGAGATCCTCTGACAAGGAGAGGTGCACATAGGAGAAGTTCCTTGATGCTAGCATAACTTGCTCGTGAGTGTTGGAGGGCGTTGAAAAACACCCTCTGCCACTATATTTTATGTTAATTCTGTCTTCAGAATAAATTTGACAAACAAATTGTCAAGTCCACAAAAAGTCCAAATGGAATTTTGAGGGCTGGTGAAGTGGCTCCTCTGAATTCCAGAATTGCCAAAAAAAACCCCAAGACATTTCAACTGGAATTTTGACTGGATCATCTGAACATTAACAAGCAGTATTAGGAGAATGGAAGACTTGACCATCTTGGCAGTATTACGATTCTTTGCTTGGGAACACAGTATTTACTCATCACCTGCTGTGTCATTCTGCCAGGCTTTATTGTTTTCTTCATACAGTTCTTGCACATTTCTTTTTGGCTTATTCTTAGCAAGTCTTTCCTTGTGATTTCTAATGAGTTCCTTTATCCTATTACTTTATGATTGATATACAGGAAAGCCATCGATGGTAGGTTGAGGTTGATTTTATATCCTGACTGTTTATCAAACTCTTTTTAGCACTAAAAGTAATACAGTGAATTTGTTTGGATTTCCCAAATTTATTAACACCTGCCGACAGTCACAGTTTTATTATGTTTTTACACTTAAGTATTACTACATTGTCCAGAGTCTGCCGGGCTAGCCTCTCTTCACAGGCACCAGGAGTTAATTCCTTCTCTTTCTTTTATACCTTCTAGAGCTCTGTTCCTTTGGTCCCTAGCCCTTCTTTCATCTTCAAAGCCAGCAGCATAGCATCTCGCTTCAGTTTACATAGTCGCTGTCTTATAGACAAGTCGCTCTCACCTTCCCTCCTACAAAAGTCTTGGTAATTTTATTGGGTCCATCTACATGATCCAGAGCAATGTTCCCATCTCAAAATCCATAACTTACTCCCACCTGCAAGGTACATTTTGTCATATAAGATACAATTCCCAGGTTGTGGGGAGTTAGGACATGTACATCTTTGGGGGGGGGTCATGTTTTCAGCTTACTGCAATGTTCATGATCTATCTCCCCATCTGCTTTAGATATGAGTTTCCTCTCCTCTTCTCTAACAAAGAACCTGACCATAAAGGCGTGGAATTGATATTCTGGTATAGATGACAACTTCACTAGTCCTAACTGAGAAGCTGGCAAATAGCTTCCTAACATGTTAATTGAACAAAGGTGTATTTACATCCTATTCACTTCACAATGTGGTTTGTGTCAAGGCAGCCTTCCTTGTCAGCTCTCCTTCAAACAAGATTCAAGCCCATTCCATGTTATAAAGTTGCCGTATGAAAGAAATGACATCTGAAGATGAGTATTTGTTGAATGAATGTAGGTAAAATCCAGACGTAACAAAAAAAAAAAATTAGGAAATAGAAGAGCATCCAAACAGAGGTAGGTCTGTATGGTTGAATAACTCCTCCTTTACAGAGACTCTGGAAGCACAGTTAAACATGCAATTGAACACTGCCCACATCCGTTCCAAAGCCTTCGAATTAGTCATCATTATCTATCCCTCAAGCTCTTTCCTAATAGTTCCAGTAATGGTGTTGCGTCTGTCAATCAGTTTGCATGTATTAAGTTACAGCTAAAGGAAGAAATTGCTGAAATGCAAATTGGTAATTAGCCTAAACAGGAGGGAATTTGAGTCAAGGATTAAAAACTTTTATAAGTAATTTTAAAAAAGTATGAAAAGTACTTCCAAATATAAAAGTGATTAATTCTAAGACACAATCGAAGTAATTTTAAAAGAAAATAATAACCTAAAATATTAATAAGCTTTAAAGGTAATTATTGCAACATTCTAAATTTGCAAAATTGATTCAGGACAAAGAGAGAGAGAGAGAGAGAGAGAGAGAGAGAGAGAGAGAGAGAGAGAGAGAGACAGAAAGAGACTATGAGTTCAAGGCCCTGAGTTCAAACCCCAGGACAAAAATTTCTCATTGTGGCAAAATGTATTTTATTTGGTTGTGTCTGTGAGAACACTCGTCAAATAAGAGTTTTAATGAAGCCTCTTAAAGTGTTCATTAAAGGAACATGAGAAGAGAATCCCAGTGGAAAATTAAGTAGCAGCTTTTTTTTTAATTAAAAGAACTACTTGTTTAGGTCATCTTCATGTGATGATTAAGTGATTAGTAATATTTCAACCAAGAACTATTTTGATAAAATCACATTAATAATGAAAACAGTACTTTTAATCACTAAGAAACATATATTTATGTGTATGACATATAAAGTGCATATATACTCACTCTCAAGACTTCACCCTTGAGCCTCTGTCCCTTCATCCTCCCATTAAGTGCTGTTGATGCCACGTGTTCCTGGATGTGCATGTTTGCTATATTTTCATGTAATTCAGATCATATGGGGCAGGAGTCCTTCAAGATGGAGCAAAAAGATTCTCCAATCCAAAGACCTATTTTAAAGCTGCATTTTTTGTAGTTGAGATAAAGCAAAGCTGTCGTTGAGTTAAAGGCAGTTCAAGTAAAATGTAGAAGTGGAAAGGGAGAAGTTAGGCAAACAGAAAAGAGTGTAATATAGAGATTGAGAAATGGTAGAAGGGCTTGTGGTAAATAAGAAGTAAAAATATCCTCTTGCAAGAGCAGAATATATAATAATTGAGAGCATGCCTGAAGCCAGGCTGACTGGCTGAATCCCTGCAATTCCATGCCTTTGCTGTTCCATCCTCAGCAGGTTGCTTAGCCTCTCTGTGCCTCCATTTTCCAAGTGCACAGTGAAAGTGATTATGGTGGTACTGGACTGCTGTATTCTCAATAAAGCACAAGATACACCTCAAAAATAATAACCACCAGCCTTTGAAGGATACTCCAGGGGTGAGTGTGGAGTATTAGGGCTGGAGGAACCATAATTCTCACGCAGTGCATGCAGTCTTATAACCATTACATTGTCAGCTCTACCTGATTTTATAGATGAACTTCCCCCCAGCTTTGGCGGTGCTGGGGTTTGAACTCAGTACTAGAACTTGCTAGGCTGGGCTCTTACACTTTTGCCAGGTTTCCAGCCCAACATTTGAACGTTTTATGTTTCATTTTAGAAGTGGATCTGTTGCGTTTTTCACTATTTGGGTCATGAGAGAAAGAACTTTCATGAAGTACTTTCACTTTTTTGGAATCCATCCCTGTTTGTGTCCTCCTGTCCTCCACTAACTGTAAGGTCCTCTAAGTAGGAAGCACAATCCATTCCTCACTGTGCCCCACTCTTGACTCAGGGCCTGGGAATTAAAAATTCCTCACCATGGTGCAGATTCAAAGATCCACTGTGTGACGCAGTGAGGGAGAAGGAAGAGGGGACGGGAGCCAGACTCCCTCAGTGTCTTGCAAAAGCCGAAAGCAAAGTGGACTTGGAAATGGGGGAGAACTGGACACACAGGTCTCCTGGCTCACAGTCCCTGGGAGTGCTCCAGGGAAAGGGCACACTTTATATAATATTTTGTTCAAAACAAATTCAGTCTATGCCTTTTCTGGTGCAAGGTGGGAGGGTGGTGCCATGAGTGGGCGGGTGGGCGGGCCAGAGGTGGGGCGCTTTCCCATTGGCAGTGGCTGCTATTTATCCCTGGTTGGTGTATGGTCCTCCGTGAGAGCCACAGTCCCAGCCACCTACAGACATTGGTCAGCCCCAAGTGGGAGTCACACCTGGCAGAGCACAGTGAAACTGCAGTTTAGCCCCAGGATCCGAGTCAGCCCTCTGCAAAGGCGCCTCTGTGACAGCACTCATTTGCGTGCCTTGGTCAAAGTCCTCCGTAAGAAGTGTGCATTGACGACAGCTTTCTATAGTTTGTCCTTCTTTCTTTGGGACAAGTGCCACTGGCCCACTCAGGCAAAGATCTCTGGAGACCATGACCAAGAAAAGAATCGCTGTGATTGGGGGAGGATCCAGTGGGCTCACTTGTATCAAGAGCTGTGTGGAGGAAGGCTTGGAGCCTGTCTGCTTTGAGAGGACTGAGGACATCGGAGGACTGTGGAGGTTCCAGGTGGGTCTCCTCGCCCTTACGGTTTGGAAGCCCTGCTACAACTAGACACATTGTATCTCTTGGCTAGGACTAGCCAGAAACTTGACAGGGACTAAATCTGTTAGATTTCAGCCTGCTAACCACCTCTCAGCAGCCACCACCTTGGGTTTTGTGCGGGTTCCACTTTACCTAGACCGGCACCAAAATGCGACAGAGATATCATTTGTTTTCCTTTTACTGCTGTCTAAGACCATTTTCATTTTATGATGTGTGCTGGTATCTGGAAGAGGGAAACAATCTGTGGAATAACAAAACAGCAAACATTATGAAATGGACAGCACAGGTGTGCCTGTGGCTCACTGAGATGGCTTGCCTAGCTTGTCCAAGGCCATGGGGGTTGGACCTTCAGGGAAGGGGGTGGGGAGAGCAGTGTACTGCAGGTTAGCAATGTACAGTGCTTGCTCCTGGTTGTCATAACAGGTAAATGAGCTACAATTATCTGCTTACTACTCTTTCCAGGAATCCCACTTCTCAGTCTTCAATCTTATTTTTCCATTAAAAAATAACACTTCATTTTAAGTACTTCTCTGACAATCCCAGACTTTTGAATAGAATATAAAATCTAATTGACTTGTTAGGTTTGAACTTTTCTTCCCTTGAGAAGTCCAAAGTCCTTTGTCTTTGGACAAAGGGCAGAAGGCATTTGTGACTGGTTTGTTTTGTCCTTGGTGTCCTCAGTTTTAAAACTGAATTATTTTAATATGCATTCCCAGTCACACAACTTGGTAGCAACAGTTTAAAATATTATCTACTTAAACATAATTATGTTTATTAAATGCCAAGGAATATCAACTACCTTCATTGGTCTTCAAATTGGTATGCATTGGACTTGCTTTTAAACTCATTTTCTGAACTAGTGAATGGCATTGACATGCCACAGGTTTGTTTCCTATTTCATACAAACTAGCACAGTGTTGATCAGCTACTTAAAAGTGCCTATGTGGCATTCCTTACTTGAACAGAAGTACAGTCCTTTTGCATCTTGGCTCTGTTTTGGAAACTATATAACCTCTTTGAAAAATCTCCTTTCTCAGATGTAAAGTTAATTAGAAGTTTCTTAATAGACCCCATTCCTTTGTTCAGACTCTTGGACATATGATGAAAAGCATGTTGATTCATTTCTGGCAATCAACAGAAAATTCTACTCTCGAAATCCAGTCACAACATACTTGAGATTAAGAGCACTATCTTAAATTTAAAGAGAGTGTGACCTTGGGCAAATCATTAAATTTCTCTGTGCCCATTGTTTCTTCACCTTTGAAAAGGGACTAATAATTGCATCCATTTTTTAATGTTAACATGGGAAATAAGTGAATAAATATCTATATTAGTTACTTAAAATGGTGCCAGTTACATACTGCTACATTATTTAATAGGCCCAGAGTGGAACCCATGCATTTGGTGTAAGTATCTTAGTCAGGTTTGGCAATTACTAACAGGCATGAAATCATTTGAAGAAGGCAGGAAGTTGGGAGGAAATCCATCATTCTCCCTGAATTTCAGGCTTCTGCTTTTTTGTCTCCAAAATGGTTTAAAGACCATTTTGGCAGGTCTGCTAAAGACCTATCTTGGCAGATATTCAGATTGTTCTCTTGTGAAAATTTCAACCTTCTGACCTGGTTCTTTGAAAAGAAATAATGTTTCATCATCATAACACTCTGACTTCCATTAGGAAGCCATACCTGTATGGATCACAATTATATTGGAGAGTCAAGCATAACGCCTGGCATATGTTGGGTTCCCAATTTGTTTTTGTCTAATAAGTGAATCCCTGAGAAGCAAACCTTGCTTAATGGCTGCTTAGGATGCATGTGGAGCCTTCTATAGTTGTGGAATCTGTGGTGTTACAAATGTCAGTTTGAGTTTGATGTTTCTTATTCTAATAATGTCTTCCTCAAGAATGTTCTCCATCTGAAATCTGCTCTTTATTACTCCTTTCTTATTATTAGGAGTCCTGCACACTCTCTCTCTTTTGTGGCACTAAGGTTTGAACTTGACGCCTTGCACTTGCTAGGTGGCACTCTACAACCTGAGCTACACCTGCTTTTTGCTTTAGTTGCTTTTGAGCAAGGTCTTACGTTTTATCCTGAAGCTGGCCTCAAACTGTGATCCTTTCAAGCTCCCTCCTCCCAAGTTACTGGAATTACAGGCTTGAGTCACCAAGCTCCTCTTTTAAAAAAAATTGAGGTATCATGTATAGAATTGGTTGATGCATGGTGGAATTCCACCATGGTCACCAGGTGTCCAATAAGAACACTGGTATTCCAACAGGTTCCATTTTCTCTTTTTCTGTGATCAGTCTCTGGGATTCAGCATGATTTCTTTCCTTCTCAGATACTACTATTTCTATTTTACTACCTCTGTTCCACCTGCCAATCTGATATTGCCTCCTTCTTGTTATATTTTAATGCTTTCTAGTAGTAACAATTTAAGAGCTCTCAAGATATTAACTTCTGTCAATTCTTGATCTATATACTCAGTAGCTCAGACTCATGGTGGGATATAGGTGCTACTGCCATGCACATAACTTCACTCACATATTACTGGGTAGCTTGAAAAAAATGATCAATTTCCTAGAAATACTAAGGACTTAGTAAGTACTTATGCTGAAAAATAACTCATATTTTTTGATCAAGTCCCCTTTTAAAACAATGCTTCTCAAACTTCACAGGGCACATGAAACATTGGAGATTTTGCTAGAATGTGCATTCTGATCCCCGGTCTGGGGTGGTGTCAGAATTCTGTACTTCTAATGAACCCTACAGAGTGCTGATACTATGGTCATAAAACTACATTCACAGAGATAAGTTCTAAAGTATATTTATGGTTGTATAAATATGTCTGTATACATTTATTTATATATTTATAATCTATTATAAATTTATATATATTTAAAATTAAGTAATACCAACCTTAAATGAATAGTATTTTTTAAATCTATAAATTTCATAACTGTTCTCCCCCTCTAAAAACAGTAAAGAAGAAAGGGTAAGACAAAGAACAGATGCAAAAGCACTTAAAAGAGCAATAGTTCTTGGCTTTTACTGCACACAGCAGAAAAAAGGAACTTTAACAAATACTCATGTCAGTCTACCTGTGAGTTCTGGCTTTCGTGGCCTCAGGCCCCAATAAAGCTCTACTAGATATTTCTAATGCACAACCAACATGGAAGCCCACCGCCTTACAGCCTCTACCCAGCTTTCCCAGGTCTTAAATGAGGATGATATTGCATCGTTAAACTACATCAACAATAGTTTATTGAACAAACACTTCTGGACCTCAGACTATGGTAGAGGATATGGGGATACAGATAAATCACTTCCTGCCTCTGCAATCATGCCCTTTGCAGTTTAGCTCAGAATGGCTGCTCAAAGGGCTTTGGAAGTTGATGGGATAGACCAATGCTGTGAACCTTTGGGCCAGCACTGAGCTCTCATACTAGGAGCACTCAACCTTATTTCTGTGTTAGAAAAGAGCAATTACATCAGTCTGCAGGGTACCACCCAGGCATGATTTTTTAAAGCTTCCTAGCAGATTCCAAAGTGCAGATAACAGAAGGAGGAAGAGCAGCTCACAGAGGATCTGTCTATGGGGCTCTGAATGTCTAACACTGTCCTCACTTCTCCCACTGAAGGAGAATGCTAGATTTTTCCTTTTGTCTTTTATTGCCTCCAATCCTTTCCAGTTCCAATTAACCCCCCCTTGGGCCCTCTGATTCTCTTTACCCCCCATTTTAAATTTTTTTTGAGGCAGGATCTTGTCATGCTGTTTTTCAGACTGGCCTGGAACTCATGATTCTCCTGCCTCAGCCTCCCAATCCCTCTTTTTAAAAATATGAACTTCTTCCTCAAATGTGTGAACCTTTTACCTGGGCTGGAAATATAATCAGGGAAAAAATTTGTAGAGGAGAGATTAATTCCTCCTTGGTAGGACACAGGAATTTAGAGGAGCTTGTTTTTGTACTCACTGCCCCAATACCACCCTGTTCCCACTCTTTGGTAAAACAATGAGTTGACACAGTGATAAACCCTACCAAGGACCCAATCAAGTGGTTGAAAGGAATGGAAAGTTTTCGTTGACAATTTAGTGACTTGAAAAATAATTGAAATGTGACAATTGTCATAGAGGAGAGAGATATAATTCAGTTCACTCAGAGACCCCAGATCTGCTGGGGAAAGCACGGTTCCATTCCTTGTACTAAGCTTTGAGCCTTTTAGA
Source organism: Castor canadensis (assembly GCF_047511655.1). Classification (NCBI taxonomy): domain Eukaryota; kingdom Metazoa; phylum Chordata; class Mammalia; order Rodentia; family Castoridae; genus Castor; species Castor canadensis. The sequence continues at coordinate 101,302,284 of NC_133397.1, read as the reverse complement.
AGACAAGGGAAATCTTGTATTTCCCAGGAACCAACATAGTATTTTATTACAGAGGAACTTTATAAATATCTGTTGAATGAATGAAATAAATTTCAAATGTTAGGAATGTGCCACCCCAAACATATTAACTCCATAACAATTCTTCCATTAATAATTTAAGTTAAAAAATGCTAATGTACGAACAACATGTTCAGATATATTTTCAATTTTAGAACAGTTTGGAGTATGTGGAACTTATCAGGAAGATAGTGCAGACTTCCCAAAGACACTATGTCTAGTTCCCCTTTATTAGCAGCTTACATTGGTGTACTACACTTTTCATAATCAGTGAACTAGTACGGATAAGTTCTTACTTAGATTTACTTAGTTTTTCCTAATGGCTTTTTCTGACCACATTACATTTGGTTGTCATGGCCTCTTAGACTCCTCTTGGCTGTGACATTTTCTTAAGTTTTCCTTTGTTTTCCATGCCCTTGGCAATGAGGATTACTGGTCAGGTATTTTGTAGAAACACCTCAATTAAGAATTGGCTGATGTTTCTCTCAGGATTAGTCTGAGGTTCTATATCTGGGTGAGGAAGATGGTTGAGGAAAATGTCGTTTTCAGTACTTCATTTCGAGGGTACTTAGTATCAATATGACTTATCACCACTAATGTTAACCTTCAAGTATTGCTTGAAGTGGAATTTGTGTGGTTTTGCTGGTGCCAAGTTCATCTCTTTTCTCCCTTTGGAAGTAAGTACACTTTGGAAGAAAGTTACTATGTAGAGCCCACATTGCAAATTGGTATTTTTGGCTAATTTTCCATACAAATGTTAGAATTGGTTTGTTGATACTTACATGGCAGCTTGCTGGGATGCAATGCTACATCCTAGCATTGTATGTATAGGTCAAATAAGGAAGAACTGATATCTTTTTTTTTCTTTTTTTGTGGCACTGGAGTTTGAACTTGGGACCTCACCCTTGTAAGGCAGGCACTCTAACATTTGAGTCAAACCTCCAGCAGAATAGACATCTTAACAGTATTAGGTCTTTCAATGTATGAACACAGAAAAATGTTCCATTTATTTTAATGCTTGATTTCTTTTGTTTTATAGTTTATTCATATTAACTTCTATATGTGTTTTGTTAGTTTTATGACTAAATATTTAATATGGGGGTGTTCTTGTAAATGGCATTTTTAAGTTCCAAATTCTAATTTTTCATTTCTGATATACAGGAAAGCAACTAACTTTTGTATATTGACCTTGTACCCTATAGCCTGGCTGTACTCAGTAGTTACCAGGAGGTACTATTGTTATTATTATTAAATTATTATTATTTGGAATTTTCTACATAAACTGTCATGTAATCTGCAAATGACAGTAGTTTTATTTCTTTGTTAACAATCTTTATAGCCTTAATAAATGGTACACAAGCTAGGATTTCTGGTACAGTGTTGACTAGGAGAAGTGAGACATGAGAGACATCCTTACTTTGAGTCCAAATCCTAAGGGAAAAGTGTCCAGTTTCTCATTATCAAGGATGATGTTAGCTGGTCATATTTTGTAGTTGGCCTTTATCAAATTGAGGAAGTTTCTCTCTATTCCTATTATGCTAAGAGTTTTTATCATAAATGGGTATTATAAAAACAATATTTTATTTTTGTTAATATTTTAAGGCAAATGAAAGAAAAAATATCTTCTTAATCAACTGGTTTCCCTATTTTCAAGTTTTATATATTTAAATAAATTAGATCTACTCAAAAGAGATTCCTGTAATGAGGAGAGATTATACAGTATATAATTATATAAATGTGGGTAGACAGGGACATATAGTTGCCACATATATACACAATATTATATATTTGGTGTGATTAGAATGTAAATTTAATTTTATGAAACTTTTTCTATTGTTAGTCTAGGCCATTTTCAATGCTCACACACAGATTTCAAAAATTACTGTTTTGGGTATATCCAAATTCTTTCTCCTAGTTTATTAATTCATTCCAAAGCATTTATTGAGCATACACTGTGTAGCAGGTACTGTGTTAGCTATAGAGATATAGGGGGAATAAGGAATATACCTCACTCTCAGGTGCCTCATAATCATGGAAACCAGTGCATAATAATACAGTGTGCTTGATTTTCCTTTATAGCAATATGAATGGAGAGTTTGGGGCTTGGAAGAGGAATAGTGCAGCTAGCTTCTCTAGTGAAAAGAAAACAGAAAGTATTCTCCCAAGAAGTGACATTTGATGTGACTCTTAAATTATAGGAATTTTTCAGATGAAGATGTAGTCACAGGTGCAAAGGTTTAAAGTTGTAAAAGAACCTAGATTGCTCCAGGAATAATTTAATGACTTAAAAATGAGGGGTTCATTAAGGAGAACATGAAATGAAGATTAGAATAGATTGTGAAATGTGCTAAATTTCAAAATAAGTAGTTTGGTTTTCCAAAACAACTAGTAGAAGTAAGTGTGGGAGTAACAGGATCTGCTTTGTCTTTAGCAGGCCACCCAGGGAGTGGTGTGGAAGAGAACTTCTACATCATGATGAGAAGCTATAACTTACTATGCCATTCCTGGATTTGGGGGGCATTTTAAGTTCTTCAACTTCCTCAAGATTTTGAGGAAGTTGGTTTGAATTAACATGAAGTAAAATAAATAATTAACAATGTATAACTAATATTTGAAATCATACAAAAGTAGATATCTTTTGTAGATATTTGACTTTTATATGATCTTGCAGTTTTCCTTACAAATTTTCTGGAAGGGTAGATACAGCACAGTCACATCATTTTGAAATAAATGTTGGTGTGTGTCATTAATTTGTTATGTATTATGTGAAATTTACTGCTTTTTTGTATAAATACTTTTCTCAATATAATTTAACATACACCTATACATAATTACATACATTTATACATACATATAGAATTACATCACTTATACATACATACATTACATCCTTACATAATTACATACATTTATACATAATTAAACATGTACATTTATATGTAAATATTCATATCTATACATAATTAGACATTTATTTACTGCTGTATGTATTCTCAGGAAAACCATGATTACAAGTCAAAGGGCTTTACTATCCACTTGGGTAAACATGGAAAATGCTACATGATATTACAGAGGTTTTGAATCCTAACCTGAGAAATAGGAATTTTCTCAGAAATACATGGGAGTTTCCACTTGCATTGCAACACTGCTCCCCAGAAGACATGATAGTAATGTATACTCTTTCTAGTGTAAGTTCTTATTTACCCCATTTGGATAAATATTTACCTACTACATGATATTATAGAGGTTTTTAATCCTGTCCTGAGAAATAGGAATTTTCTCAGAAATGGAGCTATACCAAAATCTGTAATTAGGTCACACATATAGCCACAGCCACACTTAGAAACAATAATTTGGTTGAAATAGCTAAAATAGATTAGAAGACTCTTGAAAAGAGAGTTATGGAAATCTTATTAGCAGTCAAAAAGAAGTGAAACTTTGAATTATGGGGCAGAGAAATGGGAATAATGAACTTAGGATTCCTACACTAAATAATACCTCAATAAAAATGTGAGGAAAATAAGCCTGAGGGTGCACAAATCTCACACTCTCTTTTGTGTTTTGTCATATCTACAAACATTGAACGTTTTCATTTCTGTAATGAAAAGGAGGAGGGAGCCCAAATTAGTTAAGGTGAATTTCCATGATCAAAAACATTTTAATATAATAGATTTGAAAACCTGTCATTTGTGATGATGTTAGTTATAAAAGAGGTTCCTATGACATTATTTTACAGATTACCACATCAACCCCATGAGGTAGTTATTAGGTCGTCCTTGAGGAAGCAGAGAATTTTGTTGCAGGGGGGAGAACACTGAATTGGTGATTGATGTCATCTAAAGTAGTGATGCTCTGTTTTAATGTGCCTTTGAACCACTTGAGGAATTTGCTAAAATGTGAGTTATGTCTTAGCATCTGGAGTGGGGCCTGAGGTTCTGGATTCCTGTCTGTCTCCCTAGTGATACACCTTCTGCTGGTCCTCAGACCACTTTGTGGGTAGCAAGGATCTGCAGCAGTGGTTCTCAAATTTTAGTGTATTTTGTAGAGCATTTGGCTTGTTTCCTTTTCTGTGTTGTGAATAATGATATTAACATCCTTAATATAACTCTTTGTCTGCAATGCCTAATATTTCTTTAAGAGACCCTGTAATTTTCAAGATTGTTTTTGTTGATTTGGTTTTTGTTTGTTTGGGAGGGGATACTGGAGTTTGAACTCAGGGCATTTTGTGTGCCAGGCAAGTTTGAGTCATACCAGCAGCTCTGTGTGTTCTAGTTATTTTATGAATAAGATCTTGCACTCATGCCCAGGCCAGCCTGGATTAGCAATTCCAACCTACATGGGATAACAGGTACACACCCTTTTTGATTGGTCGAATAAACATTTTGCTGGGGCAGATCCTCATGATCTCCACCTCCAGGGTAGCTTGGATTACAGACATGAGCACCACTCAAGAGTTTTTGTATATATTGCAACATTATTCAGAACATATTGTACTAACATACTTTCCCCAGCATATGTTCCCAACTACCCTCATTTTTATGCATTTAAATGACTATTATTCAGTATTAGTAAAAATGGGGTAAATAAGAACTTAAACTAGAAAGAGTATACATTAGTACCATGTCTTCCGGGGAGCAGCGTTGCAATGCATGTGGAAACTCCCAAGACCTGTTCTGTGGGGTGGTTCTTGATAGAAAGCTCACATGATTACAACCAGGTGACAGCTGAGACTGGACATCTGATATGACTTTTGTGCACAGGTTTAGAACTTGAGCAAAGATATCTAGAGTTTCTGGGGCTTGACTGAATATTCCTTTAACCTGCTCTTCCTGTGTGCAGGTTGGGCTTCCTAACATATGGCAGTCTCAGGGTACTTGCACTTCTTACGTGGCTCTGTCTTCTGCCACAGTGAGCTTTCTAGGAGACCCAGGCAGAAGCTACAAAGCTACTTATCCCTGAGGCTTGGAAGTCATCAGTGCCCTTTTAACTATAAGCTGTTGGTCTAAAACAAGTCATAAAGACAAGTCAGATTCAAGGGGAAGGGACTACATGGGGCACAATAATGGCAGAGGTGCAGGTGTGTGTGTGTGTGTCTGTGTGTGTGTGTGTGTGTGTGTGTGTGTGTATGCAATTTGTTTAATTGACATTTCATTCAGAAACTGTTTAATGGCTATTTATAAAGCACGAAGTTAATTCTCAAGTTGCCATAAGTGCTTCTGATTTACTACAGGACAATCCAGAACAGGGAAGGGCCAGTATTTACAAATCGGTGGTCATCAATACTTCCAAGGAGATGATGTGCTTCAGTGACTTCCCCATCCCAGCTCATTACCCCAACTTCATGCACAACTCCCAGGTCCTGGAGTATTTCAGGATGTATGCTGGAGAATTTGGCCTTCTAAAGTACATCCGGTTCAAGGTAAGGTAGGGAATTTTGTGGGCATCCTTGTGTTTGAAGTTGGTCATCAAGAAAGTGAAAACTGCTGCTTCCTTTACCAATCTATATGTGTAATGATTGGCTTGATGTGTACATGTCTGTAAGTTGTCCAGGCAAGAGCTCCTCCAGTCTTTGTCCTCTCTGTACCTGAAAAATGTCCAAGAAAATATCTCTATTATATATCTTGGCTACAGATACAGGAAGCCATGTTCCAGAGTGTTTTCATTGCCTTCAGCTCACATTATTTGATAAAACATATTAGCAGAACTGATAGGGATGGAAACTTTAAAAACTTCTGGTTCCACACTTGCCCACTATTGTGCTTAGCTCTCTTATACTTTCTGACACACTTTCCAATATATGATTTATATTATTGTATGTGATAACCACAACAACACAGTGAAGTACTTATTGGGAAGTTACTGAAGAAGCAAAGCAACTAAGTTGGTTTAAAGGGAAGAACAGTGAATTGGGGAACAAAACTGTGAATTATGGTCCTTGCTGTACCACTGATTAATCTTCAATAAGTAAGTTTCTCACTTCATTTATCTTAATTTTTTTCGTTAAATGATGATTATACTAGATCTCTTCTTATTTTTTTCTGCTTGGAAACCTTCCATGATTTTTCTGTAATTTATAATCATGACCATAAAAGAACAGATATCTTATGACAGGTATCAAAAGATCCAAAACTTCTGCTCCTGACTGTTCTGCTTTTCATGCCTTTTTCTGTATAACTAGAATAATAAATAAAAGGGTAGCATCCAGTGACAACTCCCAAATTCACTCACTTATAGCCTAGAGTCACTTGTTGAAGTGATACTCTTGAACAAGTTTATTACTGCATTAGGCAATGAAAATTCAAAGAAAAACCTAGTAAATTTGCAGTCCAGTTGAAGACACAGAAAATGAGGAAAAAAATGTAGCATGCCTGTAATTATTCAAAAATAATTACCTAGTGGTGAGTGCTATAGAAAGCTACACAGTGCAAGTTGGAAGACGACATTTAACCACCAGGATATGTGGTATCAGGACCTAGGGAAGTTTTCTAGAGCAGAGAATGCCTATGCTGCATCCTGAAGGATGCATAAGAGTTTGCCAAATAAAGTAGAAAGAAAAGTGTGATCCAAGCAGAAGCACCCATGTGTAAAGACACATGACAGGGAGGAATTATCCACAGCTCAGAATGACTAGGGCACAGTGTGTCCCTATTGTCTACCAAGACATGACTGCCAAGGCCCTAGAAGCATATGGGAATACATTCTTGATATTTCTATGACTGATTAGAGTAACTCATACTTACTATTTTTTTAACTTTTTTCAGGGTTTTTTTATTGCTTATTTGTTTATTCATATGTGTATACATAGTGTGAGTCATCTCTCCCCACTTCCCCCTACCCCCTTCACCTTTGTCCTCACCCTCCTCGCTTCCAGGCAGAACCTGTTCTGCCCTCTTCTCCAATTTTCTTGAAGAGAAAACATAAGAGATAATAATGTTATGTGCCGGTGTCGAGGTTCCTTGCCTTCACAGGCCAGAGAACTGGCTCGTGAGGCAGCTGAATGATGAGCCAAAGCCCGTATATAAAGTAGGATTTATTAGAGAGAAAGGAAAGGCTACAGCTAGAGAAGCTCAGTGGAGCCCAGAAGCTGGTAGCTCGCTGCTCAGGTGAAGGCTGGGGTTTTTATGGATGTTCTAACTCTGGGTTAGGTGGGTTTTTCTCATTGGCCAAGGATTCATGGGCTTTTTCAGGTGAACTGGTTTGGTTAGCATCTTTATTGGGGGAAGGGAACAATCTTGAGAGCATTTTGTTCATCAGCCCTGTGGCAGGTCTGTATCTCTCCTTTAGGATGCAGGAATGCAGGCCTTCATCTCCTCAGGATGTAGGAATGATATTGCTCTCCATGAGGGATGGGATACTCACTCATCTGCCTCAGGTTATCAGACCCAACAATAAGAAAGACATAGCATTTTTGCTAGTTTGAGATAAGGATAGCTATACAGAGAGATTCCTTGCATTACTTCCATGCACATGTGTATTACAGCTTGAATTGGTTCATCTCTACCAGATCTCTTCTCTCCTTCCCAGTCACCTTCACACAGTGGTCTCTGTCAGTTTAAGATTACTTTATTAGCTCCTCTACAGTGGGAAAATCAAACACTTTCAAGTTTTAGGTTTCCTTCCCTTTCCCTATTCATCCTCTACATATTCTCCCCTTAGCATGTGATCCATGTCCAATAATATTACTGCATTTGTTTTAGGTCTACAATCTGCATATGAGGGAGAACGTATGATTTTTGGCCTTCTGAGCCTGGCTAGCTTTGCTTAAGATGATGTTCTCCAGTTCCAATCATTTACTTTCAAATGACAAAATTTCATTCTTCTTTGTAGCTGAGTAAAATTCCATTGTGTAAATACCACATTTTCTTAATCCATTCATCAGTAGTGGGGCATCTTGGCTGTTTCCATAACTTGGCTATTGTGAATAGTGCTGCAATAAACATGGGTGGGAGGGTGCCTTTGGAATAACCTGAGTCACATTCCTTTGGGTATATCCCTAGGAGTGGTATTGCTGGATCATATGGCAGATCTATGTTTAGTTTTTAAAGAAAGTTCCCTATTGTTTTCCAAAGTGGTTGTACTAGCTTACATTCCCACCAGCAGTGTATGAGGGTTCCTAACCCCCACCCCAAAATTCTCCCCAACATTTGTTGGTGGTGTTTTTGATGATAGCTATTCTAACAGGAGTCAGGTGGAATCTTCCTGTGGTTTTGATTTGCATTTCCTTTATGGCCATCTTAGGACCTCTTTCTTTATATTTACTTGTAAATGGGCATTTACAGAAGGCAGAGAGGCTCCTTTTCATAACTAAGAACTACTGAGATATTTTCCTATGCTTATGGAAAGGGAGGCTTTCATGGAAAAGCAGTGGGAACAGGCCTTGGGGTAACAAGACATCAGTGGGTTTGGGAAGGTCTAGGTGAGGGGAGGGGAAAGCCTTTAGAACATGGCATGTTACCCAAGGACAGCAGAAACCAAGGCTTTACTCAGGTGCTGAGTGCCTGAGGGACGTAAATTAGACCAAGAGACCTAGCAAGTCACACTTTTTTTTAGCACTAGAGCATAATAGCTTGCCAATTCTATTTTATTTCATCTGCCTCACAGAAATTTTCTCACCCATACATCAGCCTCAAACAAAACAGTTCCTCCTTGGGATCCCTGCATGGGTCCTGCAATATGATTGTGCCTGTGACACCAGCTCTTCTTGTAAGGATCTGTAGGGAGTCACGCTAGGGAGGTTTCCTTTGCATAGGTTGTGGTTACAGTTCCCCTGTGGCTGTCACTTTTCAGACCACAGTGTGTAGCGTGAAGAAGAAGCCTGATTTCTCTACTTCTGGCCAATGGGAGGTGGTCACTGAGTGTGAAGGGAAAAAGGAGGTGGATGTCTTTGATGGCATCATGGTTTGCACTGGCCATCACACTGATGCACATTTGCCTCTGGAAAGCTTTCCTGGTGAGTAACCCCCCCACCAGGAAAGTAGACCCTGGATCCAAGGGATTTATTTGACCCTTGAGGGGTAGAAGGGTTGTGGTCTCGGTGAGTCTTACTTAAGGTGAAAAAGGCTTTTCCCAGTTATGGAGTTTTCCTGGAAGATGTCAGTTTAATTTGTACTACACTGTTTGGGAATAGAGATTATGGTAATTTGGAAATTTGAGGTCTGCCTATAGACATGCACCATAAAATGGCATTTTGGTTAAGGATGGACTGGGTGTGCCATGGTTACCATAAAACATTACAATGGAGCTAAAAACATTCCCACAATCTTCCTAGTGATGGCTTACACTTCATAACACTGTAGCATAGAATATCACTGATAGTCTTGTGGTGATGCTGGTGTTTGCAAGTCTACTGCACTGACAGGTTGTAAAAAGTTATACCACTGTGCTTGTGTGTACAGTATATAATGCTTGATAATAAACTATTATGTCACTGTTTATGTATTTACTGTCCTATACTATCAATTTTTTAGAGTGTACTTCTACTTATAAAAAAAGCTTACATGTGTCCCCATACCCAACCCATATTTTTAGTTTTCTTAAGGATCAAACAAAGTAAATTGAGCTCTTGACCAGCATTAGTTTGAATTAGGAATTTTTCAGCAACCAAAGAGACAGAACTATTGAGTTTCTAAGGGTGAAATGAAAGCTTGAAGCATTTGATTCCAGTCTTTGGCCTAGATTTTCATTTAAAGACTACATTCTATGTATACTTAAAGCATGTGAAAACATGGGAGGAGGCACTAAGGGAATGAAAAGACAAAAGAGAGAATGGGTTTTTCTGAGGCAGTTTGGACATGTGCACCTGCAAATCCATGGTATAAACAATTTATAATCACAAGGTCCTACTCTGAAGCTATGAGGGAAGGAAATAAAGAATAGAGATATGACTCAAGTGGTAGAGTGCCTGCTTTACAAATACAAAGCCCAGGTTCAAAGCTCAGTGCCACCAAAAATCAATGAAAGAGAGAGGGAGGAGGGGGGGAATAAGCAAAAATATTCAGAAAGGCAAGAGATTAGGTGAATACCATGCAAAATATAAGCTTAACCACCAGGATATGTGGTATCAGGACCTAGGGAAGTTTTCTAAAGCAGAGAATGCCTATGCTGCATCCTGAAGGATGCATAAGAGTTTGCCAAATAAAGTAGAAAGAAAAGTGTGATCCACCAAGAAATGATTTGACAGATGACATCCATCACATAACAATCTCACAATAATTATTTTCTTGTCTCTTGTAGGAATCGAAAAGTTCAAAGGACAGTACTTCCACAGTCGAGACTATAAGAACCCAGTGGGATTCACTGGGAAAAGAGTCATTGTCATTGGCATCGGGAATTCTGGAGGGGACCTGGCTGTAGAGATTAGCCACACAGCCAAGCAGGTTTGAATGCACACATGATTTACACACCAAGGAAGTCTACACACCAAGGAGTAGGAGACCTGCACACAGCCCACAGTGCCGGCAGAGCAGATGGGCATGGCTTCACTGCCACCATTGGCAGCATTGGGATTGATACTAGTGGAGGGACCATGGGTACTAGTCAGAGTTCCATCATTCAGTTGGCCCCACTCTAAGAATTAGTTCAAGGCTGCATACTGCACTCCTAGTGTTGAATGATGTGTTGAAGACACATTGCTGGGAGAAGTGGTTAGGATGCAGTATTCAGAGTGTGGATCATCTGTTGGCTGGCAGAAGGGCTATGTTTTTCTCTACATGAAAGCACACTATAGTCACTGAAAACTTCTCACTCAGGGTGGGGGGTGAATTTTCCTTCTCACTCCCCAAATGGGAAAAAAGAAGCCATCTAATCTTTCCAAGGACAATGTTGATATCAATGTGAAGATTGTCCATGTTGCACAATGTAAACAGTTTGTGCCAGTCTTTGGGTAGAATTAGGTAACACAGTTTGATTTTCACTCTCCAACAACTATCTCCCTGATGTTTTGTTTGTTTTGGTTTCTGTAGCATAGATTTTGATCCTGAAACAAAGTGTCTTCACTACAAACTCCTAGGAAAAGATATGCCATTATTATGTTTTGGTGTATCTTCCCAGACTCATAACTCTATTGGCAATAGGTGAATGCCTGGTGGTTCCTCAGTAGCTTTAGTTATGCTGTGTTTCTTTGCAAATACACTTCCAGTTATTTTTTCAAAATTAGAAACTGAATGCCAAAATTTTGTTAAATGACACTTACTCTGCTCCAGTAACATCTCTTCTTAGTACTATTTCTATCTATTACCACAAAAGTTGTTTCATGTGTTACTCAATGAAATAACCTCATAATTTATTAGGAAGAAATTATATCAACAAAGGAATGAAAATGTGTAGGGGTATTATGGTAAAAGATAGTGGGAACCTGCAAGAGCCTTGTTTGATTTTGGTTTGTAAGTGGTCAGTTCCAAGGGAGCTGGGTCTTCCCTGCACTACAGAACTGTGGATTGCCAAGGAACAAAGCATCAGAACGGATAGAGATGAGGCAGCTGTATCTGTGAGAGGGCCCAGGAAAATGCACAGCAGGGCAACTTAGCAGACTCCATTAAGGCAAATTCAAGAAACTCAAGAGCTGGGTTCTAACTTTGTGCTTTACATGTCAAATTATTTTTATGAAAGTTATTTGTAGATCAAATAATTTAAATGGATCTCTAAGTTTTAGTGTCACAAGGAAGTTTTGATATAATTCTTGTGTCATCATGCTTTTGTGATGAGAAAATCCCTTTTGACTAGATAAATATTATTCAAGATTATATTGCAACATGTCTCAAGAGGTAGAGCACCTGCATAGCAAGTTCAAGGCCCTGTGTTCATATCCCAGGACAGCAAAGAAAAAACCAGTACATTGTTTAATTAATTTCCCTAAAATTGTTTTCTTCTAAATCCAGATCTGTAAATATATTGTTTGCTTAAAAGAAGGTAAAGATGAGACACTGAAAGAAGAAGCATGACAGCCAGTAGCATTTATTAGGTGTTTCCTGTATACCACACCTTTTACAAAAACACTAAATGTCACAACAGTCCTGTGATGTAATATTGTCCCTATTTTATAAATAGCAATCCTTTTAATTAAGGCACTAAGTAACCAACTTACTTGCCAAAGCGATAGCCTGTACACAAAACAATGTGATTCCTAAGAGCATGCATGGTCTTTCATCTATAGCATTGAAAACACCTAATTCTGATAGCACTGTAGGCAAAAGGATATATACTCTTAGCTTTCATCTTTTTACCTGAGAGCTCAGACAAAATACTATGAAGCAATCTTGTAACCCTGGAAACCACCTCTGGAGGTTGTGCAATGTAGAAAAAGTGATAGTTTCTCCAGGTAATTTAATCTTAACCCTTAATCAGTTCTAAACATTGACTTTAGCCAGCAGAGGACATAGAAAGACAGGGTGGTTACCTCTCATTCCACTGGCAATCTTCTTTTTCTTTTTCCCATTAGACAATCTATAAGATGTTTCTTAAGCACAGGCTGTGGTGTCACTTAGATGTGGCTGTCCCTTACTAGCTATGTGATCTCAGGCTATATGACTCATCCTCTTCATGCCTGTCATCCATAATAGAGTCAACAGTGGCTTCCTCAAGAGACTGTTGTAGTGCTTGGATAAGAATAGAAAGGACCTAACACAGTGACTGATAGGTCACAAATCTTCCTGAGTGGAAGTGAGGAGGTATGCTGGGGAGACTAAAAGATGTCTCTCCACTGTGGAGAGTCAAGAACTAAGAGCTTATAAATATATAAGGCATGTATTTGTGACACATAAATGGTATGTATAAATAAATTGTTATTGATGATAAATGATATTAATAATGTAAACAATGCCAATGGTAAAAAAGACTGAATCTTGTGGATTAAATGATCTCCAGTTGCTTTCACTTTAACATTCCATGATTTTTAATGAGTTCTATGGTAGCAAGTGTGAGAGAAGTTCAGTGGATGGAAAGAAAGTTTTCAGTCTGAAAGGTCAATGCTTCCTGGTGGAGGAGGCAGACTTAATTTGGACCTTAAAAATGCATGAGCTTAGGGGGATCAAGATCAGTGGCACTGAACAGAAATTCCTATGGGGGTCACAGTGAGACATATTCTTGCACGGTGTAGATACACATTTAATTGTAAGCTTAGTGTTTGGCAAAGAGAATCCCAGGACATGCTTTTCAAAGATTGTGTAGCACTAAAAACTAGACTAATGAGTTTGAACTAAATCTTTGAAGAAAGTGATTTGGGAGTACTGTGAGGCAGAATGACAAAAGCAAGCAATGTTTCTTGTGCCCCAGGTATTCCTCAGCACCAGAAGAGGGGCTTGGATCCTGAATCGTGTGGGGAACCGTGGATACCCTATTGATGTGCTGGTCTCGTCTCGATTGTACTATTTTTTGTCAAAGATATGTGGTCAGTCATTAGCAAATACATTTATGGAAAGACGGCTGAACCAAAGGTTTGACCATGAAATGTTTGGCCTGAAGCCTAAACACAGGTACGTTCTCAAAATGGGAGTGGGGTCAGGGTTAGCAGAGGCACAAAAATAATGACTGTTCACACAGGCTAAATAATAGTAGAGCTGTCTCTACCCTGAAAACACATAGAGCCAGGGGCATTGGCTTTTTCCTATAAACCAAGCTACTAGGGAGGTAGAGATGGGGAGAATTGCAGCTCAAGGCTAGAGTGGACAAAAAAGTTAGCAAGACCCCATCTCAACCAATAAGATGAGGCTGTGGTGGTGTATGCCTGTGATCCCACCTGTGTGGGACATATAACTAGGTGGATCACAGTCTGAGGTCAGCCTGGGCAAAAATGTGACCCTATTAGAAAAATAACTAAGGCAAAAATGGCTATGGGTGTGGCTGAAATGGTAAGGCCCTAAGTTCAAACCACAGTACTGCTAAAAAAACAAAAACCACAAAACTCATACAATTTCTACCTTGTCAACTACAGAAGACTAAGTCTATCATAGTCCTCTACATTAGTCATTTTCTTATGATATACGGTATCCAACAATAGCAACAAAATAGGAATAGAGAGCAGTGTGTCATTCATTCAGTCATCCACAACCTAGGGGCACGTATTGTGAACCATGCATTACACTAGGCATTAAATATAGAGAAAAAAAGACACAATTATAACACAAATACCAATAATAATAATGATAATACCTTACCTTTTCCAGGATTTTATTTTATTTTTTTTGAACCTTATGTCCTGACCTTTTTCATTTATTTTTGAGATAGGGCCCTGTATTTGTGCCTGTGCCAGCCTGGACTGTTGTCTTCCTCCCACATTGCTGGGATGACAGGCAAGCTGCTGTGTCCAACTTTTTATTGGTTGAGATGGGGGGCAGGGGAAGGTGGTTCTCACTAACTTTTTGTCCAGGCTGGCCTCGAACTATGATACTTCCTGTCTTCTCCTCCCAAGTAGCTGTGATTATAGGTGTGAGCCTCTGTACCCAGCAGTGGACTCTCTAGAGGACAAGCAGAGTGCTAAATGAGTTCTATGTATTAACTCATGTAATCCTCTCAACAAGCCAATAGGTTGGCACTATTTTATGTATACTTTCCAAAAATTGAATCTTAGGTAAAGTAAGGTATTTGCCCAAATTGAACACAAGCAATAAATGGCAGACTGCAGAGGTGGATGTTACCTTCCATCCACTAATGAGAAGAAAGACAGTGGAATATGATGAAGAAATGCAGAGTGTGCAGTGAGAACATATCCAATGGGCTCCTTGCACAACAGGAGCATTTGTAGAGGCTGATTTTAAGTGTTTATTTCTATCTAACTTGTAATTTTTTGCAAAATGTTCTATCCCACAAAAGTGTTTTACAATAGTAAATACAACAAATACCCATTTAACTCTCCCCTGGATTATTAGAACAGCTTGCTATGTTTTCTGTCTTTTCTTCCATTTTGAAAGATCCACACATGTAAAGCAGCATACACACCTAAATGCATTTTGAACCATTTAAGAGTTAAGTTGCAATCATTAAGTTGTTATGCTAAATAGCTCAGTACCTATCGCCTAAGTGAAAGGGCAATCTCATATAGAACCCTAATGCAGTTATCACCCTTGGGAAATTTAACATAGCTAACATACATTATCCAAAATATTGGCATATTCAAATTTCCACCATTGCTCCCCCATTTTTTTTTTTTGGCAGTACTGCAGTTTGAACTCAAGGCCTCACATTTGCTAGTAGGGGTTCTACCACTTGAACCATGCCCCCAGACTTTTTTTTTTTTACTTCAGTTATTTTGCCCAGGCTGGCGTTGGTCAGCGATCTTCTTAGTAATCATCCTGCTGACAGCCTCCCGGGTAGCTGGGATGATAGGGATCCAACACCATGTTTGGTTTGTTGATTGAGATGTGCTCTTACTAACTTTTTGCCTGAGCTGGCCTGGAATAGCAATCCTTCATATCTCTACCTCCAGCTTAGCTGGGATTACAGATGTGTGCCACCATGACCAGCCCCCAAATACATTCCTTACAGCTTTTTAAAAAATTTTCTAAATCTAGGATCATGAAATGAATCACTTGCATGGCATTTACTTATCTTTATAGTCACCCTTAATCTGAAATAATAATTTTCTATTTTTTAATATGGAACTATTTACTTTTTTAATAACTCAAGGCCTTGTTTTATAGACTGTGACTAAATTTTGACTTATATGGTGATTTTTCCTTTATTATATTTAAGTTAAATATTTTTGGCACATATATTACTACATAAGTGATTCTTGGTGAATCATATCACAAACCACAAGATGTCAGTTTATTCCACATTAATGATGTGAAATTTGATCATGTGTAACAAAGTTTTATCTACCTGATTTCTCCATTATAAAGATATTCTCCCCACAAAATTAATCAGTGGGGTAATACTTGGATACTGTGTTTCCCAACATCCTTTCATCCAGTTATATTAGCATACATATCAAAATAAGTTGAAATTTTTATGCAGAATAAAAGATAGATAAATAGGGCTGGGCTGTAGCAGTCTAATTACAAGTCAAAGTCTTGGAATAGCAAAAACGTATTATGCCGTGGGACATCAAATAGTCTAACCTATGTAGCAAAGGTGGAAGAATGGTTAGTTAATACATCTCCAGGCTCATCAGGCGTAACAACCTTTGTATGCTCTGCTAAATATAAGTTGGAAATGAGGACAGTAAAAGCCATTAAAAGATTTTAAGTAAGTGAGTGACATAATAATATATATTTTATAATGACCGTTCTGTAAATGGTGTGGAAAGGGGACAAGAAGGGGCTCTGAAGACAACTGTAATAGGTCAGGTAACACAGGGGGCCAATAAAACTATGGGGAAAGGTTAAGGCAGAAAGGGAAAAGGCTTGGTGACCAGATCTGAGGCTCATAGTTTTGAGGCCTGGGCAACTATGTGGATAGTAGCACTAGTTTGAGGAAAGAGGGAAAAGAACAGGTTTAAAGAGAAAGATCAAATCATGAGGTAATTCTGCAAAACAGAATCTACCCAAAGATTAGAGTCAATGAAAATTAAATTCAACAAAGCAGGAATTATTGTTAAACATATAATATTCCAAAAGATAGGTATCTCTGCCTCAAGATAACAAGAGAAGGATTCTTTCTCTAAAGTGAAGATTCAGGAATTTAGACTGCTTCTTATAAAGACCGAGAAACTGGAAACTTGACTTCATTTGTTTATTTATTGATTTAGGCAGCCTTATCCTATGCTGTTGCTAGGAAACACAACTGAATAGGTACAAAATATTGTGAAGGAGTTCATAGATAAGTGTTTTGATAGAACTCTAAAGTCCTATGCTATGTAACATGGGATAAATCACTTAACTTCTCAGCCTCTGTTACCTCCCCTATAAAACCTGGATAATGACACAACCACAGGCATATTATTTAAACAACTCCACCAAAGCAGAATTTTGCTGACATGGTACTGATTTCTTTTTTCTCTCTCCCCATCTCCCTCTTTTTCTCTCTTGCTCACTCTCAAAATTTCATCTTTAATTCCACTTATAGAGCGCTGAGTCAGCATCCCACAGTAAATGATGAATTGCCAAATCGTATAATTTCTGGTTTGGTGAAGGTGAAAGGAAATGTGAAGGAATTCACAGAGACAGCTGCCATATTTGAGGACGGCTCCAGGGAGGAAGACATTGATGCTGTTATCTTTGCCACAGGCTATAGCTTTGCCTTTCCTTTTCTTGAAGATGATTCTGTCAAAGTGGTCAAAAACAAGGTATCCCTATATAAAAAGGTTTTCCCTCCTAACCTGGAAAAGCCAACTTTTGCAATCATAGGCTTAATTCAGCCCTTGGGAGCCATTATGCCCATTGCAGAGCTCCAAGGACGCTGGGCTGCTCAAGTATTTAAAGGTAAGCAGCAATACAAATCAACTACTTAATCACTTGGTGACACATTTAATTATGTTAAAGCACTTTCATCAGCTGGTGACAATGCCTATGAGTTTAATAGTGCTCAGCACAAAGTTAGAACTGGAAAATTGACTTTTAAGGGAATCTAAAGTAGTAATTTATAACCATAGATGTACATCAAAATCACCTGGGAAATTTTTTTCAAACCGGGCATGGTAATAAGCTCTTTGAGACAAATGTTCCCTCATACCTAGGATTATAGGAGTGAGCTACCAGCATCCAGTCCCGAAGACACATTTAAAAAGTGAAGCTAGAATGCCTTGAGTAAGGGGAGAAGATAAAAATAGCTCAAGGGACTTGAAGATTTAAAGAACAAAGAAACTGGAGAAGTTAAGATTTGGGAGAGATAGGAGCTTTCCCTTCAAATATTTGAAGGAATGGCCTATGGAAAAATTAGATTTTCTTACTATAGCTTCAAAGGATCAAACCAGAACCAAGGAGTGAAATCTTAAAGGTTGCATAATGCCAGTTTAACTTAAAAAACAAAACATACAAAAGAAAAAGATTTTCCTCTCAGCCAGTGCCATTTCAAGACAGAATGGGCTGCCTCTGAAATTGTGAGTAATCTAAGCAAAATAGAAAAAGAATGCCAACAGACTGGCTGTCCGTTTGACCAGAGGGAGTGGAGTAGATTCAAGCTTCAGAACAGAGGAACCATGACCCTTTAGCTTTCTTTTAAAGAAGAAATTGTTTGATTCTATGATCGGTGTAATAAAATTTGCTCTCATTACTAATGTTTAAAACTATTCAGAATTTTTGTTGGAATTAAAATTTTCTCTTTTCCAGTGAAGACCTTCATTGTAGCAAAGTATAAAACAAGCAATGGTCTCAGAGTTGATAGATCAAAACCTTTCCTGGTTACTATAATTTCTCAATTCCTTTCTGTCTTATTCAGTTGGTCATATGAGAGCACTGGACCTGCAATCAAATATGAGTAACCCATTAGGTTTGCTTATTCTAATTATATCAAGTGCATCTTTTAATTGGCTCCATTAAGTAAGGGAGAAAGTTTCTTTAAAACAGGCTGCAGCATGTTTTTTTTTCAAAGACAGTTTCTACCTACATAGTTGTAGGTTGGCCTGGAAATCTCAATCCTCCTGCTTCAGCTTTCTGAGAATCACAGGCATTAATTACCACACCTGGTTCAAGTCACAGCATCTTAGTATATTTTAAGCAATGGAGAGTCTTTTCCAGGGCCAAATGAACTGCTAAGAGGAATAGGGAAAATGAGTACTTTGAAGAATCTGCATTACAGTTATGGGATTAGGGAGCCTTAGGGAAAATTTACAGAAAGCCAAGCTTCCTAAGCTACCAGAAGCCTAGCACTCATTTTTCCAGCTTTCATCTAGTAAATGGAAAAAATGAATAGTCAGAATCCCCTTTAAAAAGGTTTTATTAATATAGAATGTACCTTGATCATATTAACCCCCCATTAGTCTCTCTTTTCCTCCATCCCACCTCAATCTTCTTCTCACATAGCCCCTCTTATTTCTTTTTTAAAATCTAAATTCTGAATTATGAGAAAATATGCAATACTTGTCTTTCTGGGCCTGGCTTATGCAACATGATGCATCCTTTGCAACATTTACAAAAGTTCATTCATTCAGCAACATTTTTTTCTGCAAAAACCATATCAAGTTATACCAATGGTTTGGATCACCAAAGGCCCTGTGTCATAGGATGACATGCAGATTCATCCACAAATTGGATATTGTTGGCTTTTTCAGGCCCAACATTCATGTTCTTTACCACATACCCTGCAATCTTCTAGAAGCACTGGATGACTCTCACCAAGTAGCTTTGGCTTCTGCTATTCTATCTTCTTAGTATGTCCTCCATTTACTTCTTATTTGTAAAGAAAAGGCCTGTATACATATATATATTCTCCTTCCTTTTGTAACACATTGAAACCTCTTTAAACAAAAGTATCATGTTTATTTGACTGTATTCCAACACCTGACTAATGCCTAGAGCATAGGAGGTAACTAATAAATGTCTATTCAAACAAATACTAGTTTGGTTTGAATGAATGAATATCTAAACTCTGTAGTAGAAATTTCACATCTGAAGATCTCAACTGAAGGAGTACTTTGGCCAATTTCCAGTCATTAAAGACCTGGACTGAACTGGTAGGCCAGTCTTTACAATGAAATGTACAAGGGCAAGTCAGGATTACAGAAAGTCAAGGAAGGAAGACACACAAGTAAACAGACATTTAATGTGTTTGTTTCACTCAGCACTTAATGTATATTAAATAGGTACTCCAGTAGAGGACCTGCAATGGAGCCGTGCAATAAGTACCAATTCTCCTACAACTATAACAGAGTTTTCTAAGAGGACAAGGGAATCTTGACCATAGCAGGAGAAAAAAACCAGTACTGTTTATGCAAAGTTAGGGGGAATGACAGAGTGAACTGAGTTTTGGAACTATAATTGAGAATGTTGGAAAATAATGTTACAAGGAAATAAGGAATATGTAGTTATACGTATGCATGGAGACAATATCAATAAAATTCTTGGGTATCGGCAAGAAGTCTGCATTTAATGTAGGCAATAGAGAACTTCAGAAGGCTTTTAAATGGAAGGAGAGGAATCCAATCAAAATTGCAGTTTAGAAGATGTGTTAGGGGGAAGTGAAATGCGAAATATGTCAGTTACGAGCCAGTGGTCAAAATCCAAGATATTCCTTATGAGGGTTTTAAACCAAGGTAGTGGCATCTAATGAAACAGGAAAAAATAAACTTGAATGAAATTTTACAAGTACACTTGAAAGGATTTGGTGACAGAAAGGCGGTTGGGGATGAGGCAGAGAAAAGATTCTGCCCATGTGGTGTGGCCATGAATTTAAATCGAGAATACATGCAGGGGGAGCAAGACACAAAGGAAAGACATAGGAAATATGGTTAAAACAAAACAAAACATGTTTAAACAAGGAAACACTGCAGAAACAGAGGTAATGAATTGAAAAAGAGCGGTATCACAGAATATTGTACACATCTTTGTCTTCCTGTCTTTCTGACAAGTATGGATTTTTTAAATGAATGACTGCCTCTCACAACCAAGAAATAGATGTCCTCCTCATAATTGTTTCTAGCTAAGAAAAGTAACACTGATGAGAAGTAACTTGAAAATCACATCTCAAAATGTGTTTCTTGAGCATCCAAAAGACCTGTGATTAATCTCAAATGAAGCATTTCAGTGTTTTCTCATTGGGGTTTATAAATACAGACTTTTCATTTTGGTGGTAGTACTGCAGTTTGAACTCAGGGCCTCATGCTTGCAAGGTAGGCACTGTACCACTTGAGCCACTTTTCCAGCAGTTTAAAAATACAAATCCTAGTTCCCATGACTAAAATGAGAAGACACAAGGGAAAATACAGAAGCCTCTTTCTGATTGTCAAATTTCTGAATCCCATGTTTTCTGAGGACACACCAGGATAGTCAGTGGAATGTGCCCAGAAAAGGATAATCGAGGAAGCAGAGAACATGAAACCTGTCCTGTGGGAACTTATGTTTAGCCTGATAGTAAGACTTAAAGGAGTTGTGACAGTTGTTTTCATGTGTCAAGGCCAGTCAAGCATTAAAATCTAACTATGGTTAGAAACAATGTCTGTGTATCTGGACATAATGCTAGTTGTTTGAGCAATAGTTGTTTTATTTTTACTTAAATACTATTCTATCTTTGTCTAGTTGTGTCCTTGGCAGTAAATTACTACTACTGGAACTATTTGTGTATCAGTGCTTAAATTTACCAGACAAGATTGGTTATTCTGAGTTTAGAAAATGAGACTTACTTTCCATAGGACTTTAGTACAAAAATGTGATTTAGAGTTTATTTTTACTTCGTTCTCTCTGTATGGTTACAAAAAATAAAATCAAAAGAAAACACTCTTTGTTATCAAGATACCAGGAAAGGTATATCTCCAACTCCCCTGCCCTTTGATTGTGCCTCAGTTTTTTCATATTCTCTTTTTTTTGTCTTTACTTTTTTGATGCTGGGAATCAAACCCAGGGCCTCACGCATGCTAGGCAAGCACTCTACCAGTGAGACCACTAAGCTGTATCCCAGCCCTAATTTTTCATATACATTTAAGATCATTTATCACTTCCTCATGTCCTTATTTCATCTGGCAAATGAAAGACTATGTTAGAGAGGAGGCAGATATTGTTGGAAAGCAGAGTAGGACAATATCTTCTAAAGACAAAGCAGAATAGAGTTAGTCATTAAAGTGAAAATCCCTTATGTGAAATACTTAGGAGACCTGTTTTAGATTTTAGATTTTTGACTATTTGTAGTTTTAGATTTTGACTATTTGAGATATGTTCAGGATGGGACCCAAGTTTAAACATGAAATTAATTTATTTTTCATATACATCTTTAAACATAGACAGAGAGCCTGCATTTTGACTATGATCTGCCATATGAGGTCAGAAGTAGAATTTTCTGAATTGTGGCATCTCCCAACACTTAAAGGATTTTAGATTATGGAGCATTTTAAGTTTCTGATTTTCACATTAGGGAGGCTCAATTTGTACCATATTTTGTTAGTAATAGGAGAAGGTACTCCAATGAATTATAACTCCTGAGTATGGAAAATTATCCTATAATTCTTTCAACTCTCAATATGATTGTAATTGTTAATAAGATTATTGTTTCTCCTGAGGTAATTTTACACTTAAAATTTTAATTTCTCTTTAGGGTTAAAGAAATTGCCCTCACAAAGGGAAATGATGACAGAAATAATTAAGACTCAAGAGGAAATGGCAAAAAGGTAAGAACTTGTCCCAGAAAAATGCAGAATTGCCTTTTCCTCCGTGTATCTTAATGAGAACAGTAATGTGCACTACATATTGTTTTCCCATTTTACTTTAAGGATTTTGAGGACAGTTTGATAGAAAAGGGAATAGTATCTTGTGATAATAGAATGAAGAGCTATTCCCTGTGAATGGGGAAGAAAAGATTAAGAAAATTGTTTAAAGACTAGGCTTAAGGCCTAAAAGAAAAGTTGAGTGGGAAAAAGGACAGGGAGAGAACATAAGGTATATTATTTGGGGAGGATTACTTGAAGTGCTTGTAGGGCTGCCAGAGGAAGGGATTGAACTGGGACAACTGTACCTCAGAGGACGTAAAATAAGGTTTATTTAACCCTGTGACCCTTACCAGGGGCTCTGCTATTTTCACTGCCAAGTTCTTGCAGTAAAGTTTCTACATCCCGTGCTCCTCCTGAGACCCTGCATTGTAACTCTCCTCCTTGCTTCTGAAGCTGCTCTCTTGAAGGTCATCCAGACAAACTTCTGCTTCCTTCCATGCACTAAAGAGGCTGGCACTTGTAAATACTTCCTACTTGGAGTGCTTTCTTTCTCTTCTTTTCTGGTAGTTAACTAATTTCATCTTCCCTGGCCTTTTTTCTTTGACTCACTTTGTCTAACCACCTTATAAATGTGAATAGAGCCCAACGAAAAAAATTTAACTTCAATTGAGGGGCAACTATGTCCATACATTCAATGTTCCACATGCATGGAGTTTATTTAATTGTCATGACAACCCTGCAGGTTGTCATGCAGGGGTCATGACTGACCCCTGCCCTTCTTTTATTCATGATACTGGGGTTTGAACTCAGGGATTTGTGCTTGCTAGGCAGGTGCTCTATCTCTTGAGCCATACCCGCAGCCTGTTTTTGGTTTAATTTATTTTTTCAGGGAGGATTATGTGCTTTTATACCAGTCTGGCCTTATACCATGATCCTCCTCTCTGCCTCCCAAGTAGTTGGAACTACAGACATGTGCCATCATACCCATCTACTGAACCCCTTTTTATGAAACCTCTATGAATACTTAGCTCTTGTCCTACTACTATAGGATAAATAAATGCATGCCTACAACTGCTTCAGCCAAAATAACCTCCAGAAATGTAAGTTCTCAAATTCTTTCCTGTTTCATCTTCTCCTATAAACTCTAGTACTATTTCAATAAATGACTACTTGACAACTTGGCAGTTTCTCTGGAATTCCATTTAAACAGTTGTAACTTAAGTTCATTTTATTCACTTTCCCCAGTCCTTTTTGATTCCTCCTTCTCAATTATCTTGGCTTGACTTTTCTCTTACTTCCTTTCTGTCCCATTTTTCTTTCTTTTATTTTAATTATAGAAAGTAATTGGAGGCATGCTCATGCTGTAGAGCACCGGCCTCACAAGCTGAAGCCCTGAGTTCAAACCCACTACCACTAAAACAAAACAAAACAAAATGTGAAAGTCTGTCATTAGCTCTCCAGATCTCATTCCTTCCACACAGATATCCCTGTTAAGCAAATTTCCCCCCAAAAAGGCTTTTTCAGCTCTTGTAATCTGCCCTTGATAGAACCATTTCATCTGGCTCCACCTGTAAGGTCACTTACTCTTGTGGGATAAGATTCCCTCTCTAGCCTTTCAGGATTCTAAATTAACACTGGCCCTGGGAAGCCCTGTTCTGTGCATCCCCTAGCATGCCCTCATAAAATAATCGAGGATTCCCTGCTTGAGAAATTTTGTGGTGAGTTCTCTCTCTAAAATCAGAGTCCTCTGCTTCGGGCTCTGCTGGCTGTCCACTCTCTATCCATCCCTGTTTTCCACTACTGTAGGCGACACCATTAATATTCTATTGCTTATAATTCTATGCCCATTTCTGCCTTATTCCTTCACTCTGCTGTTGACCTGATTTGTAGTAATCTTCATTTTTCTCATCTTATCTGTACCTTTCACATGTTTCAAGGACCTAGTACTGCCCTCTTTTAATTTCCCTCTCTCTACATTTTATTTAGCCGTCAAACCCCACAATATTTACCAGAAGCCATATATCCTCTGTTTCATCTGTATCTGTCTCATCTCCTCCAGCACATTATAAGGTCCTTAAGGTGGAGGACAAATGTCTTGTAATCTTTGTTTTCCATAGTTCCTAGCCCAGTATCAAGTCAATAAGCAGGTACTCAGAAAGCATTGAATAATTGATTTGTTGGCTGACTGATTCTGAGAGTGCATTGATTGACTGCTGAGATGACTGAACTGTTGTTGATATTCCACGGCTTCTCTCTTCTCTGCTTTAGGTATGTGGAGAGCCAACGCCATACCATTCAGGGAGACTATGTAGCTACCATGGAAGAGATTGCTGAGTTGGTGGGCGTCAGGCCCAATCTACTGTCGCTGGCCTTTACTGACCCCAAGCTGGCCCTAGAGCTTTTGGTGGGACCTTGTACTCCAGCTCAGTATCGTCTACAGGGCCCTGGAAAGTGGGAAGGGGCTCGAGAAACTATCTTATCCACAGAAGATCGTATCCGAAAGCCTTTGATGACAAGAGAAGTCGAAAAGAGTAACTCCATGGCTTCAGTGATGACAATGGGCAGGTTCCTACTAGCTGTGGGGTTCTTGGCTCTAATTATGGCTTATTTTTAGTTGTCAGATTGTCAGTGCCCTGGCTTTCGCTGAAGATGCCTCCAGATGATAACAAGATTGAACAGTCAACTTCGTATTGCCCAGAAATGTACTTTTATTTCTCTTCAAGAACATAATCCTCTTTCCTTTTTCCCACAGGGAAACCTGTTTTTTGTTTGTATTGACTCATCTCCCTTCCTCTCTCGACCCACCACTTTTTCTGTCCAATTGTTCCTAGACTGTGAGTTCAGATACACTTTTAGTCATCTTTCTATGTCCTGAGTAGAGTTCTTGACATATGGTACATGGTTAAGAAATGCTTGTTGTTGCTTATCAAATATTAAGGTGAGTACCTTAGTCAAGTGTCAGTAAAAAGTGGTTGACTCCATGTGACTCTATCAGAAAGCATTTGGGTTTTGATTAGCTCAATTTCATTTGTTTTTAATATCCTAACTAAACGTATGTTTTCTCAGAGATAGGAGAATAATCTCATAATAATTGTATATAACTAAGATAACACATATAGACACCTAAAGCAGTTTATTTTATGTGCTGTTCACTGCTGTATCTAATAATGGGTACATTTTGCAACTTTTCCTTAAGCAACACATCTTTATTTTCTTAATAAAGTAATTACTTTCAAGTTTCTAGGCTCATGGGTCATTTGATTAATTTATCATGTACCAATGGGTTCTATTTGATTGAGAAACTTGGGATTTTTAAATGAGCTGGCCTATATTTTTGAAATCTCTTAGTTCCCATATTATGATCCAATAAGGCTTTAGCTTAGGAAATAAGTAGGTGTCAATTGTTGCAGTAGGTTCTACAAATGTGATTTGTCTCCCCACTCTCTAACTCTGCTCCCTTCCCTCAAATAGACTCAATGTAATAAGAATCAAAGAGGTTATTTATGACTTTGCTGAGAATTGATATTATATATGTGGGAGTGTTCTCCTTGTACCAGCTTTTCTTATGCCATATGGTGAAGTTCTGGAACACAGAGCAAAGGAAATGGACAGCAGGAACTTGCCTTTACCTCCCAGGACTGCTGTTGCCAATTCTGTTTTCTCATCTGCTGAGGTTTTGCTTTGTTTCTTGTTTCATGGAGAAGTTAGCTAAGTATCAGCCGTCAGGCACACTGAACTACATGAAGAAAAGGGGCTGGAAATTGCAGGCAGGGGTATGTTCACAAATAGCTTTTGAGGGACATGTTTGCAAATTTTTGAATTGCTGCCAATGGCGTAACCATAGGATAAACCTGAACAACTGAACGAACCACATTAGAGTATTACAAATACAACTAAGAGAATTAGTAGGTTAAGACTAAAACTTCTTCCTAATTGCATAACTATTTGGGCAATTTTCTGCCTCTCCACCTCATTTACCTTTTGAGAATTATAGAACTGACAGCTGGTATTGTGCTTTACCACTTGAGCCATCCCAGCAGCTGATTTTCTCTTACAATATAAAATCACCTCTCTTTTGGCATATGAATTTATTGAATTAAAAGTCCTCTAATACTATAATTTCTAGTTATCATAGTGGTATTATTATACCAATCCAGGTTCCTCTTTAAAGTGTGTAATTTTAAATTGATTTGACTCTCATTCTACATAATGCTATCAAAAAACACTGGCTGATTTCTAAAGCAAACTGAAGGTAAGCTATGAGTAGGACATTGAACAGAAAACAATTCAACATATAAAGCCTTAGTTATTGATGAATATGTACTGATATTTATCAATTTATACATTTTTCTCTTATAATTAATTAAAAGGTTGTAATCATGTTTCTAATTATGTTAATTCTAACTCTAGTGCCAGAGAGTAAAGAAGTGCTCAAGAAACAAACTGAATAGTTTATATAAAAGGAACACAGGAGCCATTGGAAAGTGGTCTCAACAGTCAAAGTGGAAAACTCTGAGCAATAAAATATATAACTGAGTATTGGATTATTATAGAAAATATGATAATACCTGAGTCCATACTGATACAAGTTATTGGGGTTTTTTTTTTTTGGCAGTAGTCGGGGCTGAAGTCAGGGCCTCAGGCCAGGCAAGGACTCTACCATTTGAGCCACAACTTCAGCCCAGAAACATATTCTTTTAGGTCAGGATATGACCTGGCACTACAATCTAGTTTAATTTTCTCTCAGGAAGAACAATACTGGTTAGTACCATTCATTTAAGTTATTATGTGTTTCCTCAATTACTCTCAAATTAAGTTGATCTAATAAAACATACATAACTTACTATAGCAATTTGTTTCCATTGCTAAGTAGAGAGTATAATTCACACAGGGAAAAGTGATGATACAAGGTCAAAAAAACCCCAACTTCTTAAAACTACTTTGGAAAGTTCTTTCTTGTAGCCCAGGACCTAAAGCTTGTAATCCTCACTAGTAAAATGTATGGATGTTACAGACAAGTACATATATAAGCAAAGTAATTTTACCTACTACTGGGTCTGTGTCTTGTTACCTTGGCTAATAATAATACAGTATATAAGCATTCTCCAGACTGCCTACTGGAATTTCCCAACATGCCACGTATTTTCTTATTTCTGCAAGCATTCTTGTGTTGTGTTTCTCTTCTTGACAAATTCTCCACTTGCCAGCTGAGTAAGATCATCTTCAAGATTCAGTTCATTAGCTATCTCTTCCAGGAAGTGCATCCTGATAAGACAATATGAAATAGGAGGCCTTCCTTTGTGCTCTCATTACACATGGTGTATTCCTCAATTGTATTTGATGAATATCCTTATCATAATGCATTATAACAATTCATTCTCTCACCTGCTTTCTCTTTGAACTAGTAAACCCCCTTGGGGCAGATACTTTGTGATTAATTTATGTGTTCCTAGTGCCTAATCTGGTGTTTGGAACAAAGCAAAAGACCTTGGTAAATTAATTGAATTAATATACCTTATGTGTAAGGTAAAAAATATGAGTGATGTTTCTTTTCTTTCTTTTTTCTAATTTTTGTAGGTACTGGGGTTTGAATTCAGGGCCTCTGTGCTTGCTAGGCAGGCACTGTACCACTTGAACCATCCACCAGTCCAGGAGTGAGTTTTTAAAAGATTAAATCACATAGTGAATAATGCTTTTATGACATGTCATAAAGGAGTTTAACATTTTATAATGCCTCTGGGGCACACGTTCTTCCAGCAAATATTCTGAAATAGATCATTGATGACATTCAGCATATCTCCAATGTTCTATTGTGGTTACAGACACAGTGCTTGTCTATAACTCATTTCCTCAAACACAAGTATTAAAAAGTCAACATCTTAACACAAGAAAGCAAGTGGAGCAAATGTCTCTCTTGATCCTCATGCTGCCTTAGATCCTCCTGCTGTTGCTCTGGTTTCACAAACTGCTGGGCCCCTTTGAAGCATGTACCACCTCTTGTGGTTGTAGTTCCTTCCAGACCTGCATATCTCTTCCTCCAGTGAAGATTTCAGCATTAACTTCAATGCTTCTCTCTATGGCCACAACTGCATGTGCAGATGATTGTAACATCCATGCAAGTAATAAAGTCACCAATCCCCTGTGTTAGTTAGGATTAGGTTCAGCTACTTTTAACAAAAAAGTCCAGATCACAATGGCTTACAGAAGATTGAAGTTTATTTCTCTCATATAAAAAAGTCTGGAGATACAGTCCTGAGATAATAGCTCTACAGGTGCTTTTTCTGCTTTACTGTCCTCAGCTGCCTCATGGTCCAAGGTGCCAACTGGAGCCCCAGCCATTCAATGGACACTGTCCCAAGAAATGAGAAATGTAAGAAGAAAGGTTTGCCCCTTTTCTTTCAAGGAGATTTAACACAAGTTCCTTATAACATTTCCATTTAGACCTCACTGGAAGAATTTAGTCACAAACATGTAGCTATCAGGAAGGCTAAAAAATATCTTTATACAGAGAGTCAATGCGTCAAGGTTAAAGTCAAAGTTCTGTTATTAAAGAGAAAGAGAAAATGAATATTGAGGCAGACCTCCAACATTTTCTGCCACCTCATACCTCATTTCTGTGACTTTTACGATCTACCTCAGAACACTGACCTATATCCATGGCCATATTAGCAGACATTGCTAATACCTGTAACCCTGAAATCTTAGTATCAAGCAGCCTGCTTTCCAAAACCATCTCTTACCTTCTCACCTCATTCACTCTGCTACTTCAATGCCAGTTCTTTCACTCCAAAGGGCTTTCCATCCATCTGCTTTTTCTTCACTTCCCAGCCTATCTGGTTTAAAATTCATGATCCAACATTAAAATTTCACCCTACTTGTCACACTCATCTCCTTTGTTGCCTCTCCATACTTGTTTGACTAAACTTGATGTTTGGTATATACTTGCAATCCAAACAGCTAAATATGGTAAAAGAATAATACTACCATGATAACTTGGCTTGTCTTAAATACATAACCATCACACATAAGAAGGCTTTCAGCGGTACATGCCAGTCACACTTCATTTTTCTATTCAATTCTCAGTTGCCACACTTGATTGTTTCATACCTTCTGTCTGCTCAAACCTCAAATATTTTTGGCCCCCTCTCGTCACAGTTAATCACCATGCTTCTTTTTTCTTTAAGAAAATGCAAGTAGTGAGAGGGTGGGCGGGGTGGGGGGTGAGGAGGGGAATGTGGCTTAAGTATAGAGCACCTTCCTAGAAAACAGAAGTAGTCAGAAATGCTTCAGAATCCATGGGAAAGATGGAAGGAATTGGAGTGGGGGAGGGGAAAGGTAAGGCTCATCCAAAAGGAGTTACCCAGAAAGTTAAGAATTTCCAGGGGGTGAGCCGGAAGTCGTCATTAAATTTCATCTTTTTTCTGTAAACGGGGGTTTTGTCAGTATGTCTACTGGCATATCATGTTAGAAAGCTAACTTCATTGTGAAAATGTTTATTAAAAGCTTACTTTGTACAAGGTATGTGTAGGATCACAAGAAGAATCAAATCTGGATCTGCTCTGACCAACTGTCAAAGAGTTTCCTTCTCACAGCTTAATGTAACCTTGTTAAAATGCAGACTTTAATTCTATACATAGGGGCTGGGGAGCCTCAGATTCTGCATTCCTATCAAGCTCCCTGGTGTCTCTACAGCACATGCTGGGTGACAAAAGTAGGGCCAGAGAAATACATATAACACAAAGTATGAATTTATACATCTTAGTAGTTCCACTAATTATCACAAATTCATGGATCTTTCCCAACCCTTTGCTCATTTTATACCTTTAGT
The DNA here is from genome assembly GCF_047511655.1 of Castor canadensis. NCBI lineage: Eukaryota > Metazoa > Chordata > Mammalia > Rodentia > Castoridae > Castor > Castor canadensis. The sequence goes on along the minus strand of NC_133397.1, from coordinate 101,272,174 downwards.
GCTCCTTCCAATATTTTTGCTGTTGCCTTGTTTCTTGAATTTCATTTTGAGTTGCTCATTGTATGTGCTATTCTTAGCTTAGAAGAGCATTGTCCTTCTGCTGTAACTAACATTTTGCCAATTTGTGGAGGTCCCTCAAATCACTCCATCTTGAATTCTTCCCTGGGACCCTATTCTGGCTGCTCTTTCCTGTGTGTCCCCAGGACATGATTTTAACCATTAGCAATGACAGTACTCCTTCCTGTGGCCTGCAGTTGGCAGCCCATTTATTCCCTGCAGGAACCCACCTCTCTGGGTCTCTGCTCACTGAGTCTTGGCCCAGAAAACATTTCAGAGTGGCCCTTTGCAGGTAGGACATTTGGCAGAAAAGGTTCACCAAACCATGGATAGAGTAACTTGCAGCAAGTACTTTGTTTTTGTGGTATTGGGAATTGAACCTAGGGCCTTGTACTTGCTGGCAAGCACTCTCCCCAACTCCCTTGCAGTACTTCTGTGTGCTCGAACTACCTGTTACTCTATTTGTATTTGTGAGGAATCCCTTCTGTTAGAGCAAAGTAAAACAGTTGTACTAAAGTGAACCAATGACCTTATTAAGTCTTTCCCAGATATTGGTTAAGAACTGAAGTTATTGAGAGAAGTTTGCAAATACATGTCCAAGGTGATACAGAAAAGAATTTATAGGTTATTTTTGTATAGGGGATAGAGGGGTTAAGAATATGGGAGGTCATTGGTATGATATTGTTATTGCCTCATTTTTTACATTCTGTCTTCTAAAAGGAATTGGCTTGTTTGATCTTCAGTTTTCTTCTGTAGCCATAATGACTTTGTTGTCATCCTAGACCTCCCTGAGGGAGAGCACTGATTCACGTTTTTTGTGGATGGATGTGGTTCATGATCCACCAGAGGTAAGGCTTTGATGTCCAAGGAGAGCCATTGGCTTAGTATCCTCATTTTATCTGCTATTAATGTCAGATTGATGGGCAACAGCTCTCCTATGCTAGAGGAGTTCTCTCTCTATAAAAGATGGAGGTGTTTGGTATAATCCATTTTAACTTTTAGTAAAAGCAGAGGGGAGGTTGGGTGGAAGAGATGGATTTGAAAAGGGGATTCAGTAATGTTTCTTGTTCTGTTTCAGCCTGTGATTACCAGTCAGCTTGACACTAATAATTTGATCCATGCCAAAAAATCTGATTTTGAAGTGTTTGATGCTTTAAAGCTAGATTCTATGGAAAGCTCTGAGACATCTTGTTGAGGTAATTTTGTAGTATTTGCTCTCTCTTTCTGTGTCTTTCTTGAAATGCACATTTCTTCCCCAAATGGTGTTTTGTTCTGGGTTTTTTTTTTTTTTTTTTTTTGATTTCCATTTCTTCTCAGGAATCTTCTGAATTCTACACACACACACACACATACATACACAAACTAACATATGCCCCATGTCTTCCTTTATATGTGATGTACTCTATTTTCTATTTTAACTTCTATAGCCCACTGACAGGCTGTAGCCATAGTTCGAAAAGCTATTTCTAGTAATAGCTTACATTTTCAACTGATCTTTGGTGGTCTCAACTGGCACAGGCTGGATGTGGCTGATCTGTCTTCCTATGTTGCTCTTGCTTAATCATGCCAGTTTGGGAGCTCTTGATAGTTCTGTATTTTTGTGAGGCCATGGTAGCATAATAGTCCTTGATGACAAAAAGTAGTTTAAAAAGACATACACACATACACACAACACACACACACACACACACACACACACAGTTCTTCTGTATGTGAATTAATTTTGTGTTTGATTAAAAACAAAAAGTCCTTGGTGAGGAAAAGACCTGTATAGTTTTCCTGCAGTATTATTTTTCCAAGGCCTTCATCTCTACTTCCATTTACTCTAGTAGCAGGAGAGTGTTCTGTGAACCACATTCAGTTACTGTTTTGTTACTTTACAAGAGCTGTGCCTGTCTAAAGAACTCTGCATTGTGTTTCCCCTGAAACACTTGTCCATGTTGGCAGAACTCATGACTCTCTGCTATTGATGAGTTCTGCCAACATGGACAAGTTCCCCAACAATAAAATCAGGGGTTACACTCAATAATCCTCAGCAATCACAGTACCTTAAGTGAAACATTTAGAATCTGAGACACAATTTTTAGAAGAATAACCCATAGTATAATAACTGTCTATTTAGGAAAATTTTGAAATTATTGTTTTCATTATAAAAGTTTAGAAAGTTACATGTATAGTCTTTTAACTAGTGGGGCAGTGATTTAAAACAATTCAAAAATACCAGATTCAATTATGAGGCCACTTGTAACTCAATTTTTTAAATTATATGATTCTGGCAAAGCAATCAATGAATATTTGACAAGCAATCATAATTATGTAGTGAGAAAACTAGCATACTTCTGATGTTTCTCTCTTCTTTCACCTAATTTCCTAGTCCATTTATACAATGCTTAGTTAGAATCTGTTTTATTAAGAATCTACACATAATGGGTTTTAACATGTGCTCATGTAACAGCTAGTCATTTATGTGGTTCTGGGGAAATCACTTAACCACTTTGTATTTTTTTAATGGAAAGGAAATAAAACTTTCTCGTGTACTTCCCAATGGTATTTATGTGTCATGTGACAAAATAAGTGAAAGTTCTTTGAAAAGTTTCAAGTTTTATACTTTTTTAAAACTTTTTTTATTGTTGTGCTGGGTGGAGGTACATCATAGCTTTTACAAATGTCCTTACAATATATCAAATATATCATACTTCAATAATATCTATAGATTTTTAAGATGTTGTTTCATAACAGTATTATTCCTTCATTCCTTCGGTTCGTCATTTAATTGAAATGAGTTATTAAAATTAACTACTTACTAAAATCTTTTTCATTGGACAATATAAAAGATTAATTTTTTAAAGAAAAAATCATTATTCTTTTCATTTTTGTATCTTTTCTTCTGTTCTTGCCTACATATTTTTTCCATTTTCTGAAGTATAATTCACATGCCACAAAATTCACCCTTTTAAATTGTACAATTCAAGCGTCGCAGAATGGCTCAAGTGGTAGAGTGCCTGCTTAGCCAGCATGAAGCCTTGAGTTCAAACCTCACTACCATAAAAAAAAGAACAAATTGTACAATTCAGTACAATTTTAGTATATTCAGTAATTTTAGTATATTTAGAGTTGTTAAACTATTACCATGATTTTATTCCAGAACATTTCTATCATCCCAAAAGACACTTGATACTATGAACATGGTACCATTTCTTCCTCCTCTGCCCCTGTCAGTCACAGATCTGTCTTCATGGATTTGCTTATTGTGAACATTTCATATAAATGAAATAAATCATACAATGAGTGGTCTTTTGTATGTGGCTTCTTTCATTTAACATAATGTTTTCAGGATTCATCCATGCTGTAACATGTCCAAATACTTTGCTGCTATTTATAGCTGAATAAAATTCCATTGTATGAATGTACCATTTTGTTTATCCCTTCATTGTTGATAGACATTTAGATTGTTTCCACTTTTGGCTATTGTGAATACTGCTGTTATCAACATTGATGTACAGTTTTATTGTGGATATATGTTTTACCTTAGGTATAACTTTGTTTAACTGCTTAAGGAACTATAAAACTGTTACCCAAAGTAGCTGTACTATTTTACATACCCACTAGCAATGGGAGTAATACAGTATGAAGGTTCCAATTCCTCCACATTTTTGTCAATACTTGTAAGTCTGTCATTTTGATATAGGAATCCTAATGAGCATGAAGTATATCTTGTGGTTTTGATTTGTATCTTCTTAATGACGACTACATACACTTTGTCCTTATTGCTACAATCATTGTAGTATCAGTAATCTTAGAGTCATTAACCTTGTTTTCTACCGCTTGGGTAGAGAAAAAGAGGAAATCTAATCTTTTCACATTGTTTGAGAGTATACAAGGCATCTTCACATCCACTCTTTCTTTGATTTTTTTTCCCAAAAACATTGTGGATTAAGGCAAAGATTGTTATTTTTAACTTATGAGGAAACTGATCTTAGTAAAGGTATCTGTCCAAGGTCACGCAGCTGATAAATGGAGTCACTCTTCCTGAGCTGAGGTCCGCAACCCCTCATCTCCTCATGATTTTATGTGATCATGTTGGGGAACTGCCTGGCTTATGTTCAGGATGACTCAGACTTTCCTTTTGCTACCTTACAGTCACAGACCCATTAGGTCACAAGTTTGTGATCCATGACTTCTGTATTTAATATTAGTGGCCATACACTGAAGATTTTTCCATGAAATTCTTATTAATTCTCCACCTTTCCTTCACATTTGCTTAAATACCTTTCAGACCTTTCCAGCTCACTCCTAAGGCCTTAAGGTCAAGAAATGTATATATTTCAATCTGAGAAGAGATTTAAACCTCACCCATCATTCCACCTCACCTACTCCAAGTTTTTCTTAACAAGGACACTTATATTTCTGTGAGTATCCTGAGAAAATTGATCGAGCATCTGGGGGTCTCCAGCAACATTCAGATCAAAATTTAGTATACTATAAGTTGGGATTTATTACAAAGTTATGTTGAGATTATAAACCATATACATATAAATAGCATTATAGATTTTCTTTTTATAAGACTGAAGTGTGGGCTTCTTCATGTACTGATATAAAAATTTATAGTTGTCTTTGTTCCTAATAAAATCAGAACCAAATATGGTAGGACCAATTTCTAGGACTTCTGTTCCAACACAAGATAAGGAGTATTTATTATTTGGGGACATACAAAATATTGGCAATTTTTTTGCAATTAACTTATATCTCTATTAAATCTAATTGATTCCCTCTATGATTAGTTTTGACTCCTTTGGGCCTTTGCAGAGACTCTTCGAACAGTTAAACATATATGTGTGTGCCTCTGTACACACATTCCTTCCAAATCCTCATATATATTACTTCAATACAGTCATCATTTCTATCATTCATATTATTGCTCTTTCCTAATAGCCCGAGTAAATGAACTGGGTCTGTTGTATTAATTTGCATGTATTAAGTTACAGGTTAAGGAAGAAATTGCTCACTTGCAAACTGGTATAGCCTAAACAGAGAGAAAATTTGAGCCAAGGCTTAAAAATGTTACAAGTAATTTAAAAACATGAAACACACTTCCCAATTTCAAAAGTGTTTAATTCTAAGACACAAAGTAATATTAGAATAAAATTATACTTAAAAATACCAATAAGTTTTAAAAGTAATTATTGCATTCTAATTTGCAAAACTCAGGATAGCTCAGGATAGAGAGTGAGAGAAATACTAGTACGAGACTCTGACTCAACACCCCACTACTGCCCCCCAATTTTTTTTCATGACAATTCAAAGGAGGTACATTTAGCTAACTAAACAAAGAATGCTGTTTTTCCTTTCTAGGATACAGTAGACAGATATTTGGTGGAAAAATGCATTCTATTTGGTTGTATCTCTAAGCACAACAGGCATATTAGGGTTTTAATGAAGCATTTTTAAAACATCACATTGAAGCAACATGAGAGGAATAGAGGGAAAATTAAACACTAAGCTTTTAGAAAATAACAATTACTTGGTTAGGTAATCTTGTGATAATTGAGAGATTATTAATATTTTGATGAAAATTGACAAAAATCACATCAAAAAGTAAACCCACTCCTCTTGATTACTGAGAAACACATTTATAACTTTTGGGGGGGTGGGAAATACTGAGGGTTTTGTTTGTGTGTGTGTGTGAGGGTAAAGACAAGAGGTTTATTTAGAGAAAGGACAACGTTCCCCAGTGAGGTGGGGTGGCATCCCAAGTGGATTGACCTATACTGGGGTTTGAACATAGGACCTTGCATTAACTAGGCAGTTTTACAAAGAAATGAGCAGTCTTCTACATGTTAGGAGAGCAATTCATTCCCAGAGAGAATTCATGTAAGCCTCAGCAGAATTGCCAAACGAATTTATGGTATTCAGTTATTTCAGTAGTTAGCAAGCAATGAGGCTCCATATTTATGTAAACTGGAAATCAATGAAAACAACTCACCTGATAGACAAGATCAGGAAACTGAAAACATAAAGCTTGAAGTGCCAAGCAACACTGTGAACATGATCCACGCAAGGTGGCTCTCCGCTGCTCATGATGCTCATAGATGGGGATGATTCCTTTCTTCCTCTGTGCCTCCCTTCCCAACTTCCTCTTTCCTTCCCCTACTGTTTTCCTATCTTCCATGTATATTTGTACAGTGTGTTCTATTGGTGAGGTACTCTTCTAAGCTCCAGTTATACAGCAGGAAATAAAACAGACAAAACCCTTTGCTCTCCTGGAGCACATTCTAGTGGGAAAAATGAACAATATATTACCCTTACAAGCTGAAGGAAGGGCATAAAATGAAAATCTTTATGAAGCCAAATGGTCGTTCTTCAGGAGATGCCTGTACACAATTATGATTTGTAGCTGGTGTGATATATAAAAAAGATGTTTGCAAAACAAAAATGTGTGAGGAGCCTCCATCCCCAAATGTTGAGTTATATCTGAGAAAAATCTATCCTAAGGATATAATTCAAAATCCTGAGAAATGTATATGCCCAAAGATGTTCATGTCAAGATTAACTTAAATAGCATAAAAAGTAGGGAACTCACCATTCCTCATCTGTGCAACATTTAAGTAAATTACAATAAATTCTCTTGATTAATGTAGCCAGTAGAACATGACTGTGTAGAACATAATAAAATGCAAAGTTACACTAGCAGAGTTAGATTAACAATATACAAAGTATATGGACTATATGAACACTATAATTATCAACCTTGTAAAACAAACATTGCTACTCATGCCGTGGTGAGAGTGCTATGATGACAGAGTAGCAGGTAATTTAAAAAATATGACTCTATTAACTTTATAATGGAAACATGTTTTAAATTACCTATAGCTTCCTAGCCCAACTGTGCCCAGAGCAACCCTCTAGGACTAAACTGGATCAAAACCATTCTGTTTAGCTTTCTCTGAGAATACAATTTAGATAGAGTTTACCTTTTATTACCATAAGCCAAATACGCCTACCTAAGAAATTTGGAGTCACTAGTAAATTCTAGCAAACATTTAAGGAAGACATTATATCAATTTTAAATGAATTCTTTCACAAAACAGAAGAGTTGATAATACTTCTCAACTCATCTTATGAGCCTGGCTTTAACCCACTACTAAAGCCAGGAAAAAATATTACAAGGAAAGAAAAAAATAAGAAAAGGAAATTATACATCAATATCCTTCATGACATAGATACTTTGTTCTAGCAAAACAAAGTCAGTATATTTTAGGAGAAATTTAGTAGAGCTGGAAAGACAAAGGACAAGTGGCACTAGTTTGCTCTGAATGAAGTGAGGAGGGAGGGCAGTTCCAATGACGGAGGCACAGTCAGATACAGGGAAGGTCCTTTACTGGTTCAAAAGCTATTAACTTGGCTCCTAGAGAAACTGATCTTTGTTCTAGTTCCATAGTTCTCAGTTCAGGAATGTACTAGAACTAGTTTTGTTTATCTGAAAAAGCCATGAGTATAAGTGAAACATCTCAGGGTACTCCATCAGAGGTCATATTATATTCTGAGATTGATGAGGTATTCCTACTGGAAACAAGATAGCTTCCAAAATGTAGTCAGAATAGTCTACATGCAGACCTGCTCCAGCCTAAAGCTTATGTATATAAGGCAAGATTTGCAGTAAGTAGTTGAGCTTCTAGAAAGATCTTGTCATGAGACCCTTATTCAGTCTGTATGGTCACTGGTGAAGCCTTTTTGGGGTAGGAAATTTTATCTCCATGGTTTCTGATCAGCTTTGTACCTGCTGAGTATACTGACTGCACTGACTTCCTTTGGTATCCTAAAGATAAATAAACCCTGTGTAATTAATCCAAGGGGTGCAATGGCTGGACTTTCCATTAACGCAAGCCCACCAATGGCACCTGCCAACCAAGAGAAGTACTGCTGATCATCCTAACAGAAGATCAGTCTCAACATACAAGTGGCATTAGTTTGCTCTGAATGAAGTGAGCAGGGCAATTCCAATGACTGAGGCACACTGGCTATAGGGAAGGGCTGTTACTGGTCCAAGGGCTGTTAACTTTACTTCTAAAGAAACTGATCTTTGTTCTAGTTCCTAGTTCTCAGTTCAGGAATGTACTAGAACCAGGTCTGTCTGCCTGAAGAAGCCATGGGGTAAAAGTGAAACCTCATACTGAATTCTGAGTAACTGAGATTAATGAGGTATTCCTGGCTAAAACAAAGTTGTCTCCAAAATGCAGTCAGACTACACTACATGCAGAAATGCTCCAGCCTAAAGTGTATATATATATATATATATATATATATATATATATATATATAGCGAGCCTTGGAGTAGGCAGTTGAGCTTCTAGAAAGACTCATGAAATCCTTAATCATTCTGTATTGTCACTGGGGGTAGGATTTATCTCCATGGTTTCTGATCAACTTGCCCAGGCTGTGAATCCTTACTGTACTAACTTCTTCAGGTATCCTACAGCTTAAATAAACCCTGTTTGATTACAAAATGGGTGCTGTGACTGGACTTTCCATTAACCCATGCCCAACAATGACATGAGTCCCTGAGTTCAAATCCCAGTACCACCATTGGGAAAAAAATATTAAAAATGAGCAAAAAACATGAAAGAGAATAAATATATAACACCCATGTATAATATTATAGCTATTATATATAATGTATAATATACAATTTTGTATACACATACACACACATATATATATAAATACATATGTATATATCATAAGAAAAAAATTTTTTAATGGACTCACAAAGAATAGATTTAGAATATTAAATTTATTCTGGCAAAAGGAAATAGGAATTTCAAATTATAATATTTAGTAGTTATTTGTTTGGCTTTACTTATTTTCTATGCTTCTTTCCCTCCACTACATACTTCTGCATTTACTCTATCTCATCCATTCTAATTTGCGGCCTCTTATACGCCCCAGATGGGATGGGTGCTTCTGTAATGAAAGAATATTTAACCTTGTTACTGTAGTTCCCAGTCATTAAAACTCACTGTGCTTGCGCCTAAGGCCAGGGACTGAACTAGAATGTGTGGCTGTGTGGGGACTGCACAGGTTCCTTAATTAACCTAAAGTGAAACCTTAATGTGTCTGTGTGACTGTTCATCTAAACACTGCTACTATATTCCTGTTAGAACCTCTGCATGTGAAAACTGAAGTCACTGAACTTTGTAGACAGACAAATGTTGTTGTTTAGGTGAATGCATTTTTCATCTGTGTACTGCATTTGTCAGCTTTGTTGAATAAACTTACATTCTGAGTATTGCATTGGCAATTTCAACTTAAAATGTTCATCATGATGAAAGGTATAGGCTCTTTAGAGAAAAAATTACCATGCGAGAGGGTAATGGCGCTGGAAAGAAATCAACGCGGAGCTCAGAAGTTAGTCTGTGGGTTAGTTAAAATAAGCTTTTTAAATATCCAAACTAAAAACAAGAAACCCTGCAACCTCTTGCCTCCTCACCTTCATTAAAACAACACTTCCTCATGTAGGCTTCTTCTGGTGTATTATCCGCAGCTGGGCATCTACATGCACACAACCTGAGCCCTGTCACACACACACACTTTCTTTGTGTTTTCAAAGTACCATTCCCAACGCCATTTGCAAGGAAATAGGTAAGCACTTAAACCTATAAACTTTCCATAAGATAAGCTGACCCAGAAAGGCCGGCCCATCAATTACACTGGACACACGCTGCTCTAGACTGGTCGGCTCAGGAGAGCCTTTTTGTCCTGCGTGACCGCCTCTCCATCATCTGCAGCTATTTCTTTCCCAGAAGAACAAACCCTCAAGCTCTCAGGTTGTGGGCACACAGCAGGAGTTGGGGGAATACTTCCTGACACTTCTGAAGCACTCGTTTTCGCGCCTAGAAACCCTGGGTCCCTATTTGTTCTGCTCACGTCTGCAGCAACAACCTGACGGTGCTAGGTTGCATCCAGTACGTGACACTTAAGCGGTGCGTTCTGCAGGTGCGCGCTCCCTTCCGGCAAGACAGGAGGAGGAGGTCGGGACGCGGGGGGCTCTCCAGCACCTGGCGACCGGCACGCCGCGCTTGGAAGGCCAAGTGGGTTCGATCTGCCGCACCTCCGGCAACGAGCCAACAAATGTGGAAACAGCAGGCGGAGCAAAGAAACAGCAGGCGGAGCAAGGACCCCGCAGCGCTGCCGAGAAACCGCGCGTGCGCGGCTGGCGGAAAGGGCGGGCGAAGCTGCGCAGGGAGTTTGCAGAGTTTAAGCAGAGAGAGAGCCTGACCTGCCCCCACCGGGCGTCCGCGCGGTCCTTGGCCCGCACCCCAAGAGGGCGACGCGGCCTGGGGGGACACACGATCGTGGGGGGCCAGGAGCTCAGGCCGACTTTGCATCGCCGCTCACCTGTCAGGCCCCACTGCCCTAAGTCCTGGGCCTGCACCCGCGTCTGCACCGCCTCAGGCCGGCCCTTAGGCTGCAGCGCCTGTAGGAAGCCCGGCTCATCGCCCGCCATGGCAGAGAGAGGCCCCGCCCCAGGTCCCGCGCGCCTCCCCGCCCTGCCGTCCCTTCCCTTCCCGGCTCTGCCGCCAGGGGACGCGCGCGGCTGGGTTGCTGTACCCCAGCAAGAGCTTGGGAGTGACGCCGGCATGCTGCCTGCTACCTTTGCAGATGCTGGAAGGGACTCAGCACTCTGTGCACGTGCTCCTCTAAGGAGCACTAGAGACCGCTGTTGCTGAAAGCATGGAGTCTCGCTTGGGGCTGCAGATGCCCAAGGGTCACTAACAGCAAAACAAAAGGTTGGCATCTCTATCTTTATTTCGCTTCTGACTCCTTTTATTACCCAAAACTTTGGGCCCGAATCCTGAACAGCTCTACACATGCTTATTAATCACCGAAGAATGTCTGTTCGCAAACCAGTAATACAAGGCTTGAGTGGCCCTAAATTTACCTAATCTCTCTTGTCTCCCTTTAAGACTGAAAGCACCAGGGAGGAAATAAGAGAGTAACAAAATTCAAGGAACAGCCTCCTAAACAGGAGCAATTACCCTCTGCCAGGAACTGAGGCTGCCCTCTGCCAGGAGCAATCATCTCATCTCAGGACAGAATTGACCTCTAGCCGCAGGGACTTCTCCAGTTCTCACAGAACCGGACCTGAGATCATAATCAACCAGATGGAGATTTCTCCCGCACCCAATCCTGTCCCTAGTGAAAACTGTAGCTCATGTCAGAACCTTTGAAGATAGGGCTGGAGTCCCGTGGTCCCCCTTGTCTTTCGATACAGCTTTAATGAATGAATTCCTTTCTTCGCCATTGCTTTTTCTTTTTGTTGTGAAGCTTGGTTTGTTGGGAGTCTAGGAAGTTGAGACACCCTCTGGTCTAGGCCTCTGAGACCTCTGGGAACACTTCTCAACCTGCTCCTATATGCCCAAGGCATGGTAGCCTGAATGCTCACTGTGGAGTTGGCATGGGCAGTGTGTGTTAGTCATTTGTTATTGTTATGTGCCAGATCTGCTGGACCCTAGGAGGTGTAAAGTTCAGTAACACAGTCCCTGCCCTCCAGTGCTCACAGCAAACAGTGTAGCTGCTGAGTTGGGTTTATACTAGTAATAAATAGGTTTAGACCATGAAATCCCCTTACTAACTTCCTATTAGCTGTAAGCCAAAGTGGGAAGCCTCTGAATGGCAGTAAATTAAGATCATCAAAGGCAACATGTTGCAGTGGGTATTTCGAGTGAAATATGTATGGGGAGCAGATTCAAGTTAGGGGTCACCCAAACTCAATATCAGGTTTGAGTGGATTTGTGATCCACTATACAGCTAATATAACCATTATCATGAGAACAAAATAGATGAATGTACATCTAGTTTCTGCCCTAAAGACTTTTCTGTAAATTTTCATATTTAACACTCAACAGCCCTACAAATAGGTCCTATTTACTGCCACTTGGAATGGTCAATGGTAAAGCTGCAACAGGAACTATGTCATCCCGTGTGATGTCATCAGATCACTGTTTCCACTTACTCACCCTGTGCTTCCCTCTTCCACAAATCCATTTTAAAGATGTACGATCTCCAGTCTGAGCGCCCCTAAAATAAATTCACTCTGAGTCACAAAAGCGGAGACTTTGGATTGGCTTATTTATTAAAAAACAAAACAACAAAACCTCTAGTCATTGCTTAGTGAAACTTGTTTTGTGTCTTAAGTAATTCTTTGAGTAGAGATGGAACCAAGTACTCTGTGCCAAGCCCTGGTCATGTTCACTGGAGATAATCTCCAGGCAACAAACAAAACTCAGACAAAAGTAAAACAGTGTCACATGATGGGGCCACATTGATTTCACATAGCAGCTTTCCCACTTGGGTGTTTTCTCAAACCCTTACAACCAATATTTATCCTTTGGTGGCTTCTCTAAGAAACCCTCTGCCCTGTGTGACTGCTTGTGAGAGGTTTGTACATCTGGTGTCCATGTTTGATTTGTTTCCTTCCAGATTCTAATCTGCTAAACATATCTGCTAATACAGCAATGTCAACCACCTGTCATTTAAACAAAAAGGGTTTTTAATATTTGTTAACTTAAAGTTAAGGAGACTGGTGGTATATTGAGTCTAGAACCTAAAATACAGGTAAGAAAGTGAGCTGAGAGACTCCAGGTCTGGACTCAGTTGTAGTCTGGAGGCTGAAAAGAAGAGCCTGTAGAGGAGCACGTGGAATAGTCTAGGCGGGAGATGACCATTTGGGGGCTACATGCTTTATTAGGTAGAATCCACTATTCACCGATTGATCATCCAGGAGAAAAAGAGGTATAAAGGATTGTTTTGGGGATTCAGCCTGAGGATATTGCAGAGCAAAGTTGCCACAAGGAGAAAGAAAGACAAAATAAGCTCTGGAGAGCATCACGAATTCATGTTTGAGGCCATGTGTGGTGGCTCACGCCTATTGTCCTAACTACTCAGGAGGTGGCCATACAGAGGACTGTTATTCAAGACCAGGTCAGGGAAAGACTTAGTGAAATCCCATGTCAACATATAAGCAAAGTATGGAGGTACATGTCTTGTGTTTTTTACCCAAGGCCAGCCTAGGCAAAAAACACAAGACCTTATCTGAAAAATAACTAGAGAAAAACGGGCTGGAATGTGGTTTAAGTGATTGACTGCTGTGTAGCAAGAAGGCCCTGAGTTCAAACCTCAGACTACCAAACCCAAAGCATTCATGTTTGTGCTATGGGATGTGTGGAGAAAGGGGAGATCTCAATAACTGCTGGAGGGAGTGTAGACTGGTACAGCCACTATGGAACACAGTACAGAGGCCCCTCACAAAACTGGAAATAGAACCGCCATCTGATGCAGCAATCCCACCACTGGGTACATATCCAAAGGAAAGGAGATTCCTGAGTAAAAGAGACATCTGTGCTCCCATAGTCACAATACGAAAATATGGAATCCATCAGTGGATGAGTGGATAAAGAAGATGTGGCATATATACACCAGGGACACACACACACACACACACACACACACACACACACACACACACAGCTCAGGCTGGGCTTCAACTCATGATGCACCTGCCTTAGCCTCCTGAGTGCTGGATTACAGGCATCAGCCACCATATCCTGCTTTGTAATGAAATATTGTTCAGCCATTAAAAAAAGAATAAAATTATGTCATTTGCGGCATCATGAATAAGCCTAGAAGGCATGTTAAGTGAAATAAGTCAGGCACAGATAGACAAATACTGCATGCTTTCAATTATGTGGAAACTACAAAACGTGATCTCATAGCAGTGGAGAGCAGACTAGTGCTTACCAGAGGCTGGAAAAGGGGATAGGGCATAGGGGGTGGAGAAAGGATGAATGATGGGCACAGAGGTACAAGTGGATAGGAAGAGTAATTTCTAATGTCCTCTCGCACAGTAGGCTACCTATGGTGGACAACAATGAATTGAATATTTCAAAATATCTAATAGAGCAAATTGTGAATGTTCCCATCAAAGAAATGATAAATGTTTGAAGTGATGAATATGCAATTGCCTTGTTCTGACCATTACACATTGTACTCATGTAGTGAAATACCACAATGTACACCACAAGTAGGAACAATTATTATGTCAGGGGAAGTTCTTTTTAAGATTTTTGCATTTTACTGAAGGCATTCCTTTTTTTTTTTTTTTTTAAAGAACTCAGTTTGGACAGGGTAGAGCTCAGGGGAGAAGTTGGAACTGGATATAGAAATGTGGATGCCATAATTCAAGGATAGAATGTCACTCAGATTCCTGGATGGAACCACAAAGAGAAAAAGCTTTGGATAACTAAGTCCAGAAGATGAGGAGGAAGCAACGGAAAATGCTAAGAAGACAACCGAAGAGAGTGTATGACAACTAACATTTATTTCCCTGAGGCCAAATGAAGGGGAGTTTTTAGAAAAAGTGATGGTCTGTGTCAAATGCAGCTGAGAGCTGCAGCAAAGCTAGAACAGAGAAATATCCACTGTATGGGGCAATGTGACAGTCACTGATAACCTTGACAGCAATGATTTCTGTGTATTGGTTCAGCCCAAAGCCTGATAGAAACAGATTTAAAAAGGGAATGAGAGGGAAGAAAGTGGTGGCAGACTGTCTCACACATCTTCCAAGAGTTTTGCTACTGTGAAAGAAAGCACAAAAGTGGCAGCATAGGTATGGAGTCAAGGGAAGGTTTTGTTGCTAGAGATAGGCAGTATTAGAACACTTAAATGTCAGGCTACTAATTACTCAAATGTTCATGGGTCAAAAAACACTGAGCATAGACAAAGCATCTCTCCTCTCTGCCACCTGCTGACAGAACTGTGACAGAGCAGCCACAGCAGGAAAGCCTCTATGGGCAGCAGGAAGTTGGATGTAATACACAACCATAGAAGGCACAGTGTAAGAATAGATTTGCTGGGGACAGTGCTTGCTCTCTTGATTCCTTCTGTTGTCTGAGTGAAATAGGGACTAATGTCATCAGATGAGCTTGTGGGTACAAGTGGGGGACAGAGATTTGGCAGTGGGGAAAATGGTTGTCTAGGGGTTACAGAGGAAACTGATTGGAGGAATATGGTAGCAGAGTCAGGCAGCCACAGGGGTCACGTGAAGGCAACACCATGAAACCGATTAACATGGCATGTGGTGCATGTAGGTAGGAAATTATTAAAGAGTTGAGTTATAGCAGGGTTTGATATTTGTCACATGAGTACAATAGTGATTATACTAGCTGGGTGTAGTGGTACACACCTGTAATCCCAGCTAGTCAGGAGGCAGAGGCAGTAGTTTTGCAAGTTCAAGGCCAGTCCAGACAAAGGTAGCAAGACCCTATCTCAAAAACAAAATAAAATCAAAAGGTCTTGGGCATAGCTCAAGCAATAGAGCACTTGCCTAGCAATTCCCGGGTTCGATCCCTGGTACTTCAAAAAATGGTGATTACACTGGCTGAATATCCAGTGTGTAATATAGAAGGTCCCTGTACCATTGCAGCAGAGACAGACACATCAGACACACACACCCACACACACACACACACACACACAGAGAGAGAGAGAGAGAGAGAGAGAGAGAAATTTTCAGGTAGTATATTGCTAAGAAAATATAAAACAGTGTACGAGATTGAGAGTGGGTCTGGAGAGCATTTCTGGATAGAAGGGGTTGAAGAGGAGAACAGGATGGCACTAAAAAGACATTTGAGCTAAAATATGATTGAGGAGAAGACAACTTTGTGAAATCAGGTGGAGAGCTGTCAAGGCAGAGAGAACACCAATGCAAGCACGCTGAGACAAGATTAGCGAGGGAGTGCTGGATTGTGAAAATCAGTGAAGGTGCCCCTGAGGGGACTCCACCATTGATTAATTTAGGACTGAGGGAAAGCTAAAGTCCAGAAAGACACCAGAGGCTGCTGCATGAATAACTGGAGGGACATTGTTACTGCCACTGAGATTACAGCATCTTCTATCTGGAAGCTGGTTTGAGGAAAGGAAGATAATGAATTTACCTTTTGCATTTGTTGGATTTATACGTAGAACAGTGGCAAGCCTCTTGGATTGCTAGATGTTTGTGTGAGGTGCCTGTGCAGTATTCTGAACTCTAGTCCTATGACTTTGTAACCTTGAGGTGCAGAGAGAACGCTTCCTAAGTGAGCAAAATAAACATAAAAAGATAAGAGACTTTTTAGTAGTGAGTCCATATTAACTGACAGAAGAAAGTCTAGCTCCAACTCTTTTCATTCATTGCTCAGGTTATAAAATTGTGATGTTTATATGAACTCTCCATATTATTTCTCTGCAGAAGTGGCAAATACTCTGGCAACAGTAGCCTGATAGGGTCAATGGTAGCCAGGTTACCCCATCAATGGACGTTGTATTTGCAAACCCTACCAAAACCAAAATGTGAAGCCCTGGCAGGAAACAATGTTTGCTGTGCAATGAGTGCCTGTTATGTTGGGCAGCAATAGGACACTACCTGGCAGCATCTAGTGAGTCAGACATTGTGCTTCAACAGACCTTGGATCTTTGGACTTAGATTAGGAATATGTCAGTGCCCACAGTGGAAAATTGTTGCACTGGAATGAAAGAGCCTTATAGTTTCCTTCTCCCAAAAAAGAAAAAACTGAATTTTGACTTTGATGTAATTATACATTTTTGGCATCAAATACTACATGATAAGTTTTAAAATAAAAAAGCCAGGTAAAATATACCAAAGAAAAGGCACACTGAAGAATAGCAATAAGCCCTGTGGTGGTAACTCATGCCTGTCATCCCAACCAAGCAGGAGGCTGAGACAGGGAGGATCCGGGTTCCAGGCCAGCCCAGGCCCCAACCCTAAAAAAGTTCCTGAGACTCCATCTCAACAGAAAAACCTTCAATGTGGTGGTATCCACCTATCTTCCTAGTTATGGTGGGAAGCTTAAAACAGGAGGATCTTTTCTAGGCTACTTGGGCAAAAAGTGAGACTGTTTTTCCAAGATAACCAGAGCAAAAAGGGTTGGACATATGGCTCAAGTGGTAGAGTATCTCCCTAGTGATTAGGAAGCCCTGTCTTCAAACCCAGTACCTTCACTCCCTACAATATCAAGGAGACTTGGAGGGATAGTGCTTTTTTTCTTTCTCCCTACCAAGCATTGCCATCAAATTAGTCATAAGCAATTTCACTGTTATTTATCCAGCAGTACAACTTCTATGCAATCCACATCACTTAGCCCCTGGAGCTTTTGAATTTGTGAATTCTGGATTTGAACTTTTGTAACCAATTTCCACATAAAGAGTAAGTTAACTCAACAATACAATCAAATGAAACCAAAATGTTTTCCATGAGTCAGACTATACTGGCATGTTTTTAGACACTGTAATCTCTCTCCCCAAAACTACAATCCTCGAACTGCCTGTGACCTTCCCACCTTCCTTTTTTTCTGGGTGACAAGACCCAAAGCCATCTTATGCCCTGTTACTATGAAATCTGGATCTTAGGTTTGAAAAGTGAGCATACCTGTTGCACACATAAAAGTTTTCCTGACACAGTGGGAATGTTGAGCCAAGGGAGTTCCCCATCTCCCTCCCCCCAAACTGCTCAAAAATTGACATGTGCAATAATATTCATGATCAGTTTTAAAAGAGAGTGCTTTTGAAAGGCCCATGATGCGTAGTTATTTATGAGGATAAATAATGTTGTGAAAATTAACTGAAACATTTTTATGAGAAGCTAACCCCAAATTTGCCCAGAGTGCCAGGGTGTTGTGAAGGACCAACAATTTTTATTTGGAAATGAGCCTGGGAATTACTCATGTGTCTGTATTTTACCAGAGAAGATGCAAGTAATCGAGAGCAGTCCACATTGCTGAGGTTCCACAGTAATCTAATCCACTTTGGAGGTCTACAGCATAGCATTTCACCCACATCTGTGGCCCGTGCATGTGGGCTTTCAAGGTAGACAGAAACACACACACACACACACACACACACACACACACACACAGAATGGTATGTACACCCAATGATGGGGTCATGGATGGCCAGCTTTGGTAGATTGTATTGCTATTTGCAACGATCCACACTCTCTCCTACACGATGTTAATACATCCAAGCGCCTAGTCATACGACTTCCAGTGTCTCTCCATGGGATGGGCAGAGCCCATGTGAGTTGTTTTAGAATATGAATGGATACGTTATACTCTATCATATGAAGTGAGGTTTAAAAATGCTTGCTTAGCTTGTTCCTAGCCTCTATCATGAAAACTATAAAACTGAATAAAGGTTGCACTGGTTAAACTCTTTTCTAAACTTTTCATGTCAGTATAAATTTAAGTAACTTTTAAAAGACATATGGATGTGTATATCTATGTAAATGTCTATCTACCTACCTGAATAAATTTAGTTTGTATTTAGTAGCCCATAATAATAGAACTCTTTCTCCTCTCGAACATGAAGTCATTTGAAATTTTTCACTACTAATGCTAACTAATACTTGTTGAGGTCTAACAACATGCCAGAACATGTATATCTTCTTTCTTCCTCATAGCAAATTTACAGAGTAGGTCATATCCCATTCTTCATTTTTAGATGATACAAGTGATGCAGTTAACTCTCTAAAGTCAGAAAACCAGTTAGTGGTAGATTCCACATAGTCTGACTCTGACACCTAAACTATATCCCAAACACACTGAAATAAACATTTTTGTTGAAGCACATGTGCACTTACCTCTTTAGGAAATCTTGCAAAGGAATTGGTGGGTAAACAAAAGTTACAATTTGGGGAAATGCTGATAAATTGTTCACCATGAAGTCTTAATCAATTTCTCTTCCACCCACAGTGTATGAGAATGTCTATTTCCCTCACTTCTCTATCTAAAGAGGACTAATCGGGAGTTTTCTATTCTCATGCCTAAAACAGATATCTCATTGTCTAGAATTTCTCTGATAACACATTGGGTTGAATGTCATTTTATAAACTGGTTGGTTATTTTTATTTCTTCTTTTTAAATGGCTTATTCATATCCTTTGCTTATTTTTCTATTACCTTTGTTTGCAGTTGTGTGTAAGCTGTTCATTCACCTTTCTTGAATATGTTACAAGTATGTTATCCATAAGGAAAATAACATAGCTTTCCTTTATACCCTGTTAAATATTACTGATGGACAAGAGTTTTGAATTCCTGTGTGCAAAATTTTCCTTCCAGTTCTTGGATTTTACCTCTTAGTACTTTTTTATTAATCAAGTATTTTCTCCTATGATTTCTCTAGTTTTGTTTTGTTTTTTGCTGTGCTGGGGTTTGAATTCAAGGCCTTACAGTTCCTAGGCAAGTGCTCTACCAGTTGAGCCACTTCACCAGCCCTTTTTTGTTGGGTATTTTCGAGATAGGGTTTTGGGAACCATTTCTGCAGATTGGCTTGGAATCATGATCCTCCAGGTCTCTACCTCCTGAGTAGCTAGGATTATAGACATGAGCCACAGGCTGGGATTTATTTTTTCTGGACACTATAAAGTTAGTCAAGACCTAACTTTAACTTTTCCTCCAAATAGGTAACAAGCATCACTGACTGATAATTTCCTGCTGTTACTGAAATAACTCCTTTATTAAAAAACTAAATTCCTTTGTACATGTGAGTGTATTGTTGAGTGTTCTGTTGTTCTAGTTGTCTTTTTCTACACAAACAGCACACTGCTTCTGTCATTATAATATATAGCTTGCTTTGAGAAATTTCTGCCTTTTGTCTTCCTTAAAAAGTTTTAATACATTTCATTTTTTCTAGAAAATATGTATTTTTGATTATCCAAAGAAACATTGTTGGTAGTTATTTGTTCATGAGAAATATGTACAACATCTTTCAAAAGCCCTAGTGAAGACGGCATCATGAAGGGATCTGCTGGAGTTACAAACACAGCTATATCATTGAGCATTTCCTGTTCCCCACTAGACTTCATTTAACCATCTGAACTAGGAACTGTTATGTCCTATTTACAAGTGATGAAACTGAGGCCAGAGATTAAGAATCTTGCCCAATATTACACACCTGCAAAAACATGGGAACATGATATAATTAAAGAAAATTTACAATCAGATCCCATTCCCATCTTTGTTATACCTTTTGTTCATTGTCACATTAAGATTTCTATTCCTTTGCTCTCCATAGTAAGAGCAGAGATGAATGAGCTGGCAGTGAGAGTTGTAGAAAATGATCTAATGTCAATTTTCTTGAGAGCTTAAAACTGTGTGGCTTTTAATGCTTTTCTTCTACCTTCTTACATTAATTTAGTAAATATATATTATGTTCTGTATCTCCAACCAGTTACTAGAAGCTCAAAGATAAAGGAGGCAGACAATTCCTGCCTTGGTGGCAGTCAGAGCCTAGTGAGAGAGAGACAGTTGGACCAATGGAAATGGTTAACAACTTAGCTAGAGGAAAGCCATTAATCACGTGTAGAGGGGAGCTATTAATCAGGTGCTGTTTTTAATTTCCTTGCTGAGGGAGGTTTAGGAGGGAGTTTGGTTCTCATAAAGATAAAAGAACAGAAGGAACCAAACTAGGATACGGTCAAATGATTGTGTGGATTGTGTTGATTGTGTTCATTCATACCATAGATAATAACCATTGTCTCATTTCTGTACCTTAAGAAATAGCCATTGTCTCGCTTCAGTACCCAGGCTTGATTGCTTCACAAAGATTGCCTTGGATTTTTGCCTTATAAACTCTGCTAAAATTTGGAACAGGGCTGCTCTCTGAGACTCAACAACCTGTTGGTCAGAGCAGTCACAGCAGGCTAATAAAGACTCTCCTTTGAAATCTTTCTTGGGTGGTTGTGCCTCAGTTGACTCATAACAAAACATACAACATTATGTCTCTGAAGACCAGTGGAACAGAATACAGGACCCAGATATGAATCCACACAGCTATGCCCATCTTATATTTGACAAAGGCGCCAAAAACATACGATGAAGAAAAGACAGCTTCTTCAACAAATGTTGCTGGGAAAAGTGGTTATCTGCCTCCAGAAAACTGAAACTAGATCCATGTTTATCACCTGTACTAGTATCAACTCAAAATGGGTCAAGGATCTTAATATCAGACCCGAAACTCTGAAGTTGGCACAGGAAAGAGCAGGGAATTCTCTGGAAGCAATAGGTATAGACAAGGACTTCTTCAATAGAACCCCAGTAGTTCAGCAACCAAGAGAAAGGATGGACAAATGGGCCTACATAAAATTATAAACCTTCTGCACAACAAAAGAAATGGTCTGTAAACTGAAGAGACCACCCACAGAGTGGGAGAAAGTATTTGACAACTATACATCAGACAAAGGACAGATAACCAGAACATATAGGGAACTCAAAAAACTAAACTCTCAAAATCAATGAACCAATAAAGAAATGGGCCACTGAACTAAACAGAACTTTCTCAAAAGAAGAAATTCAAATGGCTAAAACACACAGGAACAAATGCACACCATCTGCCCATAAAGGAAATGCAAATCAAAACCACACAAAGATTACACCTCACCCCTGTTAGAATAGCTATCATCCAAAACACCACCTACAACAGGTGTTGGTAAGGATGTGGGGAAAAAGGAACCCTCTTACACTGCTGGTGGCATGCAAGCTATTGAAACCACTCTGGAAACCAATATGGAGGCTTCTTAACAACCAAACATAGATCTGCCATGTGATCCAGCAATCCCACTCCTAGGGATATATCCAAAGGAATGTGACTCAGGTTACTCTAGAGGCACCTGCACACCAATGTTTTATTGAAGCACTATTTATAATAGCCCAGTTATGGAAACAACCAAGATGCCCACCTGCTGACAAATGGATTAAGAAAATGTGGTATTTATACACAATGGAGTTTTACTTAGCCATGAAGAAGAATGAAATCTTATCATTCGCAAATAAATGGATGGAACTGGAGAGCATCATCCTGAGCGAGGTTAGCTAGGCTCAAAAGACCAAAAATCGTATTTTCTCCCTCATATGTGGACTTTAGATCCAGGGCAAATGCAGCAATGTTGTTGGACTTGGGGTCACATACTAAGGGGAGAGCACATACGTGAGGAATGGGGATAGGTAGGACACCCAAAACTTGAAAGTGTTTAATGTTCCCACTGTAGAGGTCCTAATACAGTAACCTTAAAACGATAGAGGTCAATATGGCAAGGTGACCAAGACATAGTGAAAAGATCAGGTAGAGGCAAATCAATTCGGGTTGTAATACACTTGTGTATGGAAGCAATGCTAGGAATCTCTCTGTATAGCTATCCTTATCTCAACTAGCAAAAATGCTATGTCTTTCTTATTATTGCTTATGTCTTCAACAAAATTGGAGAAAAAGGCACAACAAGTTCTGCCTGGAAGTGAGGGGGGTAGAGAGAGAGGGAAGGGGGCGGAGGGCAGGGGGGAGAAATGGCCATACAATGTATGCACATATGAATAAATGAATAAAAAAATTATGTCTCAGGGGTTAAGAATTTTGATCTTTATCCTGTAAAGTAAAGCCACCAGACTTTTTTTTTTTTTTTTTTTTTTTTACAGTTTGGAAGATTGAACTGAGAACTTTGTGCATGCTAGGCAAATGCTTTACCCTAGAGCTACGCTCCCCACCCCCTGCCTCCAAAGACTGTTAAGGAAGGGAGAAACATTTGTGTGGGCTGGTGTTCCCTTCTCTAATCAATCTGAGATTACACAGAGATGTGCACAGGCGGAGGCAGTAGGGATTGAATAGAGATGCAGATTTAAGAAATTTTTGAAGTTGAATGGGTAGCCAATGAGACAAGGAGGGAAAGGAGGAATTGGAAGATGACTTGAATTTTTGCAAGAGGTAAGTGGGGCACACTAACTGGAATGAGAAACAAAGTGGTTGGGGTGACAGGCATAGGACCCAGCATGTTTGATGTGCTTGAAGCCTAAGAGACAATTGCAGCAAGTTTCTGATGCTCAGGAATGAGGTCTTGTCCAGAGATGGAGACTTAGGTTTCATTAGTAGAGAGTGCTGCCAGCTGAGAAGATGATCTTTAGAGGGGTTTAAGGTTGTAGCCTGACATGAACTGGTCTACACAGAAGTCCTAAGAACTTTGCAGGTGTAGTAGCTAGAGGTGATTTGAAGCATGTTAAGTGGAACAGACAACTACAAACTGAATTGAAGTCTGGTGTGCTATTGCACACCTGTAATCCCAGCATGCAAGAAGCTGAGGCAGTAGGACTTAGAGTTTGAGGCCAGCCTAGGCTATAGAGTGAAACTCTGTGTTAAGAAAATGGGGAGTAACTCAGAGGTAGAGCTTTTGCCTAGCATGGTGAGGCCCTGGATTCAATCTCCCAACACTGCAGGCAAAAAAGAAGAAGGAGGAGGAAGAGGGGAATAAATTGAATTGAAGTGTAAGAATTGTTTTAACAGAAATAGCAGATATTAGTATAGAAATAGCCTTCTTCCCTTTGCCCTGAAACTGGCTTGGTGCCCTGGAAGTTCTTCGTACCAGAGTACTCCAGCTAGACACTCTCTGTCATTGGAAAAATGAAACCTATTTGCCATTTGGGGACCATATGGAAGAGGGTTTTGGTGTCAGAGTAATAAAGAAATCTCCAAAGTCACTTGTGCTTGGCGTAAGACACTCCTCTTGTAACCCATCTACTTCCATAAGTAGGAGTGATGAGAGAGCCCTGGAGCTTGGTTCTCACAGATCTCTCTCTTCTTCAGTGTTTACTGCCCTTCTTGCAATCTCTGGGCAATCTCCTTGGGCCATTTGTCCTTGTCTCTGCAGTCACCAGAAGCAGCCCAGGCTCCAGTAACCCTCACTCTCTATATTCTCTTCCCCATGTGGCTGGGCATATATACACAATAAAGGCATACCCATATTTTTCTATGATGTGGAAGAAGACAAGGATGTCCACTCTCATCATTATTATTCATGTTACTGGAATTCTCAGCCAGAGCTTCAGCTAGACAGGGCAGTGCACACCAGTGTTCCCAACACTAGGGAGGTTGAGATAGGAGTATCCTGTTTGACTCTGGCCTGGACTACACAGGGAGACAAGGTCCAGGAGGGAGTCATGGCATGCTGTTGATCGCACAGCACTAAGACTTGTGCTCCACAAGGGAGCTCGCCAAGCAGTCAGTTCCTTTGGGCTGAGATTGCTGGAGGGAGAGCTAGTCTATGGCAAGACCTCTCTTACCTGGGAGAGAGAGATCCTCTGACAAGGAGAGGTGCACATAGGAGAAGTTCCTTGATGCTAGCATAACTTGCTCGTGAGTGTTGGAGGGCGTTGAAAAACACCCTCTGCCACTATATTTTATGTTAATTCTGTCTTCAGAATAAATTTGACAAACAAATTGTCAAGTCCACAAAAAGTCCAAATGGAATTTTGAGGGCTGGTGAAGTGGCTCCTCTGAATCCCAGAATTGCCAAAAAAAAAAAAAAAACAAGACATTTCAACTGGAATTTTGACTGGATCATCTGAACATTAACAAGCAGTATTAGGAGACTGGAAGACTTGACCATCTTGGCAGTATTACGATTCTTTGCTTGGGAACACAGTATTTACTCATCACCTGCTGTATCACTCTGCCAGGCTTTATTGTTTTCTTCATACAGTTCTTGCACATTTCTTTTTGGCTTATTCTTAGCAAGTCTTTCCTTGTGATTTCTAATGAGTTCCTTTATCCTATTACTTTATGATTGATATACAGGAAAGCCATCGATGGTAGGTTGAGGTTGATTTTATATCCTGACTGTTTATCAAACTCTTTTTAGCACTAAAAGTAATACAGTGAATTTGTTTGGATTTCCCAAATTTATTAACACCTGCCGACAGTCACAGTTTTATTATGTTTTTACACTTAAGTATTACTACATTGTCCAGAGTCTGCTGGGCTAGCCTCTCTTCACAGGCACCAGGAGTTAATTCCTTCTCTTTCTTTTATACCTTCTAGAGCTCTGTTCCTTTGGTCCCTAGCCCTTCTTTCATCTTCAAAGCCAGCAGCATAGCATCTCGCTTCAGTTCACATAGTCGCTGTCTTATAGACAAGTCACTCTCACCTTCCCTCCTACAAAAGTCTTGGTAATTTTATTGGGTCCATCTACATGATCCAGAGCAATGTTCATCTCAAAATCCATAACTTACTCCCACCTGCAAGGTACATTTTGTCATATAAGATACAATTCCCAGGTTGTGGGGAGTTAGGACATGTACATCTTTGAGGGGGGGGTCATGTTTTCAGCTTACTGCAATGTTCATGATCTATCTCCCCATCTGCTTTAGATATGAGTTTCCTCTCCTCTTCTCTAACAAAGAACCTGACCATAAAGGCGTGGAATTGATATTCTGGTATAGATGACAACTTCACTAGTCCTAACTGAGAAGCTGGCAAATAGCTTCCTAACATGTTAATTGAACAAAGGTGTATTTACATCCTATTCACTTCACAATGTGGTTTGTGTCAAGGCAGCCTTCCTTGTCAGCTCTCCTTCAAACAAGATTCAAGCCCATTCCATGTTATAAAGTTGCCGTATGAAAGAAATGACATCTGAAGATGAGTATTTGTTGAATGAATGTAGGTAAAATCCAGACGTAACAAAAAAAAAAAATTAGGAAATAGAAGAGCATCCAAACAGAGGTAGGTCTGTATGGTTGAATAACTCCTCCTTTACAGAGACTCTGGAAGCACAGTTAAACATGCAATTGAACACTGCCCACATCCGTTCCAAAGCCTTCGAATTAGTCATCATTATCTATCCCTCAAGCTCTTTCCTAATAGTTCCAGTAATGGTGTTGCGTCTGTCAATCAGTTTGCATGTATTAAGTTACAGCTAAAGGAAGAAATTGCTGAAATGCAAATTGGTAATTAGCCTAAACAGGATGGAATTTGAGTCAAGGATTAAAAACTTTTATAAGTAATTTTAAAAAAGTATGAAAAGTACTTCCAAATTTAAAAGTGATTAATTCTGAGACACAATCGAAGTAATTTTAAAAGAAAATAATAACCTAAAATATTAATAAGCTTTAAAGGTAATTATTGCAACATTCTAAATTTGCAAAATTGATTCAGGACAAAGACAGACAGAGAGAGAGAGAGAGAGAGAGAGACAGAAAGAGACTATGAGTTCAAGGCCCTGAGTTCAAACCCCAGGACAAAAATTTCTCCTGAGATTTCCAAGGAGGAACATTTAGCCAATTAAACAAGGAATGCTGCTTTTTTTTCTTTCTAGGAGAAAGTAGACAGAACTAAAGATCATTGTGGCAAAATGTATTTTATTTGGTTGTGTCTGTGAGAACACTCGTCAAATAAGAGTTTTAATGAAGCCTCTTAAAGTGTTCATTAAAGGAACATGAGAAGAGAATCCCAGTGGAAAATTAAATATCAGCTTTTTTTTTAATTAAAAGAACTACTTGTTTAGGTCATCTTCATGTGATGATTAAGTGATTTTCAACCAAAAACTATTTTGATAAAATCACATCAATAATGAAAACAGTCCTTTTAATCGCTGAGAAACATGTACTTATGTGTATGACATATAAAGTGCATATATACTCACTCTCAAGACTTCACCCTTGAGCCTCTGTCCCTTCATCCTCCCATTAAGTGCTGTTGATGCCTCGTGTTCCTGGATGTGCATGTTTGCTGTATTTTCATGTAATTCAGATCATATGGGGCAGGAGTCCTTCAAGATGGAGCAAAAAGATTCTCCAATCCAAAGACCTATTTTAAAGCTGCATTTTTTTGTAGTTGACATAAAGCAAGCTGTCGTTGAGTTAAAAACAGTTCAAGTAAAATGAAGAGGTGGAAAGGCAAAAGTTAGGCAAACAGAAAAGAGTGCAATATAGAGATTGAGAAATGGTAGAAGGGCTTGTGGTAAATAAGAAGTAAAAATATCCTCTTGCAAGAGCAGAATATGTAATAATTGAGAGCATGCCTGAAGCCAGGCTGCCTGGCTGAATCCCTGCAATTCCATGCCTTTGCTGTGTCATCCTC
Source organism: Castor canadensis (assembly GCF_047511655.1). Taxonomy (NCBI): domain Eukaryota; kingdom Metazoa; phylum Chordata; class Mammalia; order Rodentia; family Castoridae; genus Castor; species Castor canadensis. The sequence continues at coordinate 101,245,169 of NC_133397.1, read as the reverse complement.
AGTAGGTTGCTTAGCCTCTCTGTGCCTCCATTTTCCAAGTGCACAGTGAAAGTGATTATGGTGGTACTGGACTGCTGGATTCTCAATAAACACAAGATACACCTCCAAAATAATAACCACCATCCTTTGAAGGATACTCCAGGGGTGAGTGTGGGGCCAGGGCTGGAGGAACCCTAATTCTCACACAGTGCATGCAGTCTTATAACCATTACATTGTCAGCTCTACCTGATTTTATAGATGAACTTCCCCCCAGCTTAGGCGGTGCTGGGGTTTGAACTCAGTACTAGAACTTGCTAGGCTGGGCTCTTACACTTTTGCCAGGTTTCCAGCCCAACATTTGAACGTTTTATGTTTCATTTTAGAAGTGGATCTATTGCGTTTTTCACTATTTGGGTCATGAGAGAAAGAACTTTCATGAAGTACTTTCACTTTTTTGGAATCCATCCCTGTTTGTGACCTCGTGTCCTCCACTAAACTGTAAGGTCCTCTAAGTAGGAAGCACAATCCATTCCTCAATGTGCCCCACTCTTGACTCAGGGCCTGGGAATTAAAAATTCCTCACCATGGTGCAGATTCAAAGATCCACTGTGTGACGCAGTGAGGGAGAAGGAAGAGGGGACGGGAGCCAGACTCCCTCAGTGTCTTGCAAAAGCCGAAAGCAAAGTGGACTTGGAAATGGGGGAGAACTGGACACACAGGTCTCCTGGCTCACAGTCCCTGGGAGTGCTTCAGGGAAAGGGCACACTTTATATAATATTTTGTTCAAAACAAATTCAGTCTATGCCTTTTCTGGTGCAAGGTGGGAGGGTGGTGCCATGAGTGGGCGGGTGGGCGGGCCAGAGGTGGGGCGCTTTCCCATTGGCAGTGGCTGCTATTTATCCCTGGTTGGTGTATGGTCCTCCGTGAGAGCCACAGTCCCAGCCACCTACAGACATTGGTCAGCCCCAAGTGGGAGTCACACCTATCAGAGCACAGTGCAGCTGCAGTGTAGCCCCAGGATCCGAGTCAGCCCTCTCCAAAGGCGCCTCTGTGACAGCACTCATTTGCGTGCCTTGGTCAAAGTCCTCCGTAAGAAGTGTGCATTGACGACAGCTTTCTATAGTTTGTCCTTCTTTCTTTGGGACAAGTGCCACTGGCCCACTCAGGCAAAGATCTCTGGAGACCATGACCAAGAAAAGAATCGCTGTGATTGGGGGAGGATCCAGTGGGCTCACTTGTATCAAGAGCTGTGTGGAGGAAGGCTTGGAGCCTGTCTGCTTTGAGAGGACTGAGGACATCGGAGGACTGTGGAGGTTCCAGGTGGGTCTCCTCGCCCTTACGGTTTGGAAGCCCTGCTACAACTAGACACATTGTATCTCTTGGCTAGGACTAGCCAGAAACTTGACAGGGACTAAATCTGTTAGATTTCAGCCTGCTAACCACCTCTCAGCAGCCACCACCTTGGGTTTTGTGCGGGTTCCACTTTACCTAGACCGGCACCAAAATGCGACAGAGATATCACTTGTTTTCCTTTTACTGCTGTCTAAGACCATTTTCATTTTATGATGTGTGCTGGTATCTGGAAGAGGGAAACAATCTGTGGAATAACAAAACAGCAAACATTATGAAATGGACAGCACAGGTGTGCCTGTGGCTCACTGAGATGGCTTGCCTAGCTTGTCCAAGGCCATGGGGGTTGGACCTTCAGGGAAGGGGGTGGGGAGAGCAGTGTACTGCAGGTTAGCAATGTACAGTGCTTGCTCCTGGTTGTCATAACAGGTAAATGAGCTACAATTATCTGCTTACTACTCTTTCCAGGAATCCCACTTCTCAGTCTTCAATCTTATTTTTCCATTAAAAAATAACACTTCATTTTAAGTACTTCTCTGACAATCCCAGACTTTTGAATAGAATATAAAATCTAATTGACTTGTTAGGTTTGAACTTTTTTTCCCTTGAGAAGTCCAAAGTCCTTTGTCTTTGGACAAAGGGCAGAAGGCATTTGTGACTGGTTTGTTTTGTCCTTGGTGTCCTCAGTTTTAAAACTGAATTATTTTAATATGCATTCCCAGTCACACAACTTGGTAGCAACAGTTTAAAATATTATCTACTTAAACATAATTATGTTTATTAAATGCCAAGGAATATCAACTACCTTCATTGGTCTTCAAATTGGTATGCATTGGACTTGCTTTTAAACTCATTTTCTGAACTAGTGAATGGCATTGACATGCCACAGGTTTGTTTCCTATTTCATACAAACTAGCACAGTGTTGATCAGCTACTTAAAAGTGCCTATGTGGCATTCCTTACTTGAACAGAAGTACAGTCCTTTTGCATCTTGGCTCTGTTTTGGAAACTATATAACCTCTTTGAAAAATCTCCTTTCTCAGATGTAAAGTTAATTAGGAGTTTCTTAATAAACCCCATTCCTTTGTTCAGACTCTTGGACATATGATGAAAAGCATGTTGATTCATTTCTGGCAATCAACAGAAAATTCTACTCTCGAAATCCAGTCACCACATACTTGAGATTAAGAGCACTATCTTAAATTTAAAGAGAGTGTGACCTTGGGCAAATCATTAAATTTTTCTGTGTCCATTGTTTCTTCACCTTTGAAAAGGGACTAATAATTGCATCCATTTTTTAATGTTAACATGGGAAATAAGCAAATAAATATCTATATTAGTTACTTAAAATGGTGCCAGTTACATACTGCTACATTATTTAATAGGCCCAGAGTGGAACCCATGCATTTGGTGTAAGTATCTTAGTCAGGTTTGGCAATTACTAACAGGCATGAAATCATTTGAAGAAGGCAGGAAGTTGGGAGGAAATCCATCATTCTCCCTGAATTTCAGGCTTCTGCTTTTTTGTCTCCAAAATGGTTTAAAGACCATTTTGGCAGGTCTGCTAAAGACCTATCTTGGCAGATATTCAGATTGTTCTCTTGTGAAAATTTCAACCTTCTGACCTGGTTCTTTGAAAAGAAATAATGTTTCATCATCATAACACTCTGACTTCCATTAGGAAGCCATACCTGTATGGATCGCAATTATATTGGAGAGTCAAGCATAATGCCTGGCATATGTTGGGTCCCAATTTGTTTTTGTTTAATAAGTGAATCCCTGAGAAGCAAACCTTGTTTAATGGCTGCTTAGGATGCATGTGGAGCCTTCCATAGTTGTGGAATCTGTGGTGTTACAAATGTCAGTTTGAGTTTGATGTTTCTTATTCTAATAATGTCTTCCTCAAGAATGTTCTCCATCTGAAATCTGCTCTTTATTACTCCTTTGCTTATTATTAGGAGTCCTGCACACTCTCTCTCTTTTGTGGCACTAAGGTTTGAACTTGACGCCTTGCACTTGCTAGGTGGCACTCTACAACCTGAGCTACACCTGCTTTTTGCTTTAGTTGCTTTTGAGCAAGGTCTTACGTTTTATCCTGAAGCTGGCCTCAAACTGTGATCCTTTCAAGCTCCCTCCTCCCAAGTTACTGGAATTACAGGCTTGAGTCACCAAGCTCCTCTTTTAAAAAAAAATTGAGGTATCATGTATAGAATTGGTTGATGCATGGTGGAATTCCACCATGGTCACCAGGTGTCCAATAAGAACACTGGTATTCCAACAGGTTCCATTTTCTCTTTTTCTGTGATCAGTCTCTGGGATTCAGCATGATTTCTTTCCTTCTCAGATACTACTATTTCTATTTTACTACCTCTGTTCCACCTGCCAATCTGATATTGCCTCCTTCTTGTTATATTTTAATGCTTTCTAGTAGTAACAATTTAAGAGCTCTCAAGATATTAACTTCTGTCAATTCTTGATCTATATACTCAGTAGCTCAGACTCATGGTGGGATATAGGTGCTAATGCCATGCACATAACTTTGCTCACATATTACTGGGTAGCTTGAAAAAAATGATCAATTTCCTAGAAATACTAAGGACTTAGTAAGTACTTATGCTGAAAAATAACTCATATTTTTTGATCAAGTCCCCTTTTAAAACAATGCTTCTCAAACTTCACAGGGCACATGAAACATTGGAGATTTTGCTAGAATGTGCATTCTGATCCCCGGTCTGGGGTGGTGTCAGAATTCTGTACTTCTAATGAACCCCACAGAGTGCTGATACTATGGTCATAAAACTACATTCACAGAGATAAGTTCTAAAGTATATTTATGGTTGTATAAATAAATGGTCTGTATACATTTATTTATATATTTATAATCTATTATAAATTTTTATATATTTAAAATTAAGTAATACCAACCTTAAATGAATAGTATTTTTTAAATCTATAAATTTCATAACTGTTCTCCCCCTCTAAAAACAGTAAAGAAGAAAGGGTAAGACAAAGAACAGATGCAAAAGCACTTAAAAGAGCAATAGTTCTTGGCTTTTACTGCACACAGCAGAAAAAAGGAACTTTAACAAATACTCATGTCAGTCTACCTGTGAGTTCTGGCTTTCGTGGCCTCAGGCCCCAATAAAGCTCTACTAGATATTTCTAATGCACAACCAACATGGAAGCCCACCGCCTTACAGCCTCTACCCAGCTTTCCCAGGTCTTAAATGAGGATGATATTGCATCGTTAAACTACATCAACAATAGTTTATTGAACAAACACTTCTGGACCTCAGACTATGGTAGAGGATATGGGGATACAGATAAATCACTTCCTGCCTCTGCAATCATGCCCTTTGCAGTTTAGCTCAGAATGGCTGCTCAAAGGGCTTTGGAAGTTGATGGGATAGACCAATGCTGTGAACCTTTGGGCCAGCACTGAGCTCTCATACTAGGAGCACTCAACCTTATTTCTGTGTTAGAAAAGAGCAATTACATCAGTCTGCAGGGTACCACCCAGGCATGATTTTTTAAAGCTTCCTAGCAGATTCCAAAGTGCAGATAACAGAAGGAGGAAGAGCAGCTCACAGAGGATCTGTCTATGGGGCTCTGAATGTCTAACACTGTCCTCACTTCTCCCACTGAAGGAGAATGCTAGATTTTTCCTTTTGTCTTTTATTGCCTCCAATCCTTTCCAGTTCCAATTAACCCCCCCTTGGGCCCTCTGATTCTCTTTACCCCCCATTTTAAATTTTTTTTGAGGCAGGATCTTGTCATGCTGTTTTTCAGACTGGCCTGGAACTCATGATTCTCCTGCCTCAGCCTCCCAATCCCTCTTTTTAAAAATATGAACTTCTTCCTCAAATGTGTGAACCTTTTACCTGGGCTGGAAATATAATCAGGGAAAAAATTTGTAGAGGAGAGATTAATTCCTCCTTGGTAGGACACAGGAATTTAGAGGAGCTTGTTTTTGTACTCACTGCCCCAATACCACCCTGTTCCCACTCTTTGGTAAAACAATGAGTTGACACAGTGATAAACCCTACCAAGGACCCAATCAAGTGGTTGAAAGGAATGGAAAGTTTTCGTTGACAATTTAGTGACTTGAAAAATAATTGAAATGTGACAATTGTCATAGAGGAGAGAGATATAATTCAGTTCACTCAGTGACCCCAGATCTGCTGGGGAAAGCACGGTTCCATTCCTTGTACTAAGCTTTGAGCCTTTTAGAAGACAAGGGAAATCTTGTATTTCCCAGGAACCAACATAGTATTTTATTACAGAGGAACTTTATAAATATCTGTTGAATGAATGAAATAAATTTCAAATGTTAGGAATGTGCCACCCCAAACATATTAACTCCATAACAATTCTTCCATTAATAATTTAAGTTAAAAAATGCTAATGTACGAACAACATGTTCAGATATATTTTCAATTTTAGAACAGTTTGGAGTATGTGGAACTTATCAGGAAGATAGTGCAGACTTCCCAAAGACACTATGTCTAGTTCCCCTTTATTAGCAGCTTACATTGGTGTACTACACTTTTCATAATCAGTGAACTAGTACGGATAAGTTCTTACTTAGATTTACTTAGTTTTTCCTAATGGCTTTTTCTGACCACATTACATTTGGTTGTCATGGCCTCTTAGACTCCTCTTGGCTGTGACATTTTCTTAAGTTTTCCTTTGTTTTCCATGCCCTTGGCAATGAGGATTACTGGTCAGGTATTTTGTAGAAACACCTCAATTAAGAATTGGCTGATGTTTCTCTCAGGATTAGTCTGAGGTTCTATATCTGGGTGAGGAAGATGGTTGAGGAAAATGTCGTTTTCAGTACTTCATTTCGAGGGTACTTAGTATCAATATGACTTATCACCACTAATGTTAACCTTCAAGTATTGCTTGAAGTGGAATTTGTGTGGTTTTGCTGGTGCCAAGTTCATCTCTTTTCTCCCTTTGGAAGTAAGTACACTTTGGAAGAAAGTTACTATGTAGAGCCCACATTGCAAATTGGTATTTTTGGCTAATTTTCCATACAAATGTTAGAATTGGTTTGTTGATACTTACATGGCAGCTTGCTGGGATGCAATGCTACATCCTAGCATTGTATGTATAGGTCAAATAAGGAAGAACTGATATCTTTTTTTTTCTTTTTTTGTGGCACTGGAGTTTGAACTTGGGACCTCACCCTTGTAAGGCAGGCACTCTAACATTTGAGTCAAACCTCCAGCAGAATAGACATCTTAACAGTATTAGGTCTTTCAATGTATGAACACAGAAAAATGTTCCATTTATTTTAATGCTTGATTTCTTTTGTTTTATAGTTTATTCATATTAACTTCTATATGTGTTTTGTTAGTTTTATGACTAAATATTTAATATGGGGGTGTTCTTGTAAATGGCATTTTTAAGTTCCAAATTCTAATTTTTCATTTCTGATATACAGGAAAGCAACTAACTTTTGTATATTGACCTTGTACCCTATAGCCTGGCTGTACTCAGTAGTTACCAGGAGGTACTATTGTTATTATTATTAAATTATTATTATTTGGAATTTTCTACATAAACTGTCATGTAATCTGCAAATGACAGTAGTTTTATTTCTTTGTTAACAATCTTTATAGCCTTAATAAATGGTACACAAGCTAGGATTTCTGGTACAGTGTTGACTAGGAGAAGTGAGACATGAGAGACATCCTTACTTTGAGTCCAAATCCTAAGGGAAAAGTGTCCAGTTTCTCATTATCAAGGATGATGTTAGCTGGTCATATTTTGTAGTTGGCCTTTATCAAATTGAGGAAGTTTCTCTCTATTCCTATTATGCTAAGAGTTTTTATCATAAATGGGTATTATAAAAACAATATTTTATTTTTGTTAATATTTTAAGGCAAATGAAAGAAAAAATATCTTCTTAATCAACTGGTTTCCCTATTTTCAAGTTTTATATATTTAAATAAATTAGATCTACTCAAAAGAGATTCCTGTAATGAGGAGAGATTATACAGTATATAATTATATAAATGTGGGTAGACAGGGACATATAGTTGCCACATATATACACAATATTATATATTTGGTGTGATTAGAATGTAAATTTAATTTTATGAAACTTTTTCTATTGTTAGTCTAGGCCATTTTCAATGCTCACACACAGATTTCAAAAATTACTGTTTTGGGTATATCCAAATTCTTTCTCCTAGTTTATTAATTCATTCCAAAGCATTTATTGAGCATACACTGTGTAGCAGGTACTGTGTTAGCTATAGAGATATAGGGGGAATAAGGAATATACCTCACTCTCAGGTGCCTCATAATCATGGAAACCAGTGCATAATAATACAGTGTGCTTGATTTTCCTTTATAGCAATATGAATGGAGAGTTTGGGGCTTGGAAGAGGAATAGTGCAGCTAGCTTCTCTAGTGAAAAGAAAACAGAAAGTATTCTCCCAAGAAGTGACATTTGATGTGACTCTTAAATTATAGGAATTTTTCAGATGAAGATGTAGTCACAGGTGCAAAGGTTTAAAGTTGTAAAAGAACCTAGATTGCTCCAGGAATAATTTAATGACTTAAAAATGAGGGGTTCATTAAGGAGAACATGAAATGAAGATTAGAATAGATTGTGAAATGTGCTAAATTTCAAAATAAGTAGTTTGGTTTTCCAAAACAACTAGTAGAAGTAAGTGTGGGAGTAACAGGATCTGCTTTGTCTTTAGCAGGCCACCCAGGGAGTGGTGTGGAAGAGAACTTCTACATCATGATGAGAAGCTATAACTTACTATGCCATTCCTGGATTTGGGGGGCATTTTAAGTTCTTCAACTTCCTCAAGATTTTGAGGAAGTTGGTTTGAATTAACATGAAGTAAAATAAATAATTAACAATGTATAACTAATATTTGAAATCATACAAAAGTAGATATCTTTTGTAGATATTTGACTTTTATATGATCTTGCAGTTTTCCTTACAAATTTTCTGGAAGGGTAGATACAGCACAGTCACATCATTTTGAAATAAATGTTGGTGTGTGTCATTAATTTGTTATGTATTATGTGAAATTTACTGCTTTTTTGTATAAATACTTTTCTCAATATAATTTAACATACACCTATACATAATTACATACATTTATACATACATATAGAATTACATCACTTATACATACATACATTACATCCTTACATAATTACATACATTTATACATAATTAAACATGTACATTTATATGTAAATATTCATATCTATACATAATTAGACATTTATTTACTGCTGTATGTATTCTCAGGAAAACCATGATTACAAGTCAAAGGGCTTTACTATCCACTTGGGTAAACATGGAAAATGCTACATGATATTACAGAGGTTTTGAATCCTAACCTGAGAAATAGGAATTTTCTCAGAAATACATGGGAGTTTCCACTTGCATTGCAACACTGCTCCCCAGAAGACATGGTAGTAATGTATACTCTATCTAGTGTAAGTTCTTATTTACCCCATTTGGATAAATATTTACCTACTACATGATATTATAGAGGTTTTTAATCCTGTCCTGAGAAATAGGAATTTTCTCAGAAATGGAGCTATACCAAAATCTGTAATTAGGTCACACATATAGCCACAGCCACACTTAGAAACAATAATTTGGTTGAAATAGCTAAAATAGATTAGAAGACTCTTGAAAAGAGAGTTATGGAAATCTTATTAGCAGTCAAAAAGAAGTGAAACTTTGAATTATGGGGCAGAGAAATGGGAATAATGAACTTAGGATTCCTACACTAAATAATACCTCAATAAAAATGTGAGGAAAATAAGCCTGAGGGTGCACAAATCTCACACTCTCTTTTGTGTTTTGTCATATCTACAAACATTGAACGTTTTCATTTCTGTAATGAAAAGGAGGAGGGAGCCCAAATTAGTTAAGGTGAATTTCCATGATCAAAAACATTTTAATATAATAGATTTGAAAACCTGTCATTTGTGATGATGTTAGTTATAAAAGAGGTTCCTATGACATTATTTTACAGATTACCACATCAACCCCATGAGGTAGTTATTAGGTCGTCCTTGAGGAAGCAGAGAATTTTGTTGCAGGGGGGAGAACACTGAATTGGTGATTGATGTCATCTAAAGTAGTGATGCTCTGTTTTAATGTGCCTTTGAACCACTTGAGGAATTTGCTAAAATGTGAGTTATGTCTTAGCATCTGGAGTGGGGCCTGAGGTTCTGGATTCCTGTCTGTCTCCCTAGTGATACACCTTCTGCTGGTCCTCAGACCACTTTGTGGGTAGCAAGGATCTGCAGCAGTGGTTCTCAAATTTTAGTGTATTTTGTAGAGCATTTGGCTTGTTTCCTTTTCTGTGTTGTGAATAATGATATTAACATCCTTAATATAACTCTTTGTCTGCAATGCCTAATATTTCTTTAAGAGACCCTGTAATTTTCAAGATTGTTTTTGTTGATTTGGTTTTTGTTTGTTTGGGAGGGGATACTGGAGTTTGAACTCAGGGCATTTTGTGTGCCAGGCAAGTTTGAGTCATACCAGCAGCTCTGTGTGTTCTAGTTATTTTATGAATAAGATCTTGCACTCATGCCCAGGCCAGCCTGGATTAGCAATTCCAACCTACATGGGATAACAGGTACACACCCTTTTTGATTGGTCGAATAAACATTTTGCTGGGGCAGATCCTCATGATCTCCACCTCCAGGGTAGCTTGGATTACAGACATGAGCACCACTCAAGAGTTTTTGTATATATTGCAACATTATTCAGAACATATTGTACTAACATACTTTCCCCAGCATATGTTCCCAACTACCCTCATTTTTATGCATTTAAATGACTATTATTCAGTATTAGTAAAAATGGGGTAAATAAGAACTTAAACTAGAAAGAGTATACATTAGTACCATGTCTTCCGGGGAGCAGCGTTGCAATGCATGTGGAAACTCCCAAGACCTGTTCTGTGGGGTGGTTCTTGATAGAAAGCTCACATGATTACAACCAGGTGACAGCTGAGACTGGACATCTGATATGACTTTTGTGCACAGGTTTAGAACTTGAGCAAGGATATCTAGAGTTTCTGGGGCTTGACTGAATATTCCTTTAACCTGCTCTTCCTGTGTGCAGGTTGGGCTTCCTAACATATGGCAGTCTCAGGGTACTTGCACTTCTTACGTGGCTCTGTCTTCTGCCACAGTGAGCTTTCTAGGAGACCCAGGCAGAAGCTACAAAGCTACTTATCCCTGAGGCTTGGAAGTCATCAGTGCCCTTTTAACTATAAGCTGTTGGTCTAAAACAAGTCATAAAGACAAGTCAGATTCAAGGGGAAGGGACTACATGGGGCACAATAATGGCAGAAGTGCAGGTGTGTGTGTGTGTGTCTGTGTGTGTGTGTGTGTGTGTGTGTGTGTATGCAATTTGTTTAATTGACATTTCATTCAGAAACTGTTTAATGGCTATTTATAAAGCACGAAGTTAATTCTCAAGTTGCCATAAGTGCTTCTGATTTACTACAGGACAATCCAGAACAGGGAAGGGCCAGTATTTACAAATCGGTGGTCATCAATACTTCCAAGGAGATGATGTGCTTCAGTGACTTCCCCATCCCAGCTCATTACCCCAACTTCATGCACAACTCCCAGGTCCTGGAGTATTTCAGGATGTATGCTGGAGAATTTGGCCTTCTAAAGTACATCCGGTTCAAGGTAAGGTAGGGAATTTTGTGGGCATCCTTGTGTTTGAAGTTGGTCATCAAGAAAGTGAAAACTGCTGCTTCCTTTACCAATCTATATGTGTAATGATTGGCTTGATGTGTACATGTCTGTAAGTTGTCCAGGCAAGAGCTCCTCCAGTCTTTGTCCTCTCTGTACCTGAAAAATGTCCAAGAAAATATCTCTATTATATATCTTGGCTACAGATACAGGAAGCCATGTTCCAGAGTATTTTCATTGCCTTCAGCTCACATTATTTGATAAAACATATTAGCAGAACTGATAGGGATGGAAACTTTAAAAACTTCTGGCTCCACACTTGCCCACTATTGTGCTTAGCTCTCTTATACTTTCTGACACACTTTCCAATATATGATTTATATTATTGTATGTGATAACCACAACAACACAGTGAAGTACTTATTGGGAAGTTACTGAAGAAGCAAAGCAACTAAGTTGGTTTAAAGGGAAGAACAGTGAATTGGGAAACAAAATCCTGAATTATGGTCCTTGCTGTACCACTAATTAATCTTTAATAAGTAAGTTTCTCAACTTCATTTAATCTTAATTTTTTTTCTTAAAAAACAATGATTATACTAGGTCACTTCTGGTTCCTTTCCGCTAGGAAATCTTTCATGAATTTTCTATAATTTGTAATCATGATCATAAAAGAAGAGATATTTTAGGACAGCTGGCAAAAGTTCCAAAGCTTCTCCTCCTGACTATTCTACTAAATCATGCCTTTTTCTCTATAACCACAATGATAAAAGGGTAACATCCAGTGACAACTCTTAAAGTCAGTCACTTACAATCCAGTTTCACTTGTTTAAGTGATAGTTCTTCAATAAGTTTGTTACTGCATAAACAGTGAAAATGCAAAGAAAAACACCCCCAGTTAACTTTGCAGACCAGTTGAAGACACAGAAAAATGAAGAAAATTGTATAATGCCTATAATTTAAAAGCAGTTACTGAGAGATGAGTGCAGGTCAGAGAAGTGCATTTAACCACCAGTAGTAGACATATCAGGACCCAGGGAAGTTTTGTAGAGCAGATAATGTCCAGGATGAGGTTGAAAGATGTGTATGAGTCTGTGAAACAAAGAAGGAAGAAAAGTGTGAGTTGGTGGAGTGGCTCAAGTGGCAGAGCATCTGTCTAGCAAATGTAAGGTCCTGAGTTCAAACCCCATACCACAAAAAAAAAAAAAAAAGAAAAGTGTGATACAAGCAGAAGCACCCATGTGTAAAGTCCCATGACAGGGAGGAACTATCCACAGCTAAGCATGACTAGGGCATGGCGTGTCCCTATTGTCCACAAGATATTATGCCAAGGCCCTAGAAGCACATGGGAATACATTCTTGATATTTCCATGGCTGATTAGAGTAACCCATACTTACTCTTTTTTAAACATCATAGCATTATCCCATCCCTTGTCTCTTACTTTATATTTTCTTGTAAATGAGCATTTATAGAAGGCAAAGAAAGGTTCCTTTTCATAACTAAGAACCACTGAGATGTTTTCCTACTTCTCCACGAAAACTTCCCTTTAAGGCTAGCAGTGGGAACAGGCCTTCGGGTAAGAAGATGTCGGTGGGCTTGAGGAGGTCTCGGTGAGGCAAAGGCTGTTAGAGCATGGAATGTCACTGAAGGCCAGGAGAAACCAAGGCTTTACTCAGGTGCTGATTGCCTGCGGGGTGTAGACCAAGAGACCTAGCAAGTCACACTTTTTCTAGCATCAAAATATAATAGCTTGCCAGTTCTATTTTACTTCGTGTGCCTCATGGAAGTTTTCTCACACCAACTGCAGCCCCAAACAAAACAGTTCCTCCTTGGGATCCCTCCATGGGTCCTGCAATGTGATTGTACCTGTGACACCAGCCCTTCCTGTAAGGATCTGTAGGGAGTCACGCTAGGGAGAGTTTCTTTGCATAGGCTGTGATTAAAGTCCCCCTGTGACTGTCACTTTTCAGACCACTGTGTGCAGTGTGAATAAGCGGCCTGATTTCTCTACTTCTGGCCAATGGGAAGTGGTCACTGAGTGTGAAGGGAGAAAGGAGGTGGATATCTTTGATGGAATAATGGTTTGCACTGGCCATCACACTGATGCTCATTTGCCCCTGGAAAACTTTCCTGGTAAGTAACCCCCCCAGGAAGGTAGACCCTGGAACCAAGGCTGGAATCTGACCCTTGAGGATTGGGAGGGTTGTAGTCTCAGTGGGTCTTACGCAGTTTTCCTAGAAGATTTCAGCATAATTTGTACTACAGCCATTTGGGGGTAGAGATCATGATAATTTGGAAGGTCTGTGTATAGTCATGTGCCACAAAATGGTGTTTTGATTAATGATAGACTGGGCTTGCCATGGTAGCCACAAAAGTTTACAATGGAGCTTAAACATTCCTATTGCCTAGTGATGGCTTAGCCTTTGTAGCACTGTAGCAAAGAAGAGAACTCACAGGTTTGTGGTGATGGTGTTCAGAAGTCTACTGCACTCTCAGGTGTATAAAATTATAGCACTGCACACATGTGTACGGTACATAATGATTGATAATAAATGACTATGTTAGTGTTTATGTATTTACTATTATACTATCATTTCTTTAGAGTGTACTCCTACTTATAAAAAAAAGGTTGCTATGAAACAGTATGTCATATTACACTAGAAATGGTTTGACACATCTTATGTTTACTGTGTGTCTCATTCTGTTTGTGGTACTGGGGTTTTGAACTTGGGGCCTTACACTTTCTAGGCAAGTGCTTTACCACTTGAACCACACCCCTAGCCCTGTTTGCTTTAGTTATTTTTCAGATGTGGTCTTGTACTTTTTGCCTGCACTGACCTTATACCTTCCAATTTACGCCTCCTGCATAGCTGGATTACAGTTATGTATCAGCATACTTGGCTTATTTATTGAGATGAAGTTTTCCTAACCTTTTGCCTGGGCTGGCCTAGAACTGAAGTCCTCTTTATTTCTGTCTCCTCAGTAGCTAGGCTTAGAGACTTGTGTCACCATGCCCAACACATATCTTTAGTTTTCATAAAGGCCAAAAGAAAGTTCATTGAGCTCTTGATCAGCATTAGTTTGAATTAGGAATTTTTTAGCAATCAAAGACACAACTGAACTTTTGAGTTTTTAAGGGTGTAATGAAAGCTTGAAGCATTTGATTCCAGTCTTTGGTCTACATTTGCATTTAAAAAGTACATTCTGTGTATACTTAGAGCATGCAAAAAATGGGAGGAGACACTAAGGGAATGGAAAGACAAAGCAGAATGGGGTTTTTCTGAGGCAGTTTGGACATGTGCATCTGCAAATCCAAAGTACAAGCAACTTATGATTGCAAGGTCCTTCTGAAGGAAATAAAGGATTGAAGGCTTGGCTCAAGCCCTGTGTTCAAAGATCACCCCACCCTCAAAAAATAGAGAGAGTAAGAAATAAGCAAAACATGTAAAAGTACAACAAAGTAGGTGAATGAAATGCAAAATACAAACTTAAACATTAAACTCTGCAAAGAAATTGACAGATGGTATCCATCACATAAACAATCTCACAATAATTGTTTTCTTGTCTCTTGTAGGAATCGAAAAGTTCAAAGGACAGTACTTCCACAGTCGAGACTATAAGAACCCAGTGACATTCACTGGGAAAAGAGTCGTTGTCATTGGCATCGGGAATTCTGGAGGGGACCTGGCTGTAGAGATTAGCCACACAGCCAAGCAGGTTTGAATGCACACATGATTTACACACCAAGGAAGTCTACACACCAAGGAGTAGGAGACCTGCACACAGCCCACAGTGCCGGCAGAGCAGATGGGCATGGCTTCACTGCCACCATTGGCAGCATTGGGATTGATACTAGTGGAGGGACCATGGGTACTAGTCAGAGTTCCATCATTCAGTTGGCCCCACTCTAAGAATTAGTTCAAGGCTGCATACTGCACTCCTAGTGTTAAATGATGTGTTGAAGACCACATCATTGCTGGGAGAAGTGGTTAGGATGCAGTATTCAGAGTGTGGATCATCTGTTGGCTGGCAGAAGGGATATGTTTTTCTCTACATGAAAGCACACTATAGTCACTGAAAACTTCTCACTCAGGGTGGGGGGGGTGAATTTTCCTTCTCACTCCCCAAATGGGAAAAAAGAAGCCATCTAATCTTTCCAAGGGCAATGTTGATATCAATATGAAGACTGTCCATGTTGCACAATGTAAACAGTTTGTGCCAGCCTTTGGGTAGAGTTAGGTAACACTGTTTGATTTTCACTCTCCAACAGCTATCTCCTTGATGTTTTGTTTGTTTTAGTTTCTGTAGCATAGATTTTGATCTTGAAATAAAGTGTCTTCACTACAAACTCTTAGAAAAAGATATCCCATTATTATGTTTTGGTGTATCTTCCCAGACTCATAACTCTATTGGCAATAGGTGAGTGGCTGGTGGTTCCTCAGTAGCTTTAGTTATGCTGTGTTTCTCTACAAACATGTGTCAAGTTATTTTTTAAAAAACAGAAGCTTAATGCCAAAATTTTGTTAAATGACCCTCACTCTGCTCCAGCAACATCTTTTCTCAGTACTATTTCTATCTATAACCACAGAAATGGTTTCCTATGTTACTTTGTGAATTAATTCCACAATTTATTATGAAGGGATTATATCAATGAGAGGGAATGAAAAAATGCATGGATGTCGTGGTAGAAGAATGTGCAAAGTATGTAGTGGAAACCCATTCAAGAGCCTTCTTTAATATCATCGGTTTGTCAGTGGTCAGTTCTAAGTAAGCTGGATCTTTCCTGCACTAGAGAAATGTGGATTGCTAAAGAACTAAGTATCAGAGTGGGTGTAGATGAGGCAGCTGTGTCTGTAAAAGAGTCCAGGAAAAGGCACAGCAGGGCAGCACCATCACACCAGTAAGGCAAGCCCAAGAAGCTCAGTTGCTGGGATCTAACTTTGTGCTTTACACATCAAATTATTTTTATGAACGTTGTTTGTAAATCAAATAATTTAAATGCATCTATAAATTTTATTGTCTTAAGGAAGTTTTGATATAATTCTTGTGTCATAATGATTTTGTGACAAGAAAACATCCCTTTCTTACTAGATTAATTTTATTCAAGATTATATTGAACTGCGAACATGTCTCAAGAGGTAGAGCACCTGCCTAGCAAGCTCAAGGCCCTGTGTTCAAACCTGAGGACAGCAAAGGAAAAAAAAAGATTACACTGATTAAATAATTTCCTCAACAGTTTTTGTTTGTTTTCCTTCATTTTTGTGGTAGGTAGGGGTACACTGAAGCATTTACACAGGTTCTTGCAATGTATCAAATTTATCATACACGAATTTACCCCCTCTACTGTTCTCCTTCCCCCCACCCTCTGATTCCTGGAGTAGTTTCAACAGGCATTACTTTTGCAATTACTTACATGTGTACACATTTTTTTGCATCATATTAACCCTCCTACCCCCTTTCCCCAACACCCCCCCACAATGGTGCCAGCTCTACCCCTGGGCAGGACTTGTTCTGTCCCCCATTCTCTGATTTTGTAGAAGAAAAAAGGAAAGATAGAACGAAAAACGTCATTTTAGCTTGTTTGATGTAAAGGTGACTATACAAGGAGTTTCCTTGTGATAGTTCCATGTATTATAACACTAATTGGTTAATCTCCTCTAATTTTCTTCATTTTACCTTAATCCCTTTCTTGTGGTAGTTTCAGTAGATTTAAAATTTTTATATTTATTTTTACATAGTGAATATATCAAAATGTTCAAGTTCTTAGTTTCCCTACCTCTCGCATGTGACCAGTGTTTCATAATATTGCATTTATATTATCTGTCTGTATTCCACATGTGAAGGAAAATATGTGACCTTTTGCCTTCTTTGTCTGGGTAACTTAAGATGATATTATCTAGTTCCAGCCTTTACCTTCAAATGCAAAATTTCATTTTTCTTTATGGCTGAGTAAAATTCCATTATATATAAATACCACATTTTAAAAATCCATTCATCAGCCATGGGGCATCTTGGCTGTTTCCATAGCTTAGCTATTAATAGTGAATAGTGCTGCAAAAAACATGGGCATACAGGTACCTTTGTTGTCAGCTGACTCACAATCCTTCAGGTATATCCCTAGGAGTAGTATTGCTGGATAGTATGGCAGTTCTATTTTTAGTTTTTAAAGGAGCCTCCATATTGTTTACCATAGGGATTGTACTAGCTTACATTTCCACCAGCAGTATATGAAGGTTCCTTTTCCCCTGCATCCTCACCAACATTTTTTGTTGTTTGTGTTCTTGATGGTGGCTATTCTAACAGGAGTAAGGTGGAATCTTAATGTGGTTTTGATTTGCATTTTCTTTATGTCCATGGATGGTGAGCATTTTTTCATGTGTTTTTTTAGCCATTTGGACTTTTTACTTTGAAATGTCTCTGTTCAGTTAATTTGCTTATTTCTTCATAGGGTCATTGATTTTGGGGGTGTTTAGTTTTTTGAGCTCCATGTATATTCTTGTTATCAGTCCCTTGTCTGATGTATAGCTGGCAAAGATTTTCTACCATTCTGTGGATGGTCTATTCAATTTAGAGACCATTTCTTTTGCTGTGATTTCATGAAGTCCCATTTGTCCATCCTTTCTCTTAGTCGCTGAGCTGCTGGGGTTCTACTGAGGAAGTCCTTGCATATGCCTATTCCCTCCAGGGTATTCCCTGCTCTTTCCAGTAGTAGCTTCAAGGTTTCAGGTCTTTCATTAAGGCCTTTAATCCACTTTGAGTTGAGACTTGTGCAGGGTGGTAAACATGGATCTAGGTTTAGTTTTCTGCAGGCAGATATCCGGTTTTCCCTGCAACATTTGTTGAAGAGGCTGTCTTTTCTCCATCTTAATTTTTGGCACCTTGTCAAAACTTAGGAGGGCATAGCTGTGTGAATTTATATTTGGGTCTTCTATTCTGTTCTTCTGGTCTTCATATATGTTTTTGTGCTATTACCATACTATTTTTATTGTTATGGCTCTGTAGTGTAATTTGAAGCTGGGTATTGTCATACCTCCAGCATTGCTTTTTTTGCTCAGTATTGCCTTGGCTATTTTGGTCTTTTGTGCTTCCAGATGAACTTTAGGTTTGATTTTTCAAACTCTATGATGAATGTCTTTGGGATTATAACGGGAATTGCATTGAACATGTAGAATGCTTTTGGTAGTATAGCCATTTTTACCAATCCATGAGCATGGATGACATGTCCATCTTCTGCAGTTTTCTTTGATTTCTTTTTTAATGGTTTGTAGTTTTTCTTGTAGAGGTCATTTACATTCTTTGTTAAGTTTATTCCTAGGTATTTTATTTTTTTTAATGGTATTGTAAATGGAACTGTTTTCCTATATGCTTTTTCAATCTGTCATTGTTGGTGTATAGAAAGGATACTGATTTTTGTAAATTGATTTTGTATCCTGGTACTTTGCTAAAGCTGTTTATGGTGTCTAGGAGTTTTTTTGTGGAGTTTTTCAAGTCTTCTAGGTATCTTGCCTGCAAATAGGGATAGTTTGACATCTTCTTTACCTGTTTATATTCCTTTTATTTCTTCTTCCTGTCTTATTGCTCTGGCTAGGAATTCCAAGACTGTTGAGTAAGAGTGGAGAGAGTGGACATTCATGGGTCATTCCTGACTTTAGAGGAAATGGTTTCAATTTTTCCCCATTAAGTATGATATTGGCTATAAGTTTGTTATATATAGCCTTTATTATGTTCAGGTATATTTCTTTTATTCTTAGTTTCATTGGAGCTTTTATTGTGAAATGGTGTTGAATTTTATCAAAGGCTTTTTCTGCATCTATCTAGATGATCAAGAGTCTTTGCTCTTGTTAGTATGCTTTTTTACATTTAGTGATTGTGTATGTTGAACAATCCCTGCATCCCTGAGATGAAGCCAACTTGTTCATGGTTAATGATCTTTCTGAAATGCTGTTGAATTTGGTTTGCCATTATTTTATTGAGGATTTTTGCATCCATGTTTATTAAAGAGATTGGCCTGTAGTTCTCCTTTTTTTTGATGTGTCCTTATCTGTTTTTGGGATGAGTGTAATACTGGCTTCATAAAATGAGTTAGGCAGTGTTCCTTCCCTTTCTATTTTGTGGAAAAGTTTAAGGAGCGTTGGTATTAGTTCTTCTTTAAAGGTCTGGTAGAATTCCACAAAGAATCTGTCAGGTCCTAGACTTTTCTTTTTTGGGAGACTCTTTATGTTGATGCTTCAATTTAATTGTGTGTTAAAGATATGTTGAGGTGATTAATATCCTCTTGGTTCAATTTTGGATTGTTATATGTATCTATAAATTTGTCCATTTCTCCTAGATTATCTAATTTATTTGAATATAGGTTTTCAAAGTAGTCCCTGATGATTCCCTGGATTTCCTTGGTGTTTTTTGTTATTTCCCTTTTTTTGTTTCTGATTTTATTAATTTGGGTCTTTTCCCTCTTCATTTTAGTCAGATTTGCAAGGGGTTTGTCGATTGTGTCTGTTTTTTTTTAAAGAACCAGCTTTTTGTTTCATTAAGTCTTTCTATGGTTTTTTCATCTTTATTTCATTGATTTCAATCCTTATTTTATTATTTCTCTCCTTCTGTTTGTTTTGGTTTTGGTTTGTTCTTGTTTTTCAAAGAGTTTGAAATTTAGCATTAGGTCATTCATTTGAGATCTTTCTGTGTTTTTAGTGTATGCAATCATGGCTATAAACTTTCCTCTTAGAACTGCCTTTGCTGTGTCCCATAGGTTCTGATACACTGTGTTTTCCTTTTCATTAAATTACAGGAACTTTTTTATTTCCTCCCTTATTTCTTCTATGACCCACTGATTATTGAGAAATATGTTGTTCAGCCTCTAATTGTGTGTTTTCTGCTGCTTTTTTTGTTGTTGAGTTCTAGTTTTATTGCACTGTGGTCAGACAATATGCAGGGGGTTATTTCAATTTTATTATATTTGTTGAGACTTGCTTTGTACCTAATATATGGCCTATTTTAGAGAAAGTTCCATGAACTTCTGAGAAGAATGTATATTGTGCTGTTGGAGGATGGAATACTCTATAGATATCTGTCAGTTTCATTATATCTATAGTGTCATTCAGCTCTAGAATTTTTTGTTTGGATGACCTATCTATTGGTGATAGAAGAGTATTAAAATCTCCCACTACCACTGTGCTGGGGTATGTCTGTGATTTTAAGTCTTTTAATGTATGTTTAATGAAATTCGGAGCACTGACATTAAGTGCAATAAGTTGATAATTGTTATTTCCTCTTGATGTATTGCTCTTTTTATTATATGAAGTACCTTTCTTGTCTCTTTTGGCTAGTTTAGGTGTGAAGTCCAGTTCATCTGACATACATATTGATACTCCTGCCTGTTTTCAGGGGCCATTAGTTTGCTAAATCTTTTTCTACCCTTTCACCCTAAGACAGTGTTTGTTTCTGGTAATAAGGTCTGTTTCTTGTAAACAACAGATTGTGGAGTCTTCCTTTTTAAAACAGTTTGCCAAGTGATGTCTTTTGATGGGAGAATTGAGTCCATTAACATTCAGTGTTAATACTGAGAGGTATGTGATGATTCCTACCATTTTGTTGTTTAAGGAGTTGAATATTTTCAGCTGATTCAATGCTACTTCCTGAGTACTTATCTTTTCTTCTCATGAGGTTTAAAACTTCCTGTCCTTTCATGGTTATGTTTGTTTTCCTCTTCTGTGTGTAGGATTCATTTCAGAATCTTCTGTAGTGGTGGTTTGGTGGCATATATTGTTTTAGTTTCTGTTTATCATGGAAGATTTTTATTCCTCCATCAATTTTGAATGATGGTTTTGCTGGGTAGAGTATCCTAGGACTGAAATCATTTTCTTTCAGTGCTTAAAATACCTCACTCTATGCCCTTCTTGCTTTTAAGGTTTTACTTGAGAAGCCTGCTTTTGTTTGATGAATTTACCTTTATATATTATTTGTTTTTTCTTTCTTACAGCCTTCAATATTCTTTCTCTGTTCTTTGTGCTAGTTGTTTTAATGATAATATGCCCTGAAGAGGTTCTGTTTTGGTTATGTCTGTTTGGGGTCCTGGATGCTTTCTGTACCTGAATGAGCATCTCTTACTTGAGATTTGGGGAATTTTCTATTATTTTGTTGAATATATTACATATACTATTGGCTTGCAACTCTTCTCCTTCTTTGATACCCATGATTTGCCAGTTTGGTCTCTTGATGGAATCTGAGTTCTTGCATATTCCTTTCACAGCTCTTGAGCATTTTGTCTAAGAATTCTGTTTTTTCTTTAATATCTATTTTTTCTTCAAGCCCTGAGATTCTGTTTTCCACTTGTTCTAGTCTGCTGGAATGGCTTTCAACTGTATTTTTTATTTGATTTAAGGAACTTTTTATTTCCAGGATTTCTGTTTGATTCTCATTTCTGAGGTTTTCTGTATATTTGTTAAATTCCTCTTTCATATCTTGTGCTGTCTTCTTTATTTCTTGTATCTCTTTTTTATACTCACATTTATTTCATTTTGAAGTTTGTTGAAGTCTCTCTGAGTTCATTTAGTTGTTTCTGCATCTGAAGTTTTTCATTTGTGTTGTCTTGATATTCTTTGAGTTGATTTTGTATGTTCGCTTTAACCTTCTCTTGAAGCTTCTCCATGAATATCTCAAAGAGCTCATTCTTGATTTCCCCTTTGAGCAAGTCTTTATAGACATCATTGAACTCATTGGACATATTTATCATCATTCTTTTGGGGTCTGTAACTGGGTATTCATTTTCTTCATTTCCCATTAAATCCTCTATTGAATTATTGGTCTTTTGCCTTCTTCTTTTCCCCATGCTTCTATTTTGTGCCTTGCTCCTATGTTATTGATTGGTTGGTTGGGGATTTTAATCACCTGCTATCTTTCCCTTGACTTAATTACTGTGTTTTGATAAGCTTAATCATTTGCTAGGTTAACATGTTATTTCTGTCCCTGACCTGGAGGTATAAATTAGCAATAACAAATTCATACATTTAATGTCAGATCATTTGTTTACATAATATATAGAGAGCCCATTGGTGAGATTATTTATAAGAAGTGGGTGTTTTTTGGATAGAGATGGATAGTTAGGTAATTAAAAATGATGGTGCTGGGGGGAAAGATGGGGTGAGGGTGAAAGAGGTGTGGGGGATATAGGGTTTTAGGGCCCTTGTGTGTTTTAGGGTGTAGTTTAGTTGTTGTAGTGGAGGGTACTTGTGTCAGGTATTGCAGAGGGATAGGAGTGTGTAGGGTTGGTACAGTAGACAAGTCAGAAAGTGGTAAGTGTGGGGTGAAAGACAGGAGGAGGCAAGGAGGAGAGGTGAAGATGCAGGAGAGAATAGATGAAAAGGAACAGAAAAAAATAGTTGGTGGGGGAGAACATGGATTGTAGGAGAAGAAAAGGAGAGAAAGTGAAGGGAGGAAGAATAAAAGATAAGAAAATGTTAGTAATAAAATTTAAAATATTAAATAAAAAGGGAAGAAAAATAATAAAAATAAAAAGTGGAATAAAGTAGAAAAAAATCAGTTCTGCAAAAGTTCTGGACTTATTCCTTTGGCATCAAATCCTGGTACTGGTGCTATGACTGGAGCTTTCTCAGTGTCCCTGTCTTTCTTGAGGTTGGTGTGTGGGCTGTGTGGTGAAGGATGCTGCCCCTCTTTCTTGGGCAGCTTAGGTGGGGAGTCAGTTTGGGGGTTTGGAGTCCTGTGTTCCCTTGGTCTGATGGGTCATCTGGTGCAAGCAGTATCTCTGAAGTGGTTTCACCAGAAGGCTGGTTTGTGAGCGTTCATTGGTCCCTTCTGCCCATAAGGTAGGTTGCAGTTGAAGTCTGTGGTTGCTAACCTTGAACCAGATTGTGTTCAAGGTGGTAGAAATGTTACTGTTTTCATCAGGTGGTAGCTGAGTTGCTCTACAGTTGAAACTCTGGTTGGTCAGCTCCTCTCCTGACAAACTCAATGTTGTACTCTGCCCACAGTCCCAAGAGATAGGCTCAATGATTTGCCATGCCCCTGCTCTGGGCAGTTGGCTTCTCATTCTGCCCCTGCTCTCTGAGGTTGGTTCACCTGCTGACAGTGGTGAATTATATTCACTGCCCATGGCTTTCAGTTTTCTTGGTGAGGGGGTGCAATCTGCCAATTAGCTGCACTGGATTATGTTCTTGGGTGGGTTTGTGGTGTGTGGCACTCTCCTTTTGAGATAACAGATTCACACTGACAGAGTTGGGTCCAGGCTGACCAGGAAAAATGGCAGGCACCTTTTCTCAAGGCAGATGCTCATTGGATCCAGGCCAGTGAGGTGTATGTAGGCTGTCTGTGTGTTATGGGTCCAATATGTCATGGAATTCCATTCAGTTTGATCTCCTGTCGTCTGCTTTTAGCAAGGAAAGAGATTAAAAAAAGGGGGAGAAATGGCTGGAGACTTTTCTCAAGGGAATCGCCCCCTAGTGAATGTGACATCCTGAACTAGGGCCTCTATAACCTTTATGGAAGAATCCTTTTGCTTAATTCCCCAGGTGATCACCTCACAAGTAGTTTGCCTCAGGGATAAGATGTTGGAGGAGAATGGAGGAGCACTGGAAATTTTTCTGGGAGGAGGCAAACCTGGTTCCATATCTCACTACCATGCAGAGCTGATCTGCGGGACATCTTGTCCCTAACATTGTTTTCTTCTAAATCTGGATGTGTAAATATATTGTTTGCCGAAAAGAAGTTGTAGATGGAGCACTGAAAGAAAAAACATGACAGACCTTAAGCATTTATTGGGTGCTTTCTGTACACCACATGTTTTACCAAAACACTGTCACAACAGTCTTGTGATGTATTATTGTCACTATTTTATAAATAACTAGCCTTCTAATTAAGGCTGTGAGCATTCACCTTACTTGCCAAAAGCTATATAGCCTGTGCACAAAAGTACATGATTCCTAACAGCATGCATTGTCTTTCATCTGTGACATTGAAAAGCACTTAATTCTGATAGGCAGAAGGATATACTCTTAGCTTTCATCTTTTTACATGAGAACTCAGACAAAAAGACCATGAAGCAATCTTCATGGAAAACCACCTCTGGAGGTTGTGTAATGTAGAAAATGTGATCATTTCTCCAGGTAATTAAATATTAACCCCTAATCAGTTCTGAACATTGACTTTAGCAGCAGTGGGCACAGAAAGACTGGGTGGTACTCTGTCATTCCACTGGCAGTCTTCATTTATTTTCCCACTAGATAATCAGTAAGTTGTTCTTAAGCACAGGCTGTGGAGTCACTTGGATGTGGCTGTCCCTTACTAGCTATGTGATCTTAGGCCATATGACTCATCTTTTCATGCCTCTTACCCATAAAATAGGGTCAACAGTGGCTTCCTCAAGCGATTATTGTTGTGGTTGAATAAGAATAGAAAGGACCCACCACAGTGACTTACAAGTCACAAAACTCCATAAGTGGAAGTGAGGAGGTATGCTGGGGAGACTAAAAGATGTTTTTCCACTATGGAGAGACAGGAACTCAGAGTTTATTAATATATAAAGCATATATTTATGATATATAAGTGATATGTATAAATAAATTGTTATTGATGATAAATTATGTATATTGTAAACAATGCCAATGGCAAAAGACTGAGTCTTTTGGATTAAATGATCTCCAGTTGCTTTTACTTTACCATGTCATGGTTTTTAATGAGTTCTGTGGGTGGCAAGTGTGAGAGAAGTTCAGAGGATGGAAATAAAATTATCATCCTAAAAGGTCAATGCTGACCTTGTGGAGGAGGCAGACTTGATCTGGACCTTAAAAATGTATATGGGCTTAGGGGAATTAAGAAGATCAATGGCACTGAACAGAAATTCAGATGGGGGTCACAGTGAGACATATTCTTGGACAGTGAAGATAACATTTTAATTGTAAGCTTAGTGTTTGGCAAAGAAAATCCTGGGACATTCTTTTCAGAATTGTGCAGGACTAAAAAGACTAAGGAGTTTAAGCTTAATCCTTGAAGAAAGTGTGATTTGGGAGGACTGTGAGACAGAATGACAAAAGCAAACAATGTTTCTTGTGCCCCAGGTATTCCTCAGCACCAGGAGAGGGGCTTGGATCCTGAATCGTGTGGGGAACCATGGATACCCTTTTGATATGCAGGTCTCTTCTCGATTGTACTATTTTTTGTCAAAGATATGTGGTCAGTCATTAGCAAATACATTTATGGAAAGACGGCTGAACCAAAGGTTTGACCATGAAATGTTTGGCCTGAAGCCTAAACACAGGTACGTTCTCAAAATGGGAGTGGGGTCAGGGTTAGCAGAGGCACAAGAATAATGACTGTTCACACAGGCTAATTAAGAGTAGAGCTGTCTCTACCCTAAAAACCCATAGAGCCAGGGGCACTGAGATTGAGAGAACTGCAGTTCAAGGTTAGAGTGGACAAAAAAGCTAACAAGACCCCATCCCAACCAATAAGATGGGTCCATGGTGGTGTGTGCCTGTGATCCCAGCTGTGTGGTACATATAACTAGGTGGATTACAGCCTGAGCCTGGGCAAAAATGTGACCCTACTAGAAAAACAACTAAGGCAAAAAGGGCTATGGGTGTGGCTGAAATGGTAAGGGCCTGAGTTCAAATCACAGTACTGATAAAAAACCAAAAAATAAAACTCATACAACCTGAAATCATATTTCTACCTTGTCAACTACAGAAGACCAAGTTTATCATCCTCCTCTGCATTGGTCATTTTCTTTTGATACATGGTGCCCAACAACAGCAACAAAATAGGAATAGAGAGCAGTGCATCATTCATTAACTCATTCAACAACCAGAGGACACCTGTTATGAGCCATGTATTATACTAGGCCTTAAACTTAGAGAGAAAACACATAGTAGTAATA
Source organism: Castor canadensis (assembly GCF_047511655.1). Classification (NCBI taxonomy): domain Eukaryota; kingdom Metazoa; phylum Chordata; class Mammalia; order Rodentia; family Castoridae; genus Castor; species Castor canadensis. Next base: position 101,219,246 of record NC_133397.1, on the reverse strand, counting down.
ATAATACCATTAGAAACTGATTACCTTTTCCAGATCTTACTTTTTTTGAGCCATACCCTAAACCCTTTCTGATTTGATTATTTTTGAGATAGGGTCTGGGATTTATGCTTGGGCCAGCCTAAATGGCGATTCTCCTCCCACCTTCCTGGGGTGACAGGCAAGCTACAGCATCAGCTCCTTATTGGCTGAGATGGTCAGGGGAGGTCTCACCAACTTTTTGCTCGGGCTGGCCTAGAAGTGTGGTACTTCTCATCTCCTCTTATCCTCTCCCTGCCTTGACTTTCTAGAGGACAAGCACAGTGCTAAATGAGTTCTATGTACTAACTCATGTAATCCTCTCAACAGTTCTATAAGTTGGTACTATTTTATGTCCATTTTCCAGAGGAAAAATTTGAGTGTTAGATAAAATAAGGTTTTTGCCTAAGTTGAACACAGTCATAAATGGCAGACTCTAGAGATGGATATTACTTTCCATTCACTAAGAGAAGAAAGGCAGCAGAATATGATGAAGAAATACAGAGTACAGTGAGAACATATCCAATGGGCTCCTCAAATAACAGGGATGTAGACTGTGAGAGCATTTGTAGAAGCTGATTTCAATTGCTTATTTTTATCCAACTTGTAATTTTTTGGAAAACATTCTGATCTACAGAAATGTTGTATGATAATACATACATTTATCTCTCCTCTGGATTATTACAACAGCTTGCTATGCTTTCTGTCTTCTCTCCCCTTTTGAAAGAGACAGATCCACACGTGTATAGCAGCATGCATACCTAAATGCATTTTTGAACCATTTAAAAGTAAGCTGTAATCTTTAAGTCATTACTCTAAATAGCTCAGTACCTATCACCTAAGTGAAAGGGCAATCTCATATAGAACCATAATGCAGTTATCACCCTTGGGAAATTTAACATAGCAAACATACATTATCCAAAATATTGGCATATTCAAATTTCCACAGTTGCTCCCCTATTTTTTTGACAGTCCTGAGGTTTGAACTCAATCCTCACACTTGCTAGGTAGGTGTTCTACCACTTGAATGACACCCCCCAGACTTTTTTAAACTTCCGTTGGTTTTGCTCAGGCTGGCATTGGACAGCGATCCTCTTAGTGATCTTCCTACTGTCAGCCTCCCGTGTAACTGGGATGATAGGCTTCCACCACGCTGTCTGGCTTGTTGATTGAGATGTGGTCTCACTAACTTTTTGCCTGGACTGGCCTTGAGTAGTAATCCTTCAGATCTCCACCTCCAGAGTAGCTGAGATTACAGATGTGTGCCACGGCCCCCAAAATATTCTTTATACCATTTTTTTTCTTTTCTCAATCCAGGAGCCTGGGAGGTAACCACTTGCAGCATGACATTTACTCATTTTGTCTTTATAGTCACCCTTAATCTAAAATAATAATTCTCTATTCTTTTTAAAATATGGAACTATTTACTTTTGTTTAATAACTCAAGGCATTGCTTTGCAGACTGTGCCTAAATTTCTACTTACATGCTGATTTTTGTTTATTATATTTAAGTTAAATATTTTTGGAAATATAATACTACATAAGTGATTCTTGGTGAATCACACTACAAACTACATGATGTCAGCTTATTCTACATTAATGATGCTTAGTGATGCTTAATTTGGTTGTTATAGATATTTTCCTTTTAAAATTAATTGGTGGGGTTATACTTGGATACTGTGTTCCCCAACATCCTTTCACACAGTTATTTTAGCATACATATCTTTTGTGGTTGCGAAATAAGTTGAGATTTTTATGCAAGACAAAATATAATCAGATAACTAGGGTTGGGCTGTAGCAGTCTAATTACAAGTGCAAAGTCTTGGAATAGCAAAAACATATTATGCCGTGGGATGTCAAATAGTCTAACCTATGTAGCAAAGGTGGAAGAATGGTTAGTTAATACATCTTTAGGCTCATCAGGCATAACAACCTTTGTATACGCTGCTAAATATAAGTTGGAAATGAGGACAGTAAAAGCCTCACTTAAGCAAGTGAGTGATGTAATAATATATATATGTTTTATAATGACCATTCTGTAAATGGTGTGGAAAGGGGACGAGAAGGGGCTCTGAAGACAACTGTAATAGGTCAGGTAACACAGGGGGCCGATAAAACTACTGGGGAAAGCTATGAGGGAAAAGGAAAAGGCTTGGTGAGCAGGTATGAGGCTCGTAGTTTTGAGGCCTGGGCAACTATGTGGATAGTGGCACTGGTTTGGGGAAAGAGGGAAAGGAACAGGTTTGAAGAGAAAGATAAAATTATGAGGTAATTCTGCAAAACAGAATCTACCTAAAGGTTAGAGTCAATGCAAATGAAATGCATCAACCAGGAAACTGGTTAAACATATAATATTCCTGAAGTGAGGCAATTTGCTTGAACATAATGAGATTAGGATTCTCAGAATCTGAAGTTAAGAGTTAGGAAGTGAGACCATTTTTTATAAAGACTAGAGAAATTAGAAATATGGATTTATTTGTTTGTTTATTTATTTATTTATTTAGGCAGCCCTATCTTATGCTACTGCTAGGAAACACTACTTCACAGGTCAAAAATATTTCGAGGGAGTTCATAAAAATTATTTTGATAGAAACTCTAAAGTCCTAGAAGGTGCAATATGGGTTAAATCACTTAATTTCCTAACTTTTGTTTCCTCACCTGTAAAACCTGGATAATAACACTTGGCCTCCTTTTTTTCATAGAGTTTGTGTGAGCTTTATATAAGTGAATCCATGGAAGAGCAATAACTGTGTGCATTTGTAATTAATTATGCAATTTGGAAAACCATGGTCTCAGTCTGCCTCTTGAACCTTTGGAACAAGAAATGGTTCTGAACAATGTTAATAGTCTAATTCTGCCAAAGTTCTTGATATGAGGATTAAAACTGTTGGCTATACCTGTATCAAAATCACTGATACTTGAGAAACCACATAGGCACGCCTCAAATAAAACTCTTCTTTTTTCTCTCTTCTAATACCCTCCCCTTGTAATGCCATTCCAGGTCCAATTTCTGCCCTGAGATTCTGATTTGTGCCAAGTTGGTTAAAGTAATCTTTCCCAAATTCCACGGGTTTACTATGGGGGAAATCACGGGTATATTGTTTGATCAACTCCACGAAAGCAGAATTTTGCTGACATGGTACTGATTTCTTTTTTTCTCTCTCCATCTCCCTCTTTCTCTCTCTTGCTTACTCTCAAAATTCATCTTTATTACCACTTAGAGCTCTGAGTCAGCATCCCACAGTAAATGATGAATTGCCAAATCGTATAATTTCTGGTTTGGTGAAGGTGAAAGGAAATGTGAAGGAATTCACAGAGACAGCTGCCATATTTGAGGACGGCTCCAGAGAGGAAGACATTGACGCTGTTGTCTTTGCCACAGGCTATAGCTTTTCCTTTCCTTTTCTTGAAGATGATTCTGTCAAAGTGGTCAAAAACAAGGTATCCCTATATAAAAAGGTCTTCCCTCTTAACCTGGAAAAACCAACTTTGGCAATCATAGGCTTGATTCAGCCCTTGGGAGCCATTATGCCCATTGCAGAGCTCCAAGGACGCTGGGCTGCTCAAGTATTTAAAGGTAAGTGGCAATACAAATCAACTACTTAATCACTTGGTGATACATTTAATTATGTTAAAGCACTTTTCATCAGCTAGTGACAATGCCTATGAGTTTAATAGTGCCCAGCTCAAAGTTGGTACTGGAAAATTGACTTTTAAGGAAATCTAAAGTAGTAATTTATAGCCATAGATGTACATCAAAATCACCTGGGAAATTTTTTTCAAACTGGGCATGGTAATAAGCTCTTTGAGACAAATGTTCCTTCATAACTCCAAAGTGCATTCCACATTAGGATGCACTTGCCTAGATACTAAACAATTGGTATATATTTGTGAAAGAAAGCAATTTCATCTATCATTATAGATAAAGTCAAATCTTAAGACATGACTTAAAATTTAAGGCCTGATAGGAGACTATCCCAGAATGTAGAATATTCAGTCTCTCAAGTTCTCCCTCCCAGCCCCTCTTTATGTCCCCTTTTTAGGCTAGGAGTGCAGAAGAAAAAATTTTGTGTTTTAAAATACTGGATTCAATATGAGTCAGTAGGCTTAATTAAATCTAGCATCATTAAAATGGCAATGTCTTAGAATATAATACTTGTTCTTCTCTGAACTAATCATACCAGATACCTGAAGACATTTTTTTTAATTTGGAAAGACTGGGGTTTGAACTTTGGATCTTGCACTTGCAAAGCAGGCACTCTACTCCAGTCCTTTCTACTCTTATTTTTAATACCAAGTCTCCCTTTTTGTCTGAGCTAGCCTAGACCATGACCTTCCTATTCTTTCCACCATAGCTGGGGTGATAGGTATGCACCATCATGCCTAGCTTTTTATTGACTGAGATGGGGTCTCAAGTTTTTTTTACCCCAACTGGCCTCAAACCCCAATCCCCACGATCACCATCTCTGGAGAGTTGGATTATAGGGGTGAGCTACCACTGTTCAGTCCTGAAGACACATTTAAAAAGTGAAGCTAGAATGCAATGAATAGGGGAGACAGATAACAATAGCTTAAGGGATCTGAAAACATAGCATTTAAAGTACTAACAAATTGGAAAAGTTAAGACTTGGGAGAGATATGAGCTTTCCCTTTAAATATTTGAAGGAATGGCCTATGGAAGAATTAGATTTTCTTAGTATAGCCTCAAAGGGTCAAACCAGAACCAAAGAATGAAATCTTAAGGGTTGCATAATATCAGCTTAAATTAAAGAAAAAAAGCCCCACCAGTTCTTCCTATCAGCCAGTGTCATTTCAAGATAGAACCGGATGCTTCTGAAATTGTAAGTAATCCAGGCAAAATAGAAAAAGGATACCAAGTTACTGGCTGGCCATTTAACCAGAGGATATGGAGTAGATTCAAGCTTCAGAACAGAGGAACCATGACCTTTTAGATTCCTTCTAAAGAAGAAATTCTTTGATTCTATGATTGGTATAATAAATTTTGCTCTCATTACTAATGTTTAAAACTATTCAGAATTTTTGTTGGAATTAAAATTTTCTCTTTTCCAGTGAAGACCTTCATTGTAGCAAAGGATAAAACAGGCAATGGTCTAGAGTTGATAGATCAAAACCTTTCTCTACCATTTGAACCACCTTGCCAGCAGTTTATGAACAAATAATCATTCCCCTGATTAAAATGAGAAGACACATGGGGAAATATAGAAGCTTCTTTCTGAGTGTCAAACTTCTGAATCCTGTTTTCAGAGGACATACTAGAATAGTCAGTGGAGTGTGCCCAGAAAAGGGCAACTGAGGTGGCAGAGACCATGAAACCTGACATATGGGAACTTATGTTTAGCCTGATAATAAGACTTTGTGTAGTTGTCGCAGTTGTTTTCATGTGTCAAGGCCAGTCAAGTATTAAAATCCAACTGTGGATTCAGAAACAGTGCCTACACATCTGGATAGAAGGCTAGTTGTTTGAGATAGAGCTGTTTATTTTGACTTACATACTATCCTGTGTTTGTCTAGTTGTGTCCTTTGCATGAAATTCCTACTATTGGAACTATTTATACATCAGTGCTTAAATTTACCTGGCAAATTGGTTATTCTGAGTTTAGAATGTGAGACTTATCTTCCATAGGATTTAAGTACAAAAATGTGATTTAGAGTTTGTTTTTATTTCTTTCTCTCTGCGTGGTTACAAAAAAAATCAAAGCAAACAAAAGAACACTCTTTGTTATCAAGATACCAGGGAAGGTATGTGTCCTACCGCCCTGCCCTTTGATTGTGCCTCAGTTTTCACATACGCTTTTTTTCTTCTTTTTTGGTGCTGTAGATTGAACCCAGGGTGTTGTGCATGGTAGGCAAGTACTCTACCAGTGAGCTACATCCCAGTTCCTATTTTTTCATATACATTTAAGATCATTTATCCTGTCCTCATGTAATTATTTTGTTTATTTTGTTTGGCAAATGGAAGACTATGTTAGGGAGTAGGCTTGGTTTGTTAGAAAGCAGACAAGTATCTTTCAAAGACAAAGCAGAATATGGTTAGACATTAATGAAAGTGAGTACCCCTTATTCTGAAATACTCAGGACTAGAAGTGTTTCAGATTTCAGATTTTTGACTATTTGTACATACCTAGTGAGATATGGTTAGAATGGGACACACTGTTAAACATGAAATTAATTTATTTTTCATATATACCTTTAAACATAGCCTGAAAGTAATGATTTTAGTGTGCCTTCATTTTGACTATGACTTATTACATGAAGTCAGGTGCAGAATTTTCTGATTTGTTGCATTTCATCAATGTTCAAAGGATTTTAGAGGATTTCAAGTTTCTGATGTTCACATAAGGGAGACTCATCTTGTATCATATTTTGTTAGTAATAGGATAGGGTGCTCCAATGAATTAAAATCTCCTAAATACAGAAAACTATCCTATAATTCTTTCAACTCTTCATAGTGTAGTAATTATTAATAGGATTATTATTCCTCCTGAGGTAATTTTACACATATTATTATTTTTATTTATTTATTTATTTTTATTATTTTAAAAAATTATTTTATTTTAATTTTATTATTATTTATAACTATTATTTTATTTATTATTTATTATTATTATTCTCTTTAGGTCTAAAGAAATTGCCCTCACAAAGTGAAATGATGACAGAAGTAATTAAGACTCAAGAGGAAATGGCGAAAAGGTCAGAACTTGTCCCAGAAAAATGCAGAATTGCCTTTTCCTCTGTGTATCTTAATGAGAACAGTATTGTGCACTACATATTGTTTTCCCATTTTACTTTAAGGATTTTGAGGACAGTTTGATAGAAAAGGGAATAGTATCTTGTGATAATAGAATGAAGAGCTATTCCCTGTGAATGGGGAAGAAAAGATTAAGAAAATTGTTTAAAAACTAGGCTTAAGGCCTAAAAGAAAAGTTGAGTGGGAAAAAGGACAGGGAGAGAACATAAGGTATATTATTTGGGGAGGATTACTTGAAGTGCTTGTAGGGCTGCCAGAGGAAGGGATTGAACTGGGACAACTGTACCTCAGAGGACGTAAAATAAGGTTTATTTAACCCTGTGACCCTTACCAGGGGCTCTGCTATTTTCACTGCCAAGTTCTTGCAGTAAAGTTTCTACATCCCGTGCTCCTCCTGAGACCCTGCATTGTAACTCTCCTCCTTGCTTCTGAAGCTGCTCTCTTGAAGGTCATCCAGACAAACTTCTGCTTTCTTCCATGCACTAAAGAGGCTGGCACTTGTAAATACTTCCTACTTGGAGTGCTTTCTTTCTCTTCTTTTGTGGTAAAAAATGAACTAATTTCAATTTCCCTGGCCTCTTTTTTTTTTTTTTTTTTTGACTTGTTTTGTCTAACCTCCTTATGAATGTGAACAGGATTTAGGGATATAATTTAACTTCATTTGAGGGACAAATGTGTGCACACATCCAATGTTCCACATGCATGGAGTTTTTTTAATGCTCATGACAACACTGCAAGGCAAGACTGACCTCTGCTTCTCTTTTATTAGTGGTACTGGGGTTTTAACTCAGGGACTTGTGCTTGGTAGACTGTACCACTTAAGGCACACTCCGAGCCCTTTTTGCTTTAGTTTATTGTTCAGTGAGGATTGTTTGCTTGTTCCCCAATTGGCCATAGACTATGATCCTCCTATCTCTACCTTCCAAGTGACTGGAATTAAAGACATGTACTACCATGCCCATCTAGTGAACCTCTTTTCATGAAACCTTTATGATTACTACAGTTCTTGATCTACTATTGTAGAACAAAGAAATGCATGGCTATAATCCCTTGAGCCAACATAAACTACAGAAAGGAAAGCTCTCAAATTATTTCCTGTCTTATTTTCTGCTCTAAACTCTGGTCCCATTTCAGTAAATGACTACTCAACAACTTATTAGTTCCTCTGGAATTCTATTTCAACAACTATACCTCAAATTTATTTTCTTCACTTTTCCCTGTCCTTTCTTGCTTCTTCAATCTCAATTATCTTGGCTTGACTTTTCTCTTACTTCCTTTCTGTCCCATTTTTCTTTCTTTTATTTTAATTATAGAAAGTAATTGGAGGCATGCTCATGCTGTAGAGCACCGGCCTCACAAGCTGAAGCCCTGAGTTCAAACCCACTACCACTAAAACAAAACAAAACAAAATGTGAAAGTCTGTCATTAGCTCTCCAGATCTCATTCCTTCCACACAGATATCCCTGTTAAGCAAATTTCCCCCCAAAAAGGCTTTTTCAGCTCTTGTAATCTGCCCTTGATAGAACCATTTCATCTGGCTCCACCTGTAAGGTCACTTACTCTTGTGGGATAAGATTCCCTCTCTAGCCTTTCAGGATTCTAAATTAACACTGGCCCTGGGAAGCCCTGTTCTGTGCATCCCCTAGCATGCCCTCATAAAATAATCGAGGATTCCCTGCTTGAGAAATTTTGTGGTGAGTTCTCTCTCTAAAATCAGAGTCCTCTGCTTCGGGCTCTGCTGGCTGTCCACTCTCTATCCATCCCTGTTTTCCACTACTGTAGGCGACACCATTAATATTCTATTGCTTATAATTCTATGCCCATTTCTGCCTTATTCCTTCACTCTGCTGTTGACCTGATTTGTAGTAATCTTCATTTTTCTCATCTTATCTGTACCTTTCACATGTTTCAAGGACCTAGTACTGCCCTCTTTTAATTTCCCTCTCTCTACATTTTATTTAGCCGTCAAACCCCACAATATTTACCAGAAGCCATATATCCTCTGTTTCATCTGTATCTGTCTCATCTCCTCCAGCACATTATAAGGTCCTTAAGGTGGAGGACAAATGTCTTGTAATCTTTGTTTTCCATAGTTCCTAGCCCAGTATCAAGTCAATAAGCAGGTACTCAGAAAGCATTGAATAATTGATTTGTTGGCTGACTGATTCTGAGAGTGCATTGATTGACTGCTGAGATGACTGACTGAACTGTTGTTGATATTCCATGGCTTCTCTCTTCTCTGCTTTAGGTATGTGGAGAGCCAACGCCATACCATTCAGGGAGACTATGTAGCTACCATGGAAGAGATTGCTGAGTTGGTGGGCGTCAGGCCCAATCTACTGTCGCTGGCCTTTACTGACCCCAAGCTGGCCCTAGAGCTTTTGGTGGGACCTTGTACTCCAGCTCATTATCGTCTACAGGGCCCTGGAAAGTGGGAAGGGGCTCGAGAAACTATCTTTTCCGCAGAAGATCGTATCCGAAAGCCTTTGATGACAAGAGAAGTCGAAAAGAGTAACTCCATGGCTTCAGTGATGACAATGGGCAGGTTCCTACTAGCTGTGGGGTTCTTGGCTCTAATTATGGCTTATTTTTAGTTGTCAGATTGTCAATGCCCTGGCTTTCGCTGGAGATGCCTTCAGATGATAACAAGATTGAACAGTCAACTTTATATTGCCCAGAAATGTACTTCTATTTCTCTTCAAGAACATAATCCTCTTTTCTTTTTCCCACAGGGAAATCTGTTTTTTGTTTGTATTGACTCATCTCCCTTCCTCTCTCGACCCACCACTTTTTCTGTCCAATAGTTCCTAGACTGTGAGTTCAGATACACTTTTAGTCATCTTTCTATGTCCTGAGTAGAGTTCTTGACATACGGTACATGCTTTAAAAATGCTTGTTGTTGCTTATCAATTTCCCAACATGCCATGTATTTCCTTATTTCTGCAAGCATTCTTGTGTTGTATTCTCTTTTTGCCAGCTGAGTAAGATCATCTTCAAGTTTCAGTGCATCAGCTATCTCTTCCAGGAAGTGCATCCTGATAGTAAATATGAAATAGGTGGCCTTCCTTTGTGCTCTCATTACACAAAGTGTTTTCTTCAATTGTATTTGATGAATATCTTTACCATACTGCATTAAAATAATTGATTCTCTCACATGTTTCCTCTTTGAACTAGTAAGCCCCCTTGAGGCAGCTCCTTTGTAATTAATCTAGTGCCTAATGTGGTATCTGGAACATAATAAAAGACCTCAATAAATAAATTGAATTAATACATTTAATGTGGGAAGTAAAAAATATGAGTGAGGTGTCTTTTTTTTCTCATTTTTTTAGGTACTGTGGTTTGAACTCAGGGCCTTTGGTTCCTAGGCAGGCACTGTTCTACTTCAGCCACTCCAGAAGGCCAGGAGTGAGTTTTCTAAAAGGTTAAATCTCATAGTGAATAATGCTTTTATAAAATGTGGAAAAGGTGCTTAACATTTTATAATGCCTCTGGAGCACACATGCTTCCAGCAAATATTCTGAAATAGATCATTGATCACATTCAGCATATCTCCAATGTTTTATTGTGGTTACAGACACAGTGCTTGTCTATAACTCATTTCCTCAAACAGAAGTCTTAAAAAGTCAACATCTTAACACAAGAAAGCAAGTGGGGCAAATGTCTCCCTTGACCCTCATGCTGCCTTAGATCCTCACTGCTGTTGCTCTGGTTTCACAAACTGCCAGGCCCCTTTGAAGCATGTACCACCTCTTGTAGTACCTCTTCAAGAGACCTGTGTACCTCTTCATCCACTGGAGATTTTAGTACTAACCTCAATGATTCTCTCTATGGACATAACTGCACGTGCAGACGATTGTAACATCCATGTAGGAAATAAAGTCGCCACTCCAATGTATGTTAGGGTTAGGTCCAGCTCCTTGTAACATGAAAGTCCAGATCACAATGGCTTACAGAAATTGAAGTTTATTTCTCTCCTATAAAAAAGCCTGGAGATACAGTCCTGAGATAATAGCTCCACAGGTGCTTTTTCTGCTTTACTATCCTGAGCTGCTTCATGGTCCAAGGTGCCAACTGGAGCCCCAGCCATTCAATGGACACTGTCCCAAGAAATGAGAAATGTAGGCAGTGTGCACCCCTTTTCTTTCAAGGAGATTTAACAGAAGTTCTTTATAACATTTCCACTTAGACCTCACTGGAAGAATTTAGTCACAAATATCTATCTAGCTATCAGGGAAGCTAAGAAATGCCTTTATACAGAGACATTGTGTCAAGTTTAAAATCAAGGTTTTGTTATTAAGGAGAAAGAGAATGAATATTTAAGTAGACCACCAACATTTTCTGCCATTTCACCTCTCATTTTGTTAAAAGTGCTATTTGCAAATGGTGATCAAAGAAACACTTGGGAGTCACTTAGTAAGACAAAAAGAAAAGTTTTATTTCTGTAGAAAGGTGCAGCCACAGACCATAGTCTGATAGAGCACACCTGGGTGGGAAGTCCTTACAGGTTATATTTCTTATATGATCATAACACTCCACAGCTAGTGACTAGCTATTGTTTAAAATAAGAGCAAAATTTTTGAAGCAGTGACATTTTACAATTCAATGAGAGAGTGATTACTTATGGTTTACAGCTCAGTGAGAGAGTGATTTCTCAAGGTCTTCTTGATAGGAGATGGGGGCTGACATTTTCCCTAATGTGGTTAGAGGAGAAGTTGACATACTCAAAGGAATGAAACTTAAGATGGTAAGAAAGCAGTCTGAAATTAGGACATCTGATGATAAACAGCTTTTTGTTTGACTGCAAGAACTTTGCAGGGTCAAGCAACATTTCACAAAGCACGTAGGCAGAAATTCAGGGAGGTTGGCTGGCATCTACACAATGCTAATTATACATAAACTCCTTTGACAGAAAAGACCTGACTAGTTGATTCTCACAATTCTATGAACTTTAGTTATTTTATGATCTACCTCACACCACTGACATCTATGGTCATATTAGCAGACATTGTTAATAACTGCAACCCTGAAATCTCAGTGTCAAGCATCCTGCTTTCCAAAACTATCTCTTACCTTCTCATCTCATTCACTCTGCTACTTCAATGCCAGAAGTTCTTTGACTCTACAGGGCTTTCCATTCATCTGCTTTGTCTTTACTTCCCAGCCCACCTGGTTTAAATTTCATAATCTAACATTATCATTCCACCCTACTAGCCATACTCAACTCCTTTGTTGCCTTTCCATACTTGTTTGGCTAAACTTGATGTTTGGTATACACCACCTACCATCCAAACAGCTAAACATGATAAGAGAATAATACAACTACGATGACTTGGCTTGTCTTAAATTCATAACTGTCAAACATAAGAAGGCCTTCAGTGGTACCTGCCAGTCATGCTTCATTTTTCTAGTCATTTCTCAGTGTCCATACTTCTAGTTGATTATTTCATACCTCCTGATTTTGAGTTTCCCATTGCATGTGCTATTTCTTAGCCTAGCAGAGCATTCTCCCGCTGAGACTAACATTTTGTCAATTTGTTGAGGTCCATCTAATCGCTCCATTTTGAATTCTTCCCTGGGATCCTACTGATGCACAGATGACACGTGCAGGAATTTCAGGTGCTCAGGGTTCTTGAGCCCGCTCTGGGAATGAAAGCACAGGTGGACTCCAACAGCAGTGGTCAGAAAGATTTTATTTGTAGAGAAGAGAAAGACTGCATAGTGGAGAATGCAGGGGGACCAGGAAACCGGTGATCCTGTGGATCAAGGTGGGGAGTGGGGTTTTATAGCCTTTTTTGTATTGCCTGAGGGCAGAGATGCCTTTCAGATGCAGAGGGGCATTCCCTAGGGAGGAGAGGTATCTCCTTGACCACTTATCACCTTTTGGGACCTCCTGCAGTTCATTCCTCCCTCTCTCACCCTAACTGTTGTTAGGGATAGGGACAACAAAGTCTATTCAGTAACTGCTTCCTGCTGACAGGGGGTGATGAAGGGGCTCTGCAGCATCAGGGCTGACCATGAGAGGGGTTGTCAAGGGGACCTCTGTAGTAGGTCGTTTTCATCTCCATCAGAGGCATTTGTAGTTTAATGGATTCTAGGTGAGAAGAAACAAACTTGACAAGTAAGTTTAAAATGCAAGGCCCAAACACAAGCAAGAGAATAATGGCAACTATAGGCCCCAGAAAGGGTAGGACCCAAGTCCTGGAGGGAAGCCAGGATTTTATTTGGTCCCATACCTGTACAGAAGCCTGAGTTTCAAGAGATTGCTCCCCGAGACACTTAGCCTATTGGAGAATGTAATCTGCACATTCCTCTACAATGCCTGAAGTGTTTATATATATGCACAGGAAGTATTGTCGATGGCACATACCCCCCCACCCCACCCTTGTTTGGCCAAAAGAAAATCTAGGGCCAGGCGGTGGTACATTACCATACAGGCAAGGGACGACAAAGACCTTTGCATGTTCTTAATGGCTAGGCCTACCTGGTCTGAGGTGTCCTCTACTACTTTGGTTAGGTTTTTTGCAGTTACATGATTGGCAATCACCCCATAGCTGATTCAAGCAAGGGCTGCAACTAATGCTGTTATCCATAAACTATTAAAGTAACCTCTCTTTGATCTTTATGGGAATCTGTTCCTGTTGTAGTTAGTATTCTCCTTTTCTTCCAGATGGCTGCATGAGCATGCAGGATCAGGAAGGCATACTTAGAATCTGTGTAGATGTTTACTCTCTGTTCTTTTGACAGTCTTAGGGCTTCTGTTAGGGTCATTAATTCTGCCAATTGAGCACTTATATTAGGAGGAAGAGGACCTGATTTCAGGATGTCAAATTCTGTCACAACTGCAAACCCTGCATGTCTGACACCATTCTTGACAAAGGAACTGCTATTAGTGTATAATTCTAGATCTGGGTTTTTTAAGGGCCCATCAGTTAAGTCAGGTTGGGCAGCATAATTTTCCATAAGTACCTCCTCACACGAGTGCTCAGGATTTCCCTCTGCCTCTGGTAAAAGGAGTGCAGGATTTAGGCTCTGACAGGTCCTTAAAGTTATTTCTGTCCCTCCCAGAAGCTGGGCCTGGTATTTAAGTAGGTGGCTGTCAGATAGCCAAAGTTCTCCTTTTGAGTTTAAAATTCCTCCCAGGTTGTATGGGGTATAAACCGTTAGGGGTGGTTCAGGATAAGTTTTTGAGCTTCAGGCACTAGAAGGTTTACTGCGGCCATTGCTCTAAGGCATCCTGGCCTTCCCTTGGCTACCTCATCTAATTCTTTGCTTAAGTAACCTACTGCCTGGGGAGTGATGCCCTGGAGCTGAGTCACCACTCCCAAGGCCAATCCTCCCTTTTCATAGACATATAATTGAAACTTGTCTTGTACTGGGAGACCCAGGGAGGGAGCTGTCATAAGAGCCTTCTTTAACCTGTGGAATGCATTTTCTGACTTGTCATCCCACTCAATAAAGGGCTGGGTATCCTTCTGTGCTTCCTTAAGGATTTGCTACAAGGGCCTGGCTAGGTCTGCATATCCCAGGATCCAAATTCTACAGTATCCTGTGACCCCCAAAAAGGCCCTCAATTGCTTTAGATTTTTAGGTAGAGGAAATGTCAGGATTGGACGGATTCTATCTTCTCCTAGAGACCTCATTTCTTTCTCCAGGACAAGACATAAATATGTAACACTAGACTGACACAATTGGGCTTTTTCTTTAGAGATTTTATAACCTCTGTCTGCTAAGAAGTTTAGTATGGATTCAGTGGCTTGTGAAATAACAGGCTTACTTGATCCACAGAGCAGGAGGTCATCTATGTATTGTAGCAGAGTAGCTTGTGGATATTACCACTCTGTCAAGTCTTGAGTTAGAGTTAACCCTAAGAGGTGGGGGATGTCTCTGAATCCCTGCGGGAGGACAGTCCAAGTGACCTGTCCAGACTTTCTCGTGGGGTCCTCAAAGGCAAATATAGGTTGACTTTTAGGGTGTGAGGGAATGCAAAAGAAGGCATCCTTTAAATCCAGGACAGAGTAGTAAGCAGTCTCTGGGGGTATTTGGGCTAAAAAGCATATAGGGATTTGGAACTATGGGGTGGAGAGGCACTACTGCTTTGTTGATCGGGGGAGATCCTGGACTAGCCTCCATTTGTTAGGTCCCTTCCTGACACCGAGAATAGGAGTATTATATGGGCTGGAGCATTCTGTTAGCAGTCCCTGTCTCTTTAAGTCCTCGATTATGGGAATTAGCCCCTCCTTAACTTCTGGCTTTAAAGGGTATTGTTTTTGATGGGGATCCCAGGAGGGGGTCCTTGAGATGAATTAGGACTGGGACAACTGTTCGTGCCTGTCCCACTGTGTGTCCATCCGTCCATACTGTGGGGTCTACTTGTTCCTCTATTAGGTGCAAGCAAAAGTACTCTCCTGGGGGTAAAAGGAGCTGTACCCCCAATTTAGATAGAAGGTCTCACCCTAGCAGAGGAGTAGGGGTTTCTGGGACAATTAAAAAGGAGTGACAGAAATGGAAATCTCCCCAGGAGCAGGCTAAAGGATGAGTGAAATAATGCTCTAGAGGCTGGTCTGATATGACTCAAACAGTAATTTTCTTGGAGGACCTGGGTCTGGGAGAAAAAGGAATGGCTGAGATGTTGGCTCCAGTATTGATGAGGCTGACCTTGTGTTTAACCCAGGGCTTCTCTGCTTTTGTGGTGGTTACAGAGCCTGGATAGGAGACCCAGGGACCCATCATTGTGTCGGAGGCTCTGGCCTCAGTTCCCAGGGGAACCGGAGACAGTGTGCCTTCCATTGTTTTCCCTGACAAATGGGGCAGGGTCCTGGAGGTAGCTTTCTCTGGGCGTACTCCCTCCTAAAATGGCCTGCCTGTCCACATTGAAAGCGTGTCCTCAGGTTTGGACTTTGCCCCAGGGAAGACTGAGCACTGTGATCAGAGCCTCCTGCTCCTTATCCTTTCTCTTTTCCTTTTCCAGGTCCTTCTTTTCTTTTTCTAAGTCCCTATTATAGTATACAGATGTGGCTACATGGACCAATTGGTCCTGATCTCTGCTCCCTTCAGCCACCAGTTTTTGAAGATTTTTACGGATATCTGGGGCTGACTGTGTTAGAAATTTATCTTTTAGGACGATTTTCTCTTCCTGTGACTCTGGTATAATGTTGGCATACTTTTGTAAAGCATCCTTAAATCTCTGTAGGAAAGATACTGGGGTTTCTAAGGGTAATTAAGAGGTTTGACCTTGGCTCTCCTGAGACCCTCAAGAATGCAGTGGATGAAATGGTTACAGTTCCATTCATCCTTGTCATTTTCAGGATCCCACTTAGGGTCATACTTAGGTACTGCCTGATCTCCTGTTGCAATTGGGAATTGAGGTTCCCTTCTAGGTATCCAGTCTTTGTCTTTCTTCCCCCTCCCCCTCCTCCTCCTCCTGTGAGGGCCCAGTCTGAGATAGGCCTGTAGGGCTGCTTTTAAGTGATAATTGTCTCCAGCTGTGACTGTCTGCTTTAGTACCTGCTGTTTCTCCAGAGAAGTGAGGGTCTGAGATAGCAATAGCATTATATCTTTCCAGCTCAGTTCAAAGTTTTGACTGACTTCTCTAAATGCCTGGATGTACTGACCTGGATTTTCTGTGTAATTTCCTAAATCCTTTTTTATTTCTTAAAGTTCACTCACTCTAAAAGGAACATGAGCTCTGTCCCCTCCAGGAATTAACTGGAGGGGGTAGAGTCCTGTGGGATGGTGTCTAGTGTGTGAGGTAGCTGGGTAAGGGGGAAGAAGGGGAGCTGGTGGAGCATTAGATGGGTTTTTTGGTTCAAGGGAGTTTGGGGGCTTTTTGCAGTCTGGGTATCCAGCCTGCATTTGTTCAGCCATTCTGGGTGGTCTCTTAGGAAAAAGAACAGTTTAATATATGGAATTTGAGTCCACTTTCCCTCCTTTTTACAGAACATATCTAATTAAAGAATGGTGTTATAATTAATGCTCCCTCCTTCTGACCATCTTTCCTCATCTCTCAAAGGATACTGTGGCCAACCCTGGGTGCAGTAAAATTTTAGTCACTTTTGCTGAAGACTTTCTGGATCAAGATCTTTCCAATGTTTTAATAAGCAGGCAAGGGAGGATCTTTCCTGGATCCTTGAGACTTGATTCCCCATCTAAAAATGGGAAACAAAGGAAAATTGGTCACCTTAACAGAGGTTTCTCCTTTTATCTAGGCATCCCCAGATGAGGAGAAACTCTAGTGGGAGAGGGCGTCCCTCTCCCCTGCTCTTTCCATTGCCACTCGTGGGTAAAGTGGTGGAGGATTTACAGATATTTCCGGTGCACCCATCCCCCTGAAATGATCTTTGAACAATCTCTTATCTATTTTGACTTGCCTGTTTGCCCTGCCACCCAGGTAGGCCTGGTTTTCCTCTACCAGCTGAAGGCTTGTAATTTAAACAAATAACTATACCAAAGTAACCAAGAGAGCTTGCATGGCCAGAGGGAGGACCTCTGTAGAGGTGTGGATGGGGACTCCTGATTAAGTAGACTTTTGTCCCCCTATATATTCTGTGAGGCATATATGCTTTTTATGAAAAGACAGAAAGCATCTGAAGGCTTTTGCTCTAGTAAGGGGCAAAATGGAGACCTGAGGTTTTTGGCTTTTAACTGTTTTTTTTTTTTTTTTTTTTTTCTTTCCCTTAGGGCAGGCTGAGCAACCTGTTTAACCAGTTAACCTGATGTTGACAAAGACAGTTAAGCCTAAATTGGAGATTAGCACTTTCTGGTGCATGTAGGGATTTTCCCCAAACTCCCCAAAGAAAGAAGCTCACTGTTGTTTAGAGCAAAGTGGGGAGAGGGCACTAATCCTGAACTACCTGGGAAAGGGGAAGGAGAGGCTGAGGGTTGGGGACAAAGAGAGTTTCCAGGCTCAACACATTAGGGATTATTGGTCATCACTGCTGTCCAAGTTGATCCTGCAAGGGGCAGTACTGGAGCACTGGAAGCAAGGGGTGACCTCAACTCTTGGGCCATGGAAACCATGAAGGAAGTGTAAGAGATCTGATTGTCTGTTTGCCAGGGACATGGCTGGAGGGGTCTGAGACTTAGCCGCCTTTGGAGCCTCAGGGCAAGTCAGGAAGTTGCTCTCCAGCTTTTGGGTGACACTGGGGAATGCCCAGCCAGAACACCTTTTTTGGCTTGAAGACAAACTTTCCTTTCCACTGGCTGTTTTTGGACTGCCTCTTAAGCAGTCAGAACTTGAAAGAGAGAGTTAAAGGAGAGGAAAAAGAAAAAGCCTTGCACTGAAGTTGAGATCCGCCCATGTAGCATTGGCAGTGAGGTAAAAATCCCTGCCCTGGTGTCTGAGTTCCCTCAGATTGCCTGCCTTACAACTCTAATGGGCTTGGAGCTTTTCCTCAGTTTCCCAACGGAGAAACCCTCCTTAATAAGACTGAGAGAGAGAAGGTTGGCCTGCGAGTTCCACCTTAGCTAGGCTGTGGTGGGTGTTGGTAATAATGGCGCCAATAGGTTTCAATTCTTACTGCACCCTTAAGCTTCTGTTTTCCAGGGTCACGGTCCTGCCTCAAGTCTAGCTTGAATTCTCCTTCTGCCCCAACCTCCAATCGGCATTAACCATAAGATCCTAACCAATCAGATCATGCCAAGTCTCACTGAGGGGTATTTAAGCCCCTGCCCCTCTCTCTCTCTCTCTCTCTTGGCTCTCTCCCTCTCCCACCTGGCAATAAAGAATCTCTTGGCCAGATCACTCCTCTCCACGTGGTCACTTTGGGGCCACATTTGCCTACATTTGGTGCCATGACTCGGTTGGGTCTCTCCGATTCCGACTCATCCCACGACCACTGCCAGGACTCATCCTCCCAATCACCCTTGCTCACATCCAACACCGGACATCCTTTTGGTGAGTCCAAACACCCCTATTGGGCTCCCATTGCGGTCTCTCCCCTCAGTGTCTCTGGGGTTTCAACGTTTCTCCTTTCTGATCATCTCTGGGACTCAGACGGTGGGGGGAGATCTCCCTATTTGCCACAGGCTTGGATCTATTCTTGTCATCCTCGACCCTCACAGTCTGCCCTCCAAGAAAAGCCCAGCACCAGGTGACCCATAGCCTCCATGGGCCTTTTTGGCCTGCAAACCACCTGAACTTAGTGACGACTGATTCTCGTGCACTTTGCATTTTCTCAGATATTTGTGCTGCGCAGGGACGCCCCTCAGTACATAATATCCTCCTCTCCCATTCCAGGACCGGGTCCCTCATAATGGGTGCCTCTACATCTTCTCTGCTATCTGACTCCCCACTGAGATGCCTCCTCAATAATCTGGACACCTTGGGTTTGACCCCAGACATAAAACCAAAAAATTTAATCTGCTTTTGCACCCAAATCTGGCCCACTTTTCCTTTAGACAACCAAACCTTTTATGGGACATATAACTACTGTGAGTGATCGGGACGATGGGGAGAGATTCCATTATGTACAAGCCTTATCATACCTCCATCTAAATCCGGCTCTCTGACTTCAAACCTTCCCTCTGTACTTTCTCTTTCCCTGCACAGATTCTATCAGCCTGTAAACCAGTTTCTAAATCAGCAAATTCCTCTCCCAATCCTCCTCCTTCCCCATGTAAGCAGACTTCTTGCACGTTTACCATACCTATCTCCTCCTATCTTCCTGAAAAACTTTCCCTGTCATGGAGTTAAGCAAGCCACTCCTTGCCAATTCTGGCCTCAAGGTGGTTCCAGCTCTGGGAGAGCTCATGCTCCCTTCCTCTGGATTGAGACCAAGCCTTGGATTTATTTGGTGACTGGAGAGTGGAGGTTTTGTTTCCTGAAAGCCTGCCAGTACCAATCAATGGGAGCAACCTAGAGACACAGGTGATGGCTAATTCCTCAGGCGTGTGTCATGCCTCCAGGGTCTACCTTCCCCTCCCTTACCTAAGCTGTCAGCACAACTTTTCTACCTCCTCCACAGTCTCACCACATGTCCTTTTTCTCTGTCTGCCTTCCCCTCCCTGGGCTTCCTGGGACCCTGCCTCCCATGAAAAACCTGTAGCATGGTACCTTATGACTTAAGTTATTCCAACTAGTTTGCCAGTCCTCTCAGTCTAAAGTAATTTTAAGTCAACTGCCTTACAAAAGCATTTACAAAAAACTGCAGCTGCCACACTCACGCTGTAACTCCGCCCCCACAAGAGGAGGAGGGAAAGCAAACAGGCGCACCTGTGCACAGGATGCCGGCTTCTGGACACAGCAAAAATGCCTGCCATAGCTAAGAAAATCCATAGAGAGGACCCAGTACATCCTGGGCCACCAGACACACGTGGCGATGGCTGCAGCCCACTGCCACTTCCCCTAGAATAAACATGCACAGAGTACACAGGAAGTGGGGAGGGGTGACAGGCCGCAGGATCAGGCCTAGGCAGTTAGGGTCATTTGTCTCAGGTGTGTGTGGAGGGAGTGGCGGCTAGCACAAGTCCTGTTCCTAGCCCCACCTCACATCTCGGACATCAGACCCAGCCCTTGTAAGCCAATTGTTAGCTCGAGGTTATAGTTCCAGAAATAACAAAATAGACATTACTGTGGTCTCTAAACTTCTCATTTAGAATTTTCTATTCCTTTGGCCTCAACATAAATTTTTCCCTCCAAATATTAACACTAGTTGTCCCATATGGCACTGTTATTGGCCTGAAATGCCCTCTGAATGCCCTTCTCTAACTTTACAAATGATTTCTTTGTTTAAAAGATAGCCTTTATTAAAGAGGCTGCCTGCTGTTAGCTAAAAGACAGGATCCTAACATTTTGTTCTTTCTAGATGGGACCTGCATCTTCCAGTCTTCTGGCTGGTAGATGTTCAAAGCTTTGTACTGAGGTCAGCCTCAGTATGCCTTGGGTGACCAAGAGAAGTGGCCTTCACAGGGTTCCTTAAATTACAATACCATACTCCAATTAGACCTTTTCTATAAAAGTTAAAAAAAGTAAACTGAGGTTCCCTATACAAATTTCTACCTTCTAAGTCACTCCAATACTCAGAACCTCTTAACGAGTGCTTCCCCCTTCAACAGGCAATGGTAGAAAGAGGACAAATCGTATGTCCCCTTCCAGTTACCAGATCTAAGGGAAATTTAAAAACATCTAAACAGCTGTACTGATGCCCAGACAAATACATTCAAGCCTTTATCTCTGTGATCCAAACCTTTCAACTGACATGAAAGGATATTATGCTTCTACTACACCAGACTCTTATTTTATTAGGAAAACAATGGGTTCTGGCCCAGGCCATTCAGGTTGGAGATGATTATGTGGCTCAAGCAGTAGAGTGCCACTTTACAAGCATAAAGTCCTGAGTTCAAGCACCAGTACAGCCAAAGTAAAAAAAAATAATAATTATATTTGGGGCTGAGGAAGTAGCTCAATGGGAGAATGTCTGCCCAGCATGTGCAAAGCCCTGGGTTCAATTCCACAGCATTACTAAAAAAATAAAAAATGGTAAAGAAGACAAGTGGCATTAATATCACTTCAGCCATCTCATAGTGGAAAAACATAGTTTAACCTAGACCAGATCCCTCATTCTTCAAGTGAGGAAACTGAGGCCCAGAACAGTTCAGAGACTTACTCTCCAGAGTGTCAGGTGTCAATGTAAAATAACAACTTTACTTCACAGCCGCAACTTAAAAAAAAAAAAATCCTCTTACAGTATCTTAAGGACATTATCAGAAAGCATACCATGGTGGACTCAGAGTCACAGATGAGAGAGGTTCTCCTCAAAGATAAGTTTCTAACAGTCAGCCCCAGATATTCTTAAAAACTCAGACTGTGGCTGAAGGGAAAAGTCATTGAACCAAGTAATACAGCAGCCATGTCTGTATTTATGGCTATGTTGTATGTCTGGGACCTTACTAACAGGAGAGAAAAAGATAAGAGACACCATGGCCTCATTGCTGCTCTCATAGAGGGCCTCACCTGACTAGGGCCTGTATCCTGAACTTGATACCATGGTGGACAGGAGGGGCACTTCTGCAGAGAATGCTTAAAGGGGGACAGCCGGGGAGACAGCCCAGCCCCCAACCATGACCCTGCCCTCTGCAAGGGTAATCACTGGAGGTCTAAGTGCCCCCGTCACCAGATGGAAGGTGAGGTGCCACCTTCTATAGATTGATGGGTCCAAGCCTCCTGGCCACACTCCACTTCTTGGCATCAATGTTGAGGAGCCATAATGGCAGAAAAACAAAAGGTCATTTTCCTCCTAGACAGTGGAGCCCATTTCTCTGTTTTACCTTTTTCTCCTGGTCCCTGGTCCAATGACAAAAGTTATCATTTGGGGCAAATCTGGCCAGCCCCTAGAACGCTAGTTTACCTGGCCTCTGGCCTGCTCTTGGGGAGACCTCTTCTTCTGTCACTCTTTCCTCATAGTACCTAAAACACCAGTGTTCCTGCTGGGACAGGATTTACTGTCTCAATTAAAAGCTCAAATTCTCCTCCCCCCAGGCAGCTATCTCTGCTGCCCCCTCCTTCAGGAACAAAGAAGATTCCACAGTGTGGACTGATGAGATTAGTGTAGGGTGAGCCAGGATGGCCCTCCCTATTCAAATAAGACTCAAAAAATCTCTCACAGTTTCCACACCTAAAACAATATCCCCTCAAGCCTGAGGGATGATGAAGCCTCATGCCTATCATAAATTCTTTAAAACAACAAGGGCTACTAATTAGTTGCTCCAGCCCCTACAATAAATTTAAAATTCTTATAAAAGTTAATTTTAAAATACAAGTTACAAAGTAAACAACTGGAAAGGATATAGATAGGTAATAAATATATTTTTTGAGAAATTAAAGGCAAAAGGAATGGTTTTTTGGATGAGAAGGGATTTTGTAAAGAACGATTTGTTCTAAAGATTGTTTCTAATAGGAAGGATAAGGACAAACCATCAAAGGGTTTAGTATGTTGTATGAAGGTCTGAGTAAGTTTGAAAAGTGTATAATAAAGCTTCGGTGTGTGATAAAGTTAAAGTTGAATATAATCTAAGAGTTGCCTAAAAGATTTTTAGGGTCATGTCAAACTAAAATAAAATTCTCTATGTCTATGAAATAACAAGGTTATCTTAATATTGTTCTGCTCTGAGTAACATCTACAAAAACCATTACAGAGAAAGATTTTATCAAAGAAATTATTCGTGTTTTCTGCTGATCTTGTCAAGCTTTAAGTACTACTAAATCAGAGTTCATTTACATATTTGCTTATGTGTCTTAAATGACCACCTTGTAACAGTGTTATCTAAATATGGTACAAACATTTAAAAGGATAAAAGTATGAATTTATATAAAATAATGAGCTAAAGCTCTCTTTTATCCAAGAGTGTTACATTTAAATCCTGACAGCCCCTGCCTCCCACAGGTCACCTACCTAGGTGTGGCCTTAAAGGGACAGACTCACTCCCTGAATCATAAATGCATCAACCCAATCTTCCGTTTCCCAACCCCCATACCATAAGACAGCTTACAGCTTTCCTGACAGTTACAGGATTTTTCAGAATTCAGATCCCTAGGTATGTAGTCCCTGAACAGACACCTTTTTATGATCCTCCTAATATTCCTATTTGGGTCTTAGATAATGTATGGCCACCCATTTCTCTCTCTGTAGTTGGAGGACTCTTGAAATTGTCTAGGGAACATTTCACAGTGGTTCTCCTGGCCAATGCCGTCCTAATGCCTGTGTTCTTGCTCTCCTATTCTTAAGCTTCCTTCCTTGTATCACACTGCATGTCTGCTATTGCTAATCAAAAATGTAACCAGTTGTACCTCCAGAGATACCAACCTCTCCAAAATGCGAGGATAGTTGGCTGATACCCACCATGCAGAGGTCGGATTATTGGCTCGAGACTCTTTATGACCTATGGCTACAAGGGTCCTTCATCAACTTCAGGGAAGAAGAAATCTTCATTTTCAGCCCTGGGTATATGCCATCACAAGGTTCACCACCACAACATTGTTTGCCAACTAACCCTCCCTTCCCCTACGCTGCCCCTTGCCAGCTCGAAGAAGCTAGAGCGAACACAACGCCCCTTCCTTAACAAACAAAAAAGGGAGGAATGTTGGCAATAATGGCACCAATAGGTTTCGGTTCTTACTACACCCTTAAGCTTCTGTTTTC
Organism: Castor canadensis; assembly: GCF_047511655.1. Lineage (NCBI taxonomy): Eukaryota > Metazoa > Chordata > Mammalia > Rodentia > Castoridae > Castor > Castor canadensis. Next base: position 101,195,327 of record NC_133397.1, on the reverse strand, counting down.
TAGGGTCACGGTCCTGCCTCAAGTCTAGCTTGAATTCTCCTTCTGCCCCAACCTCCAATCAGCATGAACCATAAGATCCTAACCAATCAGATCATGCCAAGTTTCACTGAGGGGCATTTAAGCCCCTGCCCCCCCCCCTCTCTCAGCTCTTTCCCTCTCTCACCCAGCAATAAAGAATTTCTTGGCCAGATCACTCCTCTCCACCTTGGTCACTTTGGGGCCTACATTTGCCTACAGTGGTGGTGGGGGTCTCTCCTGGAAAACAGACTCCACTGGAGAGCCGGATGCTCACGGTCACATTCCTAGGCAGCCTTTCTCAGTTTGGCACAATGTCTACCGACCTCAGGTGACAGCAGGTCCCTTCATTTGTTGCCAAATATGATGCACGGATGACACACGCAGGAATTTCAGGTGCTCAGGGTTCTTGAGCCTGCTCTGAGAATGAAAGCACAGGCAGACTCCAACAGCAGAGGTTAGAAAGTTTTTATTTGTAGAGAAGAGAAGAGAAAGACAGCATAGAGGAGAATGCAGGGGGACCAGGAAACTGGGGATCCCATGGGTCAGAGTGGGGAGTGGGGTTTTATAGCCTTTTTTTGTATTGCCTGAGGGCAGAGATGCCTTTCAGATGCAGAGGTGCATTCCCTAGGGAGGAGGGGTGTCTCCTTTACCACTTATCACCTTTTGGGACCTCCTGCAGTTGGTCCTTCACTATTCTGGCTGTTTCTTCTCCGTGTGTCCGCAGGGCTCGGTTTTAACCTCTAGCAATGACTTCCTTTGGCCTGCAGTTGGCGGTCCATTTATTCCCTGCAGGAACCCACCTCTCTGGGTGTCTGCTCACAGTGCCTCGGCCCAGAAAACAATTCCGTGGCCTTGAGGCGGCTCTGGAAACCAGGAGACTAATGCATGCGCTCTGGACACCATGCACGGCCGCGCCCGCCCAGCGGAAACGCACTTGAGCGCACCACGGGGGCGAAGCGGCGGTGGCTAGAGAGGCGGGCCTCCGGGGCGCGCACCCAAGCGGCTAGGGAGAGCTGCTGGAGAGTGGATAGGAAGGCATGTCGCAGAGGTTGGAGGAGGATACTAGAGAGTTGCGTCTGAAGGAATACCGGGAAGGGGGAGCGGGAAGGGCGGGCCATAAGCCGCAGGCCCTGTGGCCATTTTAGGAGGAAACCCGTACCGCTGGCCCGGGGCGTGGCTTCAATTTCAACAACTTTATTGGTGGCCTTTTTCACAGAACAGCCATCGCTCCTGTGTCCCCAGGAGCTGGGAGTGCGTTGGCGGAGGTGAGGCGGGTGCGGGCGTCCCAGGCGGTGGTCGCGGAGTACCGGGATCCCCCGAGTGGGCATCCCTAACGGGGCGGTCAAAATGCTGGGTACTGACGGGCGCCCCTGTGGGCCATGAGGGAGGGAAGGAAGAGGGGAGGGGACTTAGGGCGCGGCTGCTTGGGGCTGGGATTCCCTGTCTGACGCAGCCGCTTAGTCCCCGCCTTGTGTCATTCCGGTGCAGGTGGCCCGGGAGCTGAGCTGCCGCCATGGGAAACACCACGAGTGAGCGCGTGTCCGGGGAGCGCCACAGCGCCAAGGCTGCCCGCGCTGAGGGCGCCGGTGGCCATGCAGCCAGCAAAGAGCACAAGATCATGGTGGGGAGCAGCGACGACCCCAGTGTCTTTAGTCTGCCCGACGCCCGGGTAAGGCCCCTACATCGCGACAGGGCCGCCGCACTGCGCTTGTGTCCCGGCGCCAAAGATGGGGTACTCTCCCTGAACCGCCTTAAAGGAGGTTTCCGGAGCGGAGGTGTCAGAGCCCTCTACCAGTGCCGCCTCAAAATAGGACCAAGAGGCGTGGTTCTTGCTTTTCCAGGGCTCTGATTCCTTGCCGGCCACAGTTGAGGACAGGTACGATGGACCTGCCCCGTTGCTGGCCCGTCTTCGATTCTCACATGCAGGGCGCCCTCTGCAACCATGGGTCAGTTCCTCACCTCTGCCTCAGGTGGCTTCGTGCATGTTTTTGCTAACAGTGTCTTACCTGTGCACCATATTTGATCTTCCAGGACCCCTGCACTTGGATCCTCCTCCCCTTTGGCTTGCCTCTGAGCAAGCCAAATATTCTTGTGTCTATTCTTGAGATTGGATAAGGGGCATCATTGGGCTCAGTGTTATTAGTCCCATACTTTGTAGTTGTGTCTGAAACTGCTGCCGTATTGTCCATCTGAACCACAAGTGGGACAACCAGTGCTTTCCAGATTTCCCATCTCCCCATGGTATCTCAACATGTGGCCTGGGGCTCAAAAAGAAAGATGAGGCAACTTGTGTTGGTACTAAAGAAAAGGGAGATGGCCTCACAGCAGTGTTATTGCCATCGTCATGTTTCTAACCACTTTTAGAACTCCCTGCATTAAAACATGTACTTCCTCCAAGTAGCCTGTCTGGGTTAAATAGAAAAATGGAGCAATGGAGGAGATTGGGGTGTGTTTGATGTTTCTTCTCATTCCACCACTTTCCACTGGACTAAGCATAGATTTTATTGGACACATTGGTAGCATATGACATTTGGATTCTATGTTTTGAAATTTTCTTGGATTCCAATTGAGAATATCATCACAGGGAGAAGTGAGCAATTAAAAGTTATTTCTTCGGGTTTCTTTTTCATTCTTTTGTTTCCTGTCTACTTCTGAAGTGATCGTCATCTGACCTGTCTACATCCAGCAGTCTGAATTTGCTTCTTCAAAGCTTTTTCCTGGTGATTGGCCTCCTTGAATTCTTGCCCTATTTCTACTTTGATGACTCAGAATTTAAGTAGTCAAAATGTGACTTCAGTAATTGTTGCTCTGAATAAAGCCAGGATGCTCAGTGTGAGTTGTCACCTATCTTAGATCATTCTTTCCCTCATGTCCACCTTGCCATGTGTAAGATAAGAAAATTGTCTCAGGTAATTCCTAAAGTCTCATCCAAGTCTAAAGCTTTATAGTTTTCAATCAGCACTCTTCCTCTCTCCACGTTTTACCTAACCTTCTTCAAACTACAATTGGAAATGTCATTCTGCCTCTTTGCCAGGTGGTTTTGCTGAGGGTTTAACTTGTGATAAACATTCTTCAAGGTAGTCAGCTGCAGTCATCCCCACCTCAGAAATACCATGTTGTGAGGGAGGTTGGTGGTGGGAGGTTTGTTGCAATGCTAGATGTGTTGATAGTTTGTCACTTTCAAATCCTGAACTGAGAATCTTTTCATAAAAGTAATTGATAGAAACTGTGACACTGGGGCCTGCATTGCTTCCATGCCAGCCTTTTGTCAGCAGACTAATTCAATGATTCTCAGTACTGTTTGTCTCTTAGAATTACCCAAGATTTGTTTACTTTATGGAAAATTGGAAACATGTATAAAGTAGGGAGTTCAGTATAATGAACTCCATATACCTATTTCCCAGAGGTCAAATTGTGAATGAACTCAAACCACTCTCCCCTCCACCAGTTATTTTGAAGCAAATTCCTTATATCATAAGAAATAGTATCTAACATTTTAGGATGTACATCAAAAGATGAAGGTTTTTTCCTTTGCTTATATGAAAATAATAACAATACCTGGGAAACTTTAAAAAACAAACAGATTTGTAGATCCTATATCTGAATCAGAATCAGAATCCTATAATTCTAATGCAGTTAGAATAGTGCATTGTTGTGAGAATAGGGAGACCGAGGTTTCATTAAGCCTATGTAATGTGAAAACCCTTAATCTTTTTTCCGTTTACTTTTGCTTATGCTCCTCTTTTCTCATAGTGTAGTTTTAAGGAATATCAAGAGACAGTATGGAAAGCTGACTTTTATTTTTGGGGAAAACCCCCAAAACTTGAATGAGCTAGGCCTTTTTTTTTTTTTTTTAGTCCACCTCATTTCGGTTTATATTTGTTTCTTTGGTACTGGGATTTGAACTCAGGGCCTATACCTTGATCTACTCCACCAGTCCTTCTTTTTTTTTTTTTTTTTTTTGAAATAGGGTCTCATGAGCTGTTTGCCAAGGGTGGCTTTGAACTTTGATCCCCCTGATCTCTGCCTCCTGAGTAGCTCAGATTATGGGCTGATGCCACTGGCACCCAGCTTATTTATTTTTTTTAAGACAGGATCTTGCTTTGTAGCCCAGGCTGGCCTTGAACTTGAGATCCTCTTCTCTCAGCCCCCCCCCACCCCCCCATGCTGGAATTCTCAAACTTGTGTTGCCAGGCTCTGCTTATATGGTATTTTTATTTTTATTTTTTTGGTGCTATGGGGCTTTGAACTCAGGGCATTGTGCTTGCTAGACAGCTGCTCTACCACGTGAGCTGCACCCTAGCCCTTTTTTACTTTAGTTATTTTTTTGAATGATAATCCTCCTATTTACCCCTTGTGCTTACGTGGGAGGATAGGGTGTACCACTATGCCCAGGTTATAAGTAGGGTCTTAAATCCACCCCCTCCCCCCATTTCCCTGTCTTGAACCTTGATCTTCCTCATCTGTACCCTTCAGTAGCTGGATTACAGGCATGAGTCATCATACCCAGACTCTTAATATTTTGAGTTAGTAATGTACAGTTTTATTTACCTGTTTGCCATTCAGTTATGTTATTCTAAAGTAGGGATTAATATACTTTTCCTATAAAGCTTTAGAGAGCAATGTTTTAGACTGTAGATCATCTAGTCTCTGTTTCAACTATTCTTTTCTGCCTCTCTAGTGGTAAAGCAGCAGAAAATAACAGTAAAAATGAGTATAGCTGTTTTCCAATGAAAACTATGAAAGAATCTGGGCTCACTGACTGTAGTTTTCCAACTCCTGGCCTAAAAGATGGTAATAAGGAGAAACTAAGGAGTTCAGTCTTTTCAGAATCCTGTGAACCTCATTTGATTATGCACTGCTTTTGTTAAGGAAGCTGTGTTGCTCCTTGAAACTCCAAAATTTGCATCCTATTCCTGAAATAACTTGTATAAGCCTGGAGTAAGTGAGCAAGTAATATTTCCTAAACATGTCTCCAATTTTCGTGAGTCAATCATGTGGATTTTAGTATTTATTTATTGTGCTGGGGATCAAACTCAGGGTCTCACATGTGCTAGGCAAGTACTCTACCAATGACTACTTATCCAGCTCTTACTGGGGGTTTGAACTCAGGGCTTCAGGATTACAAAGCAGGTACTTTACTGTTGAGCCACACCTCCAGCCACAGCCCTTAGTTTTTAAATTTTTAATGTCCCTTTATGTAATCTGTAAGCTAAAATAGTGTTTATGAATTACTTAGGAATTCTGGTATTTGTAACTTTCATCCCAACTCATAATTGAAGCCTATTTATATTTGCTTATGAAAAATGTATACCTGACTTTAATTTCTTAAGAGAACCACACTTTGTTTTCACCTTTTTTTGAGATGGACTTGGATGTTTGTTGTAATTGTCTGCCTGTGGGTTAAACTGGCAGAAGGGAGTAGAGTGATCCGAAGGCTCTGGACTGGCAGTGATGTGTGCAGACTCAAGTTGGCATGTGATTTTGACAGCACTTGAGCATGAGCCATTTGACCTTTTTTAGAGCTATATTAGCTCTAGTCCTATAATTTGTTCAAGTTATGATTCAGGTACTAATTTTAAAGCTTATATAGTAGGGCAAAGCCTAGCACCCCTCTCTACCCTAGGGAGTTGAGTGACATTTTAAGAATTCCTGGGTCACAATTTATTCTAGGATGACCTACTGCTTCTTACAGCTCCCTGGGGACAAAGAGTTTGTATCCTGGCAGCAGGATTTGGACGACCCTGTAAAGCCCACACAGCAGGCCCGTCCCACGGTTATCCGCTGGTCTGAAGGAGGCAAAGAGGTCTTCATCTCTGGGTCCTTCAACAATTGGAGCACCAAGATTCCACTGATCAAGAGGTGAAGACAAGTGTCTTAGTTGAGTCTACAGGGTCCAGGAATAGACCTGATCCTGTCTTAGAAGACAGACAGCCCCTGTGGGCACCTTCTTTAAAATGGCGTCAAACAGTCTTTTCTGTGCTTAGAGGAAGTTGTCTACAACTGGCTGAGTCCTGTTGCTCTGACTTCTGCATTAAAGAAAAACATGTTGTGAAGTTGCAGGTAGTAAATGTTATTGCTTCCAATATGGAAAGAGTACCTTGCAGTACTTTGTTTGTTTATTTTTGTGGTATTGGGAATTGAACTTAGGGCCTTGTACTTGCTAGCAAGCACTCTACCACTTGAGCTATGCCCCCAGCTACCTTGCAGTACTTCTGTGTGCTGGACCTATCTGTTACCTTATTTGTACTTGTGAGGAATCTCTTCTGTTAGAGCAAAACAGTTGTACTAAAATGAACCATTTTTGGGGAATCAATGACTTTGTTATGTTTTTCTCAGATATTGGTTAAGAACTAAAGTTATTGAGAGGAGTTGGCAAATGCCTGTTTAAGGTGGTACAAAAAAGGAGAATGGATTTATAGGTTATTTTTGTATGAGGGATAGAGTGGCTTAGAAGTGTGGGAAGTCATTGGTATGATATTGTGATTGCTACTTGTTTTTTACATTGTTTTTCTAAAAGGAATTGACTTGTTTGAGCTTCTGTTTTCTTCTGTAGCCATAATGACTTTGTTGCCATCCTTGACCTCCCTGAGGGAGAGCACCAATACAAGTTCTTTGTGGATGGACAGTGGGTTCATGATCCATCAGAGGTAAGGCTTTGATGTCAGGGAGAGCCATTGGCTTAGTATCCTTTTTTTGTCTGCTATTACTGTCAGGATTGATCTGCAACAGCTCTCCTATGCTAGAGGATTTCTCTCTATATATAAAAGATGGAGGTGTTTAGTATAATCCATTTTAACTTTTAGTAAAAGTAGAGGGGAGGTTGGCTGGAAAAGATGGATTTGAAAAGGGGCTTCAGTAATGTTTCTGTTCCATTTCAGCCTGTGATTACCAGTCAGCTCGGCACAATTAATAATTTGATCCATGTGAAAAAATCTGATTTTGAAGTGTTTGATGCTTTAAAGCTAGATTCTATGGAAAGCTCTGAGACATCTTGTCGAGGTAATTTTGCAGTATTTGCTCTCTCTTTCTGTGTCTTTCTTGAAATGCATATTTCTTCCCCAAATTGTGTTTTGTTGTGTTTTTTTTTTTTCCATTTCTTTTCAGGAATCTTCTGAATTCACACACACACACAAGCACAATTCTTCTGTATATGATTTAATTTTGTGTTTAATTAGAAAATGTCCTTGGTGAGGAAAGGACCTATACAGTTTTGATTTCTGTAATATTATTTTTCCAAGGCCTTCATCTCTACTTACATTTACTCTAATACCAGGAGAGTGTTTTACAAATCACATTCAGAGTTACTGTTTTTGTTACTTTACAGTAAGAGCTGTGCCTGTCTAAAGAACTCTGCACTATTTCCCCTGAGCACACTGCTCTCTCTCCTGAGAATTCAGAACTGACAAGTTTTGCCAACATGGACAAGTTCCCCAACAATAACATCATAATTCTCAGCAATTATAGTACTTTAAGTACATTAAGTGAGCATTTAGAATCCAGTTTCAAGAAGAGTAACATATAGTATAATCATTGTCTATTCAGGAAAATGATTGCTTTCATTATAAAAGCTTAGAAAGTTGCATTGGATATTCTTATTCACTGTTGGGGCAATGAATTATAAGAATTTAAAAATACTGAATTCAAATACAAGGCCACTTACAACTGAGTTTTGTCATTACATAATTCTGGCAAATTAATTGATGAATATTTGACAGGCAATCATAATCATGTAGTGAGAAAACTAGTACACTTTTGATATTTCTCTTTCCCTTTTACCTAATTTCCCAATCCACTGACGCAAGGCTGAATTAGAGTCTGCTTTATTAGAAATGTACAGATAATGTGTACATTAATTAATATGCATTCATGTAACATCTAGTCACATAACCAATTTGTATTTGTTTTAATGGATGTAGAGGTTCTGTTTTTTTTTGTGGTACTGGGGTTTGAACTCAGGGCCTCATGCTTGCTAGGCAGGCTCTCTACCACTTGAGCCATTCCACCAGCTCTTGTTTTAATGGAACGGTCCTGAGCACTTCCTAATGGTATTTGTATGTCACATGACAACATAGGTGAAAGTGCTTTGAAAAATTTCAAGTTCTATAGATTTTTAACATGTTGTTTAATAACAGTATTACTGCTTCATTCTTCTGCTTCACATTTAATTGGAATGAGCTATTGGAATTAACTACTTACTTAAATCTTTTTCTGTTGGAAACTATAAAACTATTAATTTTTAAAAGAAAAAATCATTTCCATTCATTTTTATATCTTTCCTTCTGTTCTTGTCTATACATTTTTTCTTTTTCTCTGAAGTATAATTAACATACCATAAAATTCACCCATTTAAATTGTAGTGTTATTTTAGTATATTCAGAGTTGTGAAACAATTACCACAATCTTAATTCCAGAGCATTTTTATCACCCCAAAAGACACCCGATACCACTAGCATGTTACCACTCCTTCTTCTCCTCTTCTTCTGTCAACTACAAATCTTTTTATCTTCATGGATTTGTCTATTTTGGACATTTCATATAAAGATGTAAATTATATAATGAATGGTCTATTGTTTTCAGGATTCATCCATGTTGTAACATTCTGAGTATTTTGCTTCTACTTATAACTGAATAAAATTCCATGCCATTTTGTTATCCATTCATTGTTGATAGACATTTGGATTGTTTCCACTTTTGGCTATTGTGAATACTGCTGTTATGAACATTGCTGTGTATCTTAGCTGTAACTTTGTTTAACTGCTTAAGGTACTACCAACTGTTTTCCAAAGTGGCTGTACTATTTTACATTCCCACTAACAATTGGTACTGCAATGAAAGTTCCAATTCCTTCACATTTTTGTCAATACTTGTTAGTCTATCATTTTGATACAGGAATCCTAGTGAGTGTGAAGTGTATCTTATAGTGGTTTTGATTTGTATCTTCTTAATGACAATTACATACACTTTGTCCTTATTGCTACAGTCATTTTAGTATAAGTAATCTTGCAGTCATTAACCTTGTTATCTATTGCTTGAGTAGAGAAAAAGAGGAGGAAATCTAATCTTTTCACATTGTTTGAGAGTGTACAAGGCATCTTCACATCCACTCTTTCTCTGATTTTCCCAAAAGTATTGTGAATTAAGGTAAGGATTATTATTTTAAATTTATAGATGATGAAACTGACCTTGGTAAAGGGCTCTATCCAAGGTCACGCAGCTGATAAATGGAGCTGAAGTCTTCAACCCCTCATCTCCTCATGATTTTATGTGTTTAGGTTGAGGAGTTGCCTGGCTAAGGAGTCTGATGACTCAGACTTTCCTTTTGCTCTCTTATGTCACAGACCCATTAGGTAACAAGTTTGTGATCCATGACTTCTGTATTTAATGTTAGGGGCCATACACTGACATATTTTTTCCATGAATTCTTATTAATTCTCCAACTTTCCTCCACATTTGCTTAAATACCTTTCAGACCTTTCCAGCTCACCTCCAGGGCCTTATGGTCAAGAAATGTATGTATTTCGATCTGAGGAGAGATTTAAACCTCCACCCATCCTTCCGCCTCACCTTCTCCAAGTTATTCTTAACAAGGACACTAATATTTCTGTGAGTATCCTGAGAATACTGATAGAGCATCTGGAGGTCTGTAGCAACATTTGGATCAAAATTTAGTATACTTTTGGTTGGGATTTATTACAAAGGTGTGCTGAGATTATAAATCATATGCAGATAAATATCAATATAGATATCCTTTTTACAAGACTGAATTGTGGGCTTCTTTAGGTACTGATATAAAAATTTATAGTTGTCTCTGTTCCTAATAAAATCAGAACCAAATATGGTAGGACCAATTTCTAGGACTTCAGTTCCAACACAAGATAAGGAGTATTTATCATTTGGGAACATAAAAAAGATTTGCAATTTTTTTGTAAATAATTTACATGCCCACTGAGATTATTATGCCCACTTGTTGTAGGCAAGATTTTTGTTTTAACTCTCTTAAGGAAGATTAGCAGATGTTCAGGCTTAGGTTTTCTGCCCTGGACTAGAATTTTTCCAAGTTTTCTGTAATGGGAATGTCTTATTGATGTATACTGGGTTGGTTCATGATTTCCAGGACATAAAGTGTCCAGTTTAGAGTTCTTAAAAGTCTCAAAAAGCTCTTGGTAGGTTAGGCTGTTTGTGCATTTAATGTGTATATATGTCTGCATTTAATCCCACTTTTTTTCTTAGTGTGACCCAGCTTTACTTCCTGAGCCCAACCATGTTATGCTGAACCACCTCTATGCATTGTCCATTAAGGTAAGTGGTGACCCTGGTTCTTCACAGCTCCCCAGAGATGAGAGGGTAAGGGTAACACATGTTCTCCAGTGGTTATTTGCTCTGCTACTGTATCAAATCTGAAACTGACAGTAATTGTCGAACAGAAGAACTTTCTTGATTTAGCTAATAGGTTGTTTGTTTTCAAATCTCTACCTCTGTAATCTGTGTTCTGGCTAGCTGATTATACAGTGATTGAGTGAACTTTTTTGCTTCCCAGTTTCTCTTTGAATGAGCAGAACCTTTCTACTACCTGCTTACTGAAATGTGAGTTCATAGCAGTAGTATTTCATTTGTAAAAAAATCAGGAGCTTCTAGTTCAACAAATGCTTGAATATGATAGTAAGACTTCTACTTTTAAATATGGAATTGAGCTATTTTCATGTACCATAGTCATGTATGCCCAAGTGATTGCATGTCCTGTATAGTAGGTAAAGGAAAAATGTGACCAGATTTGTCCTGCCCTCTTTATTCCGGAGTCCTCCTTAGTTTCTCTGTTGCTTTAGTCTGGGTTGAAAATATCTTTTCTGTTCTGTCTTACTCTGTCTTAGGGTTGGACTACTAGGGGTTTGGTTGTCAAACTAGGATATCATTATCAGAATCCCCTGAGGAAGTTGGTAAGCATACAGATTCAGTGGCTCCATCTCAAATAGGTGCATTTAGGATGAGCCACTAACTGCTTTTATTTCTCAGCTGTGTAGCTAGATTAGGGAAATCACTGATTGACTTTAATAGATTATATGGTAATATATAAAATTTTTAAATATATTATTGAGTTTCATTTGTATGATAACCTTGTGAGGTAGGTATTATTTTTAACCCCTGTTTTATAGATAAAGAGACTAAGACTCAGAGAAGGTCAGATTGCCAATAAGTACCAGAGATAGGACTGAGGTCTAGTCCGTTCTAATTCCATATACTTCCTATATGTCATTGTGCCAGGTCTTTCCAAGTAGGTCTTTTTCTGCTCAGCTCCTCATTTTTACAATGCTCCAAGAATTGAATTTTTACCTGCCTCATTTTTCCCATGTGTCAGCCCCAGCTAGATATATTTTCTCTAGCTGTTAGGCTGTGTTTCAGCATACTCTGATCATTGAAAGTTAGCCTGAGACACATATGATCATTGTGGCTAATACAGGATGAAGGAAGGTAGGCTACTTTGGTTCCTATGTTGGATTTGCAATTCTTTGATATCTTTGGTATTGAATTGTGCCTTCTATAACTGGTCCTTGACTGTTGGTTGATATCACAGACCTGCCATCTCCTCCTGTAGCACACCCATCGTCTTTAACACAGTCTGGAAAATGGTACCTCTTACTCCTTTCTTACTGGTTCTGAGCTGAGTGAAGGTCCTAATTATTGTTGTCCAGCTTTGACTTGGTCCATCAGATTGAATGTCTTTCTAAGAAGGATGGAGAGGGATTCCTCAGTTCCCTCCAGATCAGAAGACTTTTTGAGTTCATCCCTGGTATCAATGGAAATTAAAGCTGCTTCAGGGCTTGGAAACAGTTTTCCAGAAGGATCATTTCTCTTTTCATTGTGTTTAAGATTTCCTTCCAGAAATGGACACTAGCATATTTCTTTCTGTTTTCTTTGCTTGTTTTAAGTCTATATTAGGATTTGAAGTAAGGAAGGAAGCAAAGTAGGAAACTTTGTTATACGTCAGGTGCTGTATATTCTCCCATAATCATCAGAACTACTTTACAATTATAGGTATTATGTTTTGTATGAAGAGGGAGAAACAAGTTTTGCAACCTTGACACAGATTATCAAGGCCAAATACAATAACAATAGGAATTAGGATTAAAACTAAAGTTGATTTGACCCCAAAATCAACCTGTTTTTATTATATCAAATTATTGCTGTTAAAAGTGAGTGACCGTGAAGGACTGATGGCTGGGAAGAGCTGCCTACTACCTAAACTAATGAATTCGCTGCATATGCTTCTTTCCCTGACAGGACAGTGTGATGGTTCTTAGTGCAACTCATCGCTACAAGAAGAAGTATGTCACTACGCTGCTGTACAAGCCCATCTGAAAACACCCCTTGTCTCTGAGGATTCAGAAGTGTCTCCCTTGCCTTTTAACTGAACCAGTCTAGATCTCTGAGATTGGAAGACTCATTTGCTTTGAGGCTGATATGTGTGTTTCAGAGCCTCTGAGTAGGATGCTCTGCTTTTGCATTTGATTGCAGATGAGAGCTTTATGAGTTTATGAAATTTATTTTAAGAAAAAAATATATAAATACATATATACATATGAGAGGAAGGTTACAGAAGTCTCCTAGCCTGGGAATACTTGCCAAGACCTGTTGGGGGAGCTGCAGGGATAAGTATACAGGAAGCTTTTTTTTTCCTAAAATGGAAGAATAGCAAACTCTTAGGATCCCTGCTGGGCGGAGACTCTGTCACTACCTTGGGTGTCCAAGGGATGAATTTGTGCTAAACCGCTGCCCTACTTACAGCCTCCTCAGTGTGGGGTTGGCTTTTCTTGCATGTGTTCTTTGTATTCCCACAGTATGTGACACAGTCTGTTTTTTATGATACCAGATGCTCTACAAGAACCCTTTTTCTCTCGTCTCATATTCATCCTTTAATAGCCTCCTTCAGAACTCAGACTTGATTCCTCTAATGCAGAATTCATTGAGTAAGTGGACCCTTTTAAAAAGTTGTGTGGGACCTGACCTACCTTAGAGACTAGGATGGCAGAGGTCTCTGTCTTAACCCACTAAAGGCCCAGGCCACTTTGTTGCCACTTGGGTTAACTTCTAAAGAAAATATGGCTCACCATTTTTTTTTTTTTTAAATGCAGACTACTTTTCATTTCAGTTTAGAGCCATAGCTTGACCGTGTGGCACATTCCTTCATGTCTTTCTACTTGACCTGTCCTTGCTTCTAGCTTTTCTTTATCAGAGCAGACAGGTTTGCATATAGGCATGGAACCTGGGAAATCTTCCATGACTTTCAGTCCTGAAAGATACTCTTTGTGCCTGTATTTTCTTTAATTAAAGTATGCCTTTTCTTTGTCTAAGAGACCGTATTGAAGAAGTTTAGGCTTTTAATAAGTGGTTCTTAAGATTTTCTTCTGTAATCTAGGGAAGTCTACAATCTTACCTGTCTATGGCCAAGAACTGCTCTACATACAGTTCATTAGGGCTGTTTGGTGCACATAATGGGTCCCCTTAAAAGGCCAAGAAGCAACAAAGTATCCTTGTTTTTCATAACCATGAAAAGTATTGATCTTTGCACTAAATGTTCTTTCTGCCTTTCCTTTTTAAATGTTTGATGATCAAGTGGGGTCACAGGCTTCCATTTATTTTCTGAAAATATTTAATATACCCTTGGGGTTCAGAGATAAAGCTTTTGTCCCCCAAGTATCTTGACTCTTCCATTTTACAGATAAATACAAGTCATACATTCAACATGGAAGGAATCCAAACTGTTGATGGCTGAGCAACCCCTTGATTGCTAAGATGAGCCCAGCCACACTGAAAGGGGACCTACAGGTCAGTTTAGCTACCTCCTGTCTTTCCCATACAAATGTGGAATGCAGTTCTCTTTGAGTATGTAGACCTCTTTGATCCCAGGTATGAGGCAGAAAGGAGTTGTTCTGTAAGTAATGCAAATTACTAAGTGCTTTGGTGGCTAATTGGTAATAGTAAATACTGCTTTAGCCACCCTTCTTCTGCACCTTCTGTAGAAGAACACTTTTGTGGAAAACTTTAATGGTCCAAACCACTTTTTGAATGGTGTGCCATTTTAAAACTCCAGGCCAAATCCTATTATAATCAACTCTCAGGATCTACATAGTCTTCAGTTGTACTGGAAGTTTGTTTTTATCCAATGCCCATTAGATAAATGTATTACCTGGGATGATTAAAAATCTTGGTTGTTAGTGGAAGATTTTGTTGTACTCACATTGCCTGTTGCCACTATTGAAATGTAATTATCTATATGTCATTTATTAAAACTTTTACTCCACAAAAGTTTATCAGTGGAGTGAGTAGGAAAAAAGCTCTTTTTGAGGCTTCTCAGGCCAGAGGCTTATGTGAATTTGGTCTGATTGCAATGACAGTGGATTTTGGTGATCCTCAGATCTTTCTAGTCTAGGAATGTGCAGAGAGGGTCAGTTTCCCACATTCTGAGCCATATGTGAAATGGGCACCTAACAGCTGGTGTGGAAGGGGATGGTTAGAGGAACTGGCTGATGACTCATTCAGCATTGTCCCTCTTCTATCCTGCTAATTCTAGGCCCTGAGAAGATCTATCCCAGTTGGTCCCCAGGAAACGGGGTAGAGAGGATGGGAAGAAGATAGCCCAAACACAACTCATTTGTCCTTTTATTCTGGTTAGTTTGGGGGATAGTTTATTTTCTGAAGAAGAGAGTCTTGAAACTGAATAAAGGCAAAACCAAAATACTTTAACCTTTTTTGTTTTGGAGGGGGGCATATAGGAATTTTGCAGAGCCAAAGAAAACAGTGGCTCTTAAGGAAGGCTAACCCTTCACTGCAATATGGATTTGGGGTTGTAGGAAAAAATAAGAGTGACTTGACTGAGAAGTGGTATTAGGAAACTACACTTTATCTTAGCCAAAAGACTGAGAAGCAATGACACTAGGAAAATAAAGGCTAAATTAACTTAGAACTGAAAATATCTTTTTAAAAAAAGATTAAAATATGACATAACCTGGTAATATCTTGGGGCTTCATTGTACAAAACTTAGCAGTCTGTAAAATGTTTTCCCTTTGCCTCCTGTTGTTCCTATCTCTATCTTTTTCTTTGTATTCTGTTTTAATTTTGTCAGGCAGATTTTAGCAGGGTCTCAAGTCAAACATCTCACTGGTATGGAGAACTTCCATTCCATACCATGGTTGTTAGCTTTCTTTAAGCTTCGACTTGAATAGGATTTAACCAGTGTGGGCAGCACCTCTGCAGGCCATACCTAGACTCAACATTGTTGGCTTTTTAAACATATGCTTGTATGATAGAGAAACGCTATAAAAGAAGAATCCAAGAGAAGTTTTCTGGGAGGATCCCACAAACCAGCCCCACTCACTTCTAATTAATTTTAGTCTTTTATAGATCTAATGGATCTGAGATAAAACCTTTGAAAAGTGTCATTATTCCATGTGTGCTACTAAAGTGAAGTGAAGTTTAGAAAGAAGTGGTTCCTCCAGACTGGGTTTATATTGATCTGGGATACAAATAAAGAAGAAATACTGATGGATTTCCCTACTGTTAATTGGGAAATAGGGCTTAAAATTTTTGACCTCACATAAAAATGATATGCAATTGTCTATGTTTGTATGTGTTTGAAATATATTCTATTCTCAGAGATTTCTGTATCCTCACATGGTTTGGGGCATGGGCTTAAGAACAGATATACAGTTTGTTCCTACATTATTCTGACTCATCCTCAAAGCCAAGTTCTTGCTGTCTTCTACCAGGGGCTGCTGACTCCAGTTACCCATGGGGTGGAAGACCTGATGGGGTAAGGGTCTTTCACAACTTTATGAGTCTAGGCATTTTTCTCTCATTAAGTGCCAGTTACAACTGGAGATTTGAAGGACTGTGATTTCTGCAATGAATCTAATAAACTTTTGGAGTGAAGAGTCAAATCTTTTAATTATAAGAAAAAAAGAAGAAAGAAAAGCTCACATCTGTTGCTTGTAGAATTCAGTTATTAGCAATGGAATCCCTTCAAGATTCTGATTTGGGCTTTGTCTTGATTTGGTTTTTTTTTTTTCCCTCTAGTGCTTTGGAGTTAATAAACTTCATTAAAAATTGTTTAATTAGTTCCAACATTACTTGGAGATGACCGGAATTAATTGTGTGTAGCACAGTATTTTTGCTGCAGCATTGGTGTAAAATAGTGAATACTATGGATTTTGTAGGTGTCAGGTTAAATGGTTAAGAGATACCTACGTTAAATATTTTATTAGGTATTGATCATCTTCTGTTCCCCTCCAGAGCACCCTACCCAGCTTGTGGTTTTAGGACTGCCAAAGATCATTGTTGATTTGTCCTAATCCCAAATATGAGACTTGTTTGAATTTTGGTAAATTAGAGGACATTGTTTGATATTACACTGAAGCATTTTGAATGGTTTTAGCTCTGAATTGGTCATAAAGGGAGGATAAAGCTATAATTTGAAAGGAATTAAGTATGTGAAAGTCCTTTAAATGGTGCTTTTTGTAATCTTTAATGCTGAGGTATGGAGCTGCTATTCAGTATTTCACAAAGGAGTGGCATACAACTATGGATTTTAAAGTTTTTCTCCAAATGTTGTTTGTCATTGGATTCTGACATGCTAGAAAATTATATGCTGTAACACAGAACTGGGGGGGGTATTCCATAAAACTGTTTAATAAAAGTATTATTCAGCAATAATATTTGAGGTTTTACTTATTACTGATTATATTGGGAAAATACTTCTGCTTTGGTAATCTCAGAATGTGATTTGCCAGACAGATATATATGGATAAAGGGAGGAGTCAGAGTCCTGAGTACAAGGAACATGAATGATGTCCTTCCGTCTGCCACTGTTCCTCCTTTTTTTTCCAGGCTGTGCCAGCACGAACTATAGGAATGTAAACTCAGTCGGTCATTGGATTTTCTCTGAATTGACTGCACTTTTGGCTATCATCCTGTGCCAGATTAGCAGAGATCTTAGACCAATGACTGGCTGTACACTCAAATCAATGGAGTAAACTTACTGATGACCAGTCTACTGCCTCCTGCCCAGTTAGATGGAAGTCTACACTGTGAAGTCCAAACATATGTATTCTTTGTGTTCCCCAGGTTCAGGGTTAAGGACCACTATCCTGGGCCCTCTTCTTCTCTATTAGATTGATATACTTCATTCTAATAGCAAATCATTCTACTCAAATGGTCTTCTTGTGGGCCATGAGTATAATACGATAATTTTGTTTCTTATTTGTTTATTTCAGAGGCTTTTTACCTTAGCTCTCTTCTGAATTTTTCCTAAAACAATCTCCCCTATATTTGATGCTCTATATATTCAACTGAGTTGAACTTTCTTAAGGAGAGAAGAAAATGACAATGTGGGAATGACCCAAGTGTAAGAAGAATGAGAGAGTTAATAGGGGATGGAGATATAATACAGAACATGTAACAGAAACCTGTGGTAGTAGGAATGAACCAAAACAGTTAACCTCCAACCTCAACAGGAGATTCAGATATTGCCTGCAGACCAGAGTATGAGAGTGGTGGGTATGACACGGATTCTACTTCTGGAAGAATGTTCTAAACACCATGTGTCTAATCACTGAAACAACAAAATGGCACCAGAATCTCATCAAGGTCAAACTTGCATTGGCATTTATTTTCTAAACATTTTTTTCTGGCCAACTTGGCTTGGGGGTTCTTTGTTATATCCCTTCCAACTCTCCCTTCTCTGCAGTGAAAATTACCAATGACATAGATAGTTCAGGGATATCATGAGTATACTTTTCCTTTCCAAATTTGTTCTTTTCAAGTATTATTTTGGCTATTCTTAGTCCTTTGAGATTATATATCTCAAGGATGAAGTTTTCTATTTCTGCAAAAATGTTGAGATGTGATAAGGTTTGCATTGAATCTGTATTATCACTTTGGGTATTGATATCTTTCAGTCTATGCACATTGAATGTCTTACCATTTGTTTATGTCTTTAATTTCAGCATTGTTTTGTAGGTTTCATTGTGCAAGTCTTTCATCTCGACTCATTTCTAAGTATTTTATTCTTTTGATGTTGTATAAATGGAATTCTTTTATTTCCTTTTTGATTGTTTATCAAGGTATAGAAACATTGATTTTTATTTTTCTTTCTGCTTTTATTTTATTGTTTTTTCATTTACTTACATGTGTATATATTGTTTGTGCCACCCCTTCACCACACCACCCATCTCCCCCAAATCCCACTTGCAGTTAGAACATGTTCTGCCCTCTTCTCTTGACTTTGTTGGAGAGAAAACATAAGAAATAATAAGAAAGACATAGTGTTTTTGCTAGTTTGGGATAAAGATAGCTATACAGAGAAATTCTTAGTGTTCCTTCCATGCACTTCTGTATTGCAACCCACATTGGTTCATTTCTACCAGATCTCTTTGCTACTTCTTGGTCCCCTTCCCATAGTGGCCTCTGCCAATTTAAGATTACTTTATTTGCTCCTCAACAGGGAGCACATCAACCACATTCAAGTTTTAGGTTTCCTGTCCTTTCCCTATTTCTCCCATGTGTGTTCTCCCCTTAATGTCTGATAATATTACTACATATGTTTTGGGTATATAACCCACATATGAGGGAGAATATATGATTTTTGGCCTTCTGAGACTTGCTAACTTTGCTTGAGATGATGTTCTCTAGTTCCATCCATTTACTTGCAAATGAAAAAGTTTCTTCTTTGTGGCTGACTAAAATTCCATTGTATATGAATACATTTTCTTGATCCATTCGTCAGATGTGGGGCATCTTGGCTGAGAAATACCAATTTTTATGTGTTGATTTTGTATTATGTCATTTTGCTGAATTCATTTATTCTAATGTATGTGTGTGCATAATTAGGATTTTCTACATGCTAGATTATGTCATCAGTGAACAGAGATAATTTAACTTCTTTCTTTCTGATTTGAATGCCTTTTAGCTCCATGCACTCTTATCCCAAGACTTGTCTGAGGGATTCTCTGTATTGTCTAACATCGTAGCAAAGACTCTTCATTGGAGAACACTATGCCTTTCACTATCCATTCTCTGGGACAGTGTCCTATGGTAAGCTCTGATGAAAACAGGATTATCCTTAAGAATTCTCAGTGCTCTACCTTCTCTCTTAGAAGAGATGTTCTTGTCCTCTCCTGCATGCCCCTCTTCTAACCTGCTACGATATCCAAATGTTGGTACAGTTACCATGTGCTGATGAAAGTATGTGGTCTGAGAATTTATTTCCTATAAGTTTGAAGTCCTCAGGGAGATCTTATTGACTGACCTCTGAACCTCCAGTGTTTAGCATGGTGTTAGGAAAGATAACGAATGTTCATGATGTGATGTACATAAACCCTTTGTAAATAAAAAGTACAGAATAATTATGTTTCTTTAGATGCAGTTATCCTTTTTCCTTAGACCCTCCCAGGCCTGAAAAGAAAAGCTGTTAAGGGACATTTTGTAACACTTCTTTAGGTATCTTTCATTCATGCTAATTCATCAGTTCCATGGTAGGCTGTAGGGCGAAGGACAGAGCTTCATGGTCACATCCTCTGCCTCTTGAAGTTAGTGCTTTCCAGAAGTATAAACCTGAGTCTATCCTATGGATACTAGGTCAGGTTCACAAGTTTACTGTAGGATAGGTTAACTCTCCCAGTCCTCTATCCTCAGCTCAGTGTGTTCCTTAAGGACTTGGCTGTTATAGGTATTTTTCAATCTCCCCACAAGCTTTCTAATCATAGCCTGAGGACCATTCTCTGCTTTATGCCCTTGGGCTACAAATATTACACTATTACTTTGTCCTTCAGTCTATGTTCTTATTCTCTAAACCTGCAGACACTCAGCTATGCATTCTCAAGGTGTAGACTAAGCACAATATTTATTTAACAAGGTGTAGACTAAGCACAATATTTATTTAACAAGCACACATACTAGGGATGAAGGTCTTACCTTAGCTGCAGTTTCTAATTTCCCCTTTAACATACAACTCAGTTCATCATGGACATACAGCAAATACTATAGTATGAAGAAACTTCAAACTTGGTTAAACAGTGAGGCAAGGCACAAGTGATTCAGTCATTTAAAATGAACCACTTTTAGATTCAGGTTATTCCGTAGACAATGAAAGAAAGGGTAGGCAAAAGTGTCATCTTCCTGGGCCCTTATCCCATACACTAAGCAGTACAACACCAAAACAGAAGGGGCTCATGACAGGATGACATACAAGTGGCTTTTTATAGTCTCAACCATACCTTGAGGGAGTCAGACAGAAAGCATATCTCCCCAGAACTTCTTAGATGCTGATAGCCTATCACATGACAGTGTGTCAGAGGACATAGGGAGTGAGTACTTTCTTCAAGGCAACTTTTCACAGGCTTCCCATTCTCAAATGTCACAGAATCAAAAGGCCTGCCAATGTTCTGATTAACTGCAATTCAAGCACCATAGTGGGACTGTTCCTCTATTGGACCTTGGAAAACTGAAGGAGGGGGAAAATGACAATAGCCTAATTTTAAGGATGAAGAAACTGAGATTTGAAAATAAGAAACTTGCCAGAGCTCCCACATCTTGGTGACAGAGGCACAATTATAAGTCTGGAGCCTCATTATTTGCAATTCAATACTCTGCACTGTGCCACACATCATAGAAAGTCAGGGGCCTGTGGAACAAACTGTGGGCCTACTACTTTTAGACAAAAAGTTGGAAGACACTTGCCCAGAAACCAATGATCACAGATTCTATAGGTTTACTCTTTACACTTGGTTTTCATCTCCAATAAAACTAAACCAAGAAACACATAAGTAATAATTAACATTAATCACATTTGCAATGTATTTAGCAATTATCAGTATACTGTTTGGTTGCCCTATCAGATAACTTCATGTGGAGAGGGCCTTTCTATTCACTTCATATCCCTAGTATTTGCACAAATCCTTGCCACATAGAACACTCAATAAATGCTTCAATAAATGAGTAAAAGCCACTATAGACTAATTTTTACCAATATTTCTTAGCTCCAAATATCTTCCACACTAAATCTTTACTGGACTGGATTGAAGCAATAAAATCATGAATTTAGAAAATACATTCCTGAAAGGCATATTTGGTACCACGTCAACCACTTAACTAAATATACAATAGTAGAATATTGAAAATCCAGATATGAATCTATACAGCTATGCCTAGTTAATTTATTTTTTACAAAGGTGCCCGAAAAACATATGATAGAGAAAAGGCAGCCTCTTCAACAAATGTTGCTGGGAAAACTGGTTATCTGCCTTCAGAAAACTGGAAATAGACCCATGTCTTGCACCCTGTACAAGTATCAACTCAAAGTGGATTAAGGACCTTAATATAGGATGTGGAACTTTGAAGCAAGTGCAGGAAAGAGCAGGAAATACTCTGGAATTAATAGGCATAGGCAATGATTTCGTAGATAGAACTCAAAATGGCTCAGCAACTAAGGGAAAGTATTGACAAATAGTACATGAAAGTAAAAAAAGCTTCTGCACAACAAAAGAAATGGCTTCTAAATTGAAGAGGCAGCCTGCAAAATGGGAGAGAATCTTTGCCAGCTATATATCTGACAAGGGATTAATAACCAGAATATACAGGGTGCTCAAAGAACTAAAATCCCCCAAAATCAATGACCCAATGAAAAAATTGGTAAATGAACTGAACAGAGCTTTTTCAAAGGAAGAAGTCTCAATAGCCAAAAATCATGTGAAGAATTGCCAACATTCTTGGCCATAAAGGAAACACAAATCAAAATCATGTTAAAAGTCCACTTCATTCCTGTTAGAATGACTACCCTCAAGAACACAAACAAGAAATGTGGGGAAAAAGGACCCCCATACCTTGCTGGTGGGAATGTAAATTAGTACAACCACTGTGGAAAACAGCATGGAAGCACCTCAAAAAACCTGAAAATAGAACTGCCATATGGTTCTGCTCCTAGGGATCTACCTAAAGGAATGTGAGTCAGGTTACAATAAAGACACCTGCACACCCATGTTTATGGCAGAATCATTCACAATAGCTAAGCTATGGAAGCAAAGATGCCCCACTACTGATGAATGTATCAAGAAATGTGGTATTTATATACAATAGAATTTTAATTCAGCCATAAAGAAGAATGAAATTTTGTTATTTGCAGGTAAATGGATGGAACTGGAAAATATCATCTTAAGTGAAGCTTAGACAGGTTCAGAAGGCCAAAAACCACATTTTCTCTCTTGTATGTGGAATATAGACCTAATACAAATACAGAAATATTGTGGCAAACAGATCACACTAAGAGGAGGTCACATACAAGTAAGCAAGGGTAAAAAAAGGAAGTTAAGAAGGTGATTATGGTTGATGTACTCTATACTAGAATGAATATAGAATTTTTAAACCTGTTGAAGTCACCATTACAAGGGTACTAAGGGAGAAAAGAAAAATATAGGAGATGAACTAATTTAAGTTATAATACATATATACATGGAGATGTCACAAGGAATCTCCCATGTATAGCTATCTTAAACAAACAAAAATGTTATTTTACTTTTCTTTTACAAAATCACAGAACAGGTCTTGTTTGGAGGAGAGGTTGGTACCAGTGGTGGTGGGGGAAGATGTAGTGAGAGGGTGTAGGTGGGTGAACATGGTGCAAATACTGTGTACACATGTATGTAAATGGAAAATGATACCTGTTGAAACTACTCCAGGAATGGAGGGAGGGGGGACAAAGGAGAATGATGGGGGCGGTAAATTCAAGTGTGATGTATTTGATATAAGAACTTTTGTAAGTGCTACAATGTACTCCTATGCAGCACAATTAAAAAAAGAAAAAATAGTAGAACATTCCTTTAATCTCTGAGTCTTATTATCTTATTGTACAAAATGCACATACAGAACTTTTACATGATTTCAGAGCATAACATTGCATATAGAACTTTTACATGTTTATAAATGTGTGTGTGCCTGTAGAAGGAATGAGAGACAGTTCAGTGTCTGACACCAACCCTGTTGCTGAACCTGCAGGCCTGAAGTAGTACTTGTGGTAAGGGCCGATTGTGAAAGGCTGAATCTGCCAAAGTCGGGAATTTGAAAACAGAAGGAACCCTTTTTCTTTGAAAGCTGAGTCCCAAGTAGAAGGATATCGGTGCTTCCTTGTGGACCCTCGGGAACTGTGCACAAAAAGCTGTATTACCTAGGATGCTTTGGGTACTTATGATGCCTGGCTAGGATGTATCCAAAGAAAAGCAACCTTTAGACAAGGTGAAGTTTCCTAGAGATCAAGCAACAAGTTGTTGCTTTTCTGTTCTGGTGATTCCAACAGCCTCACACCTTACAGTCTTGGCCACTACCCTGGGGAGAAGGTGACAGTGCTGCTGACTCTAGTAGGTAAATGCATTTTTATTTATGATTGGGATAAGTATTACTTGACACTTTTATGTTGCTTGGTCTTACTGTATTATCAGAGAATGAAAACTGAATATGACTATTAGGCCCATAGAAATGTGATAAAATATCCCAGTAAAGACCCTTTTGATACATGTTTTAACGCTATGAATAGTTACATGTGATCGGTGTCCCCTGAAATTAGTGTGTCAGCTCCTAATAAAGGTCAAGGGCAAGGCTTGTATGGTGGCTCTGCTACCCTGGGTGGTGAGGTCTCTTGGGATAGTCTCCTTTGTGTGTTCCAGGACCTCATCCCTCCATTAAAGTTTGTAGTGAGCCCTTCCTGTTCACTTTTCTCTGACTCCTTCTGGGACTGAGATATGTGTGATAGGCCCTACGGACTGCAACTCAGACCTGATTTTGGTCTCTAATTATGTGCCTCCTGAGAAGGCAAAACTGAGGAACACATGGAAGACAGAAGGTCAGCAGTTTTGGACAATAAAGATAACCACAAACAGACAAGGTAACAGGGAAGAATAAAGAGAATTATGGGATTTGAATAAGGAGTAACTGGATTCAGACTTAAGATTTACTAACAAACTTTCTTGGCCTCTACTTCAATGTGTCCTAAAAATCTTTCGTACATCAATGTCACAAACTCAGCACCCAAGGGCCAGGTGGAGGCCTCCTTTAGGAGATCTCCTCCCTGCAGCCTCACTGGTTCTGCTAACAGTTGTTCCCTCTAAACTCTCTGGTAGCACAAAGTATGGATAGACAGGTCAACTACATCTATTCCTAATGATAAGGTGACCCATGGGAGGAATCTCTGAGAGCAGACCCATTTTCATCAGAGCTCACATTTTGGAATGTCATAAAGAATGGATGGTATAGTGCAGGCTTCTCTCTAAGAGGGCAATTTGATACATCCTAGGAGAATGCAGAATATCCCTGACAGGACATTGGGCATGATTGCAGCTACATTAAAAGTGGTTTAAAAGTGCATTCATTGAATGCTGCTGAGAGCCTCCTCGATACTTGATCTTGAGCTGGAAGTTATTCATGCAGAGATGCATATAAAATATTTTCACAACAACCACAGCAGGTCATGAGAAGTGACAGTGAGCTCACTAGAAAGAGCAGCCAATACTGTGTGTGAACACATTGGTAGTGTTGTTGATCCTCCTCCTGATTGTCTTGGGACAATGATTCTTGATCTCTCAGAATATTACCAACACCTGGGCTCAAGTTTGGCCCAAAGCAATCTACACTGTCAAGGTCTGCAAATGAAACTGATGAGAGCAGTAGCTACGGACTATGCTCTGGCCCACTGGAGAAATAAAGAGGTAAGTTTAGTAAGTTCATCATTCCAAAATTATCATAATGTTCTCTGCTCTCTACAAATGAAGAGGTTATCAGATTTCATTTTTTCTCCCCATATCAAAGTAAATTAAATACTAGCCATATTCCTAGAATTGTAGTACCTTGGTATTTTATCCTCAAATTTAAAATCAAATAGTGGAGAATGGATTAAAGCAATTTCCATGCTTAAATGCAGGGAAGAATGTGGGTCTTAAATCTTGGCTCTCTGACACGGAAGTGGTTGACAATGATTTTTGTACTCCTGGAAACAAAATAAGCCAAAAACACCTGTTTTGCCTCTTTTCTCACCCTGTCCATACATATAAAAAATAAAGTTTCTACTTACCTAGAGAATTTGATTTTAAATTAGTTAAGTTCAGTGAACTCATTTTCTGAGCAGCTGTGGATAAAGCACTGTGGGAGTTGCACTGTGGGGGATGCAGAAGAAGGGTATTCCAGTCCTTAACAAGAGAGGTCTAAAATTATTCCAAATCCAGCAAGATTGTCAGTATGTGAGACATCAATAACAGATACCAATACACCCAAACAGGCAAAAGGGATGGTGACAATGATGAACAGAGACAGCTTTGGACTCTTTGCCTCCTGAAGACTGAGGACAAAGGGATCTGGAAACTATCTTCCAAATAGTGTCCCACAGCTAAAAGTCAACAAATATGTGGCATGGGTACCCTCTGTGATTTCCATTCATAGATCATATTTAGATAGTAGCAAAATCAACAGAATCCATACAGAGATGGGATGGAAAACCCTGAATGACATTTAGTAACACGGCAAACTTGACTTGGGTTTAATAAAAGCCAACATCTGCCCCAACGAAAGAAAAGAGCAAGATAGACATAGAATGTATGGAGGTGTGGCTCAAGCGGTAGAGCACCTGCCTTGAAAGCAAAATCCTTGAGTTCAAATTCTGATTCCCAAAAAACCTGAAAATATCAAAAGCAGAATCTGGAAAAAAAGGGAGAAAATGGAATGTAGCAAGAATAATGCTGTAAAGGACAGAAAAAATTTAAACACTTGTAATTTATTCTCTTAGTGTGATATATAGCTCTTTGTTCCATGTTTTAAACAAGTTAGAAATAATGGGCAAATATCCAAAGAATACATGATAGTTTTACATTGACAAAGTTTTACAATTTTCACTTGAGGAAAAACCTTATCAGATATCTCTAAGGTTAAAGAAATGGACTTCTGGGTAGCTGTGAAGAAAGTGTAACTTGTTTGAAAGCTACTTCTTTGATGAGTTCATACACACATAAAAATGAGCAATGAGAAATAGGCTTAGATTTTTAGGAAAGGGTGGTGGTGGTATTTGCACAAGAGCACAGAACTATTGAAACTGACAGATAACTGGAAGGCCCTCATCAATAGTAATTTCCACTGAGACAGGTGGCTTTATGTGTCAAAGTGGCCTGGGCAGTTAGAAGGCAGGAGCTCATGACATTCCATGACACCCTCCACCTTCTAATTCTGTTATGGATACTCCAGGCCATTACCTGGCACTCTGGGCCCTATTTCCCTCACTCCTGTTGGAGTCTGAGCTATAGGTAGTGCCTTTGGCTCTCAACTCTAGCATCTTGATTCTTGTTTGCAGAGTTAAGGTCTCTCAAGTGGAGTGTTGATTGACTTTCTCAAAAGAAGTTAATAATTAGAGTGATTGTCATCACTCAGTCCTGATGACACCAATTTGATTTCATGTGTTTTGGTTTCTTCTCCACAGTCCCTGGCTTGGC
The DNA here is from genome assembly GCF_047511655.1 of Castor canadensis. NCBI lineage: Eukaryota > Metazoa > Chordata > Mammalia > Rodentia > Castoridae > Castor > Castor canadensis. The sequence continues at coordinate 101,168,798 of NC_133397.1, read as the reverse complement.
TTTTTGTGCCACAAATGCCATCATGGCAAGATCTTTCAGCCACTTGTCTTCTCCAAGGTCAGAAATGAACATTTTAGCAATCAGCCAGAAATTGTGTTTTCAGGTGGAAAAGAGCAAACAGCAGTTCTGAGACCTCAAAGAGAAATTTCTTACATCTGAAGCTACTGTGTATAACCTAGTCAACCAGCTGTGGAAATACAGTAAGTTGTGCAGGCTCACAGTCACCCAAGTGATGAATGAGTACCTGTTTTCTATGAGAAAAGAAATGTCTCAAGCTCTCAAGCTTGATTCTTAACTTCCCTTCATCAAAATAAATTTCATTCTTCCCATATTCCTAGAGACACAGAACTTGATTTTTCACCCTGAGTTTGCTGAGGACAGAAAAACCGAGACACAAAAGGTTGTGAGAGAGGGTGGAACTAGGGTTAAAATCCCAGTTATTAATTTCTGATGCAGATGGAGATTTGCCTCATTTTCTCAAGAACTGGTCACACCATTTTCATTAGGATCCTCTCTGTACCATGTTAAATCCTGCAGACATACATCCATGTTGAGGTCAACACAAAGACCTGGCACTAACATGGAAGTTTAAGCTTCCATTGAGTTCTAATTGGCCCTATACTGGTCATGCTAGAGAAATAGTGACAGAGGACAGTACCTGCTTCAAAAGAGGTACAGGGGAGTGTGCTGCTAACTGAAACTGTGGTATCAGAGGTGAACCCACTGAGACCAGGAAAACCCTGGTGAGGGGAAGCACTGGGACAGCCTGAAGGACAGGCTTTTCTTATTAGTCTAGGAGGGTTGTTTGAAACTCTGGAGCGGTGGAAGTTGCTGCTGGGATATCGGACAATCTATAGTACACCCTGTCTCTCTCTGAGTTGATGAACTTTCAGAGATGCCCAATGGTCAGCCAGCGTGGGTGGACCTCAAGTATCTCAGCTATGAGTCATGAGGCCAAGTGAAATGAGGGTATGTGGTGAAGATCATCAGCTCCAGAAATATGCAAGCCAGGGTGCAGGTAGGGTGTTCCCTCCCGCAATCACCTGGGAATGGGAGCCCACCAGCCTGTTTATAAGAGGGACTGTAGTGCCTCAAGGAATCATCTGAACAGGGGGCCAAGCACAATAGCAAGTTTAGAAGAAATCATTTCAATTCTGAGTGGATTTCACTTCATTTATATACAACTTCTTTTTCAAAGCTTTTTGGCAGAATTTTTTAAATTGAAAAAAACCTTAAAAAATAAAAAATTGGAAGTCTTTAAAGGAAGTAATGAGATAAGTTTTGGGAAAGAGCACACTATATTATCTTTCATTAGAGTCAGTATGTAATCGTAGGAAACAATTTTGAAGTTGAAGAAGAAGAATATCCCAAGACACTGTTGAGGAGAGCGTAGGCCCTGGGTCAGTCTCTGTCTCTGTCTCTGTCTCTCTCTCATTGGGGTTTGAAATCAGAACCTCATGCTTGCTAGGCAAGTGCTTTACTACTTGAGCCACTCTGTCAGTCCTTGCTACCTACTTCTTAAAGTAGTAATGAACACATGAGTTAATTCTAGTAAAACCTTATAGTAAGTGCCTTGAACAGAATAATAACTGGCAGATTGCTTTTCTATTACTTTAACATAATACAAAGTTTAGTGTTAGTAATATTTCTTTCAAGTCCTATGGCTTATGCCTTATATTTTACAATTGTTTCCAGATAAGATTTTTTTATTCATTTATTCTTATGTGCATACATTGTTTGGGCCATTTGTCCCACCCTCGCCCCCTGCCCCGCTTCCAGTCAGAACCTCTTCTGCCCTTTTCTCCAATTTTGTTGAAGAGAAAACATAAGCAATAATAAGAAAAACAAAGTGTTTTTGCTAGTTGAGATAAGGATAGCTATACAAAGAGATTCCTAGCATTGCTTCCATGCACAAGGGTATTACAACCCAAAGTGATTCATCTCTACCTGATCTCTTCACTACTTCCTGGTCACCTTCCCATATTGCCCTCTGTTGCTGTAAGGTTTCTGTATTAGCTCCTCTACAGTGGGAACATCAAACACTTTCAAATTTAGCTTTCCTACCTATCCCCATACCTCCCCTATGTGCTCTCCCCTTAGTGTATGACCCAAGTCCAACAACATTGCTGCATTTGCCCTAGATCTAAAGTTCTCACATGAGGGTGAACATACGATTTTTGGTCTTTTGAGCCTGGCTAACCTTGCTCAGGATGATGTTCTCCAGTTCCATCCATTTAATTGAGAATGGTAAGATTTCATTCTTCTTCATTGCTGAGTAAAACTCCATTGTGTATAAATACCACATTTTCTTAATCCATTCGTCAGTAGTGGGGCATCTTGGCTATTTCCATAACTTGGCTACTGTGAATAGAGCTGCAATAAACATGGGTGTGCAGGTGCCTCTAGTGTAACCTGTGTTGCATTCCTTTGGGTATATCCCTAGAAGTGGGATTACTGGAACATATGGCAGATCTATGTTTAGATTTTTAAGTAGCCTCCATAGTTTTTTTCCAGAGTGGTTGTACTAGTTTGCATTCCCACCAGTAGTGTAAGAGGGTTCCTTTTTCCCCACATCCTTGCCAACACCTGTTGTTGTTGTTGTTGGTTTTTATGATGGCTATTCCAACAGGGGTTGAGGTGGAATCTTAGTGTGGTTTTGATTCACATTTTCTTTATGGCCAGAGATGGTGAGCATTTTTTCATGTGTTTTTTGGCCATTTGAATTTCTTCTTTTGAGAAAGTTCTGTTTAGTTCAGTTGCCCAGTTCTTTATTGGTTCATTGATTTTTGGAGAGTTTAGTTTCTTGAGTTTCATGTATATTCTGGTTATCAGTCCTTTGTCTAATGTATAGCTGACAAATATTTTCTCCCACTCTGTGGGTGGCCTCTTCAGTTTAGAGACCATTTCTTTTGTTGTGCAGAAGCTTTTTAATTTTATGTAGTCTCATTTGTCCATTCCTTTTCTTAGTTGCTGAGCTGCTGGGGTTCTATTGAGGAAGTCCTTGCCTATACCTATTACTTCCAGAGTATTCCCTGATCTTTCCTATACTAACTTTGGAGTTTCAGGTCTGTATTGAGGTCCTTGATCCATTTTGAGTTGATACTAGTACAAGGTGATAAACATGGATCTAGTTTCAGTTTTTTGCAGATGGATAATCACTTCTCCCAGCAACATTTGTTGAAGAGGCTGTCTTTTCTCCATTGTTATGTTTTTGGTGCCTTTGTCAAAAATAAGGTGGGCATAATATGTGGATTCATATCCTGATCCTCTATTCTGTTCCACTGGTCTTCATGTCTGTTTTTGTGCCAGTACCATGCTGTTTTTATTGCTATTGCTTTATAATATAGTTTGAAGTCAGGTATTGTGATACCTCCAGCATTGCTCTTTTTGCTGAGTATTGCCTTGGCTATTCATGGTCTCTTGTGTTTCCAAATGAACTTTAGGGTGGATTTTTCAATCTCTATGATGAATGTCATTGGGATTTTGATGGGAATTGCATTAAACATGTAGGTTGTTTTTGGGAGTATAGCCATTTTTACTATGTTGATTCTTCCAATCCATGACCATGGGAGATCTCTCCACCTTCTGTAGTCTTCCTCAATCTCTTTCTTCAGGGGTTTGTAGTTCTCCTTATAGAGGTCACTCACATCCTTTGTTAAGTTTACTCCTAGGTATTTGATTTTTTTTTTGAGGCTATTGTAAATGGAATTGTTTCCATATATTCTTTCTCAGTTTGTTTGTTATTGGTGTATAGAAAAGCTAATGATTTTTGTAAGTTGATTTTGTATCCTGCCACCTTGCTGTAGTTGTTTATGGCATCTAGGAGATTTGGGTAGAGTTTTTTTGGGTCTTTCTGCAAATAGGGATATTTTGACAGTTTCTTTACCTATTTGTATTCCTTTTATTTCTTCTTCCTGCCTAATTGCTCTGGCTAGGAATTCAAGGACTATGTTGAATAGGAGTGGGGATAGTGGGCATACCTTGTTCTTGATTTTAGGGGAAATGGTTTCAGTTTTTCACCATTAAGTATGATGTTGGCTGTAGGTTTGTCATATATAGGCTTTACAATGTTGAGGTACACTCCTTCTATTCCTAGTTTTCTTAGAGGTTTTTCATGAATTGGTGTTGGATCTTGTTGAAGCTTTTTCTGCATCTACTGAGATGATCAAGTGGTTTTTGTCTTTGCTTCTATTAATGTGCTGTATTGCATTTATAGATTTGCATATGTTGAACCACCCCTGCACCCCTGGGATGAAGCCAACTTGGTCGTGGTGAATGATCTTTCTGATGTGTTGTTGGATTTGGTTTGCCATTATTTTATTGAGGATTTTTGCATCGATGTTCATTAAGGAGATTGGCCTATAGTTCTCCTGTTTGGAGGTGTCTTTGTCTCGTTTTGGGATGTGTGTATTACTAGCTTCATAAAATGAGTTAGGCAGTGTTCCTTCCCTTTCTATTTCATGGAACAGTTTAAGGAGGGTTGGTATTAGTTCTTCTTTAAATGTCTGATAGAATTCAGCAGAGAATCCATCAGGTCCTGGACTTATCTTTTTTGGGAGATTCTTTATTGCTGCTTCAATTTTATTTTGTGTAATAGATCTATTCAGGTGATTAATGTCCTCTTGGTTCAATTTTGGATGGTTATAAGTATCTAGAAATCTGTCCATTTCTTCAAGATTTTCAAATTTATTAGAATATAGGTTCTCAAAGTAGTCTCTGATGATTTCCTGGATTTCCATGGTGTTGTTATCTTCCCTTTTACATTTCTGATTTTACTGATTTGGGTGTTTTCTCTCCTCATTTTACTCAGGTTTGTCAGGGGTCTTTCAATCTTACTCATTTTTTCAAAGAACCAACTTTTTCTTTCATTAATTCTTTGTTTGGTTTTTGTTTTATTTCATTGATTTCAGCCCTTATTTTTATCATTTCTCTCCTTCTGCTTATTTTGGGATTTGCTTGTTCTTGTTTTTTGAGGAGTTTGAGGTGCAGCATTAGGTCATTGATTTGAGATCTTTGTGTCCTTTTAATATATGCACTCATGGCTATAAACTTTCCTCTTAGGACTGCTTTTGATGTGTCCCATAGGTTCCGGTAGGTAGTGTTTTTGTTTTCATTAACTTCCAGGAACCTTTTAATTTCCTCTTTTATTCCATCAATGACCCATTGATCATTGAGCAATGTGTTGTTCAGATTCCAATTGTTTGCATGTTTTTTACTGTTGTTTTTGTTGTTGAGTTCTAGTTTTGATGCATTGTGATCAGATAGAATGTGTGGTATTGTTTCTATCTTCTTATATTTGCTGAGGCTTGCTTTGTGCCCTAAGATATGATCAATTTTGGAGAAGGTTCCATGGGCTGCTGAGAAGAATGTATATTGTGCAGAAGTTGGATGAAATATTCTATAGACATCAGCTTGGTCCATTTGGTCTATGGTGTGGTTTAGTTCTAGAATTTCTTTATTGATTTTTTTGTTTGAATGACCTATCTATTGGTGATGGGGGGTATTAATGTCTCCTACTACCACTGTGTTGGAATCTATATATGCTTTTAGGTCATTCAGAGTATGTTTGATGAAATTGGGTGCACTGATGTGGGGTGCATATAGGTTAATAATTGCTATTTCCTTTTGGTGTATTTCACCTTTTATTAGTATGGAATGTCCTTCTTTATCTTGCTTGATCAATGTGAGTTTGAAGTCTACTTTGTCTGAGATAAGTATTGCTACTCCAGCTTGTTTTTAGGGGCCATTGTTTTGGTAAATCTTCTTCTAGCCTTTCACTCTAAGCCAGTGCTTGTTACTGTCCATGAGATGGGTCTCCTGTAAACAATAGATTGTTATATCTTCCTTTTTAATCCAGTTTGCCAAATGGTGTGTTTTGATGGGGGAGTTAAGTCCATTCATATTCAGTGTTACTATTGATAGATATGTGGTGATTCCTGTTGTTTAGTTGTTTTTGTTTGATTGTGTGCAGCTGAATCAATGTTACTCTTTGATTCCTTGTCTTTTCTTCTGTGGTTTCATACTGCCTGTCCTTTCATGTTTTGTTTGCTTTCATTTTCTGTGTGCAGAATTCCTTGGAGATCTTTTGTAGTGGTGGCTTGGTGGTCATATATTGTTTTAGTTTCTGCTTATTGTGGAAGACTTTTATTGCTTCATCTATTTTGAATGATAGTTTTGCTGGGTAGAGTATCCTAGGGTTGAAGTTATTTTCATTCAGTGCTCGGAATACCTCACTCCATGCCCTTCTTGTTTTTAAGGTTTCCATTGAGAAATCTGTGATTTTGATGGGTTTACCTTTGTATGTTTATTTGTTTCTTCCTCTCTTGCAGCCTTCAATATTCTTTCTCTATATTCTGTACTTGTTGTTTTAAAGATAATATGTTATGGGGTAGTTCTATTTTGGTCAAGTCTGTTTGGTGTCCTGGAGGCTTCCTGTACCTAAATGAGCACAGTTTTCTCTAGATTTGGGAAATTTTCTGTTATTATTTTGTTGAATCTATTACAAATTCTTTTTGTTTGCACCTCTTCTTCAATGTCTGTGAGTCTCAGGTTTGGTCTTTTGATGGATTCGGTGAGTTGTTGTATATTCCTTTCACAGGTTTGAGTTGTTTGACTAATAGCTCTTCAGTTTTTCCTTTAATTTCCCTTTCATCTTCAAGTTCTGCTTGTTCTAGTCAGCTGGAGTGGCCTTCCATTGCACTTTGTACTTCTGTTTCATTCTTTTTTCTGAGGTTTTCCATATCATGGGTCACTTCCTCTTTAGTATTGCCAATTTTCACCTTTAATTCATTTATCTCTCTATTTATGGTGTTCTCTGTTTCACTTTGGTGTTTATTTAGGGCTCCTATGAGTTCATGTATTTGTTTCTGTGTCTTCTCATATTCTTTATTTTCATTGTCTTTGAACTTCTTGAGTGTTACCATTTCTAGTAACATCACCATGAAATTCTCAGTAATTACTTGCAGGATTTCTTCTTTCAGAATGTTCTTGTGGGCTTCTTTGGGTTCCTTGCATAGTTTATCTTTGTTTTGTTGGAGTCCAGAACTGGGTATCCATTTTCTTCACTTCTCTCTGAATCGTGTATTAAATTATTTTTTGGGGGAGAATGGTTTCCATCCCTTTTTTATCTTCCCACAACTCCACTTGGTACTATGTAACTATGTTCTTGATAGGCTATTGGTGGTTTCAGTCACCTGTTTTCTTTCTCTTGATTTAATTTTGTTTTGTGGGTGTGTTTGGTTTTAGGTCCCTGGTCTGTGTTTAATTTTGTATTAGCTGACTCACAATGGTAAAACTAACAAAACAAAATAAAACCAAACCAACAACAACAAAACCCCAAAGAAATCAACAGGAGAGATGGACAAACACACACAGACAAACAGGAATCAAAACAAACAAGCAAACAAACACACAAAGAAATTCCAGGTTCAGGAACAATAGAATTTCAGTCTTAATAGTTCTGGTGTTATTCCTTCAGCATCCAGTCCTGGTGCTGGTATTTAAACAGAGGCTCTGTCTTAGTCTCGCCAGGTGGTTTGGGAGTCTTGCCAGTTTTTTTCCTGTCTTTCAGTGGCAGCTGCTTAGTCAGCTCCTCCCTCAGTGAGGTGTGGCATTTTGAGTTTGTATATTGTCCTCAGGTTCTGGAGAACAGCTCTGCAGCCCACCAGCCATCCTGCTTTGAAGTTGGGTTTTCACTGTGTTGGTTTACTGGGGGCTTGTTTCTTTGCCTTGCCCCCCTTTCTCTGGGGCAAGGTCAGAAATCCGTCTTCTGGCTCCCTGCTGTCAGCATGTTATGATGGTTTGGTGATTGTTTTTCAGTTTTGCAGCATTGTTTGACTTTGGATGTTGCTCATTGGCTCAGGAGATGAGCTTTGTGGACTGCTATCTGCCCTATTTCAGGCAGTGACTTATCACCTGCCCACTGTCAGCCCTTCTGCCTTTCCAGTCTTTGTTTACTGAAAGTTCCCATGGAGATCATCTCCTTGCCCCTCCCCCCTTCTCCAGTGCACTTACAGCTCCCCATTCGCTCTGCTGCATGTCTTTTTCAGTTCCTTGTTTATTATTCGGTTTTTTCGTTGTTGCTGTTTTTTTTTGGGCAGGGCAGGTGCTCAGTCTGTCTAGGGGCTATGCTGGTTTATCCCAGGGATGACTGTGGGAATACCATGTGATGCTTGTTGCTCACCTGTTGGCCTGCCAGATGTCTCCCAACCAGATTTGGAGCCAGTGTCTGGTGGCGTGAGAGCCCTCCTTTTTTCTCAGTGTAACATGGCATGGAGAAGCTTTATATGGGCTGAGGGTTCAGGGTGTCAAAGTTTTGATTCTTCTTGGTGCTTTTTTCCTGCCAAGTGTGGCTCCAGTATCTCAGCAAGATTTTTGATTTATGGAGGTCATGCTATCTGCTTCTGTACTGTCACCATCTTGGATACTCCACCACTGAGTTTTTAAATAGTGTTTAACTCTGCACCATGACAGCCACCAATCCAGGGTTTCATGCCCCAGTGGCTTCCTCAACACTGCAGAAGTGGTAGCCGGCAGCCCTCAAGATACCAGATCCAGATAAGATTATTTTAATCTGAGAACTTGCACATGACTGAAATTCTAACACAAGGAAACTGTTAGCCCTGAGCATAAAGGAAATCACTGCTTTAGGCCCAGCTCAGTGTTTTCACTCAGAGGCGGCAAGGATAAGAGTCAGACCTCAGGGATGTGAATTCTCACTCTGCCATTTACCAGTTGAGTTATTTGTCAAATTACTTGGCTTATCATCCACCCACTGTCAGCCTTTCTGCTTTTTCAGTCTTTGTTTACTGAAAGTTCCCATGGAGATCAGCTCCTTGCCTCTCCCTAATGGGGACAATTAAATGTCACCTAATCAAGACACTGGGAAGTTAAAGTATGGAAATCTCTACACAGAGCCTGGCCCTGGGGCAACATTTGTCTTGGGGAGGATTCTGCCTCCTCCTCTGACATCAGTGCCCACTGCCTGATATCCAGCTGTCCACTGGGGTGGGTGTATCTGTCTTTTCTCAGAGTTTGGAGACTACAAAGCCTTTGGGTTGGTGCTGGGGGAGAAGTTCCAGCCTGAGGAAGCTCAGGTAAGGGCAATCTGTGCAAGATAGGAGGTGGGCAGGTGTGCAGCTCTCTGAAGTACATCTCAACTGGAGGAACTAAGAGCTAGCTTGGGATAGGAGAAGGTAGTAAGTCACACAGCAGGCACAAGTCTCCCAAATACTTATTCAACAATTAGGTAACAATAGTATGGGAGATAATGGACAAAAGTTGTTTTAACATGAACTTCATTTGCAGTTTTTGAATAAATATTGAGGTAAAATTTGCATAATACAATCAAGCAAATTAAAGTGATATTCACTATAGTCACAATGTTGTACAATCACTACCTCATTTACTTTTAGTCACAAGTACCTCCCAATTGAGTAAGGCTTGTCATTCTTTCATTGACAGGAATGTTCACTTCTTGAACCAGTTTATCTTTTGTTCTGTCATTTGTCCAATAAACCCCAGCTACATTTGGGTATATTTCTGAATGTGACTTTTTCACATTATAGAAATGTCCATGGCCAGCTGGGCCCAGTGACTCAAGCCTGTAATCCTATTTACTTAGGAGACAGATATTAGGTGGATTGAGATTCAAGGCAAACTTGGACAAGAAGTTCATGAGGCTCCATCTCAACCAATGGCTGAGGAAGGTGGTGCATGCCTGTCAACCCCAGCTACTAGGGGAAGCACAAATAAGAGATCACTGTCCAGGCCATCTGGGCATAAAGAAAGACTCTATCTCAAAAATAACCAATGCTAAAAAGGCCCAGCTGAGTGGTTCAAGTGGTGGATTGCCTGCCTAGCAAGTGCATGGCCCTAGTTCAAACCCCAGTACTGTCCTCCCCTCAAAAATGTTCCATGTCAAGAAAAAAAGTGTCCAGGGCCAAATGAGGAGCTGAAGGGGTATGTTTTTGATGGAGGTTTAGGAAGACACCTGGTTTTGGTTACAGAGTGAACCTGGACAATGTTGAGGAATCTTACAGCATGAGCATTTTCTGACACAGGGTAGGCCTTTGTTCTACCTTTTTCTTTTACCACAGGCAGATCACCAAACAAGTGCTGGAATTCTGCTTAGGGCTCATTGTGGATATTCTTACTGACATCTCTGTCAAAGCCCAAATAATCTATGATGTAACATTTTGCAAGGTTAAATTTTCTCTGTGTTCTACCTCTAGGAATCCAATATCTTCATTCAAAACCACGCCCAGAAGCTGTCCCAGTTAAGGCAGAAGTTATAGCATGGAAGAAATGTGTTGTTTCTACTCAGCATCTCAAGTACCTCACCAAGGATGACAGTGGCAATGACCAGAGCCATGGTTTCCAAGAGCAATTGGCTGAGGGATGCTGGCTGGCAGAGTGCCTTGTCCTCAACTCAGCCCAGATAAGGTGGCCACAGGCCCAGATTACACCTAGCTGCTCAAGGTCCCCAAGATCACAGACACTTCACTTAAGTGACTTTTGCTAGTTGTTTTGGTTTCCATGTCAATTTTATGGCCATATCAAGATCAGGACTATCTGCATGGAACACAAAAGATAAATGCATGGTGAGGTGGTCATAGTATCTACCTCCTATATCTTCCTTTCCCTGAAGGTTCATCACCTTTGGATGAGGAAGGCAGTGTCCCTCCAGTGTTAAAGCAGAAGAGGGACATGACAGGAGACAACTGGTTAGAGTTAAAGTCATTCCAGACTAAGAACAAAAGCTTCCCAGCGTCCAGCCTGCTTGCTTTCTTTCTAACTCTGAGCAATCAATCGTTTTATCTTTCCTGAAATTCCATCTTCTGATCTAGAAAAAATGGATCACATAATAGCTGTAGCCATCACAGGAATGGAATATTCCTGAACGCACTTATGAAAGTTAGGTAGTTGGCATAGTAACACCTGAAGATCAGCACTGGGAACATTGCTTTATACTTCAACAACTTCCATAGAGAGAATGTCTCCTAATAACACAGCATGGGCTGATTTGTTTTATTTGTTATGACTGATGAGCCAATAGTGAGAAATTAGCTAAAGACTACAGTTTACATTAAGGTTCATTCTCAGTGTTGTTCATCAATGGTTTTTGAAAAACATACAATGATATATATCCTCCACTGCAGTGTCACAGAATAGTTCCACAGCCCTAAAAGTCTACCTTACTCCACCTATTCATTCCTCCCTCCCATACCCAGAACTCCAAAGATCATATCTTTATATATTACCAGTTATGTTTGCAAAGATTTTATCACAGTGTGTACTTTCTCTTTTAGTTATCTTAGCAGTGTTTTTCATGGAACAGAGGTCAATTTTCACAAAGTCCAATTTATTCTTTCTTTCTTGAACTGTGCTTTTGGAAGTGTGTCTAATCCCAAACCCATGGTCACCTAGATTTTCTTTGTCATCTTTAGGAGTTCTGTAAAAAGTTTGTGGGTGGGAAGGTGGTAAAAGATTTGCCAAGCACGTGCAAGGCACTTGGTTTGATTCCCAGCACTAGGGAAAAGAAAGTTTATGGTTTATACTTGAGATTTACGATCTATTTTGATTAAATTTTTGTGAATGGTATAAAGTCTAGATTTAAGTATATTTTTGTGGCTTGTGAATGTCCATTTGTCCCAGTATCAATTGTTAAAAAGACTCCTTTTGCCATTGAATGATATTTTCTTTTTAAGTGTATTTGTGAGAGTTGCTTCCTGAGCTATGATTAATTGATTCTCTCAGGAGTACCACAATATCTAGCTTACTGTAGCTATGTGGAAAATCTTGAATTTGGGCAATGTCAGCCCTTTGATTTTGCTCTCTTTCAAGGTTATCTTTTGAGTTTTCCCATGCACCTGAGCATCTGTGTTTGGTATATTCACAATAACTTGATGATTTTTTATTGAAACTGCACTTGCATTGATAGGTTGACTTAGGAAGAACTGACATCTTGACAGCATTGAGACTTCTCCATATACATGGATATCACTTCATGTATGTCAGTAATTACTGAGTTATTTGTTCTTTTTTCCTTATCCTCTTCTATTTGTGTACTCTAGTCCTTTTTCCATGAATGTTACAACTATAGAATCCAGAGGCAGTTAGATAATATGATGAAGTGGGTAACACAAAATACTTTTAACAGTGTATCCATTTTCAGCATAGTATGCAGTGTGGGTGGTGCATCAATCTGGGATATGTTAGCTGATGAGTAATAAAACCAAGGCATGCCATTCATGAGAATACAAAATATGTTTACACTACAACTCTCTGTGTATCTTGAAATCCTCCATGGATATTTATGTCTTAATGCCCAGAAAGGCCACTGTTCTTATAATGTTCTTACAATGTGGGATTATTGAATTTTTAACTGCATATTTCTGACTTTGCAGGAAATCATGAATATGGGGAAATGATAATAAATGGAAATGGCTGCTCCTCAGGTATCAATAAATATATAGAGTTTGGGGTAGGATGGATAAAATATAAAAAGAGTCTGCAAATGAACAGTCCAAGTCAAGAGCAGCCACATATTTCATAAGATGTCCGTTGTCCTGATGGTACTTATCTGTATCTAGGTGAAACTAAAAAGCCTTGTGAAGTCTTTGAACTCCCAGAGTCTACCTCTTCTCTCTTGTAAGGATAGAATGGAGGGTGAGGTGTATATCTAGTTTTTGTATGGCTAGTTGTATCTTCTTGGCAGACATTTCATAGCAAGGAACCTAATCAGACCAAGAAGAAAATTGTATCATGTCACTCTATACACAAACAGTCCTAAAATGGCCAAGACTCTTGGACTGTACAGTGTCTCAGGAGCATTGACTCTTCTGCTTGATATAAAAGTCAGCATAACTTACAGAAAAAGTTAAGTCACTGTTACAGTTCTGTCTGTGTGCTGCACGTAATATACCATACTGGGGCGGGGGTGTTGAAAATCCTCCATCAGTGCATTGTCCAGTCAGAGCACTAAGCTCCTCTTCCTGTCTCCTTCCATCAAGTCTGCTGCACCTTGTCCTCATTCTGGGGGATTGTTTTCTTTCTCTTTGAAGGGAGCACCCCTACCATATGTTATCACTCCTGTATGCCTCTATCAGGAGCACCTGGGAATCTTGTGTCTCATCCTCTTGATTTAATGACATTCTACTCCACCAGGCCGAGCAGACAGTGACAGGAGGAGACAGTAAAAGAAACTCTTGAGAACTCATTCGATGAAGATATTAAGACTTCCTCTGGTCATCATGATCTCTTTCCCAGCATCCTCCCAGCATCACTGGTGTTCTGTTGAATAACCATGTAAAATCTTCCCTAGATGCAGCTGGTAAGTATTCCTTTACAAAAAGACCTGCATTCATAGCAACCATATTTCTGGAACTCCAATGGTAATTTCAGAGTGATGAACACAAAAGAATCAGGGAGAGAAGGTTGAAGCAACTACACATAGACACAGCCACCACTGATGCCTGAGATCGTTCTTTAATCTGGGACAGTTAATCTCTCCTGCAATGTTTTTGCTAATTGTTGATAATGAACAGTGTACTTTGATCATTCGTGGTCATCCAAATAGATTGGTACTCTTGACTACATCATTGGAGATACTGTTGTTATGGCTCCTCAACTCCAAGCCCCAGTTTCTTTCTCTCCTCTAATTTGTCTTGTCAATGATAAGGTACCATATACCTACCAGCATACAAACACATCTTGGATGTGTTTGGAATTATTCCTGAAGGCATGGCATTTGCTGTGGCCCATTCCATCACTTTCAATACCTTGTTCTTTGTAGCATTAGAACTCTTTTCTAAGAGTGTATAGATTCCATCCTCGGTTTAGTCTCAATACCTAATTTCAACTCCAAGAAAAACCAGAGTGTCTGACAGAGTAAGAGGTGAACCTTGCAGACACATATCTAGAAAGTGACTATTGAAGCTTTTTTGCTCACTGGGATAAAGAATAGTTTTAACTGATCACCAGGTTCAGGACAGAGGCTGGGCACTGTGATATTAGTTGAGCAAGTCAGGAACAGCTTGTCCCATGACTGGGGAAAAGAAATTTTTCCATTTCTCAGAGGACCAAATCTGGAGACTTTTGGGTATTTTTCTCAAGATATCCTGCTCTCACACCAAGAATACTTATGCCCATGTGTTTAAATTGGTACAGTGTAATGAGTCATTACAGGAGCCTTTATTGTGATTGTTTCTGTGTGAATGTATTTTGCAGGAACTCAAGGTGATCAGAAGCAAGAAGAAAAGGAGGAGCCTGCGTTCTTAAAGTCATCTGAAATCATGGGTTATTATGCAGTGGTGTCATCTGGAGATCCCCAGTCCAAGGAAAGCAGAAAGGGCTGAATATATCTATTTCATCCTTTCTGCCAGCTTATAATGGAGTTTATTTTCTTGATGACTTGTTTATTAGTTTCCACATTCTATTACTTTTTTAGTTTACTAACCTGGAGTCAGGCAAATCCAAGGTGAGCTAACCTCATGTTTTCCTGCAATTGGGGTGAACCTCTGCACTTTCTTATGTTAGGTAATTGGGAAGAGAGGCACATGCTCTTTCTGAGCAGTTGGTTGTCTGGGATTTCATAGCAAGAAAAGGCAACAAAAAAAAATTCATCCTAAATACAATAGTGAAAGAACAAGGCCTAGAATTCCCACATCAGGAAGCTTTCTTCACTGAGACCCCACAAGTAAAGTAGGGCAAAATGCAACTTCTGTGGCTCTCATGGTATGCATGCCATGCCTGCACCATACATGGAGGTTGAGTGTCCTTCCTCACCAGCATGTTATCTGACCAGTGCATTACCTCTCTCTCCCCTCACACATACTGTTCTCAAACTCCCTTATGGTCTTATTCTGCCTCAGACAGAAGGGAGTTTTTGCTTTCTCCTGTCTGCCTTCTGTGGCCTCTCATTTAAGCTATTCATCATGTCCAAGTGAGAAATTAAGCCCAAACTTTCATTGTTTAACATTCTCTTCTCCTCACACACTTGGACTCAGCAGGGAGCTGCAAGAGGAAGGGATAATTACAGCAGGACTCAATGGATGAGCAGTATTTGGCTCTATCTAGTTGCCATGACCTGTCTGAGTTCTGCCAGCCCCCCAAGAGTCCAGCCTCCCTATCTGAGAAACACATGGCATGCTTTGCTCTGGATGTGTCTGGTAAGTACACTCATTGTGAAGAGAATAAGACAACTAATAATCTCCCATTTAGCCTCTCTATTCTTTAGCTAAGGCTTCTGTGTGGTAGAGAGTTCTGTCTGCCACAGGCACAGCAACTACACATGGGTTTCAGTAAAACTCTAGAACTGAGTTTTAAGCACAGAGATGAGGTAGGTCAGGCATCTTGTACTCTTCCTGGTTTCAGGCTATGCCTCTCTCACTGTGGTACACCCTGGCAAATGCAGTGTGTGGAAACAATTCCGGCCTGGGTGAGGAGAGTGAGTGAATCCCACAGTCTGCTTTGTAATGGGTCATCTCATCTCTTCTTCAATTGCCTTGTTAAATATCATTTCTGAACAGTATTCTTTCAGCATCTGCAGTTGTCTCAGGAAGATGGTAGTTTTACCTATGCTTTTGGAGATGTTCCTAAGATTGCTGAGCCCTAGACTCCAGTCCATCTCCTCCTGAACTTATCCTCCTTCAGTATTCCTCTGAGTACTTGAACATCCTGGCACTATCATTACTTGTGTACACAATGTTCCCTGAAGGCACAGCTGCATCCTGGCACCCCAAACCTCAATGAGTAGTGAGGTTTGTGCCTTAGAGAGTGACAAGTATTCTTTTCCTTGTGGCAGTTTGTATATGTTACCTAAATCTAGTCCTCTATTGCCATCTGAAGCAGCAAAAAGGAAGGTGCCTGATGGGACAAGTTGGGCAAGAGCTCCAAAACGCAGCTATGCAAGTCCCCCAGGATCTCTGGAGGGAAAATGCATACCTAACTGTTTTACAGTGTTCAGGAAGTGGACATGTATTGATTATTTATCAGAACATGCCAAATGCATGAAGGACCCAGTGAAATCCCCAGATGTTTGGAGAGACATGGGATGGTAGTTGGTTTGGTGTGAGAGCCATGTAAAGCCACTGATCTGGGATCCAGCTACGTGACAGTGGGAGGTACAGCTGGAAAGGCCTGAAGGTCACTGGATTCTACATATGTATGGATCTGGAGAACAAAGATGCTTTTCTTTCTTTACTAAATTAAATGTAGAGCATGCCATTATGGAGATTGGGTCACACACTTCATGGGTTAGAAAATCAAGGTAGGCATTTCTTTAAAGACAAACATGAGGCCTTTCTGAATTCACACAGACAATTTATGTTTCTGTGCCAAGATAAGCCACAGCAGTCCTAATGGCTGAATAGAACTGCCTGATGTCTAACTAGGCTTGTTTGAATTTCATTGTAGAAAACTTTGAAGTTGAGAATGATAATAATGAAGAACAAGTATTACCAGAATTGAACCCCAGGTAAATACTAGTGATTAGGGGAAGGTAACGATCATGAAAAATACGGAGAGTAACCCCAAAAGATCTTACAAAGAAGCCAAAGAGTGCCACATTCATGATTCAGGAATAAAGAAAATCTGCTATTACTCTGTTTCATTTACTCAAACAATAAGTTTGAGTGGCAGTTTGCAGTCTGTCCCATCAAGAGTGAGTGAACCATGGGGAGGAATATTCTGCACTCTCAGAGATGACCTGTTCTCTTCTACCTGCTTAAGATTCAGAGGTGTAACTTTTTTCTGCATGATTCACATTCACTTGTTGGCAGGCATTTAACAGCAAAACAAACAAACAAAAAAGCTCCCACAAAATGAAAATTTTTATCCTGCTTTAACATTAAGAGAAAGATGCCCAGAAGCCACAAGACTTCTGTGAGTCTATAAATAGCTCTAGAGCATTTCCACTGAACCAGTGCACACAGAATATAATAAAAGAAAAGGCTATGGTTCACCAAAGAATGAGGCAGAATTATACCTTGAAGGTATTTTGGGATTATTCTCAGAGAAATCCCTCTCAAAATCTGAACACCTATGATTACACCATTTTCACCCTAATAATTTCTTCTATTCCACCTTAGGGAAGATGATGTCCTGGTTCAAATGCAGGTAGGAGAGGTGACTCAGGAAAAAAGAGAGGCCTCCTTTACCCTCACTCAGCATCTCAAGGACTTCCTCATACACCAAAACCCTGACAACCACCAGAGTCAGGACCATGGAGAGCAGCTGGCTGAGTCATGCAGGCTGTTGAAGCCCTTGGTCCACAAGATAAGTTAGTGCAGGAAAGTTGGCCATGACCCTGATTATATCAAGGTCTCCAGCTCACAGGATATTCCACACCTCCAGTAGTAACTTTACAGCTGCCCTGGATTCCAGTCACAAGTGAGGTCACAGCAGGGTGCACACAGCCTGGGTGGGAACAAAGTGGAGAAATGTACTCAGTTGGAAGTCAAAGTATTCCAATTTTCTGTCATCCATGAAGGAGAGCAGGTGGCCTTTGGGGCCCAAGGTGCACCCATTCAGTGCTCAAGGACAAGAGACATATTTTTAGAATGCTGAGAACCTGGACTAAGAATGAAAGTTTCCCATATTTTCCTGAACACTCACTTCATGACTGGGCAAGTGGCTATTTTATCCTTTCATGATTTCAGCTTTCTCATCTGTGAAATGGAACAAATCATGTTTTGCTTCTTAGTTGTAAATATTGAATGAGGGAATGCCCATGAATGCACTTAAGTGAGAATAAAACCCCTCAGGGTCCCTAAAGTCAAGCACTCAGAATTTTAGAAGGAAGAAAGACATAGCTAGAGAAATCCAGAAGAAACTGGACAAGTACCCAGTTATCAAGATATCAAAATACAGTTTAACTTTGACCAATTACACACCAGCATGCCATACTAATGATCCACTAAAACAGGACATTCTGCACAAAGAGTCTGCATATTGTCACAGGCCATTTCTTTCTTTTTCTTTTGATGCTATATGAATTTGTTATTAGAGTATATTAATTTTTTCCAAAGAATGTGTTTCACTATGATGTTTTCCTACTGGTCTATAAGGTATTTTGATTGTATGTATCCCTCCCATTACCAAAGTCAACATATGAGATCATTGAGCACAGTTCTCCAAGTGCATCCTGAAATCGTACATACATGATTTATATCTGCATGCTCAGATAGGCCACTCTGTTGAAATGGGCCAGGTAGAGCTATTTAATGACTCTCTGGAGTCTGAATTTGTATGTAGAAAACCATACTGATGAAGATGATGATGAAGAATCACTGTATTCCAAGAAATTATGAAAGATTGGGGACTAGAAAACAAGGTTAACATATGGGGGAGGGGTTCTAAAAGTCTGTATTATGAGGTGAAAATAATTATAGATTTCCTCATTGAGGATAAAGAAAGACTGCTGAGGGCAGTGATGTTACTCATTCAACCAATGATCTACTTGTAGAGTGAGTGACCAAGGTGAATGAAGCAATCTCAGGTCTTTTTGCACTTGAAAAGATCACTGTTCCCTTTCTAAGGCTAAAATCAAGATGAGATGCACATCTCTTTTCTGCACTGATGGTCCAAGTTCATGGACACATATGCCATGAAACATAAATAGGTTCCCTCCAAAATCCTATCATGTTCCACTATTGCTAGAAAAGGGCTTAGGAAGCACAAGTTTACTGTTAGTCTACAATGATCGAGTCAATATTCACTGCACAGCTGTATGTAAAATTCAATGTCACTTATGAAGAAGGTCCACCACCCCTCTGGTGACTGCACCTTACAGGTGTAGCTGAGTTTCCTTCCACATCAGCTTGTTAGTTGGCCAGTACATTGATCTGAAGCACACTCAATCTCTGTGTCTCTGCCTCTCTCTCACCTCCATGACAATGAAGCTGTGCCCAAGTCAGAGGAGAATGGTTTCCTTTGTCCTTTTGGAAAAGAGAGTTCCATTCTATTGAACCCCACCTATAAGTTTCTCATAAGGACAAACTGGTTTGCTTTAGTATGTTATCCATCTTGACTTCATCTTTTGTTCCTCCTGATCTCACTAGACTTGACAGACAGCTTCAGGAGGAGAAAGTGAAAGAACTCTTTGCAGATTCATCAGGTAAAGAGTATTTCCATCCTTTTACTCATCCTGATCCATTGGACTCACAAAAACTTCTCAGAGGCACTGCTCTCCTCTTGGATGTGCCTAAAGACAGCCCTGCTCTGAATCAAGACAGTGAATACTCTCAACACAATGCAATAAACCAAGTGGTCTCCCATAGGATCCCCCAGTCTAGTGCTCTCATCTTGACTGGGCTGAAGTTTGTCTGTAGCCCACCTATGAACCCCATTTTGATTCAGTGAAGATGAGAGGTCAGGTGGCTCCCGAGCTTTGCTGACTTTCTTGTGCCAGGTTATATCCTTGTCAGCCAGGTCCTTTGTGGAGGCCACAGATCCATAGGCAGCAGTTTGGAGAGGGATTAATGAGCCAAGTGGAACCACAATGAACCTTGCTTGCCTGTGAGCAGCAAGGGTGTGCTGGACCTTTGTCTTCAGGGGCCATCTTATCCCAGCCTACTATCTTAATTTGATGACCCTTTTATATCTCAGTAAGGTCATAGGTAGCAATGGCTGTGGTTTTATTTTTAGGACTGAATTTGGATTCTTCCCTTGAAATGAAGAACCCTGCCAAGCTGGAGGATGATGCTCCCAAAGGCTCAGTTGACAATACATGTGGTATTCAACATGGCCCCATTGAGACTGCAGATGTCCTGAAACAGAAGATTATCAAAAGAAAATTACTGTTCAGCAACTATAGCATGCATACAGATTCCCTGATCCACCATATAAAGGTAATCATGCCTGTGGCTCTTAGATACACTTAGTCCTTATGGCTCTCTATATTGGACTGATCTCATTCTCTTATTGTGTTTCCTCTTTAGCATTTGTTTTTTTCAACAACTGATGTAACTTCTGTATGTTCTTTTCTTAAATTTCCATGGGTAGCCAACCTGCCATGCTCGTCCATCTTCATTTCCTGTTTGAACTCTGAACTTTGCTTCTATCCACTACTGCTGTCCTGATACTGTAACAGCCAGAGGGAAGTCCAGCCAGTTGTTATCCTCATTATACGAAGAGCATGGTTTAGGCAGCTAATTACATGTGATTTCCTGGAAACACCACATATTGTTGACTTTTAGCCTTCTACCCTCCACTTTTCCAGATCCACTGCCCCTTTCCTTTGAGAGCATGCCTTGCATAAATCACTTATGCAGATTCTCTTCTTCTGCCTGCTTGGGGAGAACCAGACCAAGTTACTCATTAATTCTTAAATTAGATATGCAAATGAAATGTGTTAAAATTAATGAGAAGGTGGCCTGATTGAAAAAACTAAATGGCAAACTATAGGCTATGGATGGGAGACACACACTGGCCTAGCGTCAGTGTTCTTTAGCTCCATTTGTGCAGCCTTGTGTCAGCATACATAGGCTTTCTAGGACTCAGTATCTGTACCTCATGGGCTCTAACATAAACTGTAGGATATTAAATGCCACTGGAAAGGGACATCAGACCAAAAGTAGTCACCCAAGGCAGTACTTGAAAACTGCATAGAACATAAGCTACTTAGGTACTCTGTGTTCTCTCCTTCTTATTTCCTTTTCCACATTAACATGTCCAGCTAAGAGTCCAAAATATAACTGTATTGAATCTGGAGGTCTGAGAACATGACAGTCTTCATTTAACTAACTTAATGGAAAGTAAGTCCAAGATCAGTTATATCAAAACTCAATCAAATGGATTGTGAATTGCAGGACAAACTTTGCATCAGGACAGTGCAATTGATGCTCTCTCATTTGATTGAAACTGTCAGAAGTAATTGTAAAATTCATAGAGCCAATAGGTAAGAAGCCAGTCATAAATGAGATGGGGTGATGAAATGAAAGTGATGGGAATCAGTGGTCTATTCCCTATCTCCAGATCATTTTGCCATGAAGAAGCAACCAAGAGTCTCACTTAAATAGTCTAGAATGTGGTTTGGGCATCAGTGTTTTTAAAAAGCTCCAGGTAATTCTAAGGTATGACATAAACTGGAGAGCACAGACTTATGATGTTTGCAGGGTGGTCCCAAATGTGTGGCATACTCCATAGAAAAAGCATAGCATCCATTAACCATTAATAGAACTTGTATTCTCATCTCAACCAAAGTGTTCAAGTACCAAAGCAAAAAAAAAAAAAAAAAAAAAAAAGAGAGGAATGGATGAGGCTGGTAGCCTCCATATTGAAGCACATGTGCACAGAATGTTTTGAATACAAGACTAAAAAAGAAGAATAGCTAGATTTAAACTAAAAATACAAAAAAATACATCCTTCAATTACACATAGTGGAATTTAATATTTCCTTTTTCATTTTCAAATAAAACTTGCTTGCTTTCTGCTATGTTGACTTCCAAGTCCTCTAGTGAGATCAGGACCAAAATTTGAAACTTTTTTTATTGCAGTGATTTTCCTGCAATAAAATTCTCAAATAAAACTTTTCCATCTCCCTCCCTTGAAGGAAAAATAATACATCAAGTGTGAAATTTAAGATTTTTTTTGTATATTTGCACTAATATGTCATTCTAGACTGACATATGAAATGTCATGAAATACTAAAAAGGAATCATTTTTGAACCTTTTTGTCAACTTCACCAGAAACCTACTCTTTCTTGACCTTTTGCCTGTCTTCTCAGCTACCCAGGCTCCACTGCCTCTTTCCTCTGGGACAATGCCCTTCATAAATCACTAGTGCAGATTCTTCTCTTTGCCTGCTTTGCAGAACCAGACTATGTCAATCCCTAATTCTTAAATTGAACATGCACACGGAAACTGTTAAAATTAATGAGAAGGCATTATGATTACAAAACCAAATTGAAAACTGGTCTATTTGTGTAAGAAAGATGGGTCCTGGTGTCAGCGTTGTTTTCAGGCCCATGTCTTCAGCCCTTTGCCAGCATTCATGTTTTGATCAGGACTCAGTATCTGTACTTCATGGACTCTGACATTCCTTGGAGGATATTGAAAGGTACTTAAAAAGAACATCAGTACAAATGTAGATGCAAAGGGCAGCACTTCAAAGCTTCATAGATAAGACTGTGAGTGACTTAGGCAGTCCTTGTTCTTTCTTATTTTCTCTTCCTCTTAACATGTTCAGTTATGAGTTTAAAATGCAACTCTGTTGAAACTGGAGGTCTGAGAGTATGAGAGCCTTTTAATCAACTCCCTTAATGGGAAGTGTGTCCAGGGCTAGTTATATCAAAACCTAATAAATTTCATTGTGAATACAGGAAAAGCTTTGCATCAGGCCAGTGCAATTGACAACAGAAGGATTTTCTTTAAACTGTCAGAAGTAATTGTAAAATCCATAGAGCTGGTAGGCAAGAAGCCAATAATAATTGAGATGGAAATATGAAATGAGAGTAATGGCAATTAGTGGTCCATTTCCTAACTCCGGATCATGCTTCTATGAAGAGGCACCTGAGTCTCACTAAATAGTCTGGAATGTGGTTTGGGCCTCAGTATTTTGAAAAAGCTCCCAGGTGATTGCAATATATGGCATGAACTGGAAAGCATGGATCAATGATGTTTTTAGGATAATTAGACAAATTTGTCCAAAACATATGGAATATCTATAGAAAAAAGCATAGCATCTCTTGTGTCCCACACAAGCTTGTCCTATAAACCTAACTGAGTGTGACAGGAGATGCAGAAAAAGACAACAGACAGAAGATCAAACATGCATAAAGCTGGGGACAGGTAGGCTGGGAGCTTGGATAGAGACACACTAGACACCTCCATCTCCAGCAAGTTTATTATATACAATGGCAAAACAAGATGGAGAGGTGGTTCTTGGGGAAGGGAGTGTGACATTGTAATCCTCAGGAACAGGAGGAACCTGTAACAGCTTCTCTCTGAATTAAACATCTTAGGAAAAACAGCTGTACTTCATTTTGCCCATATCTGCAACTGAGGCTGTGCCAACTCAAGTGTGCAATGTATTGGGCATAACTATGCTTGCTCCCTTCTGAGTTTTGGGGCTGCGCCAAACTCAAACCCACAGCTTATTTCATACACCTGTGCTCATGTAGTCCGCTCTCCACAAGCATCCATTAACAATTAATGGAATTTGTATTCCTCTCTCAAGAAAACTGTGAATATCACAGCAAAACACAGATGAATGGATGGGGCCTGTAGCCACCATAATTGAAGCACATGTGTACAAAATGTTTTGAATACTGGATTACATAACAATAATAACTATATTGAAAGTAAATGTACAAACAATACTTCCTCCAATTATGCATAGTTTAATTTAGTATTTTCTTTTTCATTTTCAAATTAAACTTGTAGCTTGCATTCTGCCATGTTTATTTCCTAGTTCTCTAATGAGATTAGGATCAGAATTTGAAAGTTTTACTTTTGGTCAGTAATTTTCCTGAATGCTCAAATAAAATGTTTCAACTTCCTCCCTTGAAGGAACAATAATACATAAAACATGAAATTTAGGAATTATTGTACATTTACACTTCTTTTCTTTCTTTCTTTCTCTCTTTTTTTTTTTTTTTTGCAGTACCAGCGCTTGAACTCAGGTTCTACACCTTGAGCCACTGCACCAACCCTTTTTGTGTTAGGTATTTTCAAGATAGTGTTTCGTGAACTATTTGCCTGGACTGGCTTTGAACCATGATCACCCTGATCTCTGCCTTCTGAGTAGCTAGGATTACAGGTGTAAGCTACCAGTGCCTGGCTGGACATTTGCACTTCTATGCCATTCTAGACCACCATGAAATGCTAAAAAAGAATCATTTTTAAAGGAGTGCTTTGGAGAGAATAGAACACACAGAGAGGAAAGTATAGTACAACACAGTGCAATCCCTTCTAATTTAGATTATTTGTGAGTATAGATATTGGGACTATTCCTAGAAATGCTTTATAGGTGACCTGCTGTGGAACTGCCTTCAAGAAATTAGAGAAAAGTGTAGTGCTCTGGTTGTACTCACTGCTCTCCCTTCACTCATTCCATTTTGAGTGAACCCTTTTCTGGTTTTCCTGATCTGCTTTGGAATAACACTCTGAAGCTTTCTTATAAATCTGATCCCTGTCTCTCCAAGGTGACACAACACCCAGGGTGCCTACTTTGGCTTACCTGGTGCCTTCCTTGCTCTTTGTCTGTGTTTATGGGAAGGGTCTGCTCCAGGTTTGTCAAGAGGTCATGTGGCTTCATTTAAAGCTCAGTGCCAAGGCATCACTGTCTCCTTTTCAGTAAATGGTGGGACTGGACTTGGATTTTGTGCCAGTGGCCCCCTTCAATCCTTCTCACACTGTGCTTGACAAATCTTAGCAAATTTTTTTTTGGTGATAACTACATTTGAACTCAGGGTCTCACACCTGCTAAAGCCTCTATCATTTGAGTTGATCCTGCAGCCCCTCTTAGCTGGGATAACTGGTATACTCCACCAAACCCTGCTTAATGATTGACATGGGGTCTCACTAACATTTTGCTCCACCTCACTTCAGACCACCATCCTCCCAGTCTGTCTGCCAAGTATCTGGAATTACAGCTATTGGCCACTTCCCCTGGGTTTCTCTAGATGTTCTTAAGACTGAGGATTCAACCCCTCATGACCACTTTCTCTGGACAGTGCTCATTTTTCCTTTATGTCACTCTCAATGTCAACTCCTGGAGCCTTTGATGTGCTTGGTGGTAATGTCAGGAAGTGAAGGTCATGTGGGATAAGGGACCAGAGTCTCCCACTTCCACAGTTCCCATGGGAAGTACTCCTAGACTACAGGACATGCAGTCCTTAACACATGTGAATTGCTACTTGCATTTAACTGTTTTCTCATCCATCTGGCTTCTTTTCTTTTTCCATTGGCTTCCCACAAGCCCAGCCAATACTAAACACCTGGACTCAGTTACTCTTTCTCCTGCTTCCCTTCTACAGATTCCAAAGCAATAAGACAGCTCAGGAGAGGTTTGGGGAACAAGCAGTGTGAATCCAAGGTTTATTGCTTCATGCTATCATTTCTTCCTGGTATCTAACAGGCCATCTTCTTTTCACAACCTCCTTCTCTGCATTTTTTTCTCACATTTCAACTGACTAGAATAGTAATTATAACATTATATATTTTATCCCTCCACTTTCCAGTTTAAGAATTTGTGTAATCAGATAATTAAATGCATATATGTTATATACTCACTACATGTGAATAATGAACATGTATCTGGAACATATACATTAAGTGTTTGTGGAATGTGTATTATATATAATGTGCATATAGGAAATACATAAGATATTTATGCAAGTTTTGTAAATTTCCCAGGATTAATCTCCCCGCAGTTCTTTTCCCTCATAGGGCTTTCCTTGAACTTTGATTTTGCCTGATTTTTATCATCTCTTCCTTTCCAAAAGCACAGCCTATATCCAGTGTCATTTGCTTGTCTTTGCCTTATATTCTTGAGAGATATATGGTTTTAATAATCCTGTTTTTCTTGAATATTTTAATAAATTGGAAGTACCATTGCCTCCTGGCCATCTTATTATTACTGGATATGTAAGAAACATTGGCAATCATGAAAGCGTCAGAGTGTCTATAGCCTTCATCTTCCTCCTTGGACTTTCTTGTCCCAGCCTGCTTTCTTTACTTGATGATCCTTTTATATCCCAATAAGGGCATAGGAAATAATGACTATGGTTTTATTTTCCAAGGTGAATTTGTATGCTTCCTTTGAAATGAAGAACCCTGCCAAGCTGGAGGGTGATGTTCCTGAAGGCTCAGTTGATCATATACATGGTTTCTACATGGCCTCATTGATGCCACAAATGTCTTGAAATGGAAGGTTATCAAGAGAAAACTACTACTCAGCAAGTACAGAATAGTATGCAGATTTCCTGGACCAGGACACAGAGATAATCACATCTGTGGCTCTTGGATACACTTACTTCTTATGACTCTCTATGTAGTATTGAGCTCATTCTTCTACTGTGTTTCCTCTTTAAGGTATGTTCTGTCCAACAGCTGATGTAACCTCTGTCTGTTCTTACCTCAAATTTCATCTCCTGTTTTCATTGTGAAGTATGCTCCTGCTCAGTGCTGCTGTCCTGATACTTAAATTACCATAGGTAAGCCTGGCTGGTTGTTATCCATATTATATGAAGAGCATCTTTACACCTTGTAAGTACAATCACTGCAGTTCCCCAGAACCCACTCTTTCTTGGACTTTTGCCTGTGTTCCCAGTTGTCCAGTTTCCACTGCCTCTTTCCTCTGGGTGCATGCCCTTCATAAATCACTAATGTAGATTCTCCTCTTGTGCTTACATCAGGGAACCAGACCATGTCAGACCTAATTCTTAGATAGGACATACACATGAAAGCTGTCAAAATTAATGAAAAGGCATTCTGATTACAACTAAAATGCAAACTGGGCTATTGGTGGGAGAAAGATGGGTCCTGGTGTCAGTGTTGTGTTCAGCCCATGTCTCCAGCCTTTTGCTGTTCAAGGTTTGATCAGGACTCAGTGTCTGTACCTCTTGGACTCTGACATTACCTGGAGGATACTAAATGGTACTGTAAAGGGAAATTAGTCCAAAAGTAGATGCCAATGACAGTACTTCAAACTGCATAGATTATGAGCTACTTACACAGTCCTTGTTCTCTTTCTTATTTCCTTTTCCACTTAACATGTCCAGTTATGAGTCTAAACTACAACTACATTGAATCTGGATGTCTGACAGTATGAGAGCATTTTATTTAACTAACTTAACAGGAAGTGGGTCCAGGGCCAGTTATATCAAGATCCCATAAAACAAGCTTTGCCTCAGGCCAGTGCAATTGGCAAGAGAGGGATTTGCTTGAAACTGTCAGAAGGAAGAGTAAAATCCACAGAGCTGATAGGTAAGGAGACAATCATGATTGAGATGGGCATATGTAAATTGAGTCATGGGAAATGGTGGTCTACTTCCTATCTCCAGATGATTCTGCCATGAAATAAGCACTGGAGAGTCTTACTTAAATTATGTGAGATGTGGTTTGTTGTTAGTGTTTTAAAGAAGCTACCAGGTGATGCTAACATATGGCATAAACTGAGGAGCATGGGTTTATTATGTTCTCAGTTTGTCAAGGTGGAATTGTCAGAAATGTGAGGCTTATTCCATGGAAAAAGCTGACCATCAATTAACCATTGATAAAATTTTGTATTACCCTGTAAACAAAATTGTTTGTATATCATAGCATAACATGGAGCTGGATGGATAAGATGTGTAGCCTACATATTGTAGTACATGTGCAAAAATTGTTTTGAATACAAGATTAAAAAAGAAGTGATAGCTACATTGAAAGTAACTGTACAAAATACTTCCTCTGGTTACATTAAAGTGTTTCCTTTTCATTTTAAAATAAAACATGTAGCTAATATTCTGCCATGTTTACTTCCCAGAACTCTAATAAGATCAGGACCACAACTTGAAAGTTTTACTTTTGATCACTGATTTTCCTGCAATAAAATCCTGAAATATAACTTTTCTGTCTCCCTTACTTGAAAGAACAATAATAAATGACATGAGAAACTTAGGAAAGTGTTGTATATTTACACTTCCACACCATTCTAGACTGCAGTTGATACTAAAAAGGCATCTTTTTTGAAGGACAGCTTTGTAGAAATAAAAATAGAGGGGAAAGTATAGGAAAACACAGTGTAATCCCTTTTACTTTAGATATTCATGGCTCTATATATTGAAACAATTCCTAGCAATGCTTTATGGTGTAATCTGGTGTGGAATTGCCTTCATGAAATTAGAGTAAAAGAGTTGGACTGTGGTTGTACTGATTGTTCTCCCTTCACTCTTTTCATTTTGAGTGAATCCTTTTCTGGTCTTTCCTGATCTGCTTTGGAAAAACACTCTAAAAATTTCTTATAAATTCTGATCCCTGTGTAGCCAAGGTGAATGCCTGCTGTGAGCTCCATGATGCCTTCCTTGCTCTTCCTAATTGTTCATTCAAAGGGCATTCTCCAAGTGTGTCAAGAGGTCATGTGGCTTCATATATAGTTCAGCCCCAGTTTTTATCTGAGTTTTGTATCAGAATAATACTAGCTTCATAGAATGTACTTGGAAGCATTTCTTCCAACTCTAAATGATGTAATAGTTTGAGAACCATTGTAGTTAGTTCTTCTTTAAAGGTCTGGCAGAACTCAGCAGTGAATTTGTCCAGTCCCGGTATTTTCTTTGTTGGAAGACTTTTTATTGCTGCTTCAATCCTTCAGTCCTATTGTTGTCACTGTTAATACTTCTTTTATGACTGAAAATGTGATCCATTTGGAATGGTCCATGGGCTGCTGAGAAGAATGTGTATCCCCAGATATTGTATAGAATATTCTGTGGATATTTGTTAAGTTCTATGGTGCAGTTTAACTCTGAAGTTTCTGTTTATTTCTTTTTTTGGTCTGGATAATCTGTTGAGAGTGGGTAACTGAAATTTCCCATAAATATTGTACTTGCACTCGTCTGTCCCTTTCATCCAGTAGTGTTTGATTTATGAAATTTAGTACATTGATATTCAGTGCATGTATTCTTACAAGTGTTCTTTTTGTTAGATTGTTACATTAATTAGTATATAGTGACCTTTTTAAAAATCTCTTCTCACTAATTTTAGTTTGAAGTCTGCCTTGTCATATATGAATATCTTTACTCCTGTTTGCTTTTAGATTCCTTTTGCTTAGATTGTCTTTTTCCATCCTGTCACTTTTAGTCAATATGTGTCTTTCCCATTGTGGCATTTTTCTTGCAGACAACAACAGTTGAATCTTGTTATTCAAGCCAACCACCAAATCCTTCTGTTCTGGAGAGTTAAATTTACATTTAGCATGATTATTGAAAGATGTTTGCTGATTCCAATAATTTTGTTGCTGCTTTTCCTGGTTGGTTTGAGTATTTTTTTAAAGGATTTTTTTGTTTTACAAAATTGAACATGTGTGCTTCCTTCATAATTCTCACTTGTCCTTCTATTCCTCTTGTGAAATTTAATCTTTCTTGAGCTCTTGTGATTGTGACTTTCTTCAACATCTGTATAGAATTTTCTTCTGCAATGCTGGTTAGGTGGTCATATATTGCTTTAGTTTATACTTATCTAGGAAGATCTTTATTTCTCTATCAACTTTAAAGGTTAACTTTGCTGAATATAGTAATCATGTAGGGCAGTTATTCGGTCTCATTGCTTGAAATATATTATTCTGTGTTTCTTGGTTTTTAGTGTTTTGTTGAGAGGTCTAATGTAATTCCATGAATTTGTCTTTGTTGCTAAGTTACCATTTTTGTCTTTTAGCTTTTCATAGTCTCTCTTTTTTTTCTGTACTCTTGGTTTTTTAATTATAATGTGACCTACAGAGGTTCTTTTCTGGTTGTGTCTGTTTGTGGTTCTAAATGCCTCCTTTACTTGAATCCCCTTATGTTTCCCTAGATTTGGGTAGATTTCTGTTATATTTTCATTGACTAAATGTTCTATTTCTTTATTTTATATCTCAGCTCCTTCTGTTGTATGGACTCTTATGTTTGATGTTTTGATCATGTTCCTAGGTCTTGAAAGTTGTGGTCATAAATGCTTATTTTTTTCTTTATTGCTGTCTGATGTAAAAATTCCTTGACCTTGGCTTCAATCCCTGATATTCTTTTTTTCTGCTTGAGTTACTTTGTTGGTGTTACATTCTTCTGTGTTTTTAAAGTTTGATTTATTGACTTTTTTATTTTCAACATTTCTGCTCTCATCCACATTGCTGAATTTATCAACCAGGTCTTGAATTGACTTCCTGACTTCATTCATCTGTTTGTTTGAATTGCATTTGATAATTTTTAAACTACATTTTTGAATTATTTGTCTGGCATGTCAAGCACTTCAGTATCTTTGGATTCAGTTATTGAGGATTTATGAACATCTGAAGAAGTATATTGTCTTGCTTTTTCACATTTATTGTGTTTCTACATTGCAATTTGAGCATCTGATATTTGTTTCAATTCATGGAGATGCAGGAATGTGTTGGATATCTGTGATTAATATACCATCTCGCTCATAAAATAATTCTTAAATTAGCTTGAAAGTTATTGTATTTAACTATTAAGTCAGTGCTCAGTTTTCCTGTTATTTTTAGTTCCTGTTCATCAAGTTTCAAATAAAACCTGCAAATTGGAATTTGTTGGATATGTCTTTATATCTATTGTTTCCTCCATACTTTCTGGGTTTTTCTCTCTGTCATCTTGCTCTCTCCATTTGGATCATTTATTTGAGAAATAATTCTTATGCAGAGTTTACTGAAGTGAGGATTTATAGCATTTCTCATAATTGATCTTGTTTCCAGGTTAACATTAAACATGCTTCCATCTTCTGTAATTCTTCTCAAATGATGGTAGCATGTAGAGTGGGTAATAGGAATAAAATATTAGTCATGTATGGAATTCAAGACTTCCTAATAACCACATTTTAAAATAAAAATGATACAGCACATAATATAATCTTATACACTACTTACACAGTTAAAGGAAAATGTAATGGTACAAAAGGTGTATTTTTTTCCTTTGTCTTTTTTTTCAGTGCTGGAGATCAAACCCAGGGCCTCAGAAATGTTATGCAAGTGCTGTACTACTGAGCTACATTCACAGTTCAGCTGTAAAAACTTAAGAAAAAGATATTTTATATTGCTTCAGTTTTTATACTTTTATTTAAATGAGATATAAATTGAATAGTATTGAAAATGCACTTTCTCATCCCACTAACCAATTTTCAAATACTCAACAGTCATATATGCCCAGAAGCTACTCTATTGAACTAAAAGTAAGAGCAAAAGTTTTATGTTTAAATTTCTAGTAGGTTGGGGTATTACATACTAGAATCTTTTCTTTCTTTTTGATGATAGGAAAGGAAAGTTCTGTGGTATTGAAATGTGTCCTCTTCAGGGGGTATAGAAAGAATGCAAGGTGCCAGGAAAGGATTTTTCAATGATGTGGGCCATAGTTGTACCTCAGAACCTTACATGAGGCACATGTACTTATTGGGAGCAGGGGCAGGGCTGGAGGTGTAGCAAGTCTGCCCTTCCATAGCAGGTGAAAATTGGATTGGTGTGTGTGGGGAGGAGCCACCTGCTAATCATCTCCAAGTGTGCCAACTTGGGAATCTTTTGGCTTAACAATTCTTTCTTCACTTTTAGCACTGTCCTGTCATATTTTGCTGTAAAAACCCAAGAATATTCAGGCCATAATATGGAGATGGGATGCAATTTCAAATATTTGAAGGAATTGGTGAAAGGAGAGCAGATTCCTTTGTGACATCATGGAGCTAAATAAGGAAAACATATGAAGAAAGAGTTCAGGACATCAGGTTGGCCAGATAGAAAGTGCTCTCCTTACCACCAGAGTTGTGTAAGGGTGGAATGGACCCTTGTGAGTAAGCTGGCATCACAAGACTTCTGAAAAGGTGTGTGATATGCCAAAGATCCTTGAAGAGATTCTTGTGGCAGTGGCCCTTTCAATCCTTCCCACTCTGTGCTTGATATATATATATATATATATATATATATATATATATATATATATATATTTTTTTTTTTTTTTTTTTGCTAGGCAAGTAGCTCTACTGAGCTTCATCCCCAGTTTGATAATTTCTTTAACAAACTTTTCTTTGGTAATACTGGGGTTTAAACTCAGGGTCTCACACTTCCTAAGCTGATGCTGTAACATTTGATTTCCTCCACCAGTCCTAACAAACACTTCTGTTGGATTAAGATGTTGACCCATCATGCAATCTTATGAGTGTCCTAAGTATTTGAAGATCAATGATGAATAAACTCTGCCTTTGAGCAAATGTGGAAACCAGCAGGCCAAGAGAATCACTTCTAGACAAAGACCTGGATGCTGGAAAATACATGATCCTCAACAGGGGTTAGAGTGGGGCCACCTGGTTCCAGGGCATGATTTGTGTAAGGGACTGGTGAGAAGAGAGGTTGGGTAAGTGTGTGACCAGGATTTAGAATTAAAAGGCAAGGTGAGATAGAATCATTTAGTGGGCAGTGGAGAGAAAATTTTTACAAGCTGAGGAGGAGCATGATGAATAGGACTTTGTGTCCTAAAGGTGAGACCTGGTACTGTGAAGCATACCTACTATCCCTGCTAGTTGGTATTCTAGAGACTGAGACTTTAGCCCAGCAGTTCAAAGAAAGCCAGGCAACAAATTCAGCCCCTGTCTCAAGAGAAAACCCTAGGGGGAGCAGGAACTTGAATTGAGGATCTCACCTACAATTAGGTCCCAGGCTGGCCAGTTACTGAATTGGCCTTGGCTAGGTTAATTGTTTTCTTAGCTATTTCCATCTCAGTTCCTTTCCTGGGAGACCTGAAATATAATGCCTATTTATAATGTTTTTGTGTCATCATTAGGGAAGTTAATCTTCCCAACTCAGTTGCTATTCAATACAGCTTTGAGTATTTAATACTGAACTCTTAGATCATTCTGGTGATCTTACACAAGTTGACATCATCAGAATTTTTCTTTTGAGGTGAGCAATTCTTCAGTAATAGAGGAGATCCTGGATCCTCAACTCCATCTTCTGGCACACTTGGCTTATTTTTTTGTATTCCCCTCTTTTTGAAACCTTCATATGTAAAAGGCACAAATCACCCTCCTTTTTTCTTTTTACCATACTGGGCTTTGAGTTCAGGGCTTCATGTTTGCTAGGCAAGTGCTCTACCACTTGAGCTATGCCCCCAGCCATTTTTGCTTCATTTTTTTGGATAGAGTCTCATGTTTTTCCCTGGTTCAGGCTTGGAACATGATCCTCCCACTTATAGCTCCATAACTGGGATAAAAGGCACACTCCAAGAAGCCCAGCTTATTGGTTGAGTCAGGACTCATTAACATTTTCTTCCAGCTGACCTTGGATCATAATCTTCCCAATCTCTGCCTCCCAAGTAGCTGGGATTACAAGCATGAGACAATATGCCCAGCAAACTCCAGGTGTTCTTAAAAGTGAGATTTCCACTCTTCACATCCATTTCATCTGGGTCATGTTCATTTTTACTCTGTGTCATTCTCAATGTTGCCTACTAAAGCCTCTGATGCTGCCTGGTGCTAATGCCAGGAGGTTAGGGTCATGTGAGATAAGAGGCCACAGTTTCACATTTAGAGAGTTCCCATGGGAAGCCCCTGACTGAGTGATAACTTGTAGTATTGAACAATCTCCTCTTCCACCTGGCCTCTCTTTTCCTTCTCCTTGATGTCCCATGACCCCCATTATGTCTCAGCCCTTAGTCTTTATCACTCTCTTTCCTGTTCGCCTTTCACAGGTGCCAAAACAACAAGTCAGCTGAGGAGAGGTTTGGGGAACAAGCGGAGCGTGAATCCTCTGTTTATTGCTCCATTTGATTTCTACCTTGTGTCAATCAGGTTATCTACTTTTTACAGCATCTTTCTCTCCACTTCTGTTTTATTCTTTTTTTAAGTTATTGTTTTACTGGGAGTACATTGTGACATTTATAAAAAATTATTGGAATGTGTCATAGTTGAATTCACCCCCTCCATCATTCTCCTTTATCCACACCTCCATTCCTGGAATAGTTTCAACAGGTCTCATTTTTCCATTTACATACATATGTACAAAATGTTTTCACCATATTCACCCTCCCACCCCCTTTCCCTTTATCCTTCCCTCTCCCACTGTTACCTACCCCAAGACAGCACCTGTATTGCCTTCCTGTTCTCCATTTCTATTAAAAAATGACATTTCTCTTTGTTTAAGATAGCTATAGAGGGTATTTCATTATGACATTTCAATATGTATATGTTTTATAACCTGAATTGGTTCATCCCCTCTATTTTTCTTCCTTAGTCCCCTTCATATGGTAAATTCAACAGGCTTGAATATTTTATATTTATTCTTGTATAGGAAGAACATCAACCATATCCACCTTCTTAACTTCCTTCTTTTACTCTCCTTCTCTCATATGTGACCTCCCTTTAGCATGACCTAGTTTTCATAGCATTGCTTGTATTTGTAGTGGGTCTATATTCCACGTATGAGAGAAAAGATATGACCTTTGGCTTTCTGAACCTGACTAAATTCAGATAACATGATGTTTTCCAGTTTCATCCATTTACCTGCAAGTGGCAAAATTTCATTCTTCTTTATGGTTGAAGTAGAATTTCATTGTGTATAAATACCACATTTTCTTAATCCATTCATAAGTAGTATGGCATCTTAGCTGTTTCCATAGCTTAGCTATTGTGAATAGTGCTGCAATAAACATGGGTGTGCAGGTACCTTTATTGTAACCTGACTCACAGTCCTTCAGATATATCCCTAGGCGTGAAATTGCTGAATCATATGGCAGTTCTATTTTTAGTTTTTTGAGGAGCCTCCATGCTATTTTCCATAGTGGTTGTACTAATTTACATTCCCACCAATAGCGCATGAGGGTTCCTTTTTCCTCACATCCTCGCCAATATTTGCTATTTGTGTTTTTTGTGGTAGCCATTCTAACAGGAGTGAGGCAGAACCTTAACATGCTTTTAATTTTCCATGGTTTAATTTACTACATCTCTCCTGCTACAACTTTTGAGTTTAACTTATTCTTGTCCTTCTAGGTGTTTGAGATATAGCATTAGGTCATTTAATAGAATTCTGTACTTCTAACAGATACCATGTGGATATAATATAATGTAAAATGTGTCCTCTTTTGTAAATTTTATTTAAAATAGAAAATTAAGTAATAAACACCCTTAAATGAATAGGTTTTTAAATCTGTAAATTTCAAAATTCCTCTCCCCTTCCAAAAACAGCAAAGAAAAAAGGATAAGACAATGAATAGACACAAAAGCACTTAAAGGAGCAACAGTTCTTGGCTTTGACTCCCCACTTCAAGCATGTGGGGAACTTTAACAAATACTCATGTCAGTCCACCCATGAGTTCTGGCTGTATTGGCCTGGGGTCCCAAAAAAGCTCTACTAGGTATTTCTAATACACAGACAACATAGAAGCCCACTGCCTTACAGCCTCTACCCAGCTTTTCTAAATTATAAATGATGATGACATTTCATTTTTAAAACTACATCAACACTCTGGACCTCAAACTGTGGTAGAGGATGTGGAGATACAGATATATCATGTCCTGCCTCTGCCCTCAGGCACTCTGCAGTTAAGTTAAGGATGGCTGCTGAAAGGGATTTGGAAGATGATGGAATAAATCAGTGTTGTGAACTTCTGGGGCCAGCACCTGTCTCTCATACTAGCAGCTCTCAACCATTTCTCCATGTTAGACAAAAGCAATTTCATCAATCTGCAGGGTACCACCAAGACACTATTTTAAAAATCTTCCTAGTAGATTCCAAAGTGTAGATAATAGATACTGGGTACAGCATCTCACAGAGTATCTGTCCATGGGGCTCTGAAAGTCTAACAAGGGAACAGGAGACCCCATCCTTTCTTTGTTCTTCCCACTGAAGGAGAATCCTGAGTTTTTTTCTTTTGTTTTGTCTTTTACTGCCTTCAATCCCTTCAAGTTCCAATTAGGCCCCCTTAGGGCCCCTCATTCTCCCCCTTCCCCACCCCTTTTGTAAATTTTTTTGAGACAGTGTCTTTCTACATAGTTCAGACTGGCCTGGAACTCACAACTGTCCTGTCTCAGCTTCCCATTCCCTCTTTTTGAGATATGAACTTCTTTCTCAAATGTGTGAACTTTGTACCTAGGCCAGAAATACAACCAAGGAAAAACATTTGTAGAGGATTTATTCATCCTTGGCAGGACACAGGAATTGAGAGAAGCTTCTTTTTTTACTCTCTGACTCAATACTGCAGTGAGTTAACACAGTGATAAACCCTATCAAGGTACCAATCAAGTAGTTGGAAGGAAAGGAAGGTTGTGGTTGACACTTTAGTGACTTGAAAAAATTGAAACTTGTGAGAATTGTTATAAAGGAGACATATATAATTCAGTTCATTTATTGACCCCCAGACTCGCTGTGGAAAGTATGGCTCCATTCCTTGTATTTAGTTTTGCACCTTCAGATGGCAATGGCAGACTCGTATTTTTCCCCACCTAATATAGTATTTTATTAAAGGGACTTTTAAAATATCTGTTGAATGAATGAAATAAAATTTAGAAGTTAGGAATGTGACACCTCAAACATATTAATTCCAAGACAACTCTTCCATTATCAATTTAATTTAAAAATGCTTAGGTACAAACAACATGTTTAAATAAACTTTTAATTTTAGAACAGTTTTGGATTCATGAAATTTATTAGGAAGATAATATAGTCCTCCCATAGACCCTATGTTGAGTTCCCCTTTTATTGGCATTTGTCATAATGCTGGATTTTTCATAATCAGTGAACCAGTATAGATAAGTTCATACTTTACTCAGATTTACTTAGTTTTTCTTAATGGCTTTTTCCTATCACATTACATTTGATTTTCATGGCCCCTTAAGTTCCCCTGGGCTGTGACATTTTCTTAAGACTTTCTTTGTTTTTGATGTCCTTGGTAGTATTTTGTATTGGTCAGGTATTTTGTAAAATATCCCTCAATTAAGATTTGCCTGATGTTTTACTCAGGGTTATTCTGAGGTTCTATATATCTGGGGGAAGAACACAGTTGAGGAAAAGTGTCATTCCCAGTTCTTTATCTCGAGGGTACTTAGTATCAAAATGACTTATCACCACTAGTGTTAACCTTGATGTTCTTGCTTGAAGTGGAGTTTGTCTGGTTTTGTTGGTGTCAAGTTCGTACATTTTCTCCCTTAAAAGTAAGTACTCTTTGGAAGAAAAGTAATATTCAGAGCCCACACTTAAGGACCAAGTGGGTATTTTTGGCTTTCTATCTTCCCATACAAAAATTAGAATTGGTTTGTTGATATTGAAACAGTACCTTGCTGGGATGTTGATTGGGACTGCATTGTATCTATAGGACAAGTTAGGAAAAGCAGACATCTTAACAATATTGAATTTTCCAATGTATGAACACAGAAAATCTTTCCATTTATTTGAATGCTTGATTTCCCTTTGTTTTATAGTTTTATAGTCTTCATGTTAAGTCCTACACATATTCTGTTAGATTTATGACTAAATAATATTTAATTTGTGGATGTTCTTATAAATGGCATTTTTAAATTTCAAATTCTGATTACTCATTTCTGATATATAGGAAAGCAATGGACCTTTGTATACTTATCTCGTACCCTGTAACCTGTACTGAGTAGTTCCCAGGAGATATTATTATTATTATTATTACTATTATTTGGTAGACATGGGCATATAATTGCAGATATATACATAATATATACTTTGTGTGATTAGAATATAAATTTAATTTTATGAAACTTTTTTATGGTTATTCTAGGCAATTTTCAATGTTCACACATAGATTTCAAAAATTATTGTTTTGGTTGTCTACAAATTCATTTCATTAACTCATTCCAAAGCATTTGTTAAGCATCCACTATGTAGCAGGTACTGTGTTAGCTATAAAGATAAAGGGAGAATAAGGAATATACCTGACTCTCAGGTACCTCATAATCATGGAAACCAGTCCACAATAATATAGTGTGTCTGATTTTCCTTTGTAGCAATATGAATGGAGAGTTTGGGGTTTGGAAGATGCATAGAGCAGCTGGCTTCTCTAGGGAAAGCAGAAAGTCTTCTCCAAAGAAGTGACATTTGATGTGACCCTCGAATGATAGGAATTTCCTAGATGAAGATGTAGTCACAGGTGCAAAGGCTTAAAGTTTTTAAAAAAAAACCTAGAATGTCTTGGGAACAATTTAATGACTTAGAAATGAGGGGTTCATTAGGGAGAACACGAAATGAAGATTAGGATAGATTGTGAAATGTGTTAAATTTCAAAATAAGTAGTTTAGTTTTCCAGAACAAGAGGTAGAAACCAGTAAGTTGGGGAGTGACAGGATCTGCCTAAGAATTCTAAGCTGAGAAATAGGAATTTTATCAGAAATTCATGAAGTGACACCAAAATTTGTAATTAGGCCATAGATGTAGTCACAGCCACACTTTAGAATGAATAATTTGTTTGAAATAAGTAAAATAGATTAGAAGAGACTTGAAAGAGCATCATGGAAACCTTATTAACAGTCAAACAGAAGTGAAACTTTGAATTATGGGACAGAGAAATAGACATAATCACCTTAGAATTCCTACACTAAATAATACATCAATAAAAATGTGAAGAAAACAAGCCTGAGTGTGCACAAATCCAATACTCTCCTTTGTGTTTTGTCATGCTTGCAAACATCGAATGTTTTGTAATACCCAACATCTCAGTATCTCTTCATTTCTGCATAAAAAGGGAGGAGGGAGCCCAAATTGTTTAAGGTGAGTTTCCATAATCAAAAACATTTTAATATAATCTGAAAACCTGTCATTTGTGACAACATCAGTTATACAAGAGCAGAGGCTCCTAT
Organism: Castor canadensis; assembly: GCF_047511655.1. NCBI lineage: Eukaryota > Metazoa > Chordata > Mammalia > Rodentia > Castoridae > Castor > Castor canadensis. Next base: position 101,130,317 of record NC_133397.1, on the reverse strand, counting down.
GGTATTATTTTATGGCATCACCACATCATCAATGCCATGAGGTAGTTAGTAGGAAGTTCTTGAGGAAGCATTGCAAGAGGAAGAACACTGAATTGCTGATTGATGTCATCTAAAGCAGTGCTACTCTGTTTTAATGTGTCTCTGAATCACTTGAGGAATTTGCTAAAATGCGAGTTATGACTTAGCATCTGTAGTGGGGCCTGAGGTTCTGGATTCCTAGTGATACACCTTCTGCTGGTCCTCAGACCACTCTGTGGGTGGCAAGGATCTGCAGCAGTGGTTCTCAAATTTTAGTGTATTTTATAGAGCATTGACTTCTTTCCTTTTTTTTTTGATGTAAATATATTAACATCCTTAACATCAATTTTTGCCTGCAATGCCTAATATTTCTTTAAGAGAGTCTCTAATTTTCAAGGTTTGTTTTGCTGCTTTGTTTTGTTTTTTAGGCAGTACTGGAGTTTGAATTCAGAGTTGTGTGTGCCAGACAGGTTGTCTACTATTTGAACCACACACCCAGTTCTTTTTGCTTTGGTTATTTTATGAATAGGATCTTGCACTTATGCCTGCCCAGTCTTGGATAGGTGATCCTCCTAGTTACACCTCCCACCTAGCTGTGATGGTAGATGTTGTGTGCCATCACACCCTTTTTTAATAGGTTGAAATGGGGTTTCATAAACTTTTAGCCAGGCAGATCTGCATGATCTCTATCATGAGTCACCATGCCAGACACAAAGGGTTTTATGTACATTACCACATTGTTCAGAGAACATTATGCTACTTTATACTTTCCCCAGCACATGTTCCCAACTACTCTCATTTGTACTTATTTAGATGACTGTTATCCAGTATCAGTAAAAATGGGGTAAGTATGAACTTACACTGAAAAGAGTATACATTAGTATAATGTCTTCTGGGAAGCAATGTTGAGTGGGGGTACATTCATTCATGTTATAATCAAGAAAAAAATACAGTTGTCAGAATGTTGATGGCCAAGTAAGTAAGCCAGGGAACATGGGCTTATCTGTAGGACATGCATGCTAGGATGACCGTAGTTTTCACTAACTTGATCTGAGTATTGATACTTCAGTAATGTCCAGTCAGCATAAAACTTGGGGGACCCTGATGTGCCACTGTAACCATGAGAACGTTCAATCTCTCCACCTACGCAGCTGAGAGCACAGGACTGCACTCCTGCAAGCCAGGCACACATTTCTGGGGATCCAGAGGGAGCAGGTACAGGACTGCGCCCCACCCAGGTCCGTGTACTGTGGGGGCCTGTTTCCCTTCTAGGATCCGCCAGGCGCGCTGTGACCGAAATCTCTGGTGTATGGTCCCCAGACAAGGGTCGCAGCCAGTGCGGGCTCAAAGAAAGGGAAAGCAAAAGGAGGGCGACTGGTGCTTTACCGCAGCCCACTGTGGTGACTCGGATTCGAACCGAGGTTGCTGCAGCCACAACGCAGTCCTGACCATTATATGATCATAGCATGCCATCGGACTTTGGCAAGCCTCTGAGTTGGAGGACTTGACAGGAATGCAGTCCGACGGTGGTGCCGCTTTGTTCTCGGGTGGTCACAGGTCCATGAGTCTTTCTAGGTTTGGTGCTCGCTCTCCATTTCCCTCTCTCTTCTTTTCAACCCTTCCCCATGAAGAAAACAATTCTGGTCCCCCAAATGCTGCCGAAGCCCTCTCGGGAGGTCTCCTCCTCTTGCTTCTTTCTTGCCATGTCCTCTTGGGGCTCTGCCGCTCCCCTCCGCTCTTCCGCTCGCCAAATGCACCGCAGTAGCCCAGCGGAGAGCAGGAGGTGCGGGGCCCAGGGAAGAAGGAGATGGGGCTGGGATCAGCCTGTAATCCTAGCTACCAGGAGGCAGAGAGCTCGAGGATCACGGTTCCAAGCCAGGTGAGGAAACTAGCTCCGGGGACCTTATCTCAAAGAAAAAACACCACAGAAAAGGGCTGGTGGAATGGCTCAAGGTGTAGCCAGTCTCGGAATTCAGCGATGCACGGGTTTCGGTCGGCCAGCACCAGACCAGGAGCAGACTCCGGTCTCTTGAGGTTTTCCAGACTTTGGAGTCAGCACAGTAGTCCTGCGACATGTGGTGCCTCCGCCTTGCGTTCAGGGAGCGTTTGCTCTCCACCCAGGTGAGAGCAGTGAGTTTTACTCCTGTTTGTGGTGCTGTGGGTTAATGCACTTGGGTTTTGACCAGAAGGTCGTTTGTTTGCAACCAGTCTGTACTTTTGGGGGTGGTCAACTGTCACCTTTGACTATCAACAACAGGATGCTTCACATCAAGGCAGAGGGACACCTCTATTACGCTCTCTTCCCTGGGCTTCTAAGACGTAAACCAAACCGTTTTGTCCCTGGGAACCTCATAGAAAACTAAGAGGAAACCAAGAGCATGGTCCTCATCAGGAATTCCTTCACACCAAGGTGACTCTTCCGTTTTATGTTTGCATTGTTTAGCCATTTCCACATACGTTTCAAATAAAATTGGCTTTATAACCTTACCATTGCAGATAAAGCTGCAGCCATCCCGTGTCTACACTGATCTTTGGCCACCTGTGCAACTACACTTTTGCAGAGTAGAGGTCCTGGAAGAGCCAACATAGTGTTTATGTTTTTAAACAATTCCATTTTCTCTCTGGTTTTGAATTTTTTTTTCTTAATTACTTAGGGTTTATAGCATGTACCTTTCATTTACCTCAGTCTGGGTTCTTACTCCCTCTGAACTTTGTGTTACTGTTGCCACGAATTTTCCTTCTATGGTGTTATAAAACCCACCCCCATTGTTATTACTTTTGTTTAAATGGGTGAATGGGGCTGGAGGCTGGGCTCAAGCATTTCAGTTAACTGTGAAGCTCTGAGTTCAAACCTTAATACCACCAAAAGGGGGGGTGTTATTTATTTGAGCAAACTCCATTTTATTATGGAAAGTTAAATAACAAATCAGGCAAGGAGGAGCAATGAGGGGTTGCTTCCTCAGAACCTGCACACCACTGAAATTAATTCCCTCCTGAACCACTAGAAGGGACAGAATTAAATAACTCATGGGGTACAGTTAGGATTCCTAGCCTTCCCTCTTGGGAAAAACTGAGGCACAGTAATACTGACCAAATGTGGAGGAAGCCACAACCCAGGTCACTCCAGGTGAGAAGAATGGAAGGGACCACAGAAGGGATTCCATGAGGACAAGGCAAGTAGGTGTGATTTAGAAACCTGGAACTTGGCAGGTGGGGCTGGGAGCTGGTAGGATTTGTAAATCAGGCTGTGGTCAGGAGAGAAGGCAGGAGAGGTAAGCAAAGGGGCAGTGACCCAAGGAAGCAATGGTGGTGATAGGGAGATGTCTCTGTAAATGGAGTGAGACTTAGGTCTTCCAGGTCGATGAGTGCTTAAATCCTGAGGGATCCCAGTGAGTGGTGGGGAATCAAGGAGGGGTGTGGGAAGGAGTGTACACTGTCATGGAGATAGGGGGTGGTGCTCTATCCCCACCCCATGTGAGTTCTTGGTGCCCACTCCTGGATCACATAGGGTGCTCCAGACTACTTTACTCAACCTGCATCAGGGGCCTTTTGGTAAGGTGGAAACTGGGCAGTTGGCTCTGCTCCCAGAAACAGGATGGGGAAAATAAGTGATCTCCTCATCCATTTCCCATTTTCTTCATCCCTCCAGTACCCAGAAGTCCATCTAGTATCTGCCCCATTCAACTGAAGAACTCCCTCCCTGACAAGGGTCAGCTTGTGGTGAGTTCTTTCAGTGTTTATATGCCTTGAAATGTCTGATTTCACTTACATTTGTGACAGACAATTTTTATGACATGAAAATCTTGGTAACTTAGTGTTTTGAATATGTGGCTTTACTGTCTCATCACTTGCATGGCATCTGGCAGAATCCTGGAGGTGCAGACAGAAATCTCAATTGGTCCTGTGATGTCTTTTTCTTCTGGCTACACTTAAGTTTCTCATTAGATTTGATTTTAATGTCTAAGCTGGTTCTTGTGGTTAGGGTTTCTTGAAAACTTGCTTATAATCCTCATTATGATCAAGAATATTTTTTAGCCTCTGTTTCCTCAAGCCCCTTCTTCCTGTCCTTTTCAGGTGCTCCAATTTCTCACATATTGGGCCTCTGAAGGTTGGTCTACAGTTCACCGGTGATCTGTTCATTTTGAAAAGTTCTTTGTGATCTCTGAGTTTCATTCTGGGTATTTTCAGCTGTTCATTGTTTGTGTGCCCTGACCATTTCTATTGCAACATGTACCCTGCTGGTAATCCCTTCCAGTGACTTTGTTACCTCTGATGTTGTATTTTACTTCTCTACAGTTTCATTTGAACCATTCTTGCACAGTTCAAATCTATGTTTAATTCTTTGGACCTATGGAATGTAGTCATAATAGCTCTTTTTAAAGGCCTCTCTGCTAGTAGTAATATTTATTGAGTTTCTATATATTGATTATTATTCTCATTATGGATCATGGTCTCCTGCCCCTTGACATTCCTGGTGTGCTGCAATTGCATGCCAGTCATTGTCAAGTTTACCTTTGTGTATACTATCTACTTTGTATCCCTATAAACTGTCTAGGGACCAGTATGAAGCTTTTTGGTGTTGATTATATGATTTTTGAAGGTAGGTCAGCTCTCAGGCTGATTATTCCTACTACCAAGGCAAGATCTTCCTGACAGTTATTCCCAGAAACCCATGAAACTGTCATGTAGTCAGGTCTGGCCACCTGGAGAGAGTATGATTTTCTGCCCCATGTGAGTACCAGGCCATGTTTCATAACCCTTCTATAAGTTTGTTTTCTTGACTCAGACAAGTTTTCGTTTTTGTTTCTGTTTTCAGGAGCATGCACTTGTCACTAATGTGCTGGATACTTGAGGGAGACCCTCACATGTGGCTGGATTCTCTCTGTGATCAACTATTTCATCCCTGGAGCTCTGAACTCGCCATAGACATCAATTCTCTTCTCAATCCAGGGAGTCAGCCTCAGATCCCCCTCCTGGTGTCTCAGCATGAAACTTTCTGAAGGCAGGGAGTACAAAGGGACCTTCATTATACTCACTCCCTTTCTCAAGGGTTGCTGTCCTTGGTGGCCTGTTTTCCAGAGTCTGTTTCCTGAGTAGGAGGAGGTGGATTTCAGATAGGAGATCTTTCTTTTCTTTCTAACATTTTTATCATATTATTGTAGCACTTGAGGTACATTGTGACATTTACAAAAGTGCTTACAATATATCTTAGTTAAATTCACCCCCTCCATCATTCTCCCCTATCCCCCCTCATTCTTAGAATAGTTTCAATAGGTCTCATTTTTCCATTTTCATACATTAGTTCATAACATTTCCACCATATTCTCCTCCTCCACCCTTTCCTAAGATCCTCTCTTCCCACTGATATCCACCCCCAAACAGGACCTGTTTTACCTTCCTGGCCTCCATTTTTGAGAAAAAAAGATGTTTTTCTTTGTTTAAGGTAACTATACAGAGTTTCATTATGACATTTCTACGTATGTATGCATTGTACCCTGAATTGGTTCATCCCCTCCATTTTTCTCCTTGCCATCTTAGTCCTCCTCTTAGGTACTCATATTCACCTTCTTTACTTCCTTCTTTACCATTCCTCTTCTGTTAGTGACCTTCCCATGGCATGATCTGTTTTTCATTCTTGTCCTTTACTGTTTAGGTGCCTGTTCTTTGATAAGTGATGTTTTATTTTGCTTATTTATTTATTTTTAAGAAGGGATTGGGTCCCATGTCTCTGGTTGTGCATGAATCCTCTGTGATGAATGGAGTCAGGTTGGGGATGAGTGCAGATGAGTCTAGTAGCTCCACCACAGCTTAACTAGCCTTTACTTCGGTTTTGTGATATTTTGTGATTCGGTTAGGCAGGCTGTGGGCAAAAGTGAAGAGCAAGCTTGGTGGTGGCAAAAAGACTTTTCTGATTGGGAATTGAACCCAGGCCACAATGGTGAAAGCACCAAATTCTAGCCACTACATCACCAGAGAGATGCACAAACTAATCTTGGTCATGGTACAAGACAATACTGAAAGAAAAGGTTACCTCTATGTCAGGTGACCAGGAATGAAGGCACTTCCTAAGAGCCAGGGCTGGGGGAGCCACTGCTGCCCTGGTCCACACCTCCCACCTTTCCTGTGATGCTGTGGATTCCTTTCCAGAGTGGTTTCAGCACCATGTGTGCCAAAGTCCGGTCCTGCTCTCTGGGACATTGGCTCTAGATCGGGAAGGTGGCCAGGCTGCTCTCAGCAGGCCAGGAGCAGAATTCTTCTGCTTCCCGACCTGCAGGCTAGGTAAAGGGACTTTGCTGACAGTGATATGTGTCAGGGCTTCTTGTCCTCCAAGACCGCCTCAATTATTGGAACGCCACACTCTCCATTTACACGTCTGTAATGGAGCTCCAGGCGCAAACTTAACTTTCTCAGTTTCTGTTTCCCTGACGCGCAAACCAATCTGTCCATACGAAGGGTGCTCAGATGGGAGGAAGTCCAAAGGGCCACGGAGGAAAGAACCTCTTGGTTTTCTGACACCTGACACCTGTCAGCTTGTAGAGATTTGAGCTATGGACAAAGGTTAGGACTCAGGATCCAAAGGTGACCTGAGGTCCGCCTGCTGAGGTGCCCTGTTCCCAGTCCCACTCAGCACATAAGCCAGGCTCTATCCTAGCACTGAGTAGGGTTGGTCAGTGATGAACAGAACTCCTGTTTTGTGACTCTGACAGAGCCTGGATCCTTGGCCTTCCTCCCCAGCACTCCTCTTCCTCTCTTTCCCTCCTTTCCATTCTCTTTCTTTTACAAAGTTATTTTCAAAGGAACCTAGCTGTCAGGGAAATGAGCTCCTTGCCAGCTGGATAGTGGCAGCGTGTAAGGCAAAAGTGCTAAGCGATGCATGACAGGAGCAGACCATCTGCTTTTGAGGATTCACCTCAGAAAATCTGGGGCTCTGCCCATGCAAGTCTGTGGCTTCCAATGCAGGACGTGGGATTGCATTTCCAGCTGCTTCTGCCAGCAACACTGGACCACTATGGCTGAGCTGGGGAAGGCCAGACTCCCCCTAGTCTCTGAAGCCATGGCTCTGGAGGGGCGCCTGCAGTGGTGGGGTAGGGATGCTTGGAGACAGGACACCCAGTGGGCAGGAGACTGGGCACCATGATTCAAAGCCGTCTCAGGCAAATAGATTACAAGACTCTATCTGAAGAATACAGAATACAAAAAGAAAAGGGCTAGTGAAGTGGTTCTAATCCCAGTGCCACCAAAAAGTTTAGAATAGACAAGGGGCTTTTTTGTTTGGAAATTCATGACATTAGCATTTTCCAGGTCATTACATGTAAAGTATTCAAATTTTTTAAAGTGTTAGAGCATTCAACATTCATCCTCATTATCAATCTATTTTTTTTCTTTCCACCTACCACTGAGACCACACTTTTAATCTACAGCTAAGATTTTTTCCTTCTTCAAGACCTAGATTTAGCAAGAAAGGAACTATACAGGTTTTTAAAAATAAAACCCAGTCAATAGCAACCTTGAATTCTACTGGAATCCTGAAAGCTGAGTTTGGTTATTACTGCACTTTGGGGTGAGGAACATTTGAAGTTGCACCCCAAATCAGGATCCCTCTATGTGGCTGGACTCTGACTGGAGTGGGGAGTAGGTCAAGGTCAGGGCAAGACAAATTCTAAGAGCCACTATCACAGACCAACAACATCCTGGACATTGCCTATCCAGACAATTTTGGAAAGCTCTTGAGAATTTCCCCTAACTTTCACCCACTTTCCATCTGCACCTTGTCACCCAGCACCCATACTGGTACTGGTTTCTTCTCTTTGGCCTGTCTCAGAACCCTTTAAATATCCCTGCAGAGAACAGGAAGCCAGGCAGGTAGTCAGGGACAGCAGCACTTCCCCTGAAAAGGTGTCACTTCCCTGGTTGCTTTGGACTCAGGTTGATTCCACGGGACAGGCACCAAGGCAACCAGGAGGAGTAAGGAAAGCAGCCTGTGCTGGCAGGATATCAGCTTCAGAGCAGGACTGATGGGCCTGGTCTGGGCGTTCAGGGAAGGCTAAACAAATGCCCAACTGAAGCTTCTGTCAGTCTGACAAGGGATAAAGGTGGTGGTGGGGGGAGGAGATGTTGTGTTTTTGTTTGTTTGTTTTGCGGTACTGTAGTTTGAACTCAGGGCCTCATGTTTGCTAGGCAAGGCACTCTTGCACTTGAGCCACTCTGCCAGCCCAAGAGAGGTGTCCTTGAGAGAACAAAACCCTCTTTTGGTCTTCCAGGAAGAATTCTGAAGTCACAGGCTCTGAGGGACACCACGCTAGTGAAAGTTCTGAATCCTAGCCACTAGACCACAATGGAGCTGTGTGAATGCTCTTTGGTCACTTCAGAACCAAGGAGACTGTAAGCAATGAGATCAGGAACTGGGATCTGCATGGCAACCCTGGGTAGTGACAGCAACTGGCGGGCTGGTCACACCTCCTATCAGTTCTAGTCTGCCCCATGCTGTAAATTCTAGTCTGGCTTCAGCACCCTGTGGCAGAGCCAAGTCTGCTTTTTCTGACCTTGGGCTCCTGTTGGGAAGGCGGCCATATGGCTTTCTACCAGCCAGGAGCGCAGTCCTGCTGCTTCCCGAACTGCGAACTGGCTGCAGAGACTCAGATGACAGTGACCCACGTTGGAGCTCCTCTTTCTCCCCAACCATCTCAGTTTTCAGAACATGACACATTCTAGTATTAGAACGCAACTCCATTTCGAGCTGCTTCTGCCAGCAGCGCAGGACTGAGGTGGCGGAGTCCGGGGAAGTCCCTACCGCCTCCAGACTCGCAGACCGCTGCTTTGGAGGGGCCCTGGCTTGGGTTCCTCCACCCGGGACCGGCTCTGCTTGGGGTCTCCGCCCCTGGCAGGGCTCCAGCGGCAGCACCCAGCACTTGTGTGTGCGGTGCTGCTCCGCCGGGGACCTTGCGGTTCCCAGAAACTGCAGCAGTGGCTGATCTGGGCACTGGAGTGTGGGCGCTGCACCCTTGGATTGCAGAATAAGCAAGGCCTTTGTGGGGGCGTCGGCGATCAGTGTCTGGGCTCTTGATAAACGATGTCTACCCCACTCCACGCAGGACCGTAGCACCTCCCTGCCTCCCCCGACTCAAAGCAGCTGTACGCTCTTTCCGAGCCCCTTCCCTCAGTGCCTCCTCCTGTCCTGGCAAGCCGCTCCCTTGGCATCTTGTCGCTCTTTCTTATTCTGTTAGACTCTGTTGAAACCGGAGAGTTTAATCCTGCCTTGGTCTTTTTGGACAAATATCATAGCAACGGCGATGATTTGGCATTTCTGCTTTTAAGGATGTGAAGAAAATAAACCATTGAACATTAGTGAGAAGCAGAGAGAGCAGTGATGAAGGGATTCAAGGCTCTCTAGGCTCAGAAGAGAAAACAAGAAGGGTCTCAGTCAAGCTCAGACCTCAAAAAGCAAGAAATGGGCTAGGAAAAGAAACCAGAAGCAAACAAAAAGGTGTGTGGAGGGGGGGAGGGGGGGAGGGGGAAGGGAGAAATAATTAAGCTAAACAGAGTAATCCCTGGTTGTGAAAAGAGAAAAACATTAGAGAAAACCAAAGAAGCAAACAATTGGAAAACAAAGAGGAAAAGACACAGAAATTGCAGGAATCAGAAATGAAACAGTCTATAGTTATGACAAATTTCCCAATATCAAAAAAATAAGGGAGAGTAGAAAAACTATATACATAAATTCAACAACCCAGATGAATTTGAACCAATTGCTTTGAATAGAAGAGACCACATCTCACACATCATGAAGCAGACCTTTTGCTCTTTTGATCTTACAACTGGTAAGAGAGTTAGACTTCTTTTAAAAAAAATCCCTGGTTTCCCTGGAGAAATTCTGCCACTATTTAAGGAAGAATTTACACTGATTCTACACAATCTCTTCCTGAAAATTGGAACACTTCCCAATTGTTTCTCTGAAACTATGATTGCCGTGATTCCAAAACCAAGCAACAAAAAAAGGATGTGAATGACCTCTACAAGGAAAACTATAAACTTCTGAAAAAAGAGATTGAGGAAGACTATAGAAAGTGGAGAGATCTCGCATGCTCATGGATTGGTAGAATCAACATAGTAAAAATATCTATACTCCCAAAAGTAATCTACATGTTTAATGCAATTCCCATCAAAATTCCAATGACATTCATTAAAGACAATGAAAAATCTACCTTTACATTTATATGGAAACACAAGAGGCCACAAATAGCCAAGGCAATACTCAGTCAAAAGAACAATGCTGGAGGTATCATGATACCCAATTTCAAACTATATTACAAAGCAATAACAATAAAAACAGCATGGTACTGGCACAAAAACAGACACGAAGACCAGTGGAACAGAATAGAGGACCTGGATATGAAGCCACACAACTATAACCAACTTGTCTTTGACAAAGGTGCTAAAAATATATGATGGAGAAAAGTCAGCTTCTTCAAGAAAAACTGCTGGGAAAACTGGTTAGCAGTCTGCAAAAAACTGGAGCTAGATCCATGTATATCACCCTATACCAATATTAACTCAAAATGCATCAAGGATCTTAATATCAGACTCCAAACTCTAAAGTTGGTACAGGAAAAAGTAGGAAATACTCTGGAATTAATAGGTATAGGCAAGAACTTTCTCAATGGAACCCCAGCAGCACAGCAACTAAGAGATAGCATAGATAAATGGGACTTTATAAAACTGAAAAGCTTCTGCTCAACAAAAGAAATGGTCTCTAAACTGAAGAGACCACCCACAGAGTGGGAGAAAATATTTGCCAGCTACACATCAAAGGACTGATAACCAGAATATATTGGGAACTTAAAAAACTAAATTCTCCCAAAATTAATGAACCAATAAAGAAATGGGCAAGTGAACTAAACAGAACTTTCTCAAAAGAAGAAATTCAAATGGCCAAAAAAAACACATGAAAAAATGCTCACCATCTCTAGCAATAAGGGAAATGCAAATTAAAACCAACTCACCCCTGTTAGAATAGCCATCATTAGCAACACCACCAACAACAGGAGTTGGTGAGGATGCAGGGAAGAAGGAACCCTCTTACACTGCTGGTGGGAATGTAAACTAGTACAACCACTCTGGAAAAAAATTTGGAGGCTACTTAAAAAGCTAAACATTGATCTACCATATGATCCATTGGGGATATACCCAAAAGAATGTGACACAGGTTACTCCAGAGGCACCTGCACACCCATGTTTATTGCGGCACTATTCACAATAGCCAAGTTATGGAAACAGCCAAGATGCCCCACTACTGACAAATGGATTAAGAAAATGTGGTATTTATACACAATGGAATTTTATGCAGCCATGAAGAAGAATGAAATGTTATCATTTGCTGGTAAATGGATGGAATTGGAGAATATCATTCTGAGTGAGGTTAGCCTGGCCCAAAAGACCAAAAATCATATGTTCTCCTTCATATGCGGACATTAGATCAAGGGCAAACACAACAAGGGGACTGGACTTTGATCACATGATAAAGCAAGAGCACAAAAAGGAGGTATGAGGATAGGTAAGACACCTAAAAAACTAGATAGCATTTGCTGCCCTCAACGAAGAGAAACTAAAGCAGATACTTTAAAGCAACTGAGGCCAATAGGAGAAGGGGACCAGGAACTAGAGAAAAGGTTAGTTTGAGAAGAATTAACTTAGAAGGTAACACACATGCACAGGAAATCAATGCAAGTCAACTCCCTGTATAGCTATCCTTATCTCAACTAGCAAAACCCTTGTTCCTTCCTATTATTGCTTACACTCTCTCTTCCACAAAATTAGAGATAAGGGCAAAATAGTTTCTGCTGGGTAGCGAGGGGGTAGGGAGGTGGGGGGAGTAAAGAAGGGGGTGGGGGAAGGGGGGAGAAATGACCCAAACATTGTATGCACATATGAATAAAATAAAAATTAAAAAAAAAAAAAACCAAGCAACAAAAGCAGAATAAATAATAAAACTACACACAACCTATCTTTTATGAGTATTGGTGAAAAAAATCATAAGTAAATGTTAGCAACGTATGAAAGGAACTGTAAACTATAAACACTGGGTTTTTATCTCAGGATACAAGGGTGTTTTCAAAATTTGAAAACAGTCTCCAGAAAGATAATGATATGAATTATTCTATTGATTTAGAAAAAGCATTGACACAATTCAGTGCCCATTCGTGATAAAACTGCTCAGAAAAAGGGGAAGAGAAAGGAATTTCCACCACTTGATAAAAAATAGCTATTAAAACAAACAAAACTATGCTTAATACTAAACAAACAAAAAAAAATCTCAAATTAAAACCAACATGTCTTCCACTAAGATTGATAACAAAACAAGGCAACCGGGATTTCTCATGAGCATTCTAAGTGTAGGATTAAGACAAAGAAAGGGAAATAAATGGCCCACGTTGTCAAAACGAAATGGGTGTACTTTTCTCTATTCTTCCTGTCCAGGGCAATGCATATAAACAAACAGGAAGAGACTCCCAATGTTGGAAAAAAGAAAGCAGAGAGATCACAGCCTGTAGACCGGAACAAGGCCAGGTGGTGCATTTCCTGGATCTTCTTTTCCCCAATCTATCTCAGGGTTAATGCTGGTGGAATCTGCTATCCAGGAATATGCCTATTTAAAAGGTGCCAAAGAGATCCTGCTCTCCATAGCCAAAGACCAAGAAAACGAGAGCCGAATAAGCTAGAAGACGTTTTCACAATGTGGCCAGGAAGGATTAAAGGTGGCACCAAGTGTCCCTAGGTGGGCTCAAACTACCAACCTTTTGGTTAACAGACAAACGCGCTAGCTGAACTGCACCGCAATGGGGCCCGAGGCGCCACATGGCCTTGACCCGCGCTGGCTCTCGCCTGCCTCAGACAGACTCCGGAGCAGAATGGCAGCCCTGCCTCGCTCCTCCCATTCTCTACTTGCTATCCTGCAATGGAATCTGCCCACTGTTCCGACCCCTTCCGCCACCCCCACCCCCACCTCCGCCAACCCTGATCTGGCGCTGGGAAGCGTCCGAAGCCATCTGGGATTCCTGCGCCATCACCGGGTATGTACAGCAGCAGGGCTCATCCCTGAATTGGACTGCTGGGGTGGAAGGAAGAATTCTTGGAGTGAATTTTGTTGAAGGCTGTGAGTGGAATTCTCAGGAAGGCAAAAACCAAAATAAAACAAGAAGGACAAGCAAGCAAACAAACAACATAGGAACAACAGAAAAAGAATTTTGCTGTTTCAAGTGAGGTAGTTTTTTCAAAGCTACAGCTTTGAAGTTTGCAGAAACATTGATCAAACTATTTTGTTTTTATGACGCATTTCAATTTTGGGTCTTGACGAGTGAGTGGTTTGGCGACTTTTCCAAACACATTCTAATAACTGACAACTATTGGGGGCCCCCGAGTTTGCTTCTCGGCCAATGCAGATATTTTTTTGCCCCACCACCCCAGGACATGGCGCTTTTAAGCTCTCTTTTCCACATTCTGACCTCTAGGAAAGCCCACCACAGTGAAAATAAATGGAATATACATACACCACCCCAAGTGCAAGACTTTGAAGCGTGTCTGGAAGAGCACAGTGAGTTTGGCTTGTCTCTGTTCTTCTGCACATTGGGCTAGAAAAACCAAGCAACAAAAACAGAATAAATAATAAAGAAAACTACAGACTAAGTATCTTTCATGAGTATTTGTGAAAAAAAATCAAACTTTTTCTTCCTTCTGGTGGATGCCTGGAAACAAGACTTCTGTGTTCAAGGATTCACTTTCAGGACCTTACACAGGCCCCTGGGCTAATCTCTCTATGGAAAAGGAGAACAAGGAAGCAGATTCCCTAAGGAAGAGGAGCTGTGAGCAGGAAACACAGTCAGTGGTGGGTTTGCTTGTAAATGTTCCAGAGGATCAAACTATAATGACGAAAGACTTAGAATAGCCACGGATGAAATTTTGAAAAAACAATTTAGCAATTGACAGGCTTATTTGCTGATTTAAAAAAATTACTTTTGAAAACTTTTATGGAAATTAGGCCTCAGACAAATTTTTTAAAAATAAAATACAAAAACTTTAAATCCCATTTACAAGCTCCCAATTAGGCAGCCATAACAGCCACTTGAGTTTTAAAACAGCCGACTTTTTCTCTTGATCCATACTCTAAGAGTTAATTGCTGAATGCCTGGTTTTTACTTAGATCTGATGGAGATAACCAATTTTCTTTAATACAGCCTTTGCATATTTACAAAAATAACACATGTAAGCAAGTATATTAATTTAGAGTACTCTCAGACAGACCAGCCATAGATTTTTTTAAATTGTAAAATAATAATTTTAGTCTATTTATTTATGATTTTATTAGCAAATAATAGTTGTATGGGAGATACATTGTGATATTTACATATGTGTTTAAAATATATCTTAGTTGGATATTCCCCCTCCATCATGCTCCCTCTTCCCTCCTCCCTCCCTTCTTAGAACAATTTCAACAGATTTGATTTTTCTATTTTCATATATGGATACAAACCACATCTACCATATATACCATGTTTCCTCCTTACCTTGTGCCCACTGTCCCTTCCACTGGTACCCATCACCAGAAAAGATTTATTTTTCCCTCCTTCCCTTCATTAAAAAAAAAAAAGTGAATATTGATAGTTCAAGGGGGTTTTGACTTGGTACTTCAGGTCTGTATATATCCTGCTTTTTTCACATTAACCCCTTCCCCTCCATTACTTACTAATTCTCTATCACCATGCATCCCTAATATTCAACAGCTTACAGTACAGTACATTATATTATATTCATATATAGATGGGTTGTTTCAATATTTTTCATTTTCTAACAGCTTCTCTACCACCTGCTATAGCCCCTTCAGACAGACTCATTAATACAATTTTGTTCTCTTTGTCACTATATACATATACATATACATATTTACACGTATATATATGATTATATATGTTTCTATATATACATTTATCTTATAGGTCTATCTTCCACATATGAAAGAAAACATGTGACCTTTGATTTTTTTGAGCTTGCTTTTAGCCATAGATTAATTGCAAACCTTCCTAGGGGGTAACAAAATGGTGTCCAGACCTCATGACTGCCCTCCTACTACCATCACAACAATGGAGATGGTCATTGTGAAGCTGAGCTTTAGGGTGAGACACATGGCCCCTGCCACATGGCAGGATTTCCCCACCCCCTCCTGAGGTGTCTGCGACCTTGAGGTTTTTCCAAAGTGCTTTCAGATGGAACATAAAGCAATGTTACATACAACATTCAAACACAGAGCAGATAACAAATGGGGATTTTTTTTTTTCTTGTTTTGGTCCTCCAGAGGTCAAAGATAGAACCAAAAATTAAGGGTCTCTCCCCAACTAGAGAAACTTGCTCTAATTTCTGATAGGCTGGGGAGAGAGAGAGACAAATGGAAGATTCCTGAATCAACCTAAACTTTAACCAACAGTGCAAAAATGAAAGAAAATCTGGACAGCAAAAGACTTTCCCTCAAGACAGAGGGTGGAACAGCAAAGTCAGCTTGGGAGATTTCCAGAGGAAAGAAATAGGGAGGGAGATTTAATTTCTCAGGAAGTAGAGTCAGTACAGGATGCATTGGACCTATGTTCCTAGAGTTCCTGATCCTAAGAGAGGAACATGAAGGAGGCAAGTGTATTTTTTTTTTTTATAATCCTCCTTACTAATTTCCATAGTGGTTATCCTCCAGTTTGCATTCCCACCAGTGGTGTATATGGGTTCTTTTTCTCCCCCATATACTTGCTAGCATTTGTTGTTGCTTGTTTTCTTGATGTTTGCCATTCTGACTGGGATGAGATGGAATTTCATTGTAGTTTTCATTTGCATTTCTTCCTGCATTAATTACTCATTGTACTTCTCTTAAGAACTGTCTGTTCACTTTATTTGCCCATGTATTAATTGGATTATTTGCTCTTTTGCTGTTTAATTCTTTTGAGATCTTCATATGTCCAGATAGAAATCTTTTATGTGTTGAATAGCTGAAAGGATTTTTTCCCATTCCACGGAATGTGTCTTGATTCTGGTAATTGTTTCCTTTGACACACATGAACTTTTTAAATTACTTCAATCCCACTTGTCTTCTCTTGCTCTTATTTCCTGGGCAATTGAAGTTCTATTTGGAAAATAATTGCCTATGCCTTTATCTTCCAGTATTTTCTCGTAGTAGTTTCAAGTTTTCAGATATTACATCAAGATCTCTGATCCATTTTGGAATGATTTTTGTATAGGGTGAGTAATCACTGTATAGTTTCAATCTTATGCATGTAGATATCCAATGTTTCTAGTACCATGTGGTAAAGATGCCATCGTTTCTGCATTGTATGTTTTGGTTCCTTTGTCAAAAATCAGCTGGCTCTTGGCTCAGTGTGTTTTTTTCTGTGTCTTTTTTTCTGTTGGTCATTGTTACTGTTGTATTGTTGCTATTTTTGTTACTATGTCTCTGCAGTATAATTGAAAGTCCAGCATTATGATATCTCCAGCATTACTCTTTCCACTTTTGCTATTCAGGGACTATTATGTTTTCAACTACGTTTTAGGATTAATTTTTCCATTTTTGCAAAGATTGACATTGGGATTTTGATGGGAATTGCATTGAATCTGTAGATTGCTTTCAGTAATATAGCCATTTTCACAACACTAATTCTGCCAATCGATAAACATGCAGGATCTTTCCGTCTTCTAGTGTCTTCTTCAAAATGTTATTACTTTCACCTCCTTATTAAATTTATTTATTCATTTGTTTTTGAAGTAAGCTATCTATGGCTTAGGGCCATTTGGTAAAGCATACCTTCTGTGGGCAAAGATGAAACAGTTACTTTTCCTCCCCACTTGATCTCCAGGACTTTGAAACAATTCATGACTATTCTTATTCTCTTGGCAATATAGTTATTTCCATAAATTCAGCAACAATCTGTTCTCTTTGTAACAAGGCTTTCAGTAGAATGTCATATTTGTAAATATTTATTGAATCAGACATGACCAGAGAGTTTTAAAGAGCTAAGGTTGACTTTATGGACTCAATCAAATCCCTTGTTAAAACCTGGCCTAGTACATGACTTTAAGGGTTCCCCAGTCTTCAGGTAAGAGGGCCAGGGAATTTTAGAAGTATTTTGAGGACCTTGAAAACAATGAAATTCACTCAGATCTTAGGTGTTTTGGGCAAATTTGGATGACAAGTTTTTGTCATAGTTTCTGTCAAGGAGAGACTTCTGAAAACCTAATCTGGGGTTGCTCTTTAGAAGTTCCAACAACACTGGGCATGGTGGGAATATGTGTGCTCATAATCCCAGCACTAGTGAGCCTTAGGCGATAGGATGGAGAGTTTGAGGATAACCTGGGCTACATAGGGAGACCCTACTTGGAATGAAAAAGAAAAAGAAAAAGGAAAAGGAAAGTAAAACATTCTGAGGAAGCAGATATTCAAGACCCCGCCTGGAAAAGAAATACAACAAAACAAAAGAAATGAACACGTTTTCCAAAAAAGCTGATTAAAAAAAAAAAACCCTATATAGTCCATCACTATTCTTACTGCACAGATTTAAATAACTGAGACAAGTGTGATGAAACTAGTCTTATTTTGCAAAAAGCAAAATAGGACATAAGGTATTTCTATGGTTAGATCTCATAAAAATAGAGGCAACTTTGTAGAAATAAAAACATTTCAGTAGAAAATGAAGGTGTACCCAAGTAAATACAAGATTCCTGGTCTGTAAAATTTGAGTATCTACATCTGCCCTGGTCCTGAAGTCTTACAAAGTGGAGCTTGATAAGTTGATGTAAAGTTAGAGGAGAACCTTTGGGTCTGCCACATGGGACACTCGAATTGTTGACCACATGACTCTTCTTAGTTAACTGCTCTAGGCTTCAGAGACTGAGTTGAATGCTCATCTTAGCTACTATCCTTATTTTTTTCTTTATTTTTGTCTTTTTGGTTTGTTGGGATCTTGGCAACGGAGCATACTCCAGTCCTTATCTATATCTCTCACTGGAATCTCCCTGATGTGCTGCATTCTCTCAAGGGCCTTGAACGTGTGGCCCTGGTGTCCAAGACCAGCAAGGGTATGCCAGGTCATCTCTGGCATAACATGGTGATTCATGAGTTCCTTGCTGAGTCAAGGAAATCAGTCATGATGGTGACAGACAGTGGTGATTATGCCCAAATTTTGGTCAATCTTGCAAAAAGAGGAATTTTTTTTAGGGGGAAGAAATGGAGTGCTGGTGTGTGACTTAAATGGTAGAGCACCTACATAGCAAGTGGGAGGCCCTGAGTTTAAACCCCAGTACTACTCCTTCCCAGACACACAAATGTTTTTTCATTGAGATGCTGTTAGCTGAGAAAGTCTAGAACTTTGGTTCCCACATAAGTAAACCTAAGTCCAATGAAAACAGTGAGCAGAACTAAAGCCTTAACCAGTGAGAAAGCAAGTGATCTCTAACTGGGTACTTCTCACTCTAACCAATCACAGGTAACTTCTGTGTTTGGAATACTTTATAGCCATTTCCTCTTCTGCACCTCCCAGCAGAGTGCTAACCTACTTGCAGTCTGCCTGATTTATGAACCACTGAATACTGAAGGAAGCTCCTTAAAATTTGAATGTGTGCAGCCTTATCTTTTTACAATACAAGGCCACTTCCAGAATTTTCCTAGTGTATACAGATTTGAATTTTGAGATATAATACTTATTGTTTTTGAGACAGGGTCTCAATATAGCCCAGTCTGACTTCCATCACTGGGTCCTACTGCCTCCACCTCCCAAGTGCTGGGATTCCAGGCATGCACCACAAGTGACAAATACTGATTTTCATCTATTATAGATGTAACTGCTAGTGTGCATGGGCATTTTGTGTACGGAAATGTATATATTCTAATAGAACTTGAATACACACTTCCTATGGCTCAGCAGTGAGTCCTCTGTGTTAGCTTCACATATTGCTCAGTTTTCTTTTTTTAATGCAAGTTCTTCACTATGATATATAGAGAAATTGGAATGGAATCAGCTTGGCCAACTCTCAGATAACACAGTGTGTCTAAGTGTCAAACCACTTCCTCTGGCCCTGGCCAACACACCTACATGTTGAGTTACCATGGGTAAGCATGGTATACTTTGAGTTTTATATAAACCTTAAACATGGTTGTCTGGTTTTTATTTTAATTCAACAGATATGCACTTGTCATAAGAAAATCACAGCAAAGCAAATAAACTTTCACATATGTATGCATGTGAAGAAAAACAAGATCCTGTCCCATTGCTGACACCTTTACAGGTAGGTATAGGCAGTGGAGTGTCACGGATGCTATGTGTCAAGGACCCAGAAAATCCCAAGTCTTGCCCAGAGAATCACGGCCTCCTTGGGCTATAGGAACGTGCAAAAGCCAAGGAAAGAAAAACAACACCATTGTGTGTGGAAATTTCATATTGAGAAAGGAAATTTTGGTAAATGGAGGCAGAATATGTTGCTTCTGATGGAGACTTGGGCTCTTGCTCTGGATTTCCCTCACTTCCTGAGGTGCAAATGAGATGTCCTGAGTTAATGGTAGAGAGAGGGATGGGCAAATATGTCCATCCACAGCTCTGATGATCTTTCAGCGATTGTTTCTCTTGTGGGTTCCATGGTGTAATAGTGAGAACTCTGGAATCTGAATCCAGTGATCCCAGTTCAAATCTTTAGTTTGGAAAAACAATTTTCTGCCACCCTTTAAGTGGAGAAGCAGGAAAGGTTTTGCCCAGGGAGGGAAAAACAGGGCATCTCTGGGTCACTGAGTCCTGCACTGCTGCCCACGGCTCCTCCAGTGGATGAGGGAAACCGGGTTCTCAGAGTGGCTGGGTCCACAGGGACCCAAATTAATCATTTGGTTCTTGAATTTAAATATTTTACAGCTTTATGTAACACTCTTGTTTTAATTTTTGGGCAATGCAGGGGGTCAAACCCTGGGCTTTGTGCATGCTAAGCAAATAGTCTACCACTGAGCTACTTCCAGCCCTGTAACACTGTTTAAAGGTGCTGGGTTATATGGCCAGGCAGGGTGACTTGCAAAACTTGTAATCCCAGCTATCCTCCAGAGGGTTAGATAGTATCATCCAGGTCCCAGGCCTCCTAGGCAAAAAGTGAGACCCTATCTGAAAAATAATCTAAAAGCAAAAAAGGACTGGAAGAGTGGCTCAAGAGGTTGGATGTTTGGATAAGACTCTGAGGTCAAATGCCAGTACAGCAAAAATAAAAAAAGGGGGGGGGGAAGGAAAGCAAGAAAAAGAGGATGAAAAAAAGGATGGATGGAAGGAAAGAAAGAAATAAGGAAGGAAGAAAGAGAGGAAGGAGGAAAGAAAGAGAAAAATTTAACAGAAGAAATAAAGGAGAGGAGAGTTTTTAAGTAGTTGCTATACCTTTACTGACTCCTAAGAACTTGGTAAAAATTCATTACACATATAGGGTGATAAGCGAGGGATTGAGATAGATCCCAAAATGGATTTGTGTGACCTTGGAAAGAGAGGAAAAAAAAAACACAGGTTATGGTCACCTGCTGCAAGAACTGTCTCACAGAACAATCCAACAAAACAGCCTAGCTAATCTTTAAAACTCTTTTCACACAGCAACTGCCAGCTAAGAACTTAAGTGCCACACCTGCCAATCAGAGCTTGCCACATCCTAAAAACACCATGAATTCTCTTTCAAAATAACTTCAGTACATTTCTCTGTCCTAATAAAACACCAACATTTCCCTTGTTTTCCAGACATACCAGAGGCTACTCTGGCCTGGCAATCGTATTCTTTGTTATTTCCAATCAAAAATTCTTTCACTAGAGATTTATCTCTATATGTTTGTTTGACCTTGACATCAGGATTATGTTCAGTGACCCCACCCAGAAGACCACAGATCTACCTGGGTTTAAGAATGAGTTCTTTCTCTTCACCATTAATGAGGACTGAATTGTGTCCCCCCCAACCAAATATATATGATGAAGATCTAACCCTCAATGTGAGAGGCATATGCAGATAGGGTCTTTGAGAGGAATTAGGTTTTATGTGGTCATGAGGGTATGGCCTGATGATGGAATTAGAGCCTTACCAAGACACTGGATACTTGCTGCTCACCCCACCTTGCACAAAGAAGTAGTCAGTGAGCACACAGTAAAAGGCAGCCATTGTAGGCAGTGGCTGAAGCAGTGGAGTGCCTGCCTAGCAAGCATGAGGCCCTCAGTTCAAACCCCAGTACCACCAGAAAACCAAAAAACTTCAAAAGGCAGTAACTGACAGGCCAAGAGGCCTTAGAATAAAACCAACTCAACTAGCAGGCACCTTGATCTTAAATTTCCCAACCTCCAGCAGTTTGAGAAACAGATTTTTGTCATTTAATCCACTTAGTCTATTATATTTTGTTAGGGGAGCCTGAACAGACTAAAACATCCCTTCAGGGCTAGAGGTAATATGTGTTCTTCCCAGATTCTGGGTGCTTCTTCATCCTTTGTTGGATTCTTTTAATCCTTACCACGTATTTATAATTATTCCCTTTGCCACAGGACTTAAAATGCACACACACAAAATTGAAATGAGGTTACAAAATTCTTTATCCCAGGTTTACTTGAGACATGAGACCCAAGTCTCCATCTTAAAAGGGTCTTGGTGAGCCCACAAGATAACAACAGTCTAATACCCCAAACACTGACTCAATGGGTGAAGGAAAGAGGCAAGGAGAGGCCAATATCACTCCCCTACTGACTGCAGGTACTCTGGTTAGCAAGTGAACCAGTGGTGTTTGTGGGGAAAGAGGGAAGCAGAGGAGAGGTGGCATGTAGGTTTTAGAGGGAAGGGGGAGTGCTGTCTGTGAAATTCAGGGTCTGCACTATGTAGATGAGGCGGCACAGGGGCTACTGTTTGGACCCCTGTAGTTCAACAGATCATTTCCAGAAGAAGGCATCCAGCAGGAGCTCATGGGAATCTAGTTGTGAGGGAGGTCAGGAGGGCCTGAGTACCAAGTGATGGGTGAGTACCCGAGAAGCAGATGAGGCTACTATGCTGTGGTAGGAGGTCAAGTCAGACTTACCTGGAAGGAGAGATTGCCTGGTGTTGAATGTGGTTTTTACAGGGTGAGGTCTAGCTATTGTACTTTGGGTGTCCCAAATTCAGCTGAGTGATTTGTGGTAGCTGGGGATGTGTTCCAGCTGTCTGTCGTGTGTGTGTGTATATGTGTGTGTGTGTGTGTGTGTGTGTGTGTGTATGTGTGTGTGTGTGTCTGAGGATTAAGCTGTTTAGCTAGGCAGTGAGCAGAAAAAAGTTTATCCACTCTGGAAGCAATTCCAAGGTGCTGAAAACACATTCTGCAGTCATAGGATTGCCATTGTATCTACCTGTTAAATATTCGTCTCACAAAATTTCAGTTGGTGTTAGGTTGAACAATGCCAGCTGAGTCAGTTGGTAAGGGATAACATGTATGAGTGAGAACAACAGATCTATTCTACTCTGGCTTTCTGGGGTACAAAAGAGGGTGGCAGCAACTTTGATTCCACTTTCTGAATCTCAGAAGTTATCTTCTGTGTTCTAAGCTAACCCATAACTGTGCAGATATGAAGTTGTTATGAGATACAGCTCCAATTTAGCAGAATTAGCTACAAATCCACCAAAGTCCACTTCTTGTCCACCTAGCATGCATGGAACACCCTTTTTGTCTTCTTCCTTCCTGTCCTTTTTGTTTTTATTTTGAAATCATACTTACTTTCAAATTAAGACATAAAATCCAGGCATGATAGAGTACTTCAACAGTCCCAGCAGCCAGGAAGGCTGAGAGAGACAGGAAGATAGGGAGTTGGAGGCCAGTCTGGGCTTCATTGTTTCAGGCCAGCATGGGCTGTCTTGAAAAACAAAACAAAAAAATGAAGGCAACAGCAAACCCATACTTATTTCTTTCAGTGAAAGTATGCCAACCCTTTCCCTAAAAAAGGATAGAATCCTTTATTTGTCTTTGAATGCTGTTCTTTCCTTTTCTAGCTAAGTCACACACCACATTAAATGACCTGCAACTTAAAGAGCTCAAAGGTTAACCACTATGAGTACATGTTATGGTAGCCATAGGGGAATGGAAGACAAAAAAAGAAAGATATTGGTTAACATACAATATACACAAATGTATTCATAGCACAACAAGAAAAGAAATACAACTACTGTATTTTCTCTAGTCGTCACTGGTCATTGGTGGTATGTATAAATATCTTCCTCACTACAGATTCCATGTATCCTTTGCCATCAGCAAACAGGGCAGTTCTTCAGTAGGATTGGGCCCAGCCTGACTACTTAAGTGTTGCCCTTATTGAATTGTTGTAGTTTCCTCCTGACTTTAATCACAAGGTGCAGTGACTGAGCACTGCACCTTGCTGTCCTGAAGGCTGTGCTGAAGGCTGTCCTGAGGCTTCCCTGTGCTCTTCTCATACTCCTCTTTACCTTGTTACATAGTGCCCACCTAGTTTCTCCTTCCATGTCTGGATAAATCATTCCCATCAGCAAAGTACCTCCCTTCTTTGCATGCTGATTGCTTGTCATGAGGACCCTAAGTGATCAAATGGCAGTCTCAATAGCCATTTTGACAGTCATTGTTGTACCTGCTAGTTGAAGTATTTCTCTCTTCAGACTTAAGACTTCTAGGTCAGCAGAGCCCAAAGGTAGAGGGTAAGAAGCAAAATTCTCATTAGTCTCTCAGCAGTAATTACAGTGGGAGGAGCTACTAGGTGAGCCACCAAAGATCCTGGTGGTTGCCATGGTTCCCTGCCCTGCCAGGTGTTACCAGTATTAAAAGAACAATCTGTACTCTTTGTTTTGCTTCTTCTGAGGTGTCCTTGATGCCAAGATCCACATCTTTCACCTTGGGCAGAAGAAGGCAAAAGTGGATGACTTCCCACTTTATGGCCATATGGTGTCTGATGAATATGAGCAGCTCTCCTCCAAAGTCCTGGAGGCTGCTTGTATTTGGGCCAATGAGCACATGATATAAAGCTGTGACAAAGATGGCTTTCATATTTGAGTTTGGCTGCATCCTTTCTATGTCATTCGAATCAACAAGAAGTCCTGTGCTGGAGCAGACAGGCTCCAGAGAGGTATATGGGGTGCCATTGGGAAAACCCCAGGACATAGTAGATAGGGTTCACATTGGACAGATAATCATTTCCATCTGCACCAAACTGCAGAATAAGAAACATGTGATTGAGGCCTTATGTATGGCCAAGTTCAAGTTCCCTGGCCCCAGAAGATCCACGTCTCAAAGATGTGAGGCTTTAAGTTTAATGAAGATGAATTTGTGGACATGGTAACTGAGAAGAGGCTTATCCCTGATGGTTATGGCATTAAATATATCCTTAATCATGGTCTCCTGGACATGTGGCTACTCCTGCACTCCTGAGGGTTTCCCACTATCCTGTCCCCTCCTTAATCACCTTAATCATGCTCAATCATCCTTTCCACCTTAAAATTTTTTTTCACCTCTGATCTGGGGAAAATAGTACCCTACGCGGTCATTGATTTAGAGTATATATCACACCCTATAGGACATTACCTAGATCTTCAAGGTGTTGTCACTCAGCTGTCACTGAAACTGAGTCTTCATGGGGACAGTCTTCCATCCCATCAGACTACTGCTTCAGGATAAGACCAGTGAGCATATGGCAACTTGCAACTGTCAGATAAGTTCTTGGTGAGAAGCAATGCTATTTGGGCCTGGCCCGGTGAAGTCTTTCACCTCAGATTCTTAACCCTTCTTCTACATAGGACTTCTTTGGTGGTCTGCTTAGGCCTGGGCCATGTTCCTCTCAGCAGTGCTGAGGAGGATCCCAGGACCTGGAGGTTTTGTTGATACCAAGGAAATTGAAACTACTAGATATCATTACCCTTCACTAGTGAGTCTAAGAAATAGTTCCTGGGAGCAGAGCTCCAAGAGGAAGATCACAGGTCCATTGGTGGCCACTGCAGGGATCTGTGTAGTTCCAGCTTCCAATCCAAGGAATCACACAAACAAACAAACAAACAAAAGACCACATCAGACTCTGAAAAACTCATATAAGAAGTTGCTGGGCTATAAGGGGATCTATCAGGATTAGTTGCCCAAATATAAAATATCTGTGTCAAGATTGATGGCAGCCATAGGTCTTGATGAGGAAATAAATTTGCAGAGTTTCATGGATTTGGATTTCCTCCAGCCAGGGACTGGTCAGCATAAAGCCATAATTCATTGATCGCCAGGCTT